>NC_064860.1:71244427-71871927 GCF_024139225.1 Suncus etruscus
CTTTTTCCTAACATGCAAAATTGTTTTCTACTGTGTTGACAAGAATCATAAACTCCAACTTTCACATATTTTAATGTTTTAACTTATAGAAAGAGGAAAGAAAAGAGAAAGGAAAGAAAGAAAGAAATAAATAAAGAAAGAAAGAAAGAAAGAAAGAAAAAGAAAGAAAGAAAGAAAGAAAGAAAGAAAGAAAGAAAGATAAAAAGAAAGAAAGAAAAAAGAAAGAGAAAGAAGAAAAGAAAGAAAAGAAAGAAAGAAAGAAAAGAAAAGAAGAAGAAAGAAAGAAAGAAAACAAAAGAAGGAAATATGGAGGAAGAGAGGAAGAAAGAAAAAGAGAAGAAAGAAGGAAGCAAGGAAGGATGGAAGGAAGGAAAGAAGGAAGAAAGGAAAGAAGAAAGCAAGGAAAGAAGGAAGGAGTAAAGGAGGGAGGGAGGAAGGAGTGAAGGAAGGAGGGAGGAAGAAAGGAAAGAAGAAAGCAAGGAAGAAGGAAGGAGGGAGGGAGGAAGGAGTGAAGGAAGGAGGGAGGAAGAAAGGAAAGAAGAAAGCAAGGAAAGAAGGAAGATGTGAAGGAGGGAGGGAGGAAGGAAGGAGTGAAGGAAGGAGGGAGGAAGAAAGGTGGAAAGGAAGGAGGGAGGAAGGGAGAAAGGAAGGAAGGAAGGAGGGAAGGAGGGAGGGAGGGAGAGAAAGAAGGAAGGAGGGAAAAGGGAAGGAGGGAAGGTAGGAACAGAGAAGGAAAGGAAAGAGGGAAGGAAGGGAGTAAGGAAAGAGGGAAAAAAGAAAGGAAAGGAGAAGGAAAGGAAGGAGGGAAAAAGGACGGAGGGAAGGAAGGAAAGGAGAAGGAAAGGACAGAGGGAAGGAAGGAAAGGGAAGAAGAGAGGAAAAGAAAGGAGGGAAAGAAAGAAGGAGGGAGGGAAGGAAGGTGGGAGAGAAGGAAGGAGGGAAGAAAAGAAGAAGGGAAGAAAGGAGGAAAGGAAGAAGGAATGAAGGAAAGAGGAAGGGAAGGAAGGAGAGAGGGAGGGAAGGAAAAAAGGGAGGGAAGGAAAGAGGGAAGTATAGGAAAGGAGGGAGGAAAGGATGGAATGAAGAAAGGAGGGAAGGGAGGGAGGAAAGGAAAGATGGAAGGAAGGAAGGATCATACTTATATCAGGGTAATGTAAAAATAGTATGAGAAAAAAAATAGAGAAACAGAGAAGTGATCCGTGGTGGAATGCTTTTTGCAAAGAGGGCAGAAGTGCAGTTTGGAAAGAAAAAGAATTGCTATGACAATAGCAGTTGGAGATGATCCCTTTTAGTAAGAACAGCATGCTGAAACAAGATAAAGTGATATGCAAGTAGCAGTATTGCCAGCCATTATTTTTCACAAGAAAAATGATATAAACAAAGAGAAAACTAGATAAAGGAAATTTAGAAGGGGGTAAAACTGGGACATTTTTGGCATGAAGTATAAACTGGTAAAGGGATGGACTTTAGAACATTGCTTGACTAAAATTCAACCATTAATAAATTTGTAACTGTTAAGTTGGTGATAATTCAATTTTAATAATGAAAGGGTTTTTTTGCATTAGAATTTGGTGTAAATGATTTATAAAAATTTAATTTTCTGACACAAATTGAAACATAGCAATTTACTTTTATATATCTCCTTAAAGAATTATCTGTAATTTAAAAGATAAACAGTTTCAGTTGAAAATAATTATTTCTTGATGTTTTGTATTCTTATATGTGTTAGAATTTCAACATTTATTTTTTCTATAATCTTTTATGAATAAATAATTTAATTTAATAATCATGAGATACACAGTTACAAAGTTGTTCATGCTTGACTTTGTCATAAAATGCACAACACCTATCACCACAGTATATTTCTTGTCACCAATGTCCTCAGTTTTCCTTTTGCCCTCCCCTCTACCCTTTCCACTGCATTCCTCTGTAGCAGCCATTTTTTCTCTCACTCTTTAAGTACACCATACATAACTTCAGCCTGAAGATAACAATTTAGTTTAATTTAATCTAATTGAACACAATCTTTCTTTAATTACTACAGTCATTAGACATTTAAATTGCATTCAATTTGTCTTTCTAACTCCATCTCATATTATGTATTGTCTATTTGATTTTTGGACAGCACCTGACCATTTTTAACACTTACTCCTGCTCTGTGCTCAAGGATCACTCTTTTCATGTCTTGGGTGACCACACATGACACTATTTTCTTCTGGTTCTCTTTCTCAGTTCATAGCATAAAAATGAAATCTAACACTTAGCAACTTTGTCAATAAGCATAGTTCAATAATTTCTGTCCCAAATTTCCTTTTATATTTGGCAAAATTAAACTTAAATCTTACTTGAATTCATTACTCTGTGAATTAATTGTATATATAAAAAAAAACCTTTGCATTACACCCAAAACCTAGAACTGCTTTCTCCAAAACTCAAAATGTATTATTATTTTCTCATAGTTATTCTGCCATCAAGGTTATTATAAACAGTGGAAAAAGTGACTTCATAAAATGGTGGAAATTTCACTACCAATTATTTGTGTCCATCATCCTATCAAAGATTGACACAATGATTATATTCCTGCTAAAAATGAAAAAAAAAATGTTTGTCCTGAACAAAAAATGTTTGCTAATTCTTCATTATATCAGTCTTTCTTCCAAAATTATTAAAACAGAAATGCTATTTAAAGGGAACTACTGAGGGGCCGGAGCTGTGTGTGGCGCAGGGTATAAGCATCTGCCTTGCATGCACTAGCCTAGGATGGTCCGCTGTTCTATTCCCTATCATCTTATATGGTCCCCCAAGCTAGTAGTGATTTCTGAGCACATAGCAAGGAGTAATCCCTGAGCGTCACTAGGTGTGACCCCAAAACAAAACACACACACACACACACACACACACACAAGAAAAAAGATGTTAGAAAAGAGCCTTAATATAAATAACAGAAGATGAAAAACGTCTTCAAAATAGGTATACAGCCAACAATAGATCTTTTGGGATGAGTTCAGTAAAAAACTGTCTCAGACTGCTTAAGCCAGCAACACTAAGGGAATCAAGAGGATTCTTTTGGATGGGTTCAGGAGTCGGGAATAAGTTCAAGATCAGACACTCAGAAGTGAGCTTGAATCTTGTCCATCTATTGTGGGCTAGAGCAGGATACTTGACACTTAAATTTTTTGACAAGGCATCAAAATCAATCTTTAAAACTGTTAGTTTTCACACTCTAACAGAAAAATGCCAGAGAACAAGGTGCATGCTTAATTAAAAAGTAGTATTTCAGATTCAGATGTCATGAGGCATCTTCTGATTTCAACTTACCCTTATTAGGAGAGGCAGGGAATTTTGCCTTTAAAGCAAGACGTTGCTGATTTCCAAGTCGTAGTCAGAATAGCATGTGATGCAATCCTGGGGAAAGATTGTGCAAAGGCAATTCCAGGCCATCTCCTGGTAGAAAGTGTAAGGCCAGAAAAACAGTTCCAGATTCAAATGAGGTTCATGGTTTAGGTGTGATCAGCCAATATCCAAGCAACTAAAACCTAATTCAAGTCAGTTTGGCAAATGTTATGGGTAGAAGACCTGTAAAAATTGTTTGAGTTATAATCCCTAATGGATAATAGCTCCTCCTTCTATCTAATATTTTTGGATTTAATGTGGTCCATTCAAAAAGAACTGTGGCACAGGATACTATTGGAGCCTATAGGAAAAATAATAAAAAACAAAAAATATCATTATAAAATAGTTCTATCAAAAGCACAAAAATCCAAGGTTATTATCTGTATTATCTTTTAAGAATTTCTACTAGGAAATCTAGAGAATGGGTGAAGCTATAACTACACAATGAAATATACAATAAAAATACACATGTTGAATAAATAAACTTAAGAATTATAAAGCAGGTATACATATCTCCAATAAGTCTCTTGAAATAGTCTGAAGGGGAGATAAATTCTGGATCACAACTTTATTCAGCAATGTGGTTTTGTGAAGTCGGAAAAAAATGTTTGCAGTAGTTGTGAATCAGGAAATGTCCTAGAGTTGAGACTCTCTCAAAAGCCAAGTCACAAGCAAGTAACAGTCTCCATGGTGAAGGAAAGTGGTAAAAAGGTGATCTCCAAGAACATATTAGCACAAGCTTTTTTACTAAGATGGCAGCCTGAGTTGGAGACCTGAGGTAGAAGTTCCTGAGGAATTAAGAACTTAGAGTAAAATAATTTAATGAGGAGATAATAAATAAGGCGAGAGAGTGAGGGAGAACAATATAGAATAAAGGACTACGTACAACAGAAATAAAAAATATAAAAATATCACATATAATATAGATGGACATTAAGCAGGTATAGGTGTCTTTGCCTTCTTGTGTGATGTCAGCTCATTGTCCCTTTACTTCTTGAGGGTGCAGTTTGTTTCCCGCTCTCTTCCTTTCAAGTAACCTTTGTTGGTTCTGAGGGGAAGTTTACAGTCTTTTCATGCATCAGTGCCTGAGGCTTTTCTTTTGTGAAAATTCTGATTTTGAAAAGGTGTAATTGGACCTAGAGTTCCTTGGCAGGGTTGCCATCTATGGAAATATAAGCATATCATTTTACTCGAATGTGATTACCAGCAATGACTGCAGATCATTTCTCAAACTTAATAAGATCACGGATTAGAATGGAACTGTGCTCTGGATCTCATCACCTTTGGGACTTTTTCAGGGGAGACTTAATGGGGATATCTATATTTCCCTTGTATGTTTAATGTTATAACAGTATACCTCTTAGTTGGCGCTAGAGATAAGGTGTCTGCCTTGCAAGTTGGAGCAGAGGATGGAATGCGGTTTGATGCCCAGCATCCCATATGTTCCCCCCAAGCCCAGAGCAATTTCTGAGTGTACATTCAGGAGTAACCCCTGAGTGTCAAATTGTATACCACTTAGTGTGTTTATTTCGAAATGTAGAGGTAATAACCTCCAACTATTTTTTTTTTTTTGGTTTTTGGGCCACACACAGTGATGCTCAGGGGTTACTCCTGGCTATGTGCTCAGAAATCTCTCCTGGCTTGGGGGACCAAATGGCATGCCAGGGGATAGAACCACAGTCCTGTGGTCCATCCTAGGCTATCATGTAAAAGACAGATACAGATGCCTTAATCCCTGTGCCACCACTCCTGGCCCCTCCTCCATTTAAAAAAAATAATTCTAATATTAATTTTGCTTGTTTTATTTCTGCTTAGTGAAAAATTGTAGAATAATGGTCTTGCTTGGTATAAAATCTAAGGTCAAAACTAGGGCACGAGGATTGTATAGCTTGTCACTCTTGCCCCTAATGTATCGACAATATAATATGGCAATTTTCTTTTTGCATACACACAAAAATTGTCATGGGGGCTTTATCTAGACTCATGTGATTGAACATTGACCATTCAACTCTGAACCCCAGATCCAACCTTAGAAGCTGCACAGTTTCCTGTAGCAGTATCAGGAAGTAAACTCCCCTCTAGGACGTCCCTAATAAGCTCTGGTATCAACTTGCTCAGGATAGGGCCATATGACACTCTGTTGATGGAGAAACAGCAACAACTTGATCTAAGGGCAGGTTGCCCTACTTCATAACCTAGCGGTGAATGATATGAGAAGACATTCCATCCTTTGATCAGTGCAAAAACCACTATCACTAAGTACAGAAGACTGATTATAACTGTGACTGAACAGAACTTCTGGAACCATGAAAAAAAAAAGTCTCTATCCTAGACTTAATCCTAAGATCTGTGCAAAAATCGGTATCTCCAATTACAGAGGACTGACTTTGACAATTTAACTGGGCATAACATTTCCTAGAACCACAACGAAAGACTTTGGGATATAACAATGAACAGGTCTGGAGCCCATGGTCAGGCTCATGACAGTATGCTTCAATGGTGGACATCCTGTATCTCTTAATCAAGGGGGTTTCCTTTCTAAATTCCCCAATATTTGATGTGCCTATGCAGAACGTGAAAAATAAATTCTTGATACCAGCCCCCCTTGTTTTATTTTAATTCATGTTTGTAGATTCTAGACAGGGGCCTGTGCCCACTTTTTTTCTTAATTCCAACCATGAAGCATGAAACATATTGCTCTGCCTCTTATTTATGTGTCATCTTACCAACTAAAAAAGAAAAAGTATATGGAAGCAGGGGCAGTGTGGTATCATGTTAACTGAGTGGAGTTAAAGATTATTAGACTTAAATGCCCACCCAACTCAAGGCTATAAATGACAGTGGAGTTGGGAGACCCAAAGCACAAGCTATACATAGGGTGGACCTGATGCACTGGCAGTCCAGGGGGTTGCAGGTGGTGGTATGGATGCATGCTGTGAATAGTGGTGGAGGGCCGTTGTCACTGGTGTTGGAAGTTGTTATGGTTCACTCTCACTATGTACCTTGAGTAGAGCTGTGAAAAATTTGTGATTTAAACTCGTCTCAATAAAAAAATTAAAAACAATAAAAGATACATGTTGTCTTTAGTTATGAACCTAGAAAAATGGGACTATTGGAGCCTATACATAAAAAATCCAATTTTGGGGGGGCCTTTTGAGTTAAATATCTGGGGCTATTTATGTCTGAATTTACCTATGAAGTACTAGTTGCTGAATTCTAAGACTGGAATCCCAAAAACAGATGGATTCAATTTTCATCCCCTCAGAGTTTTAGAACGTCATTAGGAGTCCTTAGATTTTTCTGATAAATAAAAGTATTTTGGGAATACACTAACTTATGATCCAGTACAAAGCCCAAGTTTTAAAATGGAGGAAAAGTCTAAGCTTTTCTATAGCTAAGTCAGAATCTTGCAATCAATCAGCTGACAACAAATTCATTATGTATGATTTGGGCAGGTAATCAAAAAATAATCCATATACCAAATATGCCTGCAGAAATGTTTTGAGAGCTGGGTGTAAAACTGCATCAACAAAATATTTACACATGGTTGGTGAGTTAGCCATGCCAGGAGGCAAACCATCCATTAAAAATACTGCAAGAGGGGTCCGGAGAGATAGCATGGAGGTAAGGCATTTGCCTTTCATGCAGGAGGTCATTGGTTCGAATCCCTGTGTCCCATAGCAATTTCTGAGCCTGGAGCCAGAAATAACCCCTGAGCACTGCCAGGTGTGACCCAAACACCCCCAAAAAATACTTCAAGAGGTTCTTTTTTTAAAAGAATGAACAAAAATGACAAAGTGCTTTCTTTATTCGAATGGAAAGGTTATAAAATCAATTTTTTAAGTCAAAGTCTTTTGGAATGGCTACTGGTGAATGTAAGCCAATCTGCAGATTCCCATAGAAATCATTGAAGCACGGGTAGCTTGTAAATCAGAAAAGAAAAGTCTCCAGCTACCTGATTGTTTTCTAATTACAAATATAAGCAAGTTCCATTCAGAAAAGGAGGACTCAATGTGTTGTAGTGCTAGCTGTTCATCAATTAAGTTACTCAGTGGCTCTAGTTTTATAATATTGGTGGCCACTGGGGAATCAAGAATGGAGGATTGGAATTCCATTTGACTGGGGTTGATTCTGGGTGCTTTAACCCAGTAGTCCCAATTAAGAAGGCAAATACTCTGAGCTGGTGCGCTGAGAGGGAGTTGGGCAATAAGGCAAACATCTGAGAGGGGTTTGGATGAGGGATGTGATATTCTGCCCTCCATTGTTTATGCATTGAAACCAGAGCTATTCATGCTAAAATAAAAACACAGCCTATTTTTTCCAGTCCTTTACATTTCCAAAAGCTACTGATCTTGTGAATGAAATCTAAAGGTAGATTCCTCCTATGCCTTTTAAGCTCTAAGTAATGTCTTAATATGGCCAGTAATGCTGCCAGAATTTTAATCGAATTATAAAGACTTCTGCTCCAGAGTCAAACATTCCTTCAAATTTCTGTACCTAAATGTCAAGGTTTAATATTGGATTTTCCTCTTTTAGTTTAGTTGTAAAAGTTATTAATGCATGAGCAGACACCTCGGGTTTATACTTTCAAAACCCCCTTCCCTGATGCGTTCTGATTTGTAAGGTAAAATTGGAGCCATGTACAAATCATTTTAAAGTCCAAAGTGTGGGAACAAAAGAAAGAACTATTATTTCTTCAATGGTGTCAGAACCTATAATTCCCAGTTGAATAAAGATTTCTTTGAGTATTAAACTACATCTTCCTAAAGTCATTCCTAAAGTCTCTAGAGGAATTACTCCTGTTATGCCAGGTCTTATCTTGTAATGGTACTGAGCTGGTATTATAGTTAAATATTTGGGGAAGGGTATATTGAGGTAACAGTTCCTGAAGTGGCAGGCTTTAATGAGTTATGTAGCAGAGTTCTCTTGGTTAGGGATATGAAGCAGCACTATTTATGAAAAGTTTTCCTAATTTTGTGGTGCCAGGGATTGTATGCTAACACAGTTTCCCAAGAAAAGTTGATTAATTCTTAGTCCAAATGGGTCAGGTATATATATATATATATATATATATATATATATATATATATATATATATATATACTATATATATAGTATTTTGTAGTCTTTTCATAAATGTCCCATTTGCCCCAGTTAAAGCATCTGATATGAACTCATAGGACTGGTCTTGAACCCTTCCCATGGTTGCCATAGAGACAGTAGGAGATTAAAATAGTCTCTTGCTCAATGACACCCATTGTCTAACCTTGAGCAAAGCCAAGTGGTCTTCTAGGGTGGAAACCACTTATCTAATTTCCTGGATTTTGCAACTGAAAAGCATATGTTGTTAAAAGTGAGGTAGCAGGAGGGTGGGGGATAATTGTAAGTTCCAACATTTTTCAAGTATATAGAAATCACATGACATCTTCATTCTCCCTAATGAGACATAATATAGCCTGGCAGTTTTCATTCTCATTATTAAAGGCCAAGGTTTTAATCAAATGAGTTGTGCTGCCATATCTTTAATCTGTATTCTAATATCCTCTGTTAATTTTCCCAGAAAGTCTGCATATTACTTCCTACTCACTGAAAATTCTTTGTATAACTACCCTCGTGTTTGGTTTCTGAATCAATTCTTTACCAAGCCATCAATGCCATCAATGCAAATCTGTGGCAAGTTTCAAAACAAAAAAGAGTAGTATTGCCTGCTTATTTATTTCTGTAAACTCCCTTTTTCTATTAGCATCTCACAAGACAATGTGACTTCTGCAACCATTCTTCCAGAGTGATCTAAACTATTAATTTCATAGTGTATTTATAGAATCACATTTTACACTCTAATTATTGGGAAGATCTCAAATAGGATTTGGCTACAATATTAAAATCCTGGTGGGTCCAACAGCACTGTCACTCCAGGTACCAAAGAATTTAACAAAAAAGAGAAAGAAGAACATACTCTTATAATGCTTTCTAATTGACATAGATATTTAAAACTCATAGACTGAAGTTTGATAGTTTTCCTGCTATGGAGTATTTTTTTGTTTTTTTGTTTGTTTGTTTGGGTCACACCTGGCAGCGCTCAGGGGTTACTCCTGGCTGTCTGCTCAGAAATCGCCCCTGGCAGGCATGGGGACCATATGGGATGCTGGGATTCGAATCACCGTCTTTCTACATGAAAGGCAAAATCCTTACCTCCATGCTATCTCTCTGGTCCCGGAGTATTTGTTTTTGATTCAGTGTTAATGTCAATCTCTTTGAGGATTAACCCTGTGGCTGACTGTTTTCTCTATAGGGGAAGATTTATTTCTAATTTTGTATTACTACCAATCTCCCTGATAATT
The DNA here is from genome assembly GCF_024139225.1 of Suncus etruscus. Lineage (NCBI taxonomy): Eukaryota > Metazoa > Chordata > Mammalia > Eulipotyphla > Soricidae > Suncus > Suncus etruscus. The sequence goes on from NC_064860.1 coordinate 71,254,162, forward strand.
AGCCATTGTGGGAGAAGTAGGCCCATTGCATGCCCCAAACCTCAGGGTGTACAACTTTAGGGTTACCTGGGAGAGAGTGCTTGAGTGAACAAAGACACAGAACAGACAAAGACACAGAGACAGAGTGAGAATGAGAAAGTTTTTTTTTTTAATCCAGCAAAGGTAGCTTATATAGGACTTAGGTTGGCTAAAACATGCAAGGTATTCTTGTAAAATTTGGATAACAGAAACTTGCAAAATCGCAAGAAGTCTCAGAAAAGGTCAAGGTTTTTTCTAGGTGGGCATTGCCCCAGGACATTGCTCAAGCTAGTAAAGTATTTATGATTACTTAATAAACTTTGCTTCAGGCAAGTTTTTCCAAACAGGACATTCTTAGCTTCTGACCTAAGACTCTGGCTAGCAAGAGCACCCACAATTTCAGACAATTTCTAAAAAGTTGTGTTGAAATGGGGGTGTAATAATCTTACAGATCCACTTTCTGATTCAGCATCTGATTGGGCCATTATAATATCATTTTGGGCATTTCTTTTATTTTGAAAATCAAAATAATCGGGTAAAGCAACTAAAGTCTCTTCTTTCAAGTCTATTCTTTCAATGACAGAATAGCATTTTGGCTTGACCAAATGGAATTACAGGAAATGCTTTTCTATTTTCTGGCTTTAGAGACCTTTGACAAATAATAGAAAGCACTTGAGAATTAGTTGAAAGAATTTTAGAAACTTTTAGTGTGATGTTATGAGTATTCCGCTCACAATTTTCTTATCTCATGATATATATGAACTATAATAACAAAAACACCACTATCAGAGCTACCATTGCATAAATTACTAAATAAATATATCTTATCTTCATTGTTGAAAAAAAAAGGTAATGATTTATGTGAAGAAAACCCAGGATACCTCAACCAAAAAACTAAGCCATTGCCACAATTTTGGACCAAATAAACACTAACTTAAAAAGTCATACTGATTAAATTTACTTAAAACGCCTATGGACCAAATAAACACTAACTTAAAAAGTCATACTGATTAAATTTACTTAAAACGCCAACAAATTATCATCTCACAAATTATCATGTCAATGGAGCCCCTATTTCGGGCACCAGGTTAATCTGAAGCCTCATGCTTCAAGTACAGGTCATTGTAAAAATGTAGTTTAAAATAAAACACTGATGCAGTAAATAATCCACACATGGTTAAAGGTATGAAACCAATTCAGGAACTCTACATGAAAGTTTTCCCCACATAAGAGGCAGATAGCTCAATTGTGGAAAACCAAATCTGCAAAAGAGGCATTTTCTTGAGACCTGAGATCTTAATTAAGAAGCACAAGACCACACCTTTGAATGGAGAACCAGTGATCTAAAACACCAATCCAAAAGGTGCATCATCCAAAGGTGTTGTTAACCAATGAGTAACAAGCATATACTGAATAGGTTGGAACCTGGTTAATCCAAAACACAAAGGAAGTTTTCCAAGATATCAAGTGCTGGACTATAATGTGTAAAATCAAGAGGAAAAAATGTTATCAACTATCTTTTCAGACTTTGATGCACAAAATAGAAGTAAATTATAAACAGAGAAATAATTCATACCTGAAATTTAAACATCGCAATGCTGAAAATCAGTGGCTCATAGAGAAAATGAAAGAAAATCAAAACATACCTACCTAGAAACAAATGAGTATGAAGACAAAAATAGCAGAATTTGTGAGATAAGCAAAACAGCACTAAGAGAAAAATTAATAGCCTTGAAAGCACTCACAAGAAGGAAGAAAGTAAGAAATTATGTAATGGCACAGATTAATATAATACTAAATAAAATAATATAAAATAAAAGGAGGCAGGAGAAAGGAAATAATAAAATAAGAACAGAAATTAATAAATTGATGATATCTCCCCAAAAATTCAAAGGATAAATAAAAGCAAGATAAATAAGCCATTATCAAGATACACAAAAGACAAGAGAGAAACTTAATAAATCTAATCAGAAATTAAACGGGCAATTTGATACAGAAATTAATAGGGTAATCAGAGACTAAATTAAGGATCTGCTGAAGAGACCTATCACAACCAAGGAAATTGAAATGGTAATCAAAAATGCTTCCCCAAAACAAAAGCCAAAGTCCAGATGGTTTCACTAGTGAATTCTTTCAAAGCTTTTAATAGGATATACTGCTAATACTTTTCAGGTTTTTTCAGGAAACTGAAGAAACATAAACACTTCCAAGTAGTTTTTAAATTTTTTTTAGTGTTGTTTTTTAATTTTAATTAAAGTGGATTACATATCTTTCACAGTAGTATTTTATGTACATAGTGATATTGAATCAGGAGCGTTTCCAACACCAATGTTGTCCTCCCTCCCCTCCTGTTCCCAGCATGTATCCCATATCCCCTTCTTTAACCCCCCTGGCTGCTAGTATAGGTGGTCTTCTCTGTGTCTTGCTTGTTGTAGATTGGGTATCAATTCTGTTGTTGTTGGCTTTGTATTTGATGTTTAAGTTTGATCATTTCTTTTCATTTTTTATTTCTACTTAATGTTCATATGACTGTTTGGTCTTGGTACCCTCCATTATTTCCCCCTCCATTTGTGAGGTGGAACAAGATGGTTCAAGTTGTGTGGTTCTATTTGAAGGAAAGAGAAAAAATAGTAATAAAACAAAATGGAGCAAGAATCAAGCAAAAAATGGGAGGAATCCTTCTAAAGGCTATATCCATCAGTTTAAGAGCATAGAGGAAAAAAAAGAAAAAATATAACAACAATACAAAAAATAAAAGATAAAAAAATCAAACAAAAGTAGTTTTTATGAAGCTAACATCACACTGATACCAAAAGCTGACAGATGCCATGAAAAAAGAGAGAGAGAAAAGAGAGAGAGAAAGGAAGGAAGGAAGGGAGGGAGGAAAGAAGGAAGGATGGAAGGAAGCAAGGAAGGAAGGAAGTAAAAAGATAAAGAGAAAGAGAGAAAGATGGAAAGAAAGAAAGAAAGAAGAAAGAAAAAAGAAAAAGAAAGAAAAAAGAAGGAAAGAGAAAAAGAGAAAGAAAAAATAAAAAGAATGACAGAAAGAAAGAAGGGAAGAAAGAAAGAAAGAAAGAAAGAAAGAAAGAAAGAAAGAAAGAAAGAAAGAAAAAGAAAGAGAAAGGATAGAAGGAGGAAGGGAGAAAGGAAGGAAGAAAGAAAGAAAGAAAGAAAGAAAGAAAGAAAGAAAGAAAGAAGAAAGAAAGAAAGAAGAAAGAAAGAAAGAAAGAAAGAAAGAAAGAAAGAAAGAAGGAAGGAAGGAAGGAAGAAAGAAAGAAAGAAAGAAAGAAAGAAAGAAAGAAAGAAAGAAAGAAAGAAAGAAAGAAAGAAGGGAAGGAAGAAAGAAAGAAAGGAAGGAAGGAAGGAAGGAAGGAAGGAGGAAGGAAGGAAGAAAGAAGGAAGAAAGATATAGTCCAATATCTTTGATGAATATGGATGCAAGAATTCTCAACACAATACTTTCAAATAGTATCCAATAGCTCCTCAAGAAGACCATGCACCATGACCACATAGAATTCATTCCAAAGATGCAAGAATGATTTAACATAGATATGTCAATCAATGTAATACAACATATCAACTAAAAAAATATAAAAATCATATGATCATAGCAATAAATTTTAAAAAAGCATTTGAGAAGATTCGGCACCCAATCATGATAAAAGCTCTCATATATATGCAAATTTAAGGAAAGTTCCTTATCATATAATCAAACTCCATGACAAGCATACTCAATGAGCAACAACTAAAAACCTTTCATGTAAGATATGACACAAGACAAGGTTACCACTCTCACTACTTCTATTCAGCATAGTACTAGAAGTACTTGACTTTAGGCAAGAAAAATATATCAAGATCATTTAGATAGGAAAAGAAGAATTCATATTCTCACTGTTTGCAGATGACATAATACTATATTTAGAAAATCCTAAATACCAAAAAAGTTTCTAGAAACAATCCATATGTACAGTAAAATGTCATTTATTTCTTAACAAAATAATTCAGACTTCTTATAGTTCTGATAATTTAACATTTTATGTTTTGCATTGAGGAATTTTATACTTATAAAATAATATATAATGCTATAAAATATCTTATGAAGTAAGTTGTCATAAAATTAAATGACAATATTAATAGTAGTATATCTTTACAATATTATAATTCTTAACACTTAATATGTCTTTTCCTATAAAATTTAGCATCTTGAGTTCAGAAAAATAATACAATAGTTAAGGTAATTGCCTTGCATGTTGTTGACTTAATTTTGGTCCCTGTCACAATAAGATACACCCAATATATTAAGGGGGTCTGCTAGAAATAATAGTCAACCACAGTGCCAGAGTAATCTTGACTTTAGTTGACTGTTCCACAATCCTCACTTGCAAACATTTTAACATATCAAGCAAATTTAATAGTAGTTTTAATAAAAAAAACTTTATAATGAAATAGAATACACAGAGAACTGTCACATAATTCAAACTTCTCATTAAAATACTCAATTGTAAATCAATAACACTTATGCTCCAATAACCTTTGTGAGAACTCTAGATATGTTATCTAATTTAATTGAAGTCAGTCCATTACATAAACAATGTTTTTATAATGAATTAATTAAATTTTTCAATATCACAAAGAAAATACCAACTAACTAAGACAGCATGATTTGAATTACATGCCACAGTTTGAAAAGAACATAAAAAGAGGCCAGGACGATCATTCAAATGTTTAATGAACATGATTTTCATGTCAGAAATACCACATGCCAATTTTCAACTCTAAGTTTGGAGTAGATTCAGAGAACTGCTGGATATTTGTTCTACACGAAACAAAACATAAACTAATGGCTATTTTGTACATTGTCTCAATAATACCTTGCACATAGATATAATAGCATCTTTTATAGACATAAAATAGTATTTTGTTAAATGGCATATATGAAATATATTAGTGCATATATTTGTACTTGTGGTCATGTAAAGTTTGTTCTTTTGATCTTTACTTTATGTGAAGGGGAGGATTCTCAAGTGATATTCACACTTGCAGCACTTCTTAGTCAACCTAGTCTGAAGTTAAATGTGATGGTCCACAAATACAGTGCTGCTTGGGAAATATTAAGATCAGCTAAAGGTGAACTTCAGGGCCAACCTCAAAGGCAAAGGGATAGCTACAGTTGCACCACCAAGAGTGATTCCTGAGCACATAACCAGAAGAAAACCCTGAGAACAGCTGTGAGTATGGTTCAAGATAAAAACTGCAGAATCCATGGCTACTCTATATTTTCATTTTGAAATTGTAATATCAATGTGATTACACTAGAAAATCTCAAGAGGAGCTGATTGATTCTGAGTACCTGTTTCTTGAAAGTACAAATCTCACTCTTACACAACATTCCTCTTTTTTGGTTGTAAAAGGCAGTCTCTTTTTTTCCCAAGTACTTTTTTTTTTTAATTTTTTGTTTTTATTGAATCGCTGTGAGATACAGTTAAAAAGTTATTGATGGTTAATGTTTGTCATACAATATTCCAACACCCATTCCTTTACCACTCTCCATTTCTTGCCTGTTTCTAGTTTTCTTTCTACACCCCTCAATTTGAAGAGGGTATATACTTTACATTTGAGGATTCACTTCTTTTTTCATCAGAAAGAATAATTGTCATAAAGAGCATCCATTTTTGTCTCATAGTGTTATTACCAGAATTATTATTAGAGTTAGATTTTAAACTTTTGAAAGAAATTAGTTCATAGTCTAAACATGGAGGGGATAGCTTTTGCATCAAAAGAAGATCAAGATTCTATTACTGACATCAGTAATATAAATATTATATATTTATTTTTATTATATATTTAAAATATTCCCATATTTTTATGGGAAGATATATATAAAAATTAGTTCATAGATATAAAAATAGTCAAAAGGTAAAGTTAAAGTGAAAATAATGTAATATGTTCACACATACTAAATCTTTTAGAAAATGTGCTATTTGCATTATTGTATTTGAGTGGATAGATGAAAATTGAATCAAAGTGGAGTTTTGTTTCAAATCAGTTTAAAGTGCTATAACTTTTTAGTCATTATACATATACAACTCAAATTTAAAATACATAGAAATTTTGTAAAGGATTTTTTTTGTGATATCTCTTGGAATGATGCTCAAAGAGTATCATATAATCAATGCATGAAAAATGTATTTGTTATAGAAAAATCAGTGTCCTCAAAAAGTTTTTCTTTGAATGTTTACTTGAAAAAGAGAATTTAGATCCAAAGATTGAATTATAAGCACCAGTATTATGGACAAGAAGCCAAAACATAAGCCTCAGTAGTCAATAATTTGATACCTGTTGTAGTCAATAAAATGGACAACATTCTAGGAATAATTACAATTTTCACTTAAGGTGTCCCTGATATTTACAATTTCATTATAAAAATTCTATCACTGAAATCGAGGAGCACCAAATTGAAATGACATTACATATTTGAAAAATAAAGACAAAACAATTCTTTCCCTGGAGACCTTAGAAGAGCTCTCATATTAGAGATTGAAGGCATTATTAGCTACACTCAGAGTTTTAGTGACAAAAATAGTATGAAACCCAAAATGAAATATAGCAGAAACTATAACAAGTTCCTAACACCTAACTTGCTCTTTAGGCTAAAATTTAAATTATAGTGTTTTTATCTGTATTTATTTATTTATTTATTCATTTATTAATTTTGGTGTTTGGTTTTTGGGCTACAGCCTGTGATGCTCCAAGTTTACTCCTGGCTATGCACTCAGAAATCACTCCTGGCTTGGGAGATAATATGGGAGGTTTGGAATTGAGAGATTGTCCGTCCTAGGTCAGCCTTGTGCAGAGCAAACGCCCGACCGCTGTGCCAATGCTCTGCTCCTGTTATCTGTATTTTTGAGTATATCAAAAATATCAACTATTTTGTAAAAATGTAATTTGTTACTGAATTGTAAATAAAAATGAAACTGAATAGCCAGAAGCTTCTCTACTTGGTTCAGGATCTAGTAAAGCCAAGAATATAAAGGCCTGAGAAATAATAGTATACTACAAAAGGTCCTTGACTAGCATGTGGCAGACCTCAATTTGTATCTCCAGCAGCATAAGGGATACCCTAAACACATCTAGGATTAATTCCTATGCTCTGATCCAGAAGTAAACCAGTAGTGTTGCCCAATTTTCCCCTCTCAAACATTCTAAAAGTCCAATAGTATACATAATGCCTATAAAATAGAGGCATAATATCAATCCTTAGAGAGAGAAAAATTTGATCTCCTAAAATTTGTAACGTTAGCCCTAACTTTGCAATGAGGCCTTCAGTAGACATAAAATTGACTATATTACCAATATTTATATGAAATTTGTTGCAAAACATGATTGTTTATTATCAAAAACTTAAATTCCTAAAGACAGACTTTAACAAGTTCAGATAACACAAATGATTAAAGCTAAGTTTAGGGATGGAAAATTTAATTTTGCTTTATTTACACATTACTTTATTTTCATCACTTCTTTCTTTTCTTCTTCCTCTTTTCTTCTTCTTCTTTCTTCTTTCTTCTTCTTCTTCTTCTTCTTCTTCTTCTTCTTCTTCTTCTTCTTCTTCTTCTTCTTCTTCTTTTCTTCTTCTTCTTCTTTCTTTTCTCCCTTCCTTTCTCTTTATTTTCTTTGGGGGGGTGGTTACACAAGTAGAAATAATTGCATGTCTCAGAGGAACGATTTCTGTTGGTTGTCAACTGACTATATGGGGTGCCTAGGAATTAAACCTGGATGAGGCATATTAAATTCCACACTTTGCCCTGCTCCTTTATTTCAATTCTTATATGCTTCACTAGATAAAGTTTCACAATGAGAACTTTAAGAAAATTATATTTGCATATATAAATAATATGTATGATTTAACTGAAATATAGGATAGTATATATTTAATACATGTACTTAATATAATATATTTTCTCAATACATATTGACTTACTGACTTGACATAATTATTTCAAGTAATTTTGGAGGTTGAGAAATTCCATAAATGTTGTTTGCAAACTATAGATCCAAAAGGGTTAATTGTATATTTCAAGTCTAAAATTTCTGAACCCTAAGAATAGCTGAGGTTTGAGTCTGAAGGCAGGTAAACATCAGTCTTACTCCTGAAGTAGTCAGGCAGGAGGAACTGTACTCACAAAGTAAAAGGATCTGTCTATTCTATCAGTGTATTTAATGAACTGAATGAAATTCACATACAAAGCAGTTTTCTATGTATCAACTAGCATATAGTTAAGTCAACTAAACACAGAACAAAGATAATAGTGTAATCTTTAGTATAATTCTAATTATAGAAAAATCCTCCCAGCACATAGGTTGTAGCAAGCCATTAGGTCAGGGGTGGCGAACACCTGGCTCTCGAGCCATATGCGGCTCCCGGCCAAAATGAATGCTGCTCTTTGCCTCTTCTCATTCTGTTGTATCCTGTGGCTCTTTGCCAAGTTGGGATTTTGTTCTGCTGCTTCTGAGGAGGGACCTCGGAGGAGAGATCTCGGAGCGCAGAGTCCCGCCCGCAGGCTGCGTCATCCCGTCTCCCATTCCTCGGAAACAACTGCACTGGCCAGCGAGCGGGGGAACCCGTGTGACACATGTTGGGTCACATCTTGTTGTGAGTTCTTAGTGTGGAGGATGCAGCACACCCTCACCAGCACTGCAAAATGGCAAAATGCAATATGTGTTTAATAGATTATTGTTAAAATTATATGCTTTTGTGTGTTTGTTTTGGCAGGTCATTGCGTGGTGTGGTTCTCTGACTCTCACAGTTTAAAATTTTGGCTTTGTGTCGAACTTGTTCGCCACCTCTGCATTAGGTTGTTAACCATAATTTCTCAAAATATATAAATATATTATTTAATTAATTGTCATTGGGAATCAGATTCATTCTATGATTTATTTTTTGGCAAGGATATCAGAAGCAATGTAGTTTTAAACTTGTTTATAAAAATGAAAGATGAACTTTTAAGAACTGGCAAGGAGGTAAAGATAGTCCAAAGGCATTCAGAAGTCATAATCAGGTATCAGGGTTCTCATTCTGTTGATTTCAGTAGTCTCTTTACTAGCACTTTCACAGGAGAATCATTAATTGACAATAGACACTAGATATAACAATGACAGATATCTAGACTTCTCTTCACAATGATGAGTGACCAAATATTTGGTCATGTAGTGACCAAATCGTCAATAAAAAATATTATATAAGAAGTCTCTGTAAAGTTTATTATCCTACAGAAGAGAGTAAGGGCAAATTCTGGTTACTTAATTTGCCATTTAATTTGGATAGATACCTCTTTTCTTAATTGGCAAGAGTTTTTATTTAAGGATTTAGAGAATGAATTATGTCTTCCTAGGGTAAGACATACTGTATTGTCCAGAGAGATAGCACAGTGGTAGGGCCTTTGCCTTGCATGCAGTAGAACCAGGACAGACAGTGATTTGAATCCCGGGATCCCATTTGGTCCCCTGATCCTACCATGAGCGATTTCTGAACACAGAGCCAGGAGGAAAAAAAAGAAAAAAGGAATACTGTATTGCTTTGCTTTTAAGTTTGATTTTAAATTATAGACAAATATAGTCAATCAATGGACTCATACTTTAGGAATTTATTCTTGTCACTGTGATTCTAATGATCTAGAGGAAGTAGATTTAGAAATAGCTAAATCTTGGAGCTCCTGGTATTTTCTACTTAAATATTTAATGACATTGAAGAAAATTTGTAAACATTTTATTGTGTATGCTATGACCATAAATGGATGTTTCTTTTTTTTATTCAAAATATAAAGTGAGAATCAAGGATTAAAATTAGGTAACTCGTTTTATTATAATTCCCAGGAATCCCCATTCAAAGTCTTTGTTTCTGCTCCCTATAATGTACTGCTTTAGTGTTTCAAAGGTCTTTCTAACCAATGAAGAACTTCTTTTATAAGAGCACAATGATGTTTTTCAATGAACTAGAAACCGAGAAAAATACCTTACTCTTGCAAATTTCCAGTGCAACCGAAACAACTGGAAAAGACCAATTGTCTGCTGTTAAAATCCTAGTTATTCAAAGAGCAATAAAATTTCAGCTGCAAAATAAGGATAAAAATGGTTTCTGTTTTACCAACCAGAGGATTCCCTGAGGTGCTTATAAATAATTCTACATTTAATCATGAACAGTCAGAAATGACTGTGACAATCAAGAGCAGGCAAGATCACATACTTTAGGATTAAAGGTTTGAGTCAGACTAGGAAGCAAATATCAGAAACTTTTTCAGTGCTGGTTGAAAGCAAATGAAACGTGGCATGAAAAGCAATAGAACATTTTATATAGCACTAAAATACTAATTATAAATTTAAGACTAAAAATAAGAATATTTTCATTGTTTATGATATATATCATTATTTTTAAAGGTCTTTACTTGTAGTTCAATGATAAAGTATGCATATGTTTACATATGAGATCTTACTTTCAATCCGTGCAAATATTCACCTCCCCAACCCCAAATATTATAGCTCAGTGACCCACTTTCACTGCTAAGATTAAACCTCAGCCCCAAGAAATATGAGCAACTCCACCCCCAATAAAAGGTTTTATTCTGTACAAACATCATAAAGAATGTGTGGATAACGTTGACTTTTATCAGTCTTTTAGTATATAGCACATAAAAACAGTCTGTGATTGAACTATGAGAAAGATAAACACTATTGCTCTATTTCACTACAGATGAACTGTGAGCAAGAGAACTGTTTCACTCACATCATCTTAGAAACTTAAGTGATTTTGTTGTCATTGTTTGGAAACAAGCATGAGTAAAAGTGGCATTTTGGTTCTGAGGAAGTAAATGGACAGTTCTGAAAATTATCACCATACTCAATGACCTCTACCGTAGCTTAGAAACAGATGTCTTGGAAAGAAATATTCTAGCATGCTTCATGGAATGGTTTTGTTTTATAATATTATATGTGACCACTGTTACATTTGGAAAGCAGAAGAGAATTATAGTTTCTACTTTTATCAACAGCAGGTATGATATGGTGAATGTGATTTTTTTTAAAAGATGTCGACTGACAATTGTCTCTAAGAATCTATATTGGTGTTATAGGGAGCACTTCATTCACCATTAGTAGTGATTTTCTGTATCTTTTGAACTGGGTTGGAAATAGCAGCTATATATTTTCTCCAAAGCTAAAAACAAAACAGAATCTGTTGGTGGCTTTCCCTGAACTTTAATACTCAGTCCTTTTAACAGATTAAAAACAATTTCCTATATGAACTGCATATTGCTTACAATGTAGAGAAAGTTTTATGTGATTTTAATAGACTGCCAATAATCAAAGGTTATAACTTTAGTTATAAGGTTTTACAAATGTATATAAAATAATTCTACATGAAATTTTGTGCTTATAATATAGCACAACACATATAAAATGGTTTGGGCATGTAATAAAATGCTTTAATGTCAATAACAAAAAATAAAATAAAGTGTAACCACTTAAGGAGAATTAAAGCAAAGGAAATCAGGTTGTATTACTTAAGAATTACCTATGGATGGTATTGGAGACATAGCATAAAGTTTTAGTTGCATGGAGAGATAGTACAGAGCTCAAAGCTCCTGCCCTGGCAGCAGCTGAGCTGGGTTCAATTTCATATGGTCCCCAGAGTCCATTAGAATAAATTTCTTTTTTTTATAATATTTTTTATTTAAACACCTTGGTTACAGACATGACTGTGGTTGGTTTCAGTCATATAAGATGACACCCCCCATCACCAGGGTTACATTCCCATCACCAATGACCCAAATATCCCTCCTCCCCTCCCCGCCCTCACCTGTACTCTAGGCAGGCTTTCTATTTCCCTCATATATTCTCATTATTAGGATAGTTCGCAATGTAGTTATTTCTCTAACTAAATTCATAACTCTTTGTGGTGAGGTTCATGAGGTCAGCTGTAACGTTCAGCCCTCTCCTCTTTTGTCTCTGAAAATTGTTGAGACATGTCATTCATTTTTCTTAAAACCCATAGATGAGTGAGACCATTCTCCATCTTTGTCTTTCTCTCTGACTTATTTCACTCAGCATAATAGGTTCCATGTACATTCATGTTTAGGAAAATTTCATAAATTCATCTTTCCTTACGGCTGCATAATATTCCATTGTGTATATGTACGCAACACGAGGTTAACATATACACAATGGAATATTATGCAGCCATTAGAATAGATTTCTAAACACAGAGCCAATAGTAAGCCCTGAAAATTGCTTTTGTCAACCCAAAATCAAAATAAAAAAGGCTCATGCAGACAACCCATGTTCAAACTCTGCCTACTGTCTGTGCCAATAAAACTGGTACATTCAACCTCTGCTCAGAAGGTATCAGTCTCCAAATTAGACAAAAACATAAGGAATAAAACAAACACAAATGGAAAATCCAAACTTTTAGGTTGCGACAGATGGCTCACAGGCAGATCACTTACTAAAAACCATATCACTAAAACACCCCCACTCTGCTTCTAGCAGATGAGCCATTGTTTAAATTGAGATAGAAATTACCAATAGGGGCTGGAGAGATAGCTCAGTGGTATTGCACTTGCCTTGCTGACCCAGGACGGACCTCAGTTCCATTCCTGGCATTTCATATGGTCCCCATAGCCAGGAGTAACCATTGAGCATCATTGGATGTGGTCCCAAAACAAACAAACAAAAGAAATGACAATTAGCAAGCACATCAAATTCAATTGGTACCTTAAGAACAGAGTTTGGGGTATTTCACACAGTCAAAAGACATAATTAAAATATAAAGTTGTGACATTTTCCCATTCTATTTTTGCCCATGTTGTGGCTACATCTAGAAGACCCTAAACAGTATTATTTCATGTTTGTTGGTGGCAGGTATTTGTTATCTACACTATTTCTCCTACTATTCTATTAATTTCTGGATCAGTTTGAAAAACTTTGGTATTCTAAAACCTAACTTATTTTACCTAGAGAACTAGCTCAATTTTGTTTTGTTGTTGTTATTGCTGTTATGGGGATGATTTTCCATGGATATTCGTTCTCTCCAGCATTGCTGGATACAGCCATTTCCAAGCATTATTGGATTGGGCAGAGTTATTGGTAACACTTTAGAATCTAGTAATAAAACATCATAGATATACATATAGAACCACACACATGCTTGGTAGAGAAGTGTGGGTCTCCAGACTTCAGACCTCCAGCACATTATCTGGGAAGACATAATCACCAAAAAAATATATTGTTTATGGTCTTTTCTTATAATTTCTTCTCAGAAAATCAAATTAAGGCTAACATATTTTAAAGAGGAGGGTAAAATTGGTGGTGGTAATGTTGCACTGGTGAAGAATGGTGTTCTTTTTATGAATGAAACCCAACTACAAATATGTTCGTAATTATGGTGCTTAAGTAAAGATATTAAAAATATTTAAAAAAACTATTTATATAACATTTTTCTAAAATAATATATATTTGGGAATGAGTAATGATAGCATTTCCCTATAAAAGCTATACATAAAATATTGAAACCAATAAGTAGACACATTTTTAAATAAAAATTTCAATGTTAATTTAAGATATATACTATGAACCTATAGTTTGTTGCTAGAAGAATGGAACAGGTGGGAAATACACAGGAAATATATAGTCAGAGAGAGGGACAAACAAATTTATAATTGTCTCTCACATATGGACAATAAACAGACAAAATAAAAAGAATTTTAAATATAGTAGCAAACCCTGTGAAAGCCCTTCAAAAATATTTGCTAGGGAGATAGAAGGAGACCTAGAGATTTTTATGAAAAACTACTTTGGTGGGGTATTGTGATGTAGAAATTATCACCCATAAAATATAGATTAAAAATTCTAGTCAAAACACTTTGAAAGTGTTTAGGAACACTTTAGGAACAACTAAGAGAAGAAATGACAAGTGGACAAGACAATTTAAAGGAAGAAAGAAATAGTGCAAAAATAAAAGGTTTTTTTGTTCCTTTGGCCATAAGATCTAGTAGAGAAATAATCAAATTGGTTGCTTAAAACTAAAGATTTGAAGCTAGAGAAATTGTACAGGAGGTAAAATGTTTGTGTTGCATATAGTTGGTCTAGCATCCTAGCACCACATATGGTCCTCTGAAAGATTAAAATAGGAAAATAAATTAATGAAATAAATTAAAATTTAATTAATCAATAAATAGCTAGTTATAAAAAGATATAAGCCAAAATATACTTAAAGTTGAATTTGAGAAGGAAGCACCCAATCATGGAGAAAAAGTGAACAGAAGCAGACCCTAATTTTTTTAATGAATTTATAGAGAAAAATTTGGTTAGCTTATATATTACAGGTATTGATACATATAATGTATTGATATTATAACTATATGAATTAGGAAATGACTTTTAAAGTAAAATAAAATGATATATTTATTTAGAATGCAATTAACTAGATTTTGAGAGTAAATTAATAAATCAAAGGCAAGATAAATAAAAACCAAGATGTCAGAGAGCACAAACCCTGGAAATTAACAGTTGATTATGCTAATATGTTTCTGACACTATATCAATTTAAGAGCCCTGTGAGATGTTTTGGATTCCATGTCCATGGGGGTTCTGAAGCTTTCTTGAGATTTTGATCTCTGCCTGTGGCTCTTTCAGAAAAATCAGCACTTCTCTCACTGGAACTGATTGCATAAGTGGCATTCTAGACCAGGACAGCACCCTGATCATATTGGTCCCCTGATCCATTCTTAGTGGATAGAAATTCTCCCATTTTACTTTCGATTTAATTATATTCCCAAATAATTGTGAAACAAATCACCTCAATAAATCATATTGCCCTTCAATATATGACACTGGATGAAGTTGTAATTAAGACCTCTACACCCAGAGGAGAGTTAATCTCCTGGAATCCAAACACAGGTGAAAATGATGACCATCAGTTTTAATAAAAAATATAATTAGATTGGCTGTTCAAAACTAAAGGTTCAAAGCTAAAGAAATTGTACAGAAGGTAAAATGTTGCCTTGAATGCAATTGTCTTAACACCCTACCATCATATGGTCTCCTCAGTACTGCCAGGGAACAGTCCTGAATAATAGTCCAGGTTAAACCCTTAAAAGTGGCAAATGTGTTCCCAAATCAAAACATAAATAAATAAATATACTAAAATTTTTCAAAGTCAGTTGAAATATGGTCAGAGATAATTTATAGATCAATACTTAAAATTATTAATGGGTAGAAAAATGGTACAATAATTGTATATCCAACAAAGTTCTCTTCCAAATAAAAAAAACCTATATGGAGTCAGAAATCCGAGAACAGTATTGAATGTAATATAGCTACATAGGTTATTAAGGTGCTTTAAGGAAACAGACCCCAGCCATCCCTGCAGCATGTGACACTTTTTCCTTGCTCTACTTACTGCATTGAAAACTTCAGCACTACTGCTCTCCTCTAAAACCATGAAGATGCTTTACTGTCTAGGGGACCACTACTGCCCCACTTATATCACTTCACCCCCACTATCCCATTAAATCTAAGTGATGTTGATTTTGATATCATGCCTCAAATATCTCTAGAATTACTCTTCATGCAAAGGGGATCGTTAGTTATTCACCATTATGAACAATAAAATAGCATGCTAGGCCATTGACATTGTTAGATTAACTATATTTGAGAGTAATAGTTTAATTAAATATAAAGAAACAGTTCAGATTTCAGAGAATTTGGGAATCTGAAGCTCAAAACTCAGAACCTACAAATGTTAAAAACAATAAAGAAATAAAGGAGTTCACATGATCTGGCAGACAATAGTTCCATAAAATTTTTAAGCTCAAATAAAACCTCAAATATCATCAATGAGGAACTTAAATACTTCATGCAATGGCTATAAAAAAAAGTCAATCATTGAAGAACAATTCAACTAACTAAATGATGAACTAATTCAATATATCAAAAAGTTCATGCAAATGGAATTAAAGGAGTTAAAACAATAGCAAGTAACAAAAACAAAACTCAAACTGTAGAGGATTATATCTGTGATGTCAAAAACAAAATACTGGCCATCATAAAGAGTGAAATTACAGAAAAGAGATAATCAAATGGAAGAGAACATGGTGTAAGTAATATATAATATCAAATGAGTGATCTTATAAAAATACCATGAGAGGAAAAGAGAAAATGTAAGAATGGCAGTAGAAGAATTAATTATTGAGAACTTTCTGTTTTCTGAAGAGATGCAGCTGCACAGATTGAAGAGGCCCAAAGAGCAAAATATAAGTAGACTCAAGGATAGCAACCCCATGACATAACAATTAAAATGGTAAAAATTAAACGACAAAAAATATTAAAGTAGCAAAAGAGAAAAAGACGCAAATATAAGGAAAACAAGATAAATATCGCAACATACCTTCCAGGTGATGTCTTAGAAGCCAGAATAGAATGAAATTCCCTGGGCCCGGAGAGATATCACAGCGGTGTTTGCCTTGCAAGCAGCCGATCCAGGACCTAAGGTGGTTGGTTCCCCGGTGTCCCACATGGTCCCCGTGCCTGCCAGGAGCTATTTCTTTCTTTCTTTCTTTCTTTTTTTTTTTTTTTGGTTTTTGGGCCACACCCGGCGGTGCTCAGGGGTTACTCCTGGCTGTCTGCTCAGAAGTAGCTCCTGGCAGGCACGGGGGACCATATGGGAGACCGGGATTCGAACCAACCACCTTTGGTCCTGGATTGGCTGCTTGCAAGGCAAACGCCGCTGTGCTATCTCTCCGGGCCCAACCAGGAGCTATTTTTGAGCAGACAGCCAGGAGTAACCCCTGAGCACTGCCGGGTGTGGTCCAAAAACCAAAAATAAAATAAAATAAAAATGAAATTCCCTATTCAGTATTTTGAAAGAACAAAACTCCCAGCCTAGAATTCATTATCATGCAAAGCTATCAATTAGACTTAAGGGAAAGATAAATTTTTTTTCAGACAAACAAGAATTGGCAGAAATTGCAACTAAATCAAGCCTTTTAGAAGAACTGAAAGGCTGCCTACATAACAGACTCTTACAAAAACAACTAGATTCCATATACACTTAAGCAAAAATGTCAGTACAGCCTTATTTTTTATTAGCCTATTTCAATATCCATGGAATAAAATGCTACAAAAAGAAAGAATGTAGTTGGGTGGATAAAGAAAAAAATCCATCTATCTAATGCCTACAGGTTACATGTCTTGTATCTTGTAGAAAAAATACAGAAAAAAATACAGATTCAGAGTGAAAGGATGGCCAGCAATCATACAAGGCTATGAGGGAAAAAGCTGAGACAGCTGTGCTTATATCAGACCATTCACTATAAAGAAGGTAATTAGGGACAATGATGGACACTACTTACTGTGATCTATTGTTAAGGGAACAATAGATCAAGAAGTCCCAACCATCAACATTTATGCACCAAATGAAGGCCCAGCAAAGTTCATAAATCTTTTGGCACCAAATTTAAATTAACTTATTGAAAGAAATACAATAGTAGTGGGAGAATTTAACACTCACTTTCACCATTAGACAGATTAACTAGACAGAATATCACTTAAGAGATGTGTCCTAAATAGTAAGCTAAAAAAACTGGGATTGATAGACAGACACAAAATAAAAGAGTATTATACTTTATTTTTTCATTCACATGGATCATTCTCCAAGAGAGATCACATATTAGGACATAACTCAAACATAAAATCTTGAAAATATAGAAATTGTACAAATGTCTTCTTAGATCATAATACCATAAAAGTGGAAGTTAGTGGAGCTGGAGCAGTGGTGCAGTGGTAGGGTGCATGTAGCTGACCTAAAAAGTAGTGTGGTTCAATCCCCTGATGACGCATATGGTTCTCCAAGCCAGGATTGATTTCTGAGCGAAGAGCCAGGAGTAACCCCTGAGCTCCACCGGGTGTGTCCCAAAACCAAATCCCTGCAAAAAAAGAAATTGAAAGTAGAAGTTATTCACAGAAAGTAGAAGGAAAAATGCCCAACAAATAAGTGCAAACTGAGCAAAATGCTGCTAAACACTGTATCAAAAAGGAAATTAAGGAAATAGAATTATACTCTGAAACAATGATGATACAAGCTATCAAAATCTATGAAATATAGCAAAAGAAGTACTACAGCAAAAATCATAGTAATACAGGACTATGGTAAGAAAAAAATAAAGCCCAAAACAATAAGCTAAACACACTGGTGATGGGTGGTGTTCTTTACATGACTGAAACCCAAACACAATCATGTATGTGATAAAGTTGTTTAAATTAAAAAAAAAAGAATTAGGTCAAGGAGAAAGCTATTGAGGGATACTTTCAAGACCCAAATTCCTCAAATGTCAATCAATGGATGAAAGCCTCCAAACAAAAGCCATATCTGCTTAGAAAAAAAAAAAAGAAGAAAAAAAATCAGAGAAGAAACACAAAAATGAACCCAAAATGTAGTCGAAAGAGGGAAACAGTGAAAGCAAGAGCAGAAATCATCAACATAGAAACAAAACAAATTGAAGAATCAATGAAACTTGTAATTTAGTCTTAAAAAGAATAAATAAGAATGATAAATGTTAAGCTTGGCTCCCAAGAGAAATTGTTCAGATAAATCAGATCAGATATGGAAAGGAAGAAATTACAAGAACACTGCAGTAATTCAAAGCATAATGAGTAGTTACTATGAACAACTTTATGGTCTTAAACTGGAGATACTAGAATAAATGGATGGATTCTTTGAGTAATGTCATCTCACAAGCAAATGAAAAAAATAGAAATTCTAAATAGACCAATGACAAATAAGGAAATCAAAACAGCAAATAAGAATCACCCAAGAACAAAAATCCTGGTATTTACCAAAATTTAGAGAAGACGTATTGTTTTTATTTTTTAAGATCTTAAGAAACATTGAAGACACAGGACTCTTTCTAACATTTTCTATGAAACTAACATTTTACATGTCTATACATACAAGACTCTAAAGAGTTCACAAAAAATACTCCAAGAAACAATAAACCAAAACAGCAAAGTAGCCAACTATAAGTCAACACAAAAAATATTATCGAATTCTTCAATTAAAAATTAATGAGAAGGGGGGGCCGGGCGGTGGCGCAAGAGGTAAGGTGCCTGCCTTACCTGCGCTAGCCTTGGACAGAACCGCGGTTCGATCCCCCGGCGTCCCATATGGTCCCCCAAGCCAGGAGCGACTTCTGAGCACATAGCCAGGAGTAACCCCTGAGCGTCACAGGGTGTGGCCCAAAAAACAAAAAACAAAACAAAACAAAAATTAATGAGAAGTGAGATCATGAAAAATCTGTATTTAAAATAGTATTCTCATAGAAAGAATTTTTAGGTGAGGCTGTCTTTGCACCTATCAAGAATAAAGACTAGATTGTATTAAATGACCAATGGCAGGGAAAAATCCTTCAGCAATTCTAATCCACTTTGGGTTTTCTCAACGTTAATACACGCCTAGAGCAATAGCAGACCAGAACTGAATTTCTTTTCTATGCTATTAAAAAAAAGTTGCAATTGTGGAATTCAAAAAAAAAAAAAGTATTCAAAAGCAAAGTATCTAGGAATAACCTCAATAAAAGATGTGAGATATCACAAGCATCATAAGTTTAAATAACTTAATAAAGAAAGCCTTTGGAAATGGAAAAATATTCCATGTTCATGGATTGAAAAAAACAATATGTTAAAATGACAAATTCATCCAAGGTATTATATAAATACATTGCAATTCACATGCAAATTCAGATGTTATTCTTCATGATCTAGAAAAGTCAATAAATTTTGTATAAAACAGATGATATCAAGAATAGCCAAAGCATGGTGAATAATAAGAAATATAAAGGTATCTCATTACCTAATTTATACAAAACAGTATAATAAAGCTGAGTGATCAAACTCTGGTACTGGAATAAAGATACATTTTCTGATCAATTGTTCAAAATAAGATAAACAAGGAAAAACCATATATATATATAGAGAGAGAGAGACAGTAAAATTTTTGTAAAGAAACTGAGAACAAAAAGTGTTATAAACATAAACTCTTGTCTAAATGGGGCTGAAAAAACTTGATAGCTATCTATAAAAATTAAAGATCAATCATATCCCATACCATATACAAAATTCAATTAAAAGTGGATCAAAGACCTAGAAATCTGACCAGAAAACTAAATGGGAAAAGATATTATCATTCAACCCTTCAGATAAATCCTTGCTATCTAGTATATATAAAGTACTAACTAAGATAAATTTGTTTTTTCGGGCCACATCCAGGGGCACTCAAGACTGCTCCTGCCTCTGAACTAAGAAATCACTCCTGGCTCTTTGGGGATTAATATTGGATGTCAGGATAGAACCTGGTTCATCCATGTGCAAGATAAATACCTATCTACTGTGTTAATGCTCCATCTCTCAAAAATACATTTTAAACATATCAAAAATGCAGAGAGAAAATAAACAAATGCTTCTCATAGGAAGATATGCAAATTCTCACATGAAAAATTGCTCGATATCATTTATCATTAGGGAAATCCATATCAAGACAATAATGAGATATCAGTTCACACCATTGAGAATGGTGGATATCAAAAATAGTAGAAACTATGTGCTTGTAGGGATGTGGTGAAATAGAAAATCTAATCCACTGCTGACACTTGACTCATTCAACTTTGTCAAAAATGAAATGGAGAGTTTACCATAAACTCAGTGGTGCTGCCTTTTGACCCAGCAAGTCTACTTTTGGTATCTACCACCAAGGGATGGATGCAAACCATTATTCACTGCACTTAATGTAATAACTACAATATTGAATCAACTTAGGTGTCCAATGACAGATGAATGGATAATAAATAGTGTATAATATATGTACAACGTAATACTATATACTTGAAACTTAGTTGGAACTTGAAGATATAATGTTAAATAAGCCAGAAGAAGAAAAGCAATGCAAGAAGATCTCACTAATCTGTGGTATACAGAATACCTGGCTGAGGAAACTTATTGTAGTAAAGGGGAAGTATCTAGATCATTCTCGTCCCCAAAACATAGGACAGATGACAGAGAACTTTAATGTAGAAAGGAAGAAGCTAACGGAGATAGAAGAGTGAGGGCATTTATTATATTGGTGATACAGCCATACATTCAAAACACAGACTAAATAACACTGAAACATTATATCTAAACTGCAACCACTGAACTTGCATATGTACATTCCAAGAGGAAGACATGGGTGAGAGAGGCTGAGGAATTATGGAGTATGTTAACACTGCCTAAAATTTAACTATCAATTACTATGTAAATAAAAGTTCTTTAAATAAAAATAAAATTTTAAGTATATATTCCTCATGTGAAACCAGCCCTATAAAATTCTTTTCAGGTTGGTGATATAGCACATTGCACTCTTACCCAAGTTTAATTTCCAGTATCATGTATGATTCCTCCTGAGCATTGCCAGGAGTTTTTCCTGAGTGCAGAGCCAGAAGTAACCTTTGAGCATTATCAGATATGGTCTTAAAACAAATTAAAATTAATACCTTATTTTTAAAAAACTTATGACCAATTAAAGAGTGATTGGAAAAATACTATTGATGGACTTGTAGTCAGATTTTAACATCTTGCACTGAAAATGGAATAAACATGAGACAGGATAAGAATAATAGGCCATTATATCAATATTATACATTCTCAAAATATGAAAGTGAGTAAAAGAAAATTGAAAGGGTGATTTGGAAACTAAAATTTCTTTATTTAATTATATGTGGTAGCTTGCAGTCGAAGTTCTACTTTTATAATCACAAATTCAGTAATAAAAGTATATATATATTTGACAAAGAGTACCTTAAGGAAAATAATACTTATGATTGAAATTGTGCAGCAGTGAAAAGGAGACAATGAGAGATGAACAAAGAATATGGGTCTTGCTTTGCTCATGAATAACTAACATTTATTTCTGGAGATTTTATGCAGGAGTTTTATTAAAAGATGGCCACTATAAAATTATAAAATATCATATACTAAAGAGCAGAAAATGAACCCATTATATAAGGTCTACACATACATCTGCATAGATTCATACAATCACAAATCTGTATATCATAAAATAAGGAGATATACATAAAGAATCAGAGGAAGGGAAATGAGAGTGAGGGAGGAGGAGACAATAATTCAATGAATGCTACATTTCATGGTAATTTTCTACAAATAGGAAAGACATTCTTATTGAAAATATTCTACAAAGAATTCCCAAACAAGCTTAATATTTTATATAGTTATAGAAAAATTAAAGCTATAATTACTGAGAACTAAAGAGTTATGTGTTTGAGAAACTAAAAATGTGTTATTCTAATGGTCTCCTAAGTATTATTTTTTAATAAATACAAAATCATTATCATAAAGATAAAATCATCTATAGAAAAGATTAGAGAGATAATTAGTTGCATATAGTTACTTGGAAAAACATAAGTGGCAGAGAAATGTAAGATATTTTAATTTTAATAATTTAAAATTTCATGATTGTTTATGGAGTTTTAGAAGCACTGAAAGAGCTGTAGAGATAGTACATTGTGTAGGGTGCTTACTTTGTCCTCAGCTGACCTGGCTTCTATTCTTGGCATGTGGTCACCAGAGCACCATCTTGGAGAAATTCCTTGGTGTAGAGCCAGGAGGAACCCCTGAGAGACAGTAGGTGGATGACACAAAAACAAACAAAAGAAGCACTGGTATATTTGTGAGCAATCTTTAAAGACAGAGTTTTTTATTTGCTTCATTGCTACGTTTTTATAGTTAATTATTTTATTAGTAGCTACAAGCTATGTTAGCGTACTTTAATATTTGACAGACAGATTGTTTTGGAGAAGGATATGGATAACCCCTCATTAGTACTTATTTCCTAATGTTTGAAAAAAAGAGAAAAAAAATAACAGGTAAACATATGGTTAAGATAGTTTTTCCATCAATAGAAAACATAGCATTTATGAAATGAAATGAAAATGCATTTAACAAAAGTAATACAAGTAGCCATATGTATCAGAAAAATTATAATCTTTATTCATAATTTATTACATCACTAATAATAATTCATGAAAATATTGAAGGAAACCTTTCATATTTTTCTACAAACTACTTTTTATAGTAGCCCAAAACTGAGGAATATTTAATTTCTCATATCCATAGGTTTCATGATATGCACTGCTAAATTTAAGTATTATCTATAAATAATCTCAAATACATTATAGGGTTTACATTACAAACTGCATTTCTGGTCAGCTAGAAGTCTCATTTTTTTTTTAAATTTTCAGATGGGGCTAGAGGTAAGGTGTCTGCCTTGCCAGCGCTAGCCTAGGAGGGATCGCGGTTCCATCCCCCGGCATCCCATATGGTCCCCCAAGCCAGGAGCAACTTCTGAGCACATAGCCAGAAGTAACCCCTGAGCATCATCGGGTGTGGCCCCAAAAACAAAAAATAACAACAAAAAAAATTCAGCAGATTACTAAAACTAATAAGTTATAAACAAGTTATATCAAATAATCAATTTGTAGAATTCTTTATATTATTATTGAATATTAGATTCAGTTTTAGAAATATATGGTTCTCTATTTCTATCAATATTTATCCCAATCAATATATCACTACATCAAATGCACTCAATTACAAACTATCTCTCTGGTTTTGTTGTTGTTGTTTTTGGGTCACACCCGGCAGTGTTCAGGGGTTATTCCTGGCTCTATGCTCAGAAATCGCCCCTGGCAGGCTCAGGGGACCATATGGGATGCCGGGATTCGAACCACTGTCCTTCAGCATGCAAGGCAACCACCTTACAGCTGTGCTATCTCTCTGTTTTTAATAATATTTTTATCTTATTATTGGGTTATTTTTTACTCTTGTTTTTACTTATTAAATTAACTTTTATTTTTTAAGTTACAAGAATTTAAACATTGTAAGCTTGAGGTTTGAATCTGAAACATCAGCATTGGTACAGCATATAATGATTAACCTCTTTAAGTCTAATATCCTTCATCATATATTTCTCTTTATTTTATTATCTTTTAATCCGTGAAACTTTTTTACTTTCTCATTAAAAGAGTCTACAGTATATAATATTGTTGGCTCTAACTTTTTATCTTAGAACATTTTGAGTAAGTCATACCATTTTCTTTTGTAGAGTTTCTGCAGAGAAAGTTGAAATCCCTATAGGAAATTTTGTGTTCCTTGCTTTTATCCCTCTTAAATTCCTTCAGTATTTTCCTTTCTTTCTTTCTTTCTTTCTTTCTTTCTTTTCTTTCTTTTTTCTTTCTTTTCTTTCTTTCTTTCTTTCTTTCTTTCTTTCTTTCTTTTCTTTCTTTTCTTTCTTTCTTTCTTTCTTTCTTTCTTTCTTTCTTTCTTCTTTCTTCTTTCTTTCTTTCTTTCTTTCTTTTCTTTCTTCTTTCTTCTTTCTTCTTCTTTCTTTCCTTCTTTCTTCTTCCTTCCTTCCTTCCTTCCTTCCTTCCTTCCTTCCTTCCTTCCTTCCTTCCTTCCTTCCTTCCTTCCTTCCTTCCTTCCTTCCTTCCTTCCTTCCTTCCTTCCTTCCTTCCTTCCTTCCTTCCTTCCTTCCTTCCTTTCTTTCTTTCTTTCTTTCTTTCTTTCTTTTCTTTTCTCCTAACTCCTGACAGTTTCACAAATATATGGGTATGGGTCGTTTTGCATTTAAATTGCAAGGTATTCATGTTGGTTTCCTACTGCAGGTTTAGGAAATGTTCTGTATTTCTTTGGATAACCTTTCAATTTCCATCTCTCATTACCTTTTGGAATACTCATTATTCTCGTGCTGCCTTTTCCTTGAGGAGTTGGATAGTTCTTGTAGAATTCATTTGTTTTTAACATCTTATCTCATTCTACCCTAAATGACTCATGTTTCTCTTTTAGTTTATTTATTCAGCCATCTACTTAGTTTTTTCTGTGTTGGTTGTTCTACCTCCTTTGATCGTATTTATTGAACTCTTCATAACTTTCACTTCTCTTCTTAAAGATTTATGATTCAACTTCCACATTGCTAAATTTGTTTCCTAGCTCAATTCATTGTCCTGTATATATGTTATATATTTACATATTTTATATATTTATATAAATATATATGTATATTATAAATATATATGGTATGTATTTATATATAAATATATGTGTATATTATATTATATTATATTATATTATATTATATTATATTAATTATATTATATTATATTATATTATATTATAATATATATTTCTCCATTAGCTTTTCTCCACTAGCTATTTCTCCATTAGCTACTTCACTTTCACTCACCTACCTGGGTTTTCTCCAATATATATTGATTTAAGTTTTTTAATGGCTTTTTGAATTTTCTATTTGATAAAGAGATAGCATTTTTGTTATTGTTGTTGTTTTTGCTTTTTGGGCCATATCCTATGACATTCAGGGGTTACTCCTGGATATGTGCTCAGAAATCGCTCCTGCCTCAGGGGACCATTTTAGACTCCGGGAATCGAACTGAGGTCTGTCCCGAATTGGCCGCATGCAAGGCAAATGCCCTATCGCTTTGCTATTACTCTGGCCCCAAAGAGATACAAATTTTATAAATTTGAATAGCTTTTGGTTGTGTTTTAGTTGTATATCTCCTCACGATATAAAATCCTTTTAGGTCTCTAGGTGTAATGTGTTATTGTGATTATAACAGTAGGTGGAGGTTTTTCTGCGATGATGTCTCTAACTCATAATTTACTTGATTTGCTCATTTGTAGAAAAGTTTTAAAACCTTTTAGTCTTTTAACTTTATAAATAATGCAACAAAAAAAATTAAGCTTAAAGTGAACTTTTTCTGGAACAATTAAATCTTAAGGATAAATTACGTACAGTGGTACAAGGAAGTCAAATTTTTTATTAGCTAATCTCATTTATCTTATAAACTACAGCTCTCCAAGGCTTTATCTAAGAAAATTTAAATTGTTATTGGCAGGGACAATGTTTCTCATTTTGATAGCTAAGCTACCTAACAAACTGGCCTCAACAGTAAAAAGGCAAAAGAAAATGCAGCAAGGAGAATTTATACCCTATCTTAATGACCTCTGCTCATAAATTATCCACATTACCTCATTGTTCAGTCATTAGAATGAATATATGCACCCAACCCAACATTAAAGAGGTAGTTGAAGTACATGGACTATGCCAAATTTGATGAACATTACGTTCTCAGATTCAGTTGACCTATTAGCTCCATATAATCTATTGTGTTTTTCTTTCTGTGCACTCAACCCTACCAAACAGAAGCAAATTAAAACCCCAGCCAGTCATTGTACCCAATGCAAATTCCAATGTATTGGTCAGAGTACTAGTCTTAAAAGAGGTGGCACATTCAAAAAGAGGTGACTGAAAAAAGAAATAATTAAAGAGACCTAATAAAAGTGGTGTTTACAAAAGAGTTGTCAGGACTAAGGAACTTGACTGAAAGAATGGTGAAGCTCCTTGAATGTGAGCTGTTTGGAGCAACTAATGCTCTTAGATCTAAAGGAGTAAAGGAAGAGCAATTATCAGAATGTTTTAGAAATACAGCTATTTTTCTTTATAGTTGTGGGCTTTAGTAGAGAATTATATTTATTAAAAAAAAATCTCTAGTACAGCTAGGAGGAACTTAGAGAAATCAAAATCCTCTTCTTTTTCTTCTAACCTGCGTATTTCCTGACTAGTATCTTCCGTTGGCTGAAAACAAGTACCAAGCAAATGATAAGCAATCAGATTCATAAAACTCGTAGAGATTTATTTATTTATTTTTACAATGGAGCAAGAGGAATGAACATAAAAAGTAAAACTAAAGTGAACTGAAGAGTAATATCCTAAATGTCATGTGACTATTTGCAATTTCTACAAACATTTAATGTGGTTCTTTTGGGTTTTGTTTATTCAGGTAGCAAAGCTAACAAAATGAAAAGGGTTTAGGGTTTTTATAATGAAAGGTATTTGGGAAAATGGATACTAAGGAAGATTCTAGTCATGTGGTTGATTGGAAGGTTATCAGTGTTTGATATTCAGAATTTGCTTCTGGTAAAGTTTTGCAATAAAAAAACTTTCTCTTTAATGGTGCTAAAATTAGAGTAGCCTGTAAATGTTAATAATTATTTAACCATGTTATTTAAACTACAATGAAAACAACAAGCAAATGAACAAAACAAATAATAAAAACAAACAAATAAACAAATAAAATGAAACAAAACAAATCCAGAAAAACGATCTTGTACCTGGAACTTGTCTGACAACCTTCAGAGATTTCACTCCACAGAAACTAGTTGATTATTGTTCTTTATTATTCATCTGTAACTAATTTCTCATTTGACAATATAAACACAATGTAGTAAAAGAGCCTTTAGTATTTAAAAACAAAGGAAAAACCAAGAGATTAAGAAGTTATAAGTGTATGTATAAAGGACACAAGGGAGTCCTTAATACTTGGTGGCTTACATTATTTCTCCAGGAACTTATTAATTAAATATGAATTAAAATATTAAGAAAAACTTATTAA
The DNA here is from genome assembly GCF_024139225.1 of Suncus etruscus. Taxonomy (NCBI): domain Eukaryota; kingdom Metazoa; phylum Chordata; class Mammalia; order Eulipotyphla; family Soricidae; genus Suncus; species Suncus etruscus. The sequence continues at coordinate 71,281,740 of NC_064860.1, forward strand.
GGAATACTCTTAAAAGGTACAGTATATGTAAAAAATAGAATAAACACATTTATAGGGGAAATTACAAACAAATTAGAAATACTGATATACAAAAATTTTGATATTAAGCTGGGAAGTCATAGAGAATTTGCTCTAGTGGGAAACAGAATGGTGGAAAAATAAGCAAATGACCAACAATTTAGCATTTATATAGAAGTTCCTGACATTATGGTATCTGGTTATAATTTAAATGCCTGAAAATAAGCTTTTGATTGCCAACCCATCTTTTCAAATGATGTTTAATCTTTCTTTAATAATTATAATGCCAGCTGTATGACATTGCCACTAGTTCACCAGTTACATAATTATAGTATTAGACAGTGCACTCCCATGAATTGTTCTCTCTTTCAAAAATATTTATTAAAATAAAGAACTGAATCACATGTGGTACCCAGATTTCCCACTTCGTTACCTAATTCTCTGTTTTTATGCTTCATATTAGTCAATAAATTTGCAGCCTCTAGAAATAGATAAAAACAGGGGCTTGAGAGATAGCACAGCAGTAGGGCATTTGCCTTGTAAGTGGCCAGCCGACTTTGGTTCGAATCCTGTCATCCCATATGTTCCCACGTGGCTGCCAGGAGCGATTTCTGAGCAGAGTCAGGAATAGCCCTTGAGTGGCCCAGGGTGTGACTTAATAACCAAATATATGAATAAAACAAAGTAAAACAAACAAACAAACAAACCCAACAGAGTTATGTATGCCTGATAACCCCACGATTAACCTTAATATTTAACTTAATTGTAGTTTCAGATTCCTTGTATGTAGAATTAGAATCCACATTTCAGTGTTAATCTTCACAACCTCTTGCCTTCCTTCCCACCTTTCTTACCCCCACTTCTACCACACTGCCAGGGTTCCTCCCAACCAGCCTCTTAAAGCAGTCTTTCCCAAAGTGGCTAGTACCACATCTTTGATGCTGGAGGAAACCACAGTCAGAGTATGAGTAGTTATGTTAGTATCGTCTGGCATAAAAGTTGGGGATTCTTTTTGTTTCTTTTAAAAAGAAGGATTTTCAAAGGATATCTGTAAATTTTTATTAAAAGACAGGTATCTGAATTAATTTTTAGAATTTTTGGCCTAAAGGAAGATGACTGTGACTGAAACTGTTATTCTTTTCTTTTCTTAATAAACCTTTCTTACCCTCTTTATGATAGATCTTGCAGTTTGAAACATCCTTTCTGATCCTTTCTTTTTCTTTTCTTTTACTTTATTTAAATAAATGCATTACATAGTTGACATAGTTGAACATAATGTAATTTTTTCCAGACAAGAGAGAGTAAAGTTATTTAAAAAAATAGAAAGTAAAAGGAAAATAATAGAAAGGAAAAAGAAAAAGAAAAATGAAGAGAAGAAATAAAATTTAAGACATAAAGAAAAACTGGTTTGATTCCTGGTATCTCATATGGTCCCCAGAGCCTGCAAGGGGCAATTTCTGAGTGCAAAGCCAGGAGTAACCTCTGAGCACCACTGGGTGTGACCCAAAAACAAAAAAGGAGAAAAGAAAAAGACAAAAGAAGAAAGATAGAAAGGAAGGAAGGAAGGAAGGAAGGAAGGAAGGAAGGAAGGAAGGAAGGAAGGAAGGAAGGAAAGAAGGAAGAAAGCAAGGAAGAAAAAAGGAAAGAAGGAAGGAAGAAAGACAGAAAGACAGAAAGAATGAAGCAAGAAAGAAAGAGAGGGAAGAAAGAAAGAAAGAGGAGAGAGGAAAGAAAGAAAAAAGGAAGAAAGGAGGGAGGAAAGAGGAAGAAAAAGAAGAAAAAGAAAAATAGAAAAAGAAAACAGGAGAAAGGAAGAGAACAAAAAGAAGAAAGAATGGAGAGAGGAGAGAAGAAAAAGAAGAAAGAAAAAGGAAGAGAAAGAAAAATAGAAAAAGAAAAAAGGAGAGGGGAAAAAGAAGAAAAAGAAGAAAGAATGGAGAGGAGAGAAAAAAGGAAGAAAAAGAAAGGAGAGAGGAAAGAAAAGAAAAGAACAAAGAACAAAGAAAGAAGAAAAAGAAGAAAGAAAGAAAAAGGAAGAAAGAAAAAAAGAAAAAGAAAGAAAGAATGAGGATGGAAGAAGGGAAGGAAGGAAGAATAAGAAAGAATAGTACAATGGCATGCTAATATGTGAAAATACTACATCTCCAATGAAGTCTTAATACAATAGCGGAAGGTTTAGAATGTTCTTGTTAGGTGTCCATTCAGTTAAATTTCTGTGTTCCTTTAGGGATGATAGCATCAAACAAATGAAGTTGCCCAAGAATTCAAAACACTATTATACTGATACTGTGGCTTTTGTGGGGCGTGTTCTCAGCTGCCAGGCCTCCCAGAAAATGTAGGATATAGGGGAAGGATGCCCCACTTCTTCCAAAATGTCTTAATAATATAAGCAGTAATACCAGCATGCCTGAATTTTGGTCAGTTTGGTATCCCAGAAGAGAATCATAGAGGAGTGTTAAGGCAAAACCATAGGCAAAATTTGAATGTGGGTGATTGATACAGCAGGCATGGCTTCTGGAGGGCAGGGAATTGATCCCTACTTTCCTGAGATTGCCAGCTTTCAGCTGCTTGGCCTATGTACCTTTAAATTTTCACTGCTCACTTTTCATACCCTTTAAGAAAAGAGTAAGTCTATGAATCAGTTTTTTTTTTTACAATATGGAATGCTATTTAAATTATGAATTGTTTAATAAATTAAATTAGTTCTTTAAATTTATTTTCAGAAATTATTCCCCCCGACACCAGCCTGACATTTTTTGTGTGACCTTTGGGCATGCCTTCTTCTTTCTAGATCTGTAAACAATTAATCATTTTATTCCAAGTTTCCTGATGATTTTTACTGGAGTGCATCTTGTAGAAAAATTGACAAGGGCCTCTCTACCCGCAACATTCACAGTACTGGGTTGAATATTCAAGTGACTTGCAATATGAAATGCGGCAAGAAAATAAAATGTTCCTCTAAGGCATTCCTAGTTGACTGCATGACTACTGTTAAATTAAAAAAATAAAGTAAAAAGTAAATGCATAATTGGCAACATTCAGATTGGGTTAACAATACCTAGCTTAATTGCAAGTTTCAGCCTTTGGGAACTAAGTGCAAATTTATCCCAATAAATCTGGATTTTTTCATAATAAATACTATAGGGTAAACTGTATGATGAAAATATATTAATTAAAATTTCCTTTCCCTAAGGGAAAGTGACTTTTCTCAAAGTAACATTTTTTTTCATTAATATTTTCCCACTCTGTTTCAAAATATAAAAATAGAAGTGTTTTATACTTCTTGAAGTCTTTCTGCTTGTTAGATGTGTTATTGTCAAGCTCATAAATCTCCTAATAAAATTCAGTTAAATCTTAAAAACGCATTTTTTAAAATTTTGTGATTTATATTAAAAAAAGGTTGAGACAACATTCAGAAAAATGAATGGGATTTCTATTGAAATCAGTAAAACAAGCAACTTTCAGAGGTATAGAAACCAATATGGCTTTGAGCTATCTAGTGCAACATATTAACCTGAAGTAGTTTTACTCAGGATTTTCCTGTATTGTGCCAGGAGTCTGCTTTCTGAGAAGTCCTACCACTCAATCTATTTTCATTGGTCCTTGGCTCCACCCTGTGGAAGGTTCTTCCAATTCATTACCCTTCCTGGAAACATCTGACTAGGACATTGGTGAATAACCCAGATTAGGGAATAGAGAAATTCATTTGACATTTGAAATATTTAAAACACAGGGTTTTTACATATTAGACAATTACAGAAACATTCATAGTCTAAATCTAAGCTTTATTTGGCAATTAGAAATTCTGAAAATACAAGTAAAAATATTCCTTATTGTTTATTTTTCTCTATTAAGTTTAATTTATTTTATTGTAGTAAGATAATTAACATGAAATTTGTACTCAATAAAATTTAAGATTATGATCAAGTAGTTTAACTATAGTCAAATATACAACATATATCTGGAACTCATTTATCTTGTATAACTGAAATGTTATGAACATTTATTAGCAACTGTTAAATTTTTCCTTCCCTGTCCCTTGTAGAACTCATTAGTTTTCTTTATATTATAAATGTATCTAACAGTGTTTTTAATACAAATAAGAATGACATCGTGTTTGTCATTTTGTGACTGGATCATTTCACTCATCCATCATGACATCTTTAGTTTTGAGTAATTTCACTGTTCATATATATATCAGATTTCCTTCATTAGTTAATACATCAATAAGCAGTTAGGACAGTCCTCCTCTAAGTTATATATAATGATGTAACAATAGGAAAGTGAAGCTATTTCTTCAAGATACTGTTTTAAGTTATCTAGAGTCTACATTCAAGAAGTTAATAAAGTTGTTGTATCATATAATGATCTGTTTTTTTGAAAAATCTTCCTATTTTCCCATAGTGGCTTCAGTTTATTTTAGCTCCCACTAACACTACACAAGGATATCAATAACAACCTCCATATAATCATTTAGCTTTTCTAATAAAATAGTCATTCTAATAGATATGAGGAGATATCTCAATGTAATTTTTGTTTAAATTTCTGAATAACTAGTAATATTGGTATCTTAGATTGCTATATGCTTTTATGTATTTTTTTGAGAAATACTTATTTAAGTACATTACCCTTCTTAAATTGAGTTGTAAGGATTCCTAATATTTGTAAATGGGATTCAGCAAACCACAATGTCAGGGTTATATGTAGTTTTGCACTCAGGATCACTTCTCATTGCATTGATGGGACCATATGTAGTGTCAGGGATCAAACTAAGTTGACAACCTGGAATGATAGCTCCTTACTAAAATGTTTTTCTGTCCAAACTCTTTGTGTTGTTGATGTCTTAGAAGTTTGTTGTTATTGTTGATGTTTTGAGGCCATAATCAATTTCAAGCTCTATCCTATGTGCTCACAATCAGAGGTCATAAAAGGCCATGCAATGAGAGAGATTAATACTGGCATAATGCTAGGAAACATGTGCTCAGTTTTGAGTTATCTCTCCAGTTCTTTTTATTTATTTATTTATTTATTTATTTATTTATTTATTTATTTATTTTGTTTTTTCAGGCCACACCCGTTTGATGCTCAGGGGTTACTCCTGGCTAAGCACTCAGAAATTGCCCCTGACTTGGGGGGACCATATCTGACACTGGGGGATCAAACCGCAGTCCTTCCTTGGCTAGCTCCACCTCGCCAGCCCCATCTCTCCAGTTCTTATATATTAAATATTAGTACTTTATGAAATACATGGTTTACATATATTTTCCCATTGCATATTTTAACATTTTTTCTTTTAATTTTAAGACTGGTTTATTTTACTGTCAAAAATTTATTTTAATTTTATATTATTCCACACACCAATTCTTTGCTTTCATACCTTATAAAGTTTGTGTTTTAGCCACAAGCCTATTACTATACATTCTGAGTTAAAAATATATTAAAATGAAATTTGATAGAAAGTTCAGCTGACAAAACTTTTGTTGCACACAGCTGACTCTGGTTCTATTCCTAGAATCCCATATAATTGCCAAAGCTCTCAAGGAATGATCCTTCAGTATAGAGTCAGAACTAATCCCTGAGTACTGCCATATGTGGCACCAAAACATGTATGTGTTTTGTATATGTATATATATATATATGTTTGTGTGTGTTTGTGCATTATATACATTGATGTATATATATAGTTAATTAAAATAAGAAGATATTTATATTAATATGTTGAAAGACAATGCTAAAATATCAATACTGCTCAAATTAATCTCAAATAAAATTCAATCTTTATTAAAACCCACATGACCTTACTTTCCCCACCTTTATAAATAAATGAAAGTTAACACTAAAATTTAGAGTGAAATTGTAAAGAAGACTGAATTAATAGTGAAAATAATATTGAATAATAAAGTTGGAGGTTTCACGTTTTCTGATTTCAAAAATACGTTAAAGCTATAGATCTAAAATAGAGTAGTTGGACCAATATACTATGTGAGATGTTTCTTTGACTGTGATTGCACCTTATTTGATCCCCAGCAGTACATATGGCCCCTTAAACACCAAAAGAGTTATCCCTGAGCTCAGTGCGAAGAGTTTCTCCCACACACTTCTAGTTGTGCCCCAAATGTCTTCCCCAAATAGTGCTGAGATGGTATGATAATATATATAGAGTATAGAATTCTCTCAGGAAAATTAAGACTCCATAAATAAATGCAAGTTTGTAGTAAGTTATTTTTTAAAAACACAATTTCTCTCTCACTCTCCCAATAGTCAGTTAATTGTGGCAAATACATTCAGTAGCATAAAAAAGTTTAACAAATTATATTGATATGTCTAAATAAGTACATGCAAAATAATGGAGGCAAATCCTTCTTGATATGGTAGACAAAAAGTATTTCAGGTTAGATCAGACACCTAAATGTAATAAAGTTATGAATCTCAGAAAAAAAGTAGCATTATATATTTCTGACATTTTTACCAAATCACAAGAAGATAAATAGATGGTTTTTATTTCATAAAATTATAAATAACTTTTGATTTAAAGGAAATTAGTCACAAAAGAGAAAACAAAACACAGGAGACAATATTTATAAACCATATGTTTAATAAAAACAAATGTATCTAAAAATGCAAAGAGCAGCTACAAATCTTTAATGCAGAAAGAACAAAGTTATAAAACAAAGTTCTAAAATAGACATTATTCTTGAAATATATGCAAATTGCCAATAAGTACCAAAAATATGTCAGAGAAATACAAATCAAATTCTTAGTATTTCATACCCACTAAGTATTGCCAAAAGCAGAATAACCAAAGCAATAGCAACTAACACAGAGGAAATAATGCACCTATCCAACAACTAGTTAATGTGGGTAAAATGTAGCATACTTACATGATAGAATTTATTTAACCATTTAAAAGAACAAAGTTTTGCATTTCTACCAACAAAAAAAATGAGTTTGTGTTGCTCCACATCTTAATCAGGATTTAGAAATACTATTCCTAATAAATATTATGGCATATATAATAGTATAACATAAAGAAATGATGACATGTATTATGTTAATTTGCATTTTATTAGGTAAATATGTCTAAAGTATCTTCAGAAGCTAGTTTGTTATCTGTATACCTTGTTTTTGTAGCATTGATTCTTCCATTTTTCACTCAGCTTGCATTACTATTGTTTAATTTAAGCTTTATTTATTTTCAATATTTTTACTTTAACAAATGCTTCTACTGGGATCACAGCAATAGTACAGTGGGTAGGTCAATTGCTTTGTCAGCAACTGACCCATTTTCAATACCCTGTTTCTTTTTTTTTTTTTTTTTTGGTTTTTGGGCCACACCCGGTAACGCTCAGGGGTTACTCCTGGCTATGTGCTCAGAAGTTGCTCCTGGCTTGGGGGACCATATGGGACACCGGGGGATCAAACCGCGGTCCGTCCAAGGCTAGCGCAGGCAAGGCAGGCACCTTACCTTTAGCGCCACTGCCCGGCCCCGCAATACCCTGTTTCTATATGATTGCCCAAACCTACCAGGAGTTATTTTTGAGCAGAGAACCAGACTCTCCAATGTGCACTGCAGACAGTGGCCCAAAAACAAAAAACAAACAAAACAAAACAAAAACAATGCTTCTCAATTGTAAAAATCTTATTTGTAAATATTCCTCATTTGTAAATATCTTTCCCTCTGTGGCTTGTTTTGAATATTTTGATTTTTTTTTACTAGAGAAGTTTTAATTTGTGGAAATTTAAACTTAAAAACTATCACTTCAATAGATTTTTGTTTTCTTGTTTCAGTGTCAAGAAATTCAGGAAATCTGAGTTTGCTTTTTTAAGTGGGGCTGACCAGTTGTCCCAACGCCACTTGTTGAAGAGGCTTTCCTTGCTCCATTTTGTATTTCTTGACCTTTTATCAAATATTACTTGACTGTAGGTCTGGTGACATTCTCTAAATTCTCAAGTCTATTCCATTGATATGAGGGTCTGTCTTTTTTTCAATACCAGGTTGTTTTTAATGACTATTGCCTTTTAGTATAATTTAAAGTTGGTTACGATGATGCCTCCCACATCCCTTTTCCTAAGAGTTTCTCTAGATATATGTGGGTGTTTATTGTTCCAAATGAATTTTAGGAGTGTTTGATACACTTCTTTGAAGAATGTCATGGGTATCCTTACATTAAATCTGTACAGTGCTTTGGGGAGTATTACAATTTTAATGGTGTTAGTCCTCCCAAACCATGAACAGGTATGTGTCTCCATTTCCACTTGTCCTCTTTTATTTCTGGAGTAGTATTTTGGATCTCCACATAACACCATGCACAAACGTCAAAACCAAATGGATTAAAGACCTTGAACCATAAGGTATATTAAAGAACGTATAGGTAAATCACTCCATGACAATGAAACTAAAGACCTCTTTAAGGAGGAAACATCACTGTGCAAACAGTTGATGAAGCATATAGGTAAAACACTACATGACATTGAGACTAAAGGCCTCTTTATGGAGGAAACATCACTGTCCAAACAGGTGATGAAGCAGACATAAACAAGTGGGACTATATTAAGTTGAGAAGCTTCTGCACCTCAAAGAAAATAATAACTTGACTACAAAGACCATCCACAGACTAGAGAAATGATTCATCCAGTACCAATCCAATAAGGAGCTAATATCTTAGATATATAAGGTACTGACAGAACTGAATAAGAAAAAAATATTTAATCACATCAGAAAATGGAGAGAAGAAATGAACAGACATTTCCTGAAAGAAGATATACAAATGGCCAAAAGACACATAAAAAATGCTTCACAATACTAATCATCAGGGAGTTGCAAAATAAAACAACAATAAGGTACCATCTCATGCCACAGAGACTGGCACACTTTACAAAGAACAATAACAATCAAAACTGGCAGAAATGTGGAGAGAAAGGAACTCTCATTTGCCGCTGGTGGGAATGCTGTCTACTCCAGCCTTTTTGGAAAATAAGATGGAGATCCCTCAGGAAACTGGAAATTGAGCTCTAATATGATCCAGCTATACCACTCCTAGGGATATACCTTAGGAACTCAAAAACGCAATACAAAAAATTCCTTCTGCAAACCTATATTCATTGCAGCATTATTTACAATAGCCAGTCTGGAAACAAGTAAGATGTTCTTCAACAAATGAATGGCTAAAGAAACTGTGGTGTATATATATATATATGGGATATTATGGAGTCATCAGGAGAGATGAAGTCATGAAATTTTCCTATACATGGATGGACAGGGAAACTATTATGCTGAGTGAAATAAGTCAGAGGGAGAGAGAAAGACACAGAATAGTCTTACTCATCTATGGAATTTAAGAAAAATAAAAGACATTCTTGCAATAATGCCCAGAGACAATAGAGATGCGTACCAGAAAGATTGGTTCAGGACATGAAGCTCACCACAAAAAGTGGAGAGTGCAGTTAGAGAAATCACTAGACTAACAACTATCCTGACAATGGTAGTGAATGGAAAAAATAGATTGCCTGTCTCGAATATAAGCAGAAGATGGGGAGGAGAGAGATAGAGATATTGGTGTTGGGAATGCTGCACTAGTGAAGGGAGGTGTTTTTTTTTTTTATAACTGAAACCCAATTATGAACATTTTTGTAATCATGCTGCTTAAATAAATATATTATTTTAAAAAAATAAATAAAATATTATCCAAGGTCTGTGTCTGGGCACATAAAGGGACCAAGGAGTCCCTCCCATAAACCTTAAAAAAACGAAATTCAGGGGACCAGAGCAATAGCACAGAGGTAGGGCCTTTGCCTTGCACAAGGCTGGCAACCTAGGTTTATTTCTTCAGTTCTCTTATGATCCACTACCTCATTCCTCCGTGCAGAACTAGGAAGTAATTATACTGCTGCCCAGTGTAATCCAAAACCAAACTAACCAAAAAATAATAACAACAAAAGAGTGTAGTATGTAAATTAGAAAAGAAGAGAAAAATAATTAAAAACGGGAAGGGAATGGAAGGAAAGGAAAGGGGACAGGAAGAAAAAGGAGGGGAGGGGAGAGGGCGAGAGAAAAGAGAGGAGAGAATGAGAGAGAGGGGAGGGAGGAGAGGAGAAAAAAGCAAAGGTAAGAAAAAGTAAAGGAAAGAAAAAATATAAGAAGAATAGAAAGAAAAGAGAAAGGAAAGAAAGGAAAAAAGAATAGAAAGGAAAGAAAAAAGAAGGAAAGAAATTTATCTATAGTTATGATATACAGGAGCTACACACCTCGTTGCATTTCTCACATTCTTGATAGGAATTTGTAGTTGTTACAGTGCAGATAGTGCTGGTGGTTGAACAAGGTGGGAGTTCCACAATTGTTTCATATCTAAACCTCACTGATTTATATTCTATATAATCTGTAAAATATTCGCTATGCCATATATCTATTTTTTCTTTTTTGTTATAGAAAAGCTTATAGTTTTTCATATAACATTTTCACATATGCGGCAATTGCCACTATCACACCTTTATTATATTTTTTACTCTTATCCTTTAATGAAAAAAATACAACTTACTGAACTTAAAAACAAACAACTGTAGTAAAAGCCTATCTCGAATACAGGCAGGGGATGGGAAGTGGGGAGGGGGTAATGTTACACTGGTGAAGGGGCGGTGGTTTGGTTATGACTGTAACCCAACTATGATCATGTTACTTAAATAAAAATATATTAAAAAACATTTTCACATATGATTAACTTAAAGTAATTATTGTTAAAGGTATAATATCTATGTTGGATTGATTCATGTCTTTATCTGATTTTCCATCACCATTTATTGAAAGACTATTTCTGTTACACTAATTGCTTTATTCTCATTTGTCAACGATAATTGTATAGGGGCTGAAGAGATAACATGGAGGTAGGGCGTTTGTCTTGCATGTAGATAGATGGTGATTCAAGAGTTAACAATGTAACTCTTCCCTAAGTAATATACCTTAGAATTAATTTCTAAATCCAGGTAGTAGCAGTCCTCCTTTGTCCCAATTGATTATTATATAGCTATTGTGTATATTAGCTTATCTATATAGACTTTATAACCATAAAATAACTTTTTAGGACTTATTCTTTTTGTCATTGCATTGAATTAGATAATAAATTTGGAAGAATAAACAACTTAGTGATATTGACTCTTTCTAGGAACATAGAATATAACTTTAGTTAGTTTTTAATAACCAGAAATTAGTTATGTGGTTTTTTCTTAATAAAAATATAAGTTTTATTTAAGGGGCTTCTGCTAAAAATATTTTCATTTAAAATTTTACTTTTCTTTTTTATTTTGATTTTTTTTTGTTGTTGTTGTTGTTTTTGGGCCACACCCATTTGATGCTCAGAGGTTACTCCTGGCTAAGCGCTCAGAAATTGCCCCTGGCTTGGGGGGACCATATGGGACGCTGGGGATTGAACCGCACTCCTTTCTTGGCTAGCACTTGCAAGGCAGACACTTTACCTCTAGCACCACCTCTCCGGTCCCTAAATTTTACTTTTCAATGCTGGAACTGAAGTACTTCTCAGTACAAATGTATTTTATTTACATGATTACATTAGTAAGGATTATTATGGAGCAAAAACAAACAAAAAAAAATGTCAGGAGGAGATATCCTTGCTCTGTACATGGCCATACTGGGAAATTACAACAGTGAGAAACAAACATTATGCGTGATGGTGAATCTAACTTTATTTATAGGATTTTTTTAAAATAAAATAGTTAAAGATTTTAGTTTAATTGTTTTTCTAGTCTTTAAACAGACATTTTTACTGTGAATGGGTAGGAATGTGTTGAATGTTTTTTGTGATACTGATGGAGTATATTAATGAATTATATTAATGATTTTATTTGGGGGCCCACTAGGCAGTGTTCAGGGGTTAGTCTGAGCTCTTCACCAAGTAATTACCGTATTTTCTGGTGTATAAGATGACTGGGCATATAAGACGACCCCCCTTATTTTGCAGTTAAAACATAGGGTTAGTCCTATATTCACTGTTATCAGACAGAACGTTCCTGTGCTGCAACTGTATGTACCACAGTGAGCCAATCACAACAAGCAAAGGTTCAAAGGTTATACTGTAATAGACTTCCTCTCTGACTCTGCCCAATCTGAGCAGGCTTTTTACAGTGTAGATTTGGTACAGAATATTGTCTAATTTGCATGCATCAAAAGCCTGCTTGGATTGGCTGAGTTAGAGAGGCATCTGAGCAGCCTTGCAGTGATTGGCCCCTTATCATAGGCACCTTTTCTGGCAATCCCTGGTGGCGTCAGTTAATCTCCCCCACTACATGAACCAAACAACACCCCATCCTCCGGACCCTAGCACTGAACCACCAACATGGTTAGCGGGATTTTGCCAGTAGTGGCCCCAGATCTCCTGAGTACTGTTTGGGAGCCCCCAAGAAAGAGATTTGGTAACTCTGCGGCCTGATTTTTTTTTGTTTGTTTCGTTTAGCGGCATATTGAAACATTTTTCAGGATATATTTGGTATATAAGATGACCCCCGATTTTTGGGTTAATTTTTTTTTGTTTGTTTCAAAAGTCGTCTTATATGCCGGAAAATACGGTACTCATCCCAGTGCTTAAGGGAATGTATGAGATGCTAGGAATTGGATCCAAAGTTGCATTATGAAAGGCAAATGTCTTAATCACTGTAGTATCTGTTTGGCCCCTAATTTTATACATTAAATTGTCCTTATATGTTTGATATAAATTCTACTTGATATATTATTTTATATTCAATATTTTATATTGAAGAAAATTTGAGAGAAACTTATTGTGGATTTTAGTAGTTGTTTTCATGAGACATTGGCTTGCTATTTTTCTTCTTAAGTGTGGTTTCATTATCAAATTAATGATTTCATAGAAAGAGTTAGAAGATATTCAAGCAGGTTTAAACTATGGAAAATATATAAATACTTCTTAAATATTTAACATTTATATAATTTAACATAAACTTATTTGGGCCTATTTTTCCAATTTGTAATAAATATTGATCACGTTTTTCCATATGTCAAACCATTCAGATGGTCTTTCTGTTTTTTTGAGTTTTGATAAATTTACCTGTCAAGGAGTTGGTTCATGTAGAATCATGTGTAGTAAAACTTCCATCATTTTAAATTTTATGTACTTTGTAGTCTGTACCCATCTTTTACATATTATATTAGTGATGACATTTTAATTTTTCCTAGATAACTGTTTTTATATATTATACTAGCAATGATTTTTATATGTTCAAATGAAATTTTGTTTTTATTTTTGAACTGCTTTCTGTTCTCAGTTTAATCATGTTTCTGTTTTATTTCTTACTTTTTCTTTTTTTTCTACTTATTTGGCCTTCATTTTCTCTCTCTTTAGTCTCCTAAAATGAAAACAGATTATTGACTTTTTTTTATTTTTTCACTAGATTTCTATCTGCAATCAGTAACAAATTCCCACAAAGCATTGTTTACACTGTATTCCACAAATTTTGATAAGTTGTTCTTTCTGTTGTTTAAAGTATTTTTAAAATCTCCATTGAAATTTTGAACTCACAATCTATTTAGAAGAACATTTCTTAATGCCATTTTTATAATTTTCCAGTGATCTTTAATATTGATTACTTGTATTATTCCACAGTGGTTGAGAGCAGAAATATTATCATACCTATTCCTGTAAATTTGTTAAGGTGTATTTTGTGGCCCAGAATGTGGCCTCTCTTGTTGAACAAGATTTATTTTGGTGAACAACCTGAGACAAATGTGTCTTCTGCTGTTACTGGATGAAGTAGTCTATAGATATCAATTACTTATAGTTGATTGATGGTGTTGTTGAGTTTAACTCTGTTCTTATTGATTTTCTACCTGCTTGATCTATTTACTTCTGAGGGGGGAAGGGTGGTGTTAAAATCTTCCAACTATGATAGTAACCATTCCTTTTATCTTTGCAATCTTACCAGTTTTTGTATCAAGACAATCTCATGTCAGGTGTTAATGTTTACTATCTCATTTTAAAATAATGCCCCAATTATTGTTATTATATAATCAGTCTCTGTGTCACAGATAACACTCCTTACTTTGAATTATGCTTCTTTTCTGAATTTAATTTAGAAATTTATTCTCTCATTTTGGAGGAGGGACACTCCAGCAGAACTCAGGACCTTTGAGATCTTTCCCAGTCGTGTTCACCTTGACTGTGTTGTCTTGATGTCTTGATACTTGAACTCCTAAGACATAGCACTCTTCAGGTTAGGCAATACTGGGACACCAGTAGGGCCTCCCAATGATACTATAGACCAGCTAGATTTCCCTGGTGATGTCGGAAAATCACCAGGGCTATTGCAAGAAATATGTAGGGATCCATGTGGCACTGGTGTTCAAATGTAAGGGCACTGAGGATGGCTTCAGTCCTCAGCTTGATTCCTGTTTTCTTTTAGTGTTACTATTATATATTTTCCCTACCCATTTTTAATTGCTGTTATTTATATAATACATACATATTTATTGTTGTAATTTTTATTTAGAATTGTGTGAATGTTTGCTTTATTGGCATCATGTTACTTCCTTACATCAAGCACTAAAATGTCAATGCCATGCATTTTTGTGCAAAGTACTATTCTACTCACCAGTTCCCTGACATGATAAAGTCATTTCTATCAACATTTAAGAATTATTTGTTTGTATTTTGTTTTGTGTGTGTTCTTTGTTAAGGGTCTTAGTTCTGTCTAGCAAGTGTTAGACACTTTCTCCTGTTTCTATTCTCAGGGATCACTTCTGACAGTGTTCTAAGAATCTTGTGCTATACCTGGGATCAAACAGGGGGCATCCTAAAGCAAAGCAAGAGCTTTGTCCTTTGTATTAACTCTCTGATCCCATAGAGTTTGTTTTATTGGACATAGTCTATTTGTTTAATTTACTTCAGAATGTACCAGTTATGAATGAAGTCATGTGATGCTTATTTTTCTACTTCTGAGTCCTTCGACTTATCATAACTTCCAGTTCTATTCATTGTTTAAAAAAGGCAGAATTTCTTATTTTGTTTAGCTGAATAGCATGTTATTTTATATGTATATCTATAATACAAACTTTTGTCTATATTTTATTGGACAAGAGTTATTTAAAAACCTTTTCTATTAAAAGTACTCCTGTACTGGACATAGGTATGAAGGTATGTATGTATTTTAATTATAAATAGATTGCTCAATAGTATACCAGTTTGTGTTTTGATTATATTTTTCTTTGATATTTTTGGTTTAACAAGGGTCTACAATCCATTTTGTTTTAACTTTTGTGTCTGATGTAAATGTGGTCCAATTTATTCTTTTGTATATCAATAACAAACTTTCCATCAATATTTATTGAAGATGTTTTCCTTTTTCAGATGTATGATCTTGTCTGCTTGGTCATAAATTATTTTCCCTATATCAGAGCACTTGATTCTGGGCTTTCAATTTTATTCAATTGATCTGTTTTTTCTCAGAACAATACTAATTAATATAGCTTTACAGTGTTATTTAAAAATGGGAAAATTGGTTCCTAGTAGATTAATTTTTCTCATCCTTCAAAAATGTAACTTATATTTTAATAGTTATTGTATTAAATTTGCATAATGCTTTAGTTAAGGTTATCATTGTAACCATGTTAATTATTCCAATCCAGGAACAAGGAATAATTTTCCATTTTCTTGTATAATTTTATATCTTTTAATATTATCTTACATTTTTTTATGTTCCAGCTTCAAAATTTTTAAGTTGATTGCTAGACACCAAATTTTTAATGTAAGTTATTAAAAAGGATTATTATCATATCTTTTTATTTCATAGTAAACAGAATGTGATGATTTTATATATTGACTATAGACTATTTAAAATTATCTAAATATTATTCTAATAGCTTATTTGTAATAGTTTATTATTTCTTTTTTTTTTTTTTTGGTTTTTGGGCCACACCCATTTGACGCTCAGGGATTACTCCTGGCTATGAGCTCAGAAATCGCCCCTGGCTTGGGGGGACCATATGGGACACCAGGGGATAGAACCATGGTCCGTCCTACGCTAGCGCTTGCAAGGCAGACACCTTACCTTTAGCGCCACCTTCCTGGCCCCAGTTTATTATTTCTTATAGCTTTTATAGTCTTTAGGACTTTCTATTTGTCATCTAGTCTAAAAATAGTAGATTTATCCTTTTTCATTATGAATATATTTCTTTCTTTCTGTTTGTTGCAATGCTCGGGATTACTCCTGGCTGTCTACTCAAGAATCTCTATTAGAGGTCCTCATGGCACTATATGGGATTCTAGGGAAGCAGTCTGGGTCAGTAGTATGCAAGGCAAACACCTTACCACTAGTTGATCTCTGGTCCTTGAATATACTTATTTCTTTTATTAGCCTAGTTTCTATGGGATAACTTCTAATACTATTTTGAATAATGGTGGTGACCATTGACTAGTCATTGAGCCTCACCTTAGAGAAAAGTCTTATTTTGTTTTTGATTATATATTTACCGTGACTCTATTGTACAGTTTTTAAAAAACATAGGTAAGTTTTCTTTTAGTTACATTTTATTCAGTTTTTATGATGCAGAGAGGTTTAATCTTTGTAAGTGACTTTTCTGAGTCTATTGTGATGATCATGATTATTTTCCCCTCTTTTAAGAGTAGTGGTGCACAGCAATTCTCTGTAAATTCGGAATTAGTTCAGTATAGTGGCCCAAGGACGCCATACTATTTAAGTCCTTCAAGTATCGGGAGTTGCCTACCAGTGGTCGGCAACCTGCGGCTCGCGAGCCACATGTGGCTCTTTCCACTTTTAATTTGGCTCTTCTGTGTGCCAGGCAGCCGCTCCAGGAGTTAGGACTCTGCTCCTAGCCTCTGTCAGTGCTCTCCCTGTGTGGCTCTCAAAATAAATTTCAATCTTGGTTTTGGCGAGATTTGGCTCAGTTGAAAAAAAAGGTTGCCAACCACTGGACTAAACTAATCCAGCAAGGCTGGAAACTTCCTGGATCACACCAGCTGATGCTCAGTGGCCCTCCTATGTATACCTTATAGTGCTCTGGAACCACATTAAGCTAGATCAATGTCTCTTTTACCCTATTTTTCCATTTGTTGATGTGATATATAAATCACCTTGCATAATTTTATTGAACAATAATTAGTTACAAATTTATTCATGTTTATAGTTTCAAATGTAAAAATCTCACTAGTGTCCTGTTCCTTCAGTCAATGTCCCCAACTTCCCTTATGTCCCACAACCTACCTTTATACAAGCACTTTTCCCTTCACTATTGTCCTAGTTTTCTCTGCTCTAAGTTATCCTTTACACCAATGTCAAGAATACAATTAAAGAACAGTTCACCTGGACTTTGTTTCTATTGCCTTTGAGTATTAAATTTTCCTCTATGCATCAAAATGCATATATTGAGCCATCTTAATCTCTGGCATCTTTATATATATCGATATATTACTTGGTTGTTAAGTCTGTTAAAATATAATTGACTTTGATTCACTAAGATTTTCTTGAGGACTTTGTTACAGTGTTTATCAAAGTGTACTCATCTCTAAATTTATTTTTGTGGCATTCTTCTGTGTGATTTTAGTTCAAGTGCAATATTTGGCCTCTAGAAACTCTTTAAAACTTCTCTTTTTCAATTTTTGAAGATCTTCAGAAAGATAATAAGTATCCTTTAAAGATTTCACAGAACTTGCTAATAAAATCGTCTGAAAGTAATCTTTTATTTTTATTACCAATTAGTGTGTTCAGGTTTTTATATTTTATTCTAATTCAGTCTAGAGAGCTTGGATGATTCTAAAATTCTTCACCTTTATAGTTTACCCAATTCATTGCCATTAGGCTATTAACATTAGTTGTGTTTGATATATTAGATTTTTGTGGTTTCTGATGCTTCTGCCCTTTGATTTTTGATCACTTTATTAAGGTTTGATTTATATTTTTTGGGGTGGGGAGGTGACTGATGAAAGCTAGTGATATTATGCCACACCCAGCAGTGCTCTGTCTGCTCTCAGGCCTATGATCAAGCACATAAACATCGTTTTTTTCCCCTTTGGACTTTGGATATTTATGATTGTTTTTATTTTTGTGTTGTTCTTCTGAGGCTAGCTAAGCATTAAAAAAAAACAGATCCTCATTTCATACATTTCTTGTTTTCTTTTGTGCATTTATTTTATTCTGATCTTGGCTTCCATTAGTTGTTTTATTATTTTTCTAGTTCTTCAAGACTTTTTTTCTTGTGTTATTTTGTTTCCTGACATAAGTCTTCCATACAATGAATATCCCTTTTAGTACATCTTTGGCTGTATCCCATATATTCAATAGTTCGTGTGGTCATTTTATTTATATTAAAGAGTTATTTTTATTAATTCTTTAATTTCTATATTACCCAATAGTATGTTGTGTAGTCTCCAAACATTTGCTTAGGGGTTATTATCTTTAAATTGTCTTTCATATATATATATTATTTATCATTTATTTTTTCTTTAAATAATTAAAAATATTTTTGCAAAGTTGTTCATTAAAACAGTTGTTTTTACTTTAGTCTTCTGTTCCCAGGATCAGCTTGAGCCTTACTCCACAGATGTCAATTTCTCACCCATCCCCAAGTTTGGCTCCTTAGCAAGAACAGATAAATTTGCTTCATATTGTTTATTACAACAAAATAGAAAGTGGAATGATGAAAAAAATCAATAAATGTCGATTTGTGCTAATTGTTATAACTCACAATGGTGTTACTCAAGTCATTGAGGATTTACAGAGCTGAATTTTGTGAGCTGAGCCTTGTGTGTTATTGTTTTTACTAATTGTACTTGGTGGCCTCCCATGTAACTTTCCCACCAAATTTGCTGTGTTCCTACTGGGCTCTTAGTACCATGAAATTTAGGTTTTGGAACTGGGACTATTCAGCCATGTGGCATCGTTTTGAGATTAGTTTTGAAGCTGTGGAGCTAGGCAGTTCATATGCTGGAGGATGTTTTGAAGGGAAGGTGCTGTTAGGTATTCCATCAGTGAAGGGAATTTTTTCTCCCCTGTTTCAATAATACCCCAAAGTACATAGCCTGGAGATTAATATATCTGGATGATTCCATAGCTTGGAGTCATTTTTCTGGGTTTTATTTTTATGGTTAATTTCCTACTTTCATAATATAGTAATATAAAAATATGTCTGATATAATTTAAACCATTATGTCTTTATTGACACTGATTCGTGTCCAGCATGTGGATTGTCCTAAAGAATGTTCTTGGTGTCCTGGGGAAACATGTGCATTTGATTTCTGGAGGGTGGAGTGATGCCCAGAATGTTTATTAGTTCTACCTCTTCCAACTACTCATTTAAGGCTTTTGTTTCCTTATTGATTCTCCATCTAGTCACAGTCCAGTGGAGGGAAGAGAGTTAATCTCCTATTACTATTGTTCTGCTGTTGATGTCTCTCTTTGGGTTTACTGCTACTTTATGTACTTCATATATATTACTGAATGTTAGGTATTCTTGATGTATTGATTCCTTATTCATTATATGATGCCCACCTCTTGCTTCTTGTTTCTTATAATTCTTTTCATTGAAAACTTCTTTTTTTGATATAAACATAACCATCACTGCCTTTTTTAGGCTACTATTTTCCTGGATGATAGTTTTACAATCTTTTACTCGAGACTACATTTATCACTGTAGCAAGATAGTCTTATAAGTAGCAACAAAAGAGATTTTATTTTCTGATTCAATTTTTTTACATAAACCATTATTATTTTAAGAAGTCACTGACATATGGATTGTATTGCTATTTTTCTATATGGGTTTTGGGTGGTTTTGGGTTTGCAGGGTTGTTTCTTTTATAGCATTGTTAACCTTTACTTTGTTTTCTCTTAATTTGCTTTTATATGCACATATATAAAAATAGATATAATGTATTTTAGAGTAAAATTTATTTTAATAATCACATGCAGTAGTCACTTATTGGAAAAATATAAAAGAAAAAGGTGAAGATTGATAACATCCAAAATTCTTACAGAAAAATTAGCAATACATTTCTTTACATCAATAGCCTCTCAAAATGTTAATGACCTGAGTGGCTATTACTTCCAATTGTAAAATGTTATTGAGGAATTTAGCATACTTATTAATTGATATCATTTTCAAAGTTTTTGTGTTGCTTCATATTAGATAATGCTGACCTTTTACAGTTTATTGGGATGTGTATTTTCCTCTTAAATTTTTATTGTCTTTTTGCCAGTCTCATTTTAGACTTGTCTATATTTGTTTTGTATCACTTTCTTTATCCTATGTTTCATATTATGCATATATAACAATGAAATATGACTACTAGACCTTTATGATAAAGTTATGGCTTAATAATGTTTATCTTTCTTACAACAATATGCTTTAAGGTCTATATATTTTCTAGTTTAGCAGAGATACGACAGCTTTCCTTTTGGGACCATTTTCATAATTTTTTTATTTATTCCTTTTAGTCTATTATTTAAATTTATCCCTGAAGTAAATATACAACACATACTTAAGACTTGTATTTTTATTAATTCAGTGTTTCTATGTCTTTTTATTGGAACTTATGCAACTGTATATGTGGAAATAATTTACAAATATGTCCTTTTTAGTTCATTGTTTTCTAACTCAATTTGTGATTCATAATTGTTGCTTTCTTCTCCACCTATAAAATTTGATATTTTAAGTGTTATTGATTGAGTACATTTGAATTTTTGTGTATATTTACTACAATTTTTTTTGTGGTTACCATCAGGTTCATGTTTAATGTTCTACATGTACAGGCTGGTTGGAGTAGATAACCAGTGAAATTTGGAGACTTTACAAAAGTGTACATTTTTATCCATATAAAATATTTTATGTTTTGATACTTGCTTTTATGATTACTTATAATAGTTCTAATTAATATTACTAATGTTGTTTTAACTGTCTCACTTGTTTTATTAATGATCCCTATTTTCATTCTATAGTTACTTTTTCCAGTGATATTTTTCTCTTTTTTATTTTGACATTCTCCTCAATGTTGTACTCTTGATGGTTATTTGCCTTTTCAATTTAGAGAAATCATTTTAATATTTATTGAAATTCTACCTAAATAGTGAGCTGCAAACATTTGGTGAGGAACACACTTGGTCATGCTTAGAGTTTATTTCTGGCTCTATACTCAGGAATTGTATCTCAGAAGACCACATGGGATAAAAAGACTCAGGACAGGTCCACCACATGCAAGGCAAGTGTCTCAACTGATATAACATATCTTTTGGCAGTTGACAAACTTTTAGCTTTTTCTTAACTGGGAAACATTTGTTTTTAACTCAGGAGTCATTTTCTATATTACAGTTGTGTTAAGCTTAGAGAACATTTCTGACAATATTTGACCTGGGAATGCATGTGAGTCTTAAATTTTTGTATTTCCAGTAATAGATATTTTATTATAAAAACAAGAGATTTCTTAAAATGTCAAATTTTATTTAAGTGTATACTGAGATTAAACAAATAAAACATTTTACTGATTTTAAAACAATTTTTTTGGCTTTTTGGGGCCACACCTGGTGATGCTCAGGGGTTACTCCTTGGATATGGGCTCAGAAATCCTCCTGGCTTTGGGGACTATATGGGATGCCTAGGAATCAAAGCATGGTCCGTCCTAGGCTACTGCCGGCAGGGCAAATGCCTTATAGCTCTACATCACTGCTTTAGCCCCATGATATTCAAACACATTTTCTTAAGGGCTGTAACTTACAAAGCTAGTCTTAGTGAAGTTTAGGCATACTATGTTCCAGCTCCAATTGTTCCAACACTCACAAACACCTACCAACCAACTTACTTTTAAGAATAATTTTCTAAATTTTTGTCTTACTCTTTTATCTGAAGCACATTACTCATTTTCCCTTTTTGCTTGATCCTTTGTTTGCTTTCATGGATAATGATATATTTGATAGGTAATGTTATCTCACTTCATCCTATATATAGAGTTGGCTTTGTGCAGGTAATATCCCATAGAGTCAAGGAAAACAGTACTCGTTGGTAGGAGAGACTGTCTCTGAAGGTGCACACTTTGCATGGGATGGACTGTTTTATCTTGATAAATATAATGAATGCAGCAGTCAGCCATGTCTGTTTGTAGCAAAATGGGTGAACTTGCTTCTGATCTGCATCCATGGATCACTGAATTGGTTTGCTTTGGTTTCTGGCTTTTGGATACACCTGAATGTGCTCACTGCTTACTTGTTCTAGGTTAAGAGATCTCTCCTTATAGTGCTCAGGAATCATATATGGGAACTGGAAACACTTCTAGATATGGCATGTTGACAATGCCCCAGTACATGAATGTTTTTAGCTTAAAAAGATAATGAATAGATCTCAAAACTTAGCTGCTGGTGCTTCCAGAAATACAGAGGGATAAAAGGAGGCTGTCTGCCCTGACTCCAAGAATATCCCAGAGTTTTCTTCTAAAAAATGGTGTGCCTGGATATTTTATCTATTAGGTATCTCTGCAGAAATTAGTAGAGAAAAGTATTAAAGTTGTACGCCAGGCACAGTGGTGGCTATGGTTTGTAGGTATAGCTGGTGGAACCTTAGTTAGGAGACTGACCAGAATATATTTTAATATTTATAATTTCTGTTTACACTTCCCTTTTTGCATCATCTTTGTGTCTTTATATATTATTTGCCTTTAAGTATGTCTTGTAATTTTTTTTGCTAGGTAGACATTAAGTATTGAGTTAAATATTGTTGTAAAGAGTAGCATGTTGGTTAAGTATGCTGTATACACATCATTTTTATTCCTACAGTTAGGTTTTAGGTGTTTAAGAAACCCATTTCTCTGGGATCTGTACTAGGAAGTGTATTTAAATTTCTTTCCTTACTTTATTATATGGGAATAGAGTCTAGAGTATATTAGAGGTAGGTGTTCTTTTTTCCTAGATCAGGAAGAGTCTAATAATAATCTAAGACAGTAGACTTTGATTATCTAGTTTCATCTGAGGAAAGAATTTGGTAAGCATAGACAATAAGTTATATGTTTCAATATTATTGCTGTCTCCCCTATCCTCTTATTTCCCTGCTGTAAACCCAAAACAAGGGTATTTTTCTCAGTTATGTGTTACAAAAATCTGGTTGAGTTCCTAAAGGTATATTTCATAATATTGTTGGAATTTGTTTTTAACTTTCAACTTGTGTACACTGAGCCTCCAGCAGTCCCACAATTATAGGGCAAGTTTCCAATTTTGGTGCTACTTTCTATCAGGAATTGTAAGTGGTTGGTTTAGGTAAACCATCACTCCCTGTTTCTATTTATCTCTCCAATCTTGATTTGCTCAGTGTACCTCTTACTACCTAAGTGTTGTTATTTTGTTGTATTTTGGCCTTATGTGATGTCTACTTTGGTTTGTTTTACTTTTGGGACATATACATCAGGGAATTACTCTTGATTATGCTTAAGAGAAACATATTACGGTGCCTGGCTAAAATAGGGTGAGCTTTGTGCAAAGAAAGCATCTAAGCCTCTGCATTATTCCTCTGATTACTCTTCAATATTTAAGTATTCTAAGTTCAGAGTGTCAACTTCTGAGGTCCTTAAATGAAGACCTAGATAACTACAATTCATATACTTTTTGAAAATTTTGAAATATTACTATAATGGCATTGATACTATAAAATAATACCATGTAATTGTGCCAATAGAATAAGACCATTCTATGCCAAATTATAACCAATAAAATGTGTTCCTTTGAATGAATATCTTATAAGTTATGTGAGGTGTATCTCAATAAAGTTATTTAAAATGATCTGGTTTTGGACACACCGGAGTCTGCTCATGGCTTACTACTTGTTCTAAATTCAGAGATCTTTCCTTGTAGTACTGAGGGATCATAGATGTAAACTGGAAATAAAATTAAGGTACTGGATTCTAATCAATAAAACTATATGACATTTCTGTGTCCTTAAACTATGGGTGAGTAGATATAGATCATAAGTTCCCAAATATATTTGGCCTACTGCTCCTATAGAGGAGGAAATGATTTTACTCAATGCTCCTCTAGAAACATGCCTTTAATTGAACACCCCTCCAATTGTACCAGATGGCACTATCACCACTGTAGCACTTTTGGGGGTTAGTATTGCCTACTGTGGGAAATTGTTTCAAGAAATATGCAGGGTGATTCATGCTAACCTGCCATTCCCCAGTTCTAGGACTGCTAAAGTGGTCAATCTGCCAGACTCTATGCATCTTGGTGAATCCCCAACAAAAGCCATGAGATGTAATCTTCATTTAATTTTTCTGGTAATAAATACTTTCAACCTTTCCTCATCTGGTTGTCTCAAATATTATTTTAATTAATCATGTTCTATATTATTGCACTGGGAGAGAAATTTTGGAAGTACATATAAGATTTCTTCTTGACTTTATTCTATGGGCTGATTTCTTTACATTATTCTGTGTGTCATCTATTAGCTTAATAGATTATAATCAAAAGTATGAAACTTTTGAAGCCTGTGGGTCTCTTAGCATATTATTGTATCTGGAAATGGTTTGAGAAACCCCAAATACTATTGATTAGAAAAGGGTGTTTTGTTTTATTTGATTTGGGCTTCGGTTTGCTTTGGTTTCTGGCTTTGGATACACCTGAGTGTGCGCATGGCTTACTTGTTCTAGGTTAAGAGATCTCTCCTTAGAGTTCTCAGGGATCATATATGGGAACTGGAAACACTTCTAGATATGGCATGTTGACAATGTCCCAAGTACATGAATGGTTTATAGCTTAAGAAGATAATGAGTAGATCTAAAATGTTGACACAAAAAACTAAAATGAATTTAAAAACATCTGACAAAAATATCTAATTTAGATAATCAGAGAGCTAGCACAAAACTAAAACAAATTTGTATCAAATTTATGCCATGTTAAGTAGAGTTTAACCAGCCACAAATTTTAATTCAATCTGACTTCAGTGTTCATGTTTATAGCCTTATCTAGAAATAAAAAAGCATAATAAATTTAAAACTAAATTAAAAATATTGAAAAAGGTTGGAAAAGCATATTTTAATTCTCTCTCTCATTTTTTTTTTTGGATCACACCCAGCAGCACTCAGGGGTTAATCCTAGCTCTATGCTCAGAAATCACTCCTGACAGGCTCAGAGGACCAGATGGGATGCCAGGATTCAAACCACTGTCCTTCTGTGTGCAAATGCCCTACCTCCATGGTATCTCTCCAGCCCTATATTTTAATTCTCAATACTCATCAAAAGACATGAGGGTTGCCTCCCATTCAGAAGGACAGTGGTTCAAATCCCGGCATCCCATATGGTCCCCCGCACCTGCCAGGGGCGATTTCTGAGCCATAGTGCCAGAATAACCCCTGAGAACTGCTGGTGTGACCCCCCCAAAAAGAAAAAAGACATGAGGGAATAAATTATAAATGTAGACATATTAAATATTATAATAACTGCTACTAAAGATATTATGTTGTATATATAAGGTATATCTAGTACAAACATTTCTGCTTCATAGTTATAGATAAGAATTCAAAAGCTATCTAATTTAAAATCCATATTTTTCTTTAAAATACTTAATAGGGCATATAAAGTTTTTGTACTCTTTACAGATAATACATTTAAAATTCAAAGCTTCATTGCATTTCAGATTTCTAGATTTAATCACAAATTCTCAGTTATCAAAATCATAACACTGTGTTGCCCTACTCATTGCAGCCCAGGATTCACTCCAGATCACATATGTTCTTATGAGTACCACTGGGAGTGATCTCTGATCATGGAACCAGGAGTAATTCGTTAGTATCCCTGGTTATGTACACCCAAACCCAAATTACTCTCCATCTACAAACACTCACTCACATGCATACACACATAAACATATACAGAGAAACATATTTTCAAAGAAGCTACTTGGGTTTAACATTGTATTAGTAAATCCCTAAATTTCTTAAAGACTTTACCTCTAAAATGTTAATAAACAACATTTTTACCAGAATCTTTTAGTATATTCTATAGAAATTTATGTAAAAACTTTGTGTTTTTCCAGAAGACTCACAAAGCATAAGGCACATAATATTAATGGACAATCATAGGAGCATGCTAAGAAATAAGTTGTGAAAGATATGTAAAACTATATGCAAAGTAGCATTAGTCACACTCAGAAGCACATGGTTAAATTCAGAAAAAAAATATGCTGCATAGTATTATGGGACAACAGAGACAAAATTGTTGAAAATCTATTAATGTATATAATAGAGTCAATAAAGTCCAGAAATATAGTATCTCCTATAGGAAGTCTGTCTGATGGCTTATAGGCAATATAGCAAAATGAATAAAAACATTGTGTGTGAAATAATTTATCAAATAAATGTATGCATGGTATATTAAATATAGATATTTATATAATTATAGTTACCATATATATAGTTACCATATATATGATTATAGTTTTATGTAGTACTATATAGTGTTATGTAGGGCTACATATTTAACTATGGTTACTCCAAAACACAGAATGAAAGTACCTTCATCAATTGTAGCAGAGTTATTTTTTTAATATACTAAAGGAAGTAGAAAAGAAATAATTCAATCTTAGGTAACTTTAATAAAATGCTGAGTGGCTATGTAGGAAATGGTTGGAAATGATTATAAATGCCTAAAAATGCTATTTTAGAGCAATAATGATACAACGTATATAGTCTTTAATTTCAAAGAGAATAATTGGTAAAATAAAAAATGAAGAAAATCCTGATAAAACAAATTGCAAATTGGCAAGCTCTCTAAAAAGCTATTTTCTGTGAAATGTTGCAACTTTGAAATGAACATAATGATCATTAAAGATTAACAATTTAAAGAAATCCATTTTTCTAATCCCGAGTTTATAACAAAAATAAAAGCTTAATGGAAGTGACATAGAAATAAATCCCAACACATATTTAGTAAGTTTAAGAAGAAAGCATTGTAAAATAAGCTCAAGAATCAGCGAAACTTTTCATATATCTTTAAATTTATTATTTGTTTGTGAATGCAGAGTGATGCTTTATGTTCAAGATATAATATGAGGTAAGTGAATGGAAATGTATTTGAGCATAGGTGCATATAACGATATACAGTGTTAGTTTTGATATACACCTAACCTATAACTATATAGCTATACCTCTATAACTATACCTAAACTGTACTATAATTACAATCTTTAAGATACTATACAAAGTTATTGTAAAGTAAAAATCACAAAAAAGGAACTTTGAAAGAACTACACTCTGTTTAGTTTTTTGCTATGTTTTTAAAATATATTATGAACTAATCATACATGTTACATATCTAAAGTTACTCTTATGTCACTAATACAATTGCTATAAGGGCTACTCTAAAAATCCCCAGGTACCGCCTTTTTGAGTATTCTTTTTTATGTTTAGTTTATTACAAAACCCTAGACAAAATTTAGTGTCATAAAATTCAATTTAATAGAAATAGTTTGTTGCGAAAGTTTCCAGCAAATTGTCCAACAAACATATCTTCCCTCTTTAAAACCACCATCTAAAAAGTCAATCATCAATTTTCTTAACTAAAAGGAGATATTTAAGAGTTATCTTAATATAATCTTTTTAAGCATAAATTGAGAAAGGACCAGATAATCTAGATGTCTGATCGGTAATTCTTTACATTTATGGCCTTTTTTGTCATCACACAAACTCCCCTTTATGTAAGGAATAATGAGGCAACAGTAATAGTTTAGAATCTGTCAGATAGTAATATATATAAACTGAGGATATTATGTATGGCTATTATTCTGTGGGGTTGCTGCTTCTACCTGAATGGTTACCTTCTTTAAGAGTGCTGCTGAACTTGTAATTATTGCTACCTATTTCATTAAGGAGGTTAGCATCCATAGATGTATGTAGAACATTGTAAATAAAATTGTGATACTAAAGATATTTGGCATCATTCTGACCACAAGAACCTAAAAATGGTTCGATTCACTCAACACTCCCTAATTCTTCCATTTACCCCACCAACTATGATGCTGGTGATTTAAAATGCATATGATTTTAAAAGAAAATGATTAAAATTAATAATAAACTAGGAAAGAAAATGAAGAAACCAATATGATCATCACCTGATAATTCTTGATCTTTATTTTCCCTCATTAAGACATTTCTACAGGGCCACAGTGGTAGGACGTTTGCCTTGCATGTGGCAGACCCAGGACTGACGCGGCTTTGATCCCCAGCATCCTCTGAGCGAGGAGCAATTTTTAAATGCAGAGCCAGGAGTAATCTCTGAGTGCTGCCTGGTGCTGCTCCCCAAAACCGAACAAAATAAGACATTTATACCTTCTGTGATTAATATGATCCATGTCACATTAAACTCATTATTTCTTCAGAATCAACATTTCTACATTTGAGTTATATTTAGCTTCCCATCTCACATTCTCTTTATAAACACTTAGGAAAAATATTATGAAGAACAACTGAAAGACCCTGGGATTTCCCCAGCAGTACGGTAAAACCATTGGATTTAATCGAATTCAGATAATATATTATATTTAAATGCGATTATTATATATATGTATTTTCTCTGGAGTGCTCAATGAAAAATTTTCTATTTTAAAGTTCATTTATACTTTAAAAGCTAAAATGGACCAACCTGAAAAAGTATTAAATGTAGCACAGTTGGTGGGCATGATGCTAAATGCCAACCATTTTAATTATAATTCTTGGTTTTTAGGATGGTTTGCTTCTGCTGCATTACAGACATTACAGATGTTAACAGAGTTCAATTACTGTAATGCTTCTGGCATTTTCCACCCCTTTACTCTCTCTACCCCAGTGGAATTTGAAGAGAATATATCAGACTAGTCACCTAGTTTGAATTCAAATTTTAGAATAAAATGGCTTCTAAGTTTGATTTCACAACATACTAAAATGTAGTAGATGACTTCTTGTATGCAGCATGCATACACACATTCTTGAATCTAATTTATAATTTTTACTTTAAAAAACCTTTAATATATCTTATTTATCAATTAATTTAGAACTCAAACTCAAAAGGTGATAAATAGAAATCTCTGAAAGTCTTCCAAAATGGCTTTAGAATTAAGGAATGCAAAAAAGAGAGGTTGATAACTTTGGAGAAAATATTTGAAGGGAAATATGGAGAAAGCATGTGATTTTTGAATCTTATTTTTTAGTATCTTTTGACCTGAGTCTGTGTAGGGACAAAAAGGCATTGACAGTGGTGAGATTGACTTTTAATTTCTGTGGACTGAGCAAGAGAATTTAGATTACAGACTTTGGGCAGATGGCAGCTGGAAGGGAAAATTTTCAGGCAAAGGCCTGGGCTGCACGGGTCTCAGAAAAAGGATCAAGGAATCTTGGCCAAATGTGGAAGACTGTAGAATTCAGGCTGCTGCAGCTTGATACTGAACTACACTTAGAGTATACATGTTGGCAGCCAGGGCTTTAGCAGATGCCTTGGCAGATGCCGGCAAATCACAGAGGCCTTAGAAAGCAGGCACAGCTGAGGCAAGTATACAATTATAGGGAAACGAGTGTCTTCATAGGCCATTTAGGCATTGGTTGGCAGAAAAATATTTGCTACTTTTAATCTATGCAGCATCTGTGTTCCACATGTTGTGCAGCACTAGGGAGGTTCTAGCATTAAACGTTCCAGACCTATGGAGGTAGTTCTGGTTGTCTCCCACATCCATTACAATGGAGCTATCTACAATAGTGGAATAAACTGAGATCATGCAAAAATGATAAAAAAAGTTTTCAGACAAGGAAAAATAATCTCAGATACTTAAGCCACAAATTTAAAAAGTGTGTGAGCAACAAAATACAATTGTAAATATTGTAATAATAAAGCAAAGAAAATTCAGTGCTAAGATGCTAATTCTATGAAGCTAATGATTTTTTATTAGATCCCTTGAATTTAATCTCAGAGACATTTATTGCAGATACAACTTCAAATAATACTTTTTTAGAAGAGACCAAAGTGGGAGAATAAACATTTTCTAGAAGGTATGTATAATGCAGTAACTAATGGTAATGGTCCAGAAGTTTAAAAAAAGTATTATAAAAATGCAAGTAGTCTTTATGTTATCAGTTGGACCTGGAACTCAAGTCAATATGACAATATTAAAAAGCAGATTTTAAAAGAGAAATGGCAATTAATGTAGTAATTATTATTCCATGATTAATTGTTTCATAGGAGTTAATTTTAGTTTTCATATTTGGGGCCACACTTGGTGATGCTCAAGGCATACTCCTGGATCTGTACTCAAGAATCATTCCTGATGGGCTTAGTGGACCAAATATGGGGTACCAGCTACCAAACCTGGGTGAGCTGCCTGTAAAGAAAATTCCATAACTACTATACTGTAACTTCAGCTCCAATTTTTTTACTTTTATGATACAGAAAAAGATTGTTATATAAATTGTTATTAAAGAAATCCTTATTATTTAAGATATAATAGATATAATAAATACATAATAAAATAATTATTTTTATTATTATTTTTAAAATGTCATATTATTTCAGGAAGACTAAATTCAAAATTCATCTGGCATTGCCCAGGCAGGTATTATTCTTGACTCTGTATTCACTACTGGCAGTGCTAGGTGACCAAATAAAATGCTGAAGGTTGAATATGGATTAGCTGTATGGAAGGCAAACACTGTACTATGGTTCTGGCCCCTCCACTATGATTTATAATAGCATGAAAAGTCAGTTCTGTGAACAGAATTTTTCTAGGACAAACTGTTCTAAATGTGGAGAAGAACCCTCTACACTTGTAGTCCTTTGTTTCTCTTATGTGAACTATATGAACTATGAACTCTTAGAACTTGATAAAAGTGATCGATTACAGATTTCCTATCTGAAGAGTATAGTTACAGGGACCAGGTTGACAGTACAAGCAGAAAAACAATCACTTTGCATACTATTTACCTGAGTTTCATCTCTAGCACAGATGGTGGTTCCTAGATCCTAGTTAAGTGAGCACAGAGTGGAGTTACCCCAAAGCATATCTGAATGTGTCTAGCCCACTTTCCTTCACCAAAAAAATGTACAACTCCAAAGGCAAAAGAACCACCGCATTTCTATAACAGATAGCTCTAGTTGTCAATTCTTAAAGAAAAAAATTAAGAAATAAAGTTATATTTATTTAAGAGTGAACCAAACATAAAGTTAAATAAAATAATAACATATGTTGGTTCAACTATATCTTCATATTGATTAAAATTTAATTTCCTTCAACTTAAACATTTAGGACTTTAATTTTAAAGGAAAGTTAATTTTCCTTGGAAAACTTATAACATGAGGAAAAAGATAATCAAATAAAACAAATGTGGGTCACCTATGTATTAAAGAATCTCATTTCAATATTTACATAGAATGTGTTTGGAGTATGTTGACATCAATTTCACTGTGGACTTAGTAGAGACATACTGAATCAAATGAAATTGCATTATTTGGAATAGGAAATAAAATAGAGAGTGACTCTTTTAACCTTAGCAAATGAAAACTTACAGTAAATACGAATATTATGCTTGAATTTATTTGCATCCTTCAGTGATCCCAAGAGAATAACAAAAACCTAGAGGCTACAAATGGGAGTCTGGCAAGAGAGCAGCAAAACTTCCCTTAACGCTGTTGATCTTCTCCCCAAAGGAAGCTGGCCAGAACCCTGGTTGGCTGTAGATTTCTTGGTGATGCCCAGTTTATTAAAAGAACAACAATAAAGCCAAACAAAACAGTGACATTTTAAAATGATGACATTAGGGAGAACACATGTGCATTTTTCTTAGGTTTTCTTCCTGTAAAGAGGAGTCAATAATTGTGAAATCCTGTACCTCTCATATTGTGATAGAGAAGCTATTACTATATAATGAATTTTTTTGGAATCATAGATTTTGTCAACCATTCCTCATCTTAGAAATGAGATGTTTATACAATATTGTTTTGTTGAGGATTTTGATTTCTGTGTTTTAAACATAATTTAGATTGACCACATTTTTACCCACTTTCCATGATTCCAACTTTGGAAGGAATGCTCTGATAATACGTCAATAAGTCTGGGAATTCCTGACTCTGAAAATAACATCAATAATTAAATTAATTGTTTCTAAGGTATAAAATAAATGTTTTGATCCCTAAGTATCATAATTTCAGAACCTAGATAGTTCAATAACTTTAATTACTTTTTTAACAAAAGAAGAAATATTTAGGTCAGCCTGATACATAATTCCGCAGGTAGTGTGTTTGCATCGAAAGCAGCTGACCAGTTTGCAATGTTGAATCCCATATGGTCCCCTGATCCTACCAGCTGTAATTGTTGAACACAAAACCAGGAGTAATCACTAAGCACTGCTTGGTGTGGCCACAAAATAAGACAAAAAACCCTACAAACTTTTGTATTATAAATCATTGTTGAAATTGGGTTTCTAAAATTTAGGTAAATGCAAGGGCAGTAGAAAAGGCAACTTTAGCTGCAGGCTGTTTCTTCCAAAACACAAGGTAGCTATGAGCAAAATTTACTATGATTTGAATCTGTGTATCACAGAATCTAGGGATAGTGTGATCAGAATAATACTTATGTGAAAAATTTGAGTCCATATTTATGAATAATTCTGACTTTAGATATTAAATTATACTACTTTTTATATGGTTTTCGTTCTGTTGAGCAAAGAAAGGTGCCAATTTGATGAAAGAAGAATGGCTATAACTATAAAATTATAATTTTGGTCGAACATTATTTTTTCAAATTGTACACACAATTTGATGTAGTCTAAAAGATTCTTATTGCTGTTAAATGGTGTTTTGGGAGGTCCTGTGAAGGAATGTATATCTTTTTTTTTTTCCTTTTTTAAATGACACAAAATTGAATGTGTGGTAAGGATAAAATCTCTCCAGGGCTTTTGGGATGTATACCAGTAATGAAAGCTCAGGAACTAGTTTATGAGTTAGAATGATAATATGTACTATAGAAATAATAGTCGCACAAGTGGGAAAATGAAAAATATAGAAGCCTTGTGTGCCTAAGGAAAGGCATTGACATTTTCAAATGATATTTGATAATGCCATTTCTGTAAATATGTTTTAAGTACAGAAACCTTTTGCATGAAAAACCTGTGGAAAGGTTTTCCTTGGGAAATCTTTAGAGACAACTATGAAATCTTTAAAAAGTAATATTGGTTTTCACTTTCTGTGAAGGATTCCTAGATATTCAAATATATGCTGAGGCTAAAAATCACTTTTGGTATTCCAAATAACCTTCTGCACTCTTAATTTTATTCAGATTTTTCATTAGAACTTTGTTGTTTTTTTCATTTTTCAATTTATAGGTTGTGTATCTGACCATGGTGCTGAATTCTTTCTTAATAGAAACTCACAGCTGAAATTTCTGTACATGAAACAAAGTATATTTTGTAGTAATAGTAATGCATTTTTCGTGCCTCATGAAGGAGAAAGTTATTGAGATACTCAAAATTTAAAGCAATATTGTTTTGTCATTTACTATCTTTATAACTTAATCAAATTTAATCTTCTAAGTTCATATTTCTCATTTGTAAAATAATAGTTATTCTGGGTTTATTTTTACAGCGGTGTTAAAGCAACTTCTAGTTACATTAAATACATTTTTTATGCCCCCTATTTCTAACTGGAAAAGTGGCTTGGAATATCATTACCATTTCTACAAAATGTCATTTTTTATTCTTTTTTTATATCCACTAGACTGGTATATTAAATATATATGTGTTTGTGTGTATATATATACATATATATATGTATATATATATATATATACACCCTTCACCAGTGCAACATTCCCATGACCAATATTCCAAGTGTCCCTCCTCCCCACCCCACATCGACCTGTACTCTAGACAGGTTTTCAACTTCCCTCATTCAGTCACATTTTGTTATGATAGTTCTCAGTGTAATTATTTTTGTGACTGCATAATATATGATATATTAATAATATATATGATATATGATAATCAATAAATATGACTGCTTGAGATTAACAAAATTAATAACTTTTGAATGACATTATTGAAAAAGAAAAAAATAATAGAAAGAATTTAAAAAATCAAAATCATTATTAGTTGAGTCTAGTATAGAGGATGCATAAATTAATTTAAACTGCAACATTAAGATGACAAACTAGATTGAGGAATTTTAAAAATAATGATAATGTATTGGAGTGATCTACATATGAGCTTTGAATTTTCAGGTAGACTTAACATGTAGAGACATTATAGAGATTGTAAATTTGCCTTCTTTTTGCCAAAATTAGTTAGTTTTAAAAAAACACCAATTATGTCTGTGACAAAGTTTCTGTGGAACTATGTTGATTTTTATTTATGTAATAATAGAAATTTGAACTCTTATTATCTTTTCATTTAATAGTATGTGTGATTTTGTTAACTATTGTTAACTCTTTATATGTCACTTGTTACATATATGATTTTATTTCACAATAGAGGGGCTTAAGTTATTAACATATTTATCATAAACAGGAAACAAAATCGCAAAATATCAAAAATGTTTAGGTACTGTTAAAAATTTTACTAAATCTCATAATTTGTTGTTCTGAATAATACATAATGCTTCCACTTAAAGACTCAGATTATTGAAATTCTAAAACTTTTTTTCTTTCCTTTAAACTTAACTAGATGTAGAAAGTGTCTAAGTTCTTCACATTCCCTTTGATTTTTCTTAGTTTTATTGCATTTATTTCTCTTTTCATTTGCATGTAGCTACCCTATTTTTTGTGTACCATTTGTTGAAGAAGCTCTCTTTACTGCACTCCCTATACATATCCTTTTTTTTTATATAATTTTTATTTTGACCTAAGTGGCTTACATATCTTTCAAAGTAATATTATTAACAATGTGTCAGGGGAATTCCCATCACCAAAGTTGTCCTCCCTCAACCCTCGTTCCCATCTTGCATCCCATATCCCCCACCCACACCCCCTGGGATGTTAGTATAAGTGGTCCCTTCTGTGTCTAGCTTACTCCTTAGTGATCATACAACTGTTTGGTCTTGACACTCTCCACTCTTTCCCCTTCTATTTGAGAGACAGTATATCCTTTTTATCACAAATGGAATGCACATATGTGTGAGGATTTATATCTAGTCTCTCATTACAAGTTGCTTGATCTGAAAGTGTATCTTTGTTTTATACAATGTAGATTGAATTATTATAACTTTAGTAAAGATTTAAGTCTGGTAATACAATGCCTCCCATATTACTTTTTATGACTTTCATGTCATTTCTGTCAGTTTTGTAGTCGAATATAAGTTTTATTTCCTAATTTAATTGTTCCACATTATCAAAAATGCTTTGTGTTTTTTGGTGAGAATAGAGGTGAATCTGCCAATGACTTTGGATACCATTGTTATTTAAAGTACTCTTACTCTTCGAATTCATTAACATAAGATACATTTATAAACCATAAAATATTCTATGTCTCCTTTATGTCTTTGTAAAGTGATTGATAATTTTGATTAAATATATATTTTAATTGTTAAATTGAGTCTTTGTATTTGAATTTGGGGACATGATTGGGAATGTTTTTATAATATATCCTCTTCTACATTATATACATGATAATCAAAATTTCTCCTTATTGATTTTGTAGCCTGTTAGTTTACTATATGGTGTTATATTTTCTAGAAGTTTTAGATATGTCTTTAGGGTTTTTAATATAAGTAATAATTATTTGCAAATAGCGATAGTGTAACGTATTTACCAGTGTAAGTTCCTTTTATATCTCTCCCTTGCCTAATTCATCTAGCAAGAATTTTCATTTGTTTATGTCTATCCTTTTTTGGAGAGGATAAAATTATTTAAATCATTATTTAAAATTCCTCAAGATGAATATGTTTGACAATTCTGTTCGAAATAAATGAGGTCTAAGGTAAAAGGACATCCCACTAATTGTGATATAATATTTGCACATCACACACAAAGACTGATATCAAAAATACACAAAGCATTCTCAAAGAACACCTAAAAAAGACAAATTAAAATTCTGTGTTTTGTTGTTGTTGTTTGGTTTTGGTTTTGGGGCCACACCCAGTGACACTCATGGGTTACTCCTGGCTATGCCCTCAGAAATCGTTCTTGGCTTCGGGGACCATATGGGATACTGGAGAATCCAATTGAGGTCCATCATAAGTCAGTTGCATACAAGGCAAAAGCCCTACCTCTGTGCCACCACTCCGGCACCACAAATTAAAATTCTAATTTTATCAAAAGCTGGGGAGAGGAGATAAATATATAATTCATTAAATCTGACATAACCATAGTCACTGGACATTTAAACATTTTTATGATTATCAGGAAAATGTAAATCAGAACCACAATGACATATTACCACACGTTAGTGAGGTACATATCTAAAAGTCTGAAAACAGTAACTACAGGCAAGAGTGTAGAAAATAATAATAATTTTATAACTATGATAATAATAGTAGAACTACTTTTCACTGCTTATTGAACTGTTATTTTGGGGATAGTTTGGAGACTGCTTAAAAATAATCAAGGAAGTTTCCCTATGACCCTGTAACTATACTACTTCAATAACACAAAAATATCAATCAAAAAAACATGACCACATCTATAGTAATCAAAAATGATTAACATTATCCAATATCTAGAGATAACCCAAGTACAAAGCACCAGGTTATAAACTGTGATGTCTATACAAGTGGAATATTGCTCAGAAAATAAAAAGATTCAAAACTTGTAATTTGCTTCAACTTGGATCGAATAAGAAGTAATGTGAGTGAATTAGAAAGAAAACGCCAAATGCAGACAATCTAATTCATATGTGGATTAGATAAAAGCAAAAATGAGAAGTACAAAATCCCCAATGTAACTCCTAGATAGTGTCAACAGAATTGTGATTGCAGAATGCTAAAGATTGTTTATGGCAGGAATTCTGGGACACTTGTGATTGGTATGGTGCAACAAAAATACAAGTGTAAAACAATGTTGTGTCATTGTTTTCTGGGATCTTATGGGGTACTGAACATCAAAACCAAGCTTACCATATGCAAGGCAAACAGTCTATTCTCTCTGGCCCTAAAAATATTTATATTGAAAACATACTGAGTAAATAATTGCACTCCGTTTATTATCCAGCATTTGTGCTTTTGTCTTGAATTTTAAACCTTTATCTAATCAATTTAATCCCATATTTCTGTTATAATATATCTAACAATTCTTTTTGGCATCAGCAATGCTCAATTTCCTTTTCTCTAATCTTATGCTCTGCTAACCCTATGCTGTTGCTTAAGTAACTTTCTATAAAGTCTATAAATATATTTCTTTCTAAATTAATTATTTTGGGGTGCATTGTCATACAATGTAGACTTGGCAATATATATCTATAATTTTATTCTGGAGCATCAAATAATGTAGTTATTGGAATTTATGTACTGTGTGTATTGTATTAGAGGTTTAGGAAAAGGAATTATGAATATACTCAGTATGATATTGAGTTGGGTCAACTGCTCTAATTTAAAAGCCTAAACTAACATTTATGCTGTAACAAATTAGAGAAGTCATCTATTAAAATATAAAAATTAATAGCAATTAAGTGTAGGGTAGCATTTTGGGGAATAAACAATTGTGAATGCAACATGCATTGGAGTGACTAGAAAAATCTAAAAAATGTGAAAACTTTAGAAAAAATTAATAAATAAAATAGTATTAAATTATTAATGCTTAAGAGCTGATATGAAATAGACATATAATATTATAAGCTATCATACAAAGGCAGTGAAAAATGTTTTGGTTATGTAAAATTTGAATATAATCCTTTTCTAAATTTACCAGGAGGAATAAATATTACTGAAATATGTTTATTTGTTCCATATCTATTTATGGAGAACCTACTATGTAAAGTGTAAAGTGGTGCTATTTTATTGTAAACATCATTATAATGACTGTGTGTAGAAAAATATTATTTTCATGGTAAATGTCTGTGTCTCATGGTGTAATTTATTATACCTTACTGAAAAATCTGTTAATTTTTCTTTCCAACATATTTTTATTTTAGAATTTGTAACCTCTCAATTGCATGGAATACATAATCACACATCTACATCTTTAGGTCACTGATCAATCAGCTAGAGTGTGATTGAAAGATGGTCTTGTAACAAAAGACAGGCTGTTTTAAAGTCATTTCAAGATTCTTAATATAAAGAAGCAACTCTTCTCTTTCTATCTGGAACTCTCACATAAAAACAGGGTAAACCTATACATGTGTTCAATCTTCTCATATTTTATTTGTTGAATCAGCTAAATCTTTAAGTAAAGAAAATAAAGGCTAAAAATAAGATGCAGTGGGAAATCTAAGTGTAATTATATGGTGTATGGCCTGAATCAAAGTGGGTTGAAGAAAGCTCGATGCTCTATTTTTTAACGTATTTTTTTTATTCATGTGCTATTATTTGTAAAAGTCTTCCTACTAGAGTTTATGTATCATATAATGTCCCAATACCACTTTTACCACCAGTGTTAACTTCCCTCCACAAATGTCCACTGCCACCCCCATATTCTTAATAGGCACATTTGCAAGTTAAATAGTTTTAGTGTGGGGTTCCATACTTAGAATACTATTGGCTCTATTATTTAGTAGATGTTTACATGTACCAGGCCTATACATCACCAATGTTTTTAGGCCCTGGAATTGTTCATACTAAGCCCCATATTCCTCTTCTTAATTCCGCATTCATTATGAATTTTCTTGTTTACTTTTTTTTTATAATGTAAGGGCAAGTTTTGGTCCATCATAAATAACTTCCATTTTCTTTTTCTGTTTTTTTCTATATACCACAGATAATGAAAACATCTGGTACTTGCCTATCTATTGGCTTTTTTCACTTAAAGTGATCTCCTGTTCCATTTAAATTGCAGAGAATTGCATTGTTTCATCATTT
Organism: Suncus etruscus; assembly: GCF_024139225.1. NCBI lineage: Eukaryota > Metazoa > Chordata > Mammalia > Eulipotyphla > Soricidae > Suncus > Suncus etruscus. The sequence goes on from NC_064860.1 coordinate 71,320,716, forward strand.
TTTGCAGCTGAAAGTACTTCATTGTGTATATAAACCACACCTTCAGAACTCATTCATCTGTCCTTGGATATTTAGGTTGATTCCACAACCTAGTTATTGTAATCAGTAATAAATGAACAAAGGTATGAATATGTTCTCTCAAATGCATGCTTTTGTGTGTTGGGCATGGAAACAAAAGAGAAAAATCTTTAGGTTGCCAAAAAGTTCCAATTTTACTTTCTTGAGAACTGTCCATCTTGTTTTCCAAAAAGATAAGTTAGACAGTATTCCCACCAACAGTGAATGAGAGTTTCTTTTTCAGAAAATCTATGCCAACACATATTGGTTCTATTTTTGATATGTGTTGTTCTCATTGTGTGAGAATGTATTGCCATAGATTTAGATTTTGTTCTAGGATCTGTGCAAAAACCAAGATCTCTAATTACAGAAGACTGACTTTGACAACCACAACTGAGAAGAACATTTCTTGGAACCATAAATAAAGACCTTATGGTTTGAAAATGAACATGTCTGGAGCCTGTAATTGGTTTCACAATAGTATGCTTCAAGGGTGGAGACATCCTGTATTTCTTAGGCCAACAGAATTTCACTTCTAATTTCCTCAATACCTACTATGCCTATACAAAAACAAACAAAAAAACAAAAAACAAACAAACATACATTACCAGCCCAACCTTCTTTTTTTCCTTCTTTCTTTTATTTTCTTCTTCTAAATTTATATTTATAGTTACTATACAGGGGTTTCCCTTGCTTTCTTTTTATTTTTTTAAAAGAACCATAAAACACAAATCATCTTGTTCTACCTCATATTTCTACATCTTCTTAAAAATTGAGGAAAAAAGTGTAATTCAGAAATAAAAGGTGAATGGTAGCAGAGACATAGTAGTCTCATGAGCATTGAGTGGAAATAAAAAAAAATCTGACCTAATTATCCTACCCAAAGCAAACGACAATAGAATCAAGAGACCCAAACTACAACAAGCTATATGCAAAAGGGACCTGTTCCACTAGCAGTGCAGGGGGCTAAAGATGGAGGTATGGTACACATGATGAAAACAGTGGTGTAGAGAGATCAACACTGGTGGTGGGAATTGTCCTAATTCACTGTCACTATGTATCTTAAATATAACTGTGAAAGATATTTAATTCACATTGGTCTTAATAAAAATTATTTAAATATGTATGTGATAATGAATGTTCTTTCATATGCTTATTAGCCATGACTGTCTCAGAGAAGAGTATGCTATTTCTTCTGGGTTTTTTGGGGGGGAGGTAGGATTTTGGACCTCTTGTTGTTGATAATTGTATGTACTTTACAATTCTTGGTTGTTACCACTTTATATTAGGTGAGCAAATTGATTTGCCAATACATTAACATTGCATCTGTTTTCACTTTTGAAGTTTTCTTTTATCTCTATAGTTTTTATTTTAAAGGTATCTCATATCATTTGTTAGGTTGATTCCTTTTCTATTTTTTTTTTTTGGGGAGGGGTGGCACAACCAATAGTACTCAGCGCTTACTACTGACTCTGCACTCAGGGATCACTTCTGGAAACCTTGGGGGACCATGTGAAATACTGGAGATCAAATATCAGTGGGCTGCATGTAAGCATACACACTATCTGTAGTTCTATCTCTCCAGCCCCCAAAGGTACTTGATATTTTTGTACACTATGAATAATAGAGAAGTATTTTTTATCTTTTACTTTTCTGGTTCACTATTTACATATATATATAAATATATTCAGAAGTTTTTGTGTATTATTTTTGTTTCTACTGTTTTTTATATTGATTTATTGTTTCTATGAGGCTTTGAGTGGACTCTAGGCTCTGCACTGTAATATATCATCTGCAAATAGTGATAAATTGATTTCTTTACCAATTTGGATTTCTTGGACTTTTTTTGTTACCTAAATGCTGTTGCTAGGGATTCTAATACTTGATAATATTGAGTAAAAGATCAAAGACAGTGCGAACTTTTGCCTTGTGCCTGATCTCAAAGAGAATGCTGTCAATTTTTCATTGAAAATGATATGTCTGAAGGTTTGTTTTAATCATTTCTATCTTGTTGAGTTTTTTTCTATCGCTATTTTGTTGAGGTTTCTATCACAATGGATGTCATATTTTCAAAAGTTTGCATTGATTGGTATCACATTTATCTTTCTTTTTGCATATGCAATTAATGATATATATAATTAATTGGTTTTTATATGTTAAACTATCCTTGCATCCCTAGTATAAATTCCACTTAATTGATTAAAGTTATGAATTTTGAAATATTGTTGAATATCTTTTCTAAGGTTATATTTAGGATTTTTAAAGTTAGTATTCATTAGAGGAATGATAAAAATTTTATTTCTTCATATACATTGAATATTTGTATAATAGAGCCTATGTAAAGAATTTTTTATTTTTTAGATAATTTTGAAGAGCTTGAGATATATAGGAAGAAAATTTGTCTTCTTTAAAGGCTTTATGAAACTCACTTTTGAATCGATTTGTATCAGGGCTTTTCCTTGTCCTGATACACTAAATAATTGTTTCAATATATTTGCTAGTTATTTGCCTGTTTAGATTTTCTGTTTCCTAATCATTCACTTTGGGGAATGACATGATTCTAAAAATCTGCCTATTTATTTCTGGTTTTCAGTTAAACAATTTAAAGTTGTTTATAATGATGTCAAATAATATTTAGAATTTCTGAGTAGTCTATTGTAATTCCTCCCATTTATCCAATTTATTCTGGTAGTCCTCTTTATTTTCTTGTGAGTCCATCCAAGTGTGCCTGTGATGTGTATTTATTCATTTATTTTGGTTTTGCACCCAGTGGTGCTCCTGACGCCCCATTCAGAAATTACTCTTGATATACTCAGGGGCCCATATGGCATGCTGGGTATTGAAAATGGGCAATACATATGCAAGGCAAATGCCCTACCCATTATGCTATCACTCTGACCCTTTCTCTTGTTTATTCTTCAGAAGAACAAATTCCTGGTTTTTTGGACTCTATTCTTTACTTGATTTCTATTCATTGATTTTTTACTCTAATTTCTATCATTGCTGTTCTTTTACTATATTGGGATTCATTTGTTTTACATTTTTAAATTTAATAAGATGTATGTTTAGGCTGTATATTTGAGCTTTTTCTTCCTTCCTACTTCAAACCTATATTGCTAAAAATTTCTCTCTTCAATGGGAACACAAATTTGGTAATATAATGAGACTTTTTACCCTGAACATTGGCATAAAGATTTGGCTCAGGCCTCAGAAGAATGGGCATCGCCCACACACACCTGAACAATGGATACCATCTACTATGGAAACAACCACAATTGCCTACAGTTACCAGGATCCAAGCCTTTACCAGGGAAGACCTACCACTGCTTTGGCATTGTCTTACTCCAAAGAGTGCTCCCAACACCCAGACGACTCAGCAACAGTCTGCATGTAGGGCAGATCGCTCTGCATTTAACGGTATGCTGAAACTAGAGGATGCTCCACACCAGCCTGACATCGATGAAAGAAATGCACAGAATCCAGAGTCTTTAAATATGAGTCTGATACCAACAATAGCTAAAGTGTGAACAAGTTTCACCGGGACCACGGAGAATGACTCGGGTTGGATGGACTGGTATGCCTGGAACCCAGAGTCGGTCTTATGCCAATAAACTTCTGGGGTGAGGCCGTTTTGTAATTAGGTCAAGGATTTTTTTCCATTTCCCCATTTTTCTGGATCTATGGAAACAACGGCGATTGCCACTATCACAACTTTACTATATTTTTTACTCTTATCCTTTAAGGAAAAAAAAATACAACTTACTGAACTTAAAAACAAATAACTGTAGTAGAATGCCTGTCTCGAATACAGGCAGGGGATAGGAAGGGGGGAGGGGGTAATGTTACAGTGGTGAAGGGGGGTGTTCTGGTTATGACTGTAACCCAACTATGATCATGTTACTTAAAAAATATATATATTTAAAAAATTTTCTCTTAGTTTGCTGTCTGGCATTCTATAGGTGTTGATAGTTTCTTACTCATTTTAATTCATTTCAAGGAATATATTTTCATGCATACATTAGTCAAAAACTACAAACACCACTGGAATACACATTTTTCACAGGTTACAAGAACTCCTCAGTTTCAAACCTAAGTTGCGACACTGATCTTTTCTTGTATTTGTATTAGATGTTACATCAACCTCCCAATTCTCCAGTTTTCAGAAATTATATTATGGGGTAGCTCATTATCACAGATAATTTCTCATAATAAGTATCATTCCCAATTTTACAATTTCTCCTTTTCTGAATATATGTTAATAATCCTATACATGCAGCTAGAGGGGACATTTTGCATACATACTACTATGGAAATACCTATTAGTACATATGTGTGTATCTATATATGTATTTTATATAAACTATTTCTATATTGTACTATTTCTTTTGTAAATCCTGTCTGGTTAATGTATTCTCCTTAATTTGGGTGAGCCTAATCTACATATTTTTAGCCAATATAAAGGAATAATCTCATTTTGCTTGCTTATAAACAAGAATATTGTTTCTGTCCTAACTGCATATTTGGCCTTGGATCTGAACTGACATCATAACTTTATTTGTGAGCCTTTAAAGCTGGACTAGAACTCAATTCTCAGATCGCTTGGCTATCCAGCTTTCTAGCTAAAGACATTTAGAGTTTTTAATCACCTTAACTACATGATGCAATTCCTTAATTTATCTTTTTTCTATGTATTTTTCCCATTTTTTTGTTTCATTAAACATACACTAATATAGATTCTAATACTAGGAATAATATTGCCTAGAAGAATTATTTTATGATTACAATATCTTCCCTACCTCTTTTAACAAATAAGTTGTAGTCATACATGGCTATACAATAAATGCATATTTTATTTTATTTTATAAAACTAAATTTAAATATTCATACATAATTAGTGTCTATTTTTAGATACTAGAGCTCTACAGAGTAATCTGTATTGTAAAGCTATTCTGTTACTCATATTACTTTACAGGCTAATTTTCTTCTATTCTCTTCTTTATCTAATGATTTATGTATTATTTTATAATAAATGTATTATTTATTATTTTTATAATAATTTTATATTTTATTTTTATCCTTTTATTAAAGATTATGGTAGTTATGCCTCTAGATATAGAAAAATTGTGGTCTCTTTAACAGTAAACTTATATGATACCTTAATTTTCCTTGGAATTACAAGGAATCATTATATCATAGTGTGCTTCATGATCCTGTTATGATCCTTATTGAGTTATAAACACAGATTCTTTTATTTAGATAAATTTGATTAAAAATTATCATCCCTTAAATATTACTGTGAAAGATTTGTGACTCACTTTGGTCACAATAAAAATTTAAAAATAATCAGCATCCATTTTGCCTTCACTATATTTAGTTCAGTTTGATATATAACATAGAAGCATACTATACTGTAATATCCCAAGCTGAAATTATATTCAATACTAAAATTCCTAAAATAAGAATGTCAATGAGGACAAAAATAGTAATGCATACTTCAATAAGTTATCATTTTTTCATGCTACTTGCTTCTCAAAAAGTTTTGAATAGTTAAGCATTCATAATGCTTTTAAATGAGAATTGGAATCCCTTAATGTAAGGTCCCTGGGTGTCCTCCCTCCTTTTTTATTTTGGGTTTCTTTTTGGACCACACTCAGCTATGCTCAGGGCTTACTATGTGATCAAATATTAATCCTAGTGGTGCTCAGATGATCATATGTAGTACTGGGAATCAAACCAGTCTGGATCACATGTAAAGCTAGTGCCTTTCCAGATATACTATCTCTTTAGCCCTGGTTTTTATTTATTTACTTACCAACTTACAAATAATTTATTTCTTGCAAATAAAAATAAATTAGTTTTTAATGAATAAAAAGTGTTCAGTTTCAGTTGCCATACCATTTTTTTTACAATCATTAAGAAAAATGAACTCAAACTACTAAAAGAGGAATATATATGTAAATTCAAATCTATGAAATTTATATTAAGGGTGATTAAATTTGGAATGAGTATCTATTTTCTGCACTAAACAGAATACACTAAACATGTATTAGTTGTACACATTGATGGGAAATTACAAATTCATTTGATCTTGCTTACAATATAGTTTGGAAAAATTAATACATGAGTGATAATCATTTAAAGTTCATAAAATCATGAAGAAAAAACATGATACATATGGAATGAGTAGATTATGATAGAGCTGAAGAGCAGGATTTGGGAGTGTATTTCTAAGAAAATGTCACAGTTAATCATATTTATTGGTAAGGAGAAAAAAAAGACTCACATGACTATTTGAATAAGTGTTCCATTTCAAAAACTTCACAATCTAAGCCATATGGCAGAAGCAGTGGAGTGTAAAGTTGAGACCAGTTTTAGAGATAATGGTAGAGAGATATTAGTGCTCCTATAGTGAGAATGGTAAAGTAATATTTTATGCCTAAACATACCATGTTTAAAATATTTTAATGTCATTGTTTAATATTTGTACTATTGTAAATCATAGCCTTAAAATGAGACTTGATTGAATGTGTAATTCTCTTTTATGCTAGTTAATTTTTATTTCAATTTCTAATAAATTCCATTTCAAAGTTATTCAACAGTAGGTTATTTCTAGGCCATTTCAATTTATCTTTGTTCTTTCTCAAAATCACTAGATTACCTATTCGGTGAGGTAGAAGCAGAGGTCATATGGTAATTCAATAAAAGTAGGTGAATATTTGGAGAAAAAGTGAGCAAATATATTCCTCTTACTTTATTATAGAGACCATGTGGGGCCTAAAGAGATGGTCTAATAAGTAGGTAAGGCAAACATGGTTCATCAGGTTTCAACCCTGGCATTCCAGATGGTCCATTGTGTTTGCCTGAAGTAATTCCTGAGTGTAAAGTTAAGAGTAAGCTCTAAGTATTCCAGGTTTGGCCCAAAACAAAAATAAGCAAAAATGCCTATGATTGACCAACAGCACAGTTTATTTATAGTCAAGCACTATAAAGACAACTGAACACTAGGATGACTGTACACTAGTACCAAGATCATTTCCAACCTTCCTATATTATAATAGTGTATTTTGAAATAAAAGAATGCAATGATACTTAAACTCTTAGTATATTTTTTATAAAAATACAGAAATAGCTTTTCTTGAGTTTACCAGTTTCAGAATATCTGTGATTTCTTTTTTTAACACATATGTCTATCATTATGTTAAAATTTTAAAAAGATAATCAGTTTTTAATATTTTTAAAGCCAATGTGGCTTAAAAGATTCTTCATAATTGGGTTTTAAACATATTATTAATCAGGGTCAATCCCACCACCAGTGCCAACCTCCCTCCACCAATGTTCCCAGAGAACATTTTGTGCCACCATCCTAAAGAAGATAAGCCTTCTGACACTGGCTAAAATAATAGATCCTATTTTAATGGCAAACACTAAATATTTTGTAAATGCTTGTAAATACTCAGCTAAAGGCAGTTGATACTATTATGTGCATGTCATATATATATGTATATATATGCATTTTTGCTATCTAATATATACCATACTATATGATATGGATTATTAATGTCTATGAAACACTGACAGCTGACCACATATTTAAAATGCTGGTGAGCATGGAGAATGACAATCAATGCTTCCAGTATTCAATAAGCTAATTTTCTTCCACAATGGTGTACATTTTCACCAGGCCATGAAATTTCTTTTTCTAAGTTAATTTACTATAGTCAATTTGCTATAAGAGTCAATTGAGTATGGATTTTTTTTTGATTTCTAGTCTTGGGATCTATAATAACTATATTTAAGGTATTTATATATCACTTAATTTTTATATTTTGGAAGAGAAATAAAAATGTCTATCCAAACTTGTGAAATTTGATATTTACACAATTGTAAAAATTACATAAATTTTCCCAATTTTCATTTATAAACACTGAGCAATAAACTTTAGTTATTTTTCAGTATTGTTGAGATTTAATTGAAAATATGAAGACTATTTAAGTGTACTTCATGATAATTTGATATTTTATAGAACTCTCAGATTCTTTGTTTATTATGTCCATCACCTTAAATTATTGGCTAATTATTTGCCTCTGTTGGAATAAGGAAAGTATAAAGTTCACAATAATGATAAATTTCAATGCTTTTAAACATAGAAACACTCATAAAATATAAAACTAAATGTAACTGTCTCTGTGAAATTTATCCAAAACAACTCTACTTATGAGATAGGAAAGTTATGTGCTCAATTCTATAACAATGTGAACTTAACTAAAGTTCATTTAAAGCACTATTTTATTATTAAATTTCCATACAATAAATTAAAAACCAATTTTTCCATGAAGTGAAAAAGGAAATTAAATGGAAAAATAAAAGTATTCCCAGACAGGTTTAATAACAGACTGTTTTTAATAGGAATGTCTGGATAGATGCTTACTGCCTTTTCTAATAGCTGAAACTGACAATGAGGGTCGCTATAATAAAATTATTCACATGCCCTCTTTACTGTGGTGTTTTTTTTTATTTTTATTAGATGGAATTTTGGTCTCTTAATTCTCAGAACCTAGGGAGTAAGTTGGACAAAGAAATGAATGGACCATTAGTTAAAAGGCAGGGGTTGAACTGTAAAAGGTTGCAGCAAAGTTAACAACAAATGGGAAAGAGTGAAGGGCATCAATATTGATTTACCTCTCATCTTTCCCTTTGTCTTCTTGCTTGCAGGTTTCTATTGTGCAGTCTTTCAAACAAAATAGACTTTATGCTGTGACTGATTTAACACTACTGAACTAGTCCATCATCTGCTAATTTGGTTCAATTAAACACTGGTCATAGGGAAAACTCTGAGAATTAAGCTCATTTGAAAATACATCTTCTGATTAATTTATGCCCTGCTCATTTATATTCCCTCTTTTAAAAGACTTTTTTTTTTCATGGTGCTGACTTATAGAGGTGGTTCTTTCCAGATTTTATAGTTCCTTTCTTTCTATACTGTTGGTTGAATCCCAAAGGAAATAGTTTTGTTCTTTTTTTCCCTATCTTTCCTTGAGGCTAGTTTAAAACATTTATAGAGTATTACCTAAGATGTCCTGCAATCTAGAATTAGAGGATAAATTCACTAAACAACTAGAGCCGTTAATTTCTATAGTACATAGATTGTGTAACCCCGAAATATCCTTTTTGCTTTGTCACTTAACCCTTTAACATGAAGAGTATTGTTCTATCATTTTACTTTTTGGCAATTCAGGAGGCTTCAAATTAAGCTCAAATAAAATAGTCCAATATGCAGCAATAAGTACCAGCCAATAACTTGCAAGAGTATCTACCTGTCTGGTCCCAGAACCAATCTATATTGCAACCAGTAGGTGTACTAAGATTTATCCCTATTCTAAGCACCAACCTGATAAACAACTAAAAAAGCAATCATTTTATTTTACCCACCCCAACTTATCTTCCTGCCACACAAATGTTCTTGTAGGCAGGTAGGTGTTCAGCTCCCTATACTTAGCCTCTCCCACGCCCTTTGCAAAAAAATTTCCCTTTTGCAGTGGGGAGCAGTCAAGAGATCGCTCACTGCAGCTGGTGAGTGGGCAGGTGGCATCCACCATCTGCTCTGGGAGTCCAAAAAGCTGTATAACACTTCTCACCTAGGATCCCCCCACAATTTTTTTAACCAGGCAACACCCTGGTTAAAAAAAAATTCCCCCTCAAAACTGCAGGGGATCCCCCCAAAAAACCACCCCGCCCTCTCGTGGTGAATTCTTCAAAAAAAGTGCATGACACCTATAGATGAATGAAGGGGAGCCAACTTCCCCGCTGGCAAGTTAAGCCATAGACAGCTGGAAAGAAGTTCAGTGAATAAGCCCCCTTGGTCCAGGGCTGTGCCAGTGGGGTTTGCAAGTGCTTGCAGCCCAAAAAGGATGCTGGAGAAAGAAAGAAGCCTGTTTGTTTTTCCCGGCTCTAGTCTCCACCCATCCTATCCTCTCATTTGCTAGACCTAGAGGGCGGCTGAGCTCCTATTGGTCGGTGGGCGTGGCCTGTCCCTGGCCATGGGAGGGGCGGAGCCAGCGCCGCGCTGAGCTTGCCCTTGTGTCTGATGCTTCGCTAGAGCCGCCGCCGCCGCCGCTACTGCAGCTGGACCAGCCGCCGCCGCCGCCGCCGCCTCCACCGCTACCGCCAGTCGCGCTTCTTGCAGCCGCTTCTTGCACCTCCCTTTTCATCACCCGGACTCCGCAACCTTACTGAGTGCAAGCGAGAGCGGCTGATCAGCTAGCTGCCTGCACGCTTCCCCTCCCTTGCACCCCCAGCACCCTCCACCCCTGTCTGGGTGGTTGGTGACCTCCCTCCCCACTCCTGGCAAACCCTCCTTGAAGCCCGCACGCACCTTGGGCGACAACCCCGGCTGAGACCCTCTGTCTGTCTGTCTGTCTGTCTGTCTGTCTGTCTGTCTGTCTGCACCACCTTGCTCCGGCAGCTTAGGCGGGCGTTTGGGGACTTGGCCACGCCGGGCGCACAGCCTCCTTCTTGCAAGGCAAGGCAAGCCAAAGCCAAAGCCAAAGCAAAAAAACCCTGCTGCACCGGGCCGGACTGTCAACTGCTTGCAAGCTAGCTGCAGGAACGAGTGGGGAAATCAAAAGAAATAAAAAAGAAAAACACTATTCATTCTTAGGGGGTCGCTTTCAGCGAAATAAAGAGGGTTCGAAGACCGCAGAGGCGAAGGGTGCAGCGGACGCCAAGAGGAAAAGACACCCCAGCACACTCGGGTGGGTACCCCGACTCTGCTCTTCATCTCTTCCGCTCAGCAGCATCTCCTCGGACTGCCCCGCCACCCCGCTTGCCCTCCAGAGAAGGGGACCATGATTTGGAAACGCAGCGCCGTGCTCCGCTTCTACAGCGTCTGCGGGCTTCTGCTCCAAGGTAATTTCCCCGCCCCGCCGTGGACACACGCACACACACACACACACACACACACACACACACACACACACACACACACCAACTTCACGCCCATTCTCCCCCCCCCCACCTAAGCCTTAGCAAGCACTGCACCCCGCGTTTCCACTCTTCCTTCTTTCCATCCTTCTTTCCTTGCTTCCTCTTCTTTTCTTCTTCCGGGCCCGGTGCAAGCTCCCACCGGCTTCTTCATCCTCTCCTATTCCCCCCTTGGTGGGCAAAGAGGGTCGTGGCCCTGGGCTTGTGCAAGCCCCCCCCCCCCCCTTTGGCATCCCGAATGCCTGCATGCTCAGTTCTGTTCGGTTCGGTTCTTCCCGGCTGTGGCACCTGGAGCCTTTTTTTTTTTTTTAAATACTCTCCGACGCCTCCTATATGCAGCTCCAGATCCCCTATTTGCCTCTCTTGCACCCCACTCCCCATAGCACCCACACCTTTTGGCTGGCAACTTGTGCCTTCTCGCAACGTGCCACCCCTCCCTCCCTCCCTCCGGCCCCTCACCCGCCGCCGCCTCCAGCAGCACCGACAGACCCTCGTCGGGCTCTTGTCAGCTCTTTCACCTTCCCCTCCAAACCCCTGTTCGGGTCGCCCTTCTCACCCCCAATCCCCTCCCGGCTCCCCACCACCACCCTCTTTTCCGTCTGTCTCTTAAAAAAAGTGTGCGAGAAGCCTGGGAGCGAGCTGTCGAGACGGGCTAGCAAAGCAGCAGCAGCAGCAGAGGCGCCTTGTGCATGGCAATAGCTTCCTGGAGTGGGTGGAGGGGTGTTGGGGGGAGCGTGTTGTGAGACGTGTCATTCACCTAGGAAGAGAGAGGGGAGACTGTCTAGGATTGCAAAAAAAATATATATATAGATGGAAAGAAAGAAAAAAAGGGGTTTGTGGAAGAATGAACACTTCAGCCCAAGATGCACAAGAAATAAAGAAAAGGCAAAGGGGATAGGGAAATTTTAAGATGTGAATTGTACTTATTAAAAAAAAAAGCATGCCTACTTTTTAAAATTCTAGTTGTGATTTTTTTTTTTGCTTTTGAAGTAATAGAAGAAAAAAATGTACGTGCCCCTTATTAGTTACTTTCCTGCCAAGAGATTTCTATTCCCCTAACCGCTCCATCCATCCACTCTCCCCCTCTCTCTCTTGCTGCCGCTTCTTTTCAGTAATTAATATTATCCTTTCACGTGAAATGCAAGAACCCCCGGCGACCACAGCGGAGAGAAAAGGGCACCAAATACTGTTATTATGCAAATCACTGGCTCTAGATGCGGAGTAGCTGGGGAAACTGGGGTGCACTTTTTTCCCTCCCCACCACCACCACCAGACCTCACTTTTGGAGGAGGGGATTGCGTGGCATGGGAGGACAGACAGTGCTGACTATGAAATAAATGACAACATGAGCAGTAAGAGTGCAGGGGTGAAGCCACTTTGGGTGGCGCAGGCAGAGGCGGCGTGTCAGCCCTAGGTGGTCAGCGTCTGGGAGGTGGGAGATTGTTGCTTTGAACAGAGAAGTCTGGGGATATGGCTCGACTGAGATACAGGAAAGACGGATGAGAAATGATGGTCGACATATATATATATATATATATATATATTAAAGCTAGGTGACTCTTCATTTCTTGCTAAATTTTCTCCACCTCTGACCCCTCTGGATGCTCATTTGTGCCTCGTGGGAAAAGATGAATTGATCATATTTATGTGCCCCCTAAAGTAAGAGGGATTTGAAAGTAAGGCACACTTACACCCGGAGGCATTGCAAAAACCCAGTCGGCCTTCAGAGGATTTAAATGAGGTCAATGAACCGTCTTTCAGCAAGTTCTTGGAATGCATTCTCTTCCTAACCCTCCTTCGGGGATGCAAGATCAGGGACCAGACCGTATATATATTTTGTGCATGCATATTTCTAGAAAGGAAACAAGGGGGGGGGGGGGATTCTGAAGATTTCTCCTGAATGAACAAAACGGGGTGGGGGTCTTGCAGAAATATTTCTTAGGGCAATTTGCAGCAGCAATCTTGTGCGTTTTATTCCCGGTGTAAATTTCAGACCTGTCATGTGCAAATCCTCCCTAGAAGCAGCCAGCTCATTCTTTTCCAGCCTAGCCGGCTTAGTCCCATTTCCCACCGCTCATCGCCTCCCTCCCGGGCTCCCCATCACCGAAGTAACCCCGGTGGTGCTTGGCACATTAGTTGGGTTTCTAGAGCATGTGGAAATATCCTCGCAGAGACCCCACTTCACCTCGCAGGAACTTGCATTTCTCAGCACTGCTCGTGTGTGTGTGTGTGTGTGTGTGTGTGTGTGTGTGTGTGTGTGTGTGTGAGCAAGCGCGCGTGCATGTCTGGGAGGGGGTGTGCGCGCGCGCGTCCCCACGCGCACGTTCCCGCAGGCCACACCGGGTAAAGGAAGTGTGATGTGGGGGAAATCAGTTAATTTGGTGATTGCGATGAAAATTCCACACCGCTAGCTGTGTTGCTCGGCCAATCTGTGTGTCCCTGGCGCTGGCACGTCATTCCCCCACACTGCCGGCTGGGCTGTGGAGGTTATGTGGGCAATAGATTGCACTTGGGGGGGGGGTCGCCTTCTCTTTGCCTTTAACATTTCCCTGTGAATTGTCTATTCAGTGTACTGCCAAAATAACTGTCTGCTGGTGCTTGTCTTCTGTCTCTCTGCCGAGAGGAGGAATCTACTCTTTCTCTGCTAGGAGAGAGTCCATCAGCTGCATTCTATTTTATTTAAGGCATGGGTCTCTTTCACTAAGTATGTAAACCAGTGATTAAGACAGTGCTGCTTTTCAGAGCCGGCTTTGACGGGGGGGGGGGTGTGTGTGCAAAGGTTGTGGAGATGCCTGAGAAAATGCAGCACTGCACCCAGTAGCAGGATCAAATAAATAAATAAAAGATATGTATAAGCATCCTATAAGCAACCAGGAAATAACTCAAAGATACATGTGTAGTTTATAAGCATCTTAGATCAGGCTGTATTAATCTATCCAAAGATAGAAGGATTTAAAAAAAAAGTACGAAAGGGAGGGGGGGTCACAAAGAACCACTGGATTGTCTTCTCATGTGTATGGCTGCCTCACATTTATCAAACACTGCTCCACAGACACATGGCACTTTGTAGGATATTGTCAGTTCTTGCTCAAACAAATTGCTCATGCCTTCCTTGTCTTAGTTTTGGCTGAAAATATTGCTTCAGGGCTCAGCTTTATGTTTCTCCCACTACCCTACTGTTTTTATTAGGACTTGGTTAGGTTGTAAAACAAAAGCTTTATTTCTTGGACAAAGATTAATACTTAGCAGGTCTTTCCATGTCCAAGGAGGGAAGGATGGCAGGGTGAACTAATGAGCAACTCAACTGGGCTAGGGGCAGTCTGTTCTACCTCCTTATAATTATGACTAGGCAAAAACTATAGGCAGTAAACAGCTACTTATTTCCACTTTCTCAGCATTCTAATGATAGTCGCTCCTTAAGTAGTACTATTTATCCCTGGTATTCTTCTTAGCTTATTTTTTAAGGCATACATACTCCTTTGAATATATCTTCTCTGCATTTTCATTGTGTTTTAATTACCAATTTAAAAATGATAGGATGCAAAGCAATCTTTGGTTTGTTTCTATATGGAATGATGAGTCAGTAGTGAAAATCAAATTAGTGATCAAATGTCTGATGGGGGACAAGTGAATAAAAGATGAATCGCATAGTTTTACTTTGCAACATGGACCAAATTGTCTTCTATGGCTCCTCAGGAGATAAAATTAGGTTACATAATAAATATGTTTCTGAGAAAATTACATTATGGTATGTAAAAGACTTAGTACGATTTGATACTGTGCTGCCTAAAATTTGGAAACATTCCTATTCCTATCCTCCTGTAGATAGAGGAAGTCTCTGGGGTAAGGTGAAGGATCCTTCAGATGCATGAGTTTCTTTTCATTGAGTGGTGTAGAAAAGCTCATCCACCTGTAGCTATGATTCCTTTTGGTAGGTCCATTATAATTGTTTACCATAACTTCATGTTTACCCTTTTTCCTCCCTGAGCCAGAGAGTCCCTTGTAAAGAAGGAGACTGTCTTGTTTTTCACAGAGTCCTAGAATATGTTTAATAAAAGTTCCAAAAATTGAATCAGAACTAACATGTGAACAAAGACATAAGAGTCCTAGAATGTGAATAAGAAGAAAAAGAACAGACTTTCACTAGTTATGTGGCAGTCTTGGGCAAGAGCAATAATATAGCAGATAGGACTCTTGCCTCGCATGTAGTAGACCCAGAGTTGATTCCTAGTACCACATATGGTTCTCCAAGCCCTGCCAGGAGTGATCCCTGAGCACTGTTGTATGTGGCCCAAGAATTGAAATAGAAACTTAGGAGACACTAGAAGAGAGATGATTTAATTGAGAACAGATACTGATACTTTCTTAACTTTGTCATAAAATACTATGGAAAATGATTTCTTACATTTGGAAATATTTTCAAGTTAAAGATTATTTTGGGCTAAGTATTATTTGCCTTAGTCTGTATCATACGTTTCCATTTTATTTTTAGAAAATACATAAAGTTCATAAAACACTGATATCCAAACTTTCTAAACACTTATTTGTTCTATTGTTTTACCCATCTGTGTAATAACCTTAGTCTTCCCACATTAACTTTTATGCTGATTACATATTGCTCACATTTGCTATTTGATTCATGGCTGAAACATCAAAAAGTAATATCTGAACTTAAGAGGAAATGATTGTAATCTAAATAGTTAAACTATACAGGGAAAATTTACTGCAAATATGAAGATTTCTTGCTCTAATTTTATCTGATAACAAAGTTAATTCATCTTTCATTCCACCTTTTACAGCAGACAAAACATTAGGAAGAAATAGATCACAAGTTAGTATTGACTGAGATATCTTCTTTACTTACAAGTCACATATGTGAAACCATTTATCACCACTTTTTAACATGAAACCATTTCATATTTTTAAAATAAAAAAATAAATTACTTAATTAGCTAATATATATATATAAATGTGGAGAGACTGTTAATGTCAATTAAAGCAACGAATAATCAATATTAAATAATATTAATTTTTTCTTTCAAAAAAGGAGAAAGTGGGGCCCGAGCTGTGGTGCTAGAGGTAAGGTATCTGCCTTGCAAGCGTTAGCATAGGATGGACTTCGGTTTGATCCCCTGGCATCCCATATAGTCCCCCAAGCTAGGAGTGATTTCTGAGAGCATAGCCAGGAGTAACCCCTAAGTGTCAATGAGAGTGGCCCCAAACCAAAAATAAACAACAACAAAAAAAACAAAATAGAACAACAAAAAAAGGAGAAAGTATAGGAATGGAGAGATAGTAGAGCTGGTTGTTTTCTTTGCATGAGGCCAACCCAGATTTAATCCTCTTCATCCCACATGGTCTTCTGAGCCCTGCCAGGAGTAATCCCTGAGTGCATGCAAGAAATAAGTCCTGAGCACTTCCAGAAACAAACAGAAAAACCCCAAAAACAAATACAAAGGAGAAAGAACATCTGGTATATGATGAGTAAGACTAAGGATGATTTATTTGGCATGATTTGAAGTATATTTATAATATAGCATAGACCTGTCACATAAAATTTTAATTTGCTCTCAAATTTTTACTGTGAAATAGTCCTCTTTTTAAATAGACCTTCTCTGAGCTTTTTTTTTTTTTTTAGCAAAAGCTTCTCCCATAGTAGTTAGTTGAGTAATTTGAAGAGCCAGAGAAAGGGGAATCACAAACACGAAAGAAGAATTCACATGCTAGAGTCAGAATTCGTGTAACTGGCACAGAATGGTTTGCTTCCCCTCATAAAATAGCTCTAGTGCTCAATGATTACTAAATATAAGCTTCCTGATGGCAAGCTATGAGACTCCAATAGGTGCATAATAAACATTTTGCTCGAAAAACTAGCTATGTCCTAATTATTTTGGAAGTTAAATAGCTCATTCTTATATTAGCACACACTAAACATTGGTTAACTTTAACATTTGGTACGTTATATTGGTTTGTGAAACAGGGCTTGTCTAGAAAAGAAAACCAAATCAATAAATCATTGCAGTTTATCTTTCTGTAGGTCTTTAAAAGTATGGTATCTGAACATTTGATCTTCACACATTTCCCTATGCATTTTTTTTCCTCTTCCATGATTAAACCTCCCAGATACTTTGCATTACATTAGATCACATTCATTCCAGGGAAAATGAAGGGCACATGATTTAAATGTAGAGGTTTAACCTAAAATATTAAAAAGGACAAGTTCATTGCCTACATTTTATTTGAAAATGTCAAGAATTTTTGGAGTGCAGTTTTGTAGTACCAGAAAAAGGCATCTTCTGCAAATTCCATGTGTAAAGAGGTGGATGAGGATTAACCTAGAGCGGTGGCAGCTGAAGCCCCCTGCTGTGTGATGATGCAAATGGCATCTCAGGCCTAATGTGCTCTGCAGCAGAGGATGAACTCACAGAAAAGCAGCCTGGAGGCTGGAGTGACATGGGAAGTCTTTGCGCTGTTTGTAGAGGAGATAGAAATATTTCAGAGAGTATTTATTGTCATGTGAGTTAATTAGAGAAAAAGAGGGAAGGCATATTTTATTTAGAAATTGGTGGCTAGATAAGTCCTAATAAACATGTTCAACATTTGTGTAAAATGAATGTTGGATATTTTATTTTCTTGCAAGTTATTAGGAACATGCATCTCTGTAATGAGGATGAATAATGAGGTTAAAATAGGACATCTATGCAATTCACATGTATTTGACCCAATAGCTGCCAGGCTGGGAAATAATCTATTTTTCTTCTTTAATGATAAAGGAGTCAGGTCACACCAGACCCCCATTATAAAAAAATCTTATTAGAGCATTTTCAGTATTATGAAATATAGCAGTTTTAGGGAAAAATAACTGTTCAGTATATGTTCATATAATGTAGTGCCACAAAGTATAATTTATTACATTGAATCAATAAGGAATCTTTTCTTTCTAAACAATATTATTTATCACACAAGCCAGTGCATCTAATAAGTCCCATAAAAAAGAGAAGAGTTGTAAACAACTTGCCGGTATCTACACCCTAGAACTCTGTTAATCCTAACAAAGATAGCTTGGTTTATTTTGATTCTATTTATTACTGAGGAAAATAATCAGACTTATTTCTTATATTGATTTTTATTTTTAAAAAATACCCATTTGTCTTGTTGATGCTTTCAGTGGATATCTCAAAAATATATGAAATCATTTTTATCTTAGAAATGGATGGGTTACGCCTTCCAATTAGAGGGGGCAATAATGGAGGCACCAAGACCAAACAGTTATAAGACCACTAAGGAATAAACTAGAGACAGAAGGGACCACGCATTCTAGTACCTCCTGGTGTGGGGGAGAGTGGAGGACATGGGAGGCAATATGGGAGCGGCTGTGGGAGGACAATTCCGTGGTGGGAATTCCTCCGATTCAATGTAAATATGTACCTGGAATATTACTGTGAACGATATGTAAGCCAATATAATTAAAGTAAAAATTATATTTAAAAAAAAAGAAATGGATGGGTTAGTTAAAGATTAGAAAGTGTTCTGCAGAATGTGGTATCAGTTACATATAAATGCCCAAATCAGTGAGGTAATTATTGAACAAGGGGATATTCCTCAATCATTTCTCTCTATATGCATATATTTACACAATAAAGTATACAGCTATTTCTAGGACAGGAGGGAATATTTATTATTTTATAAATAATCAGTTTTGGATTCTTAGAGGTGAACTCAGAAAAAGACAAGATCTGACTTTGCACTAAATTTCCTTAACCCTTTTCTAGGGAAAGATTAAATATAATTTTTGAGTGAGCATTCTTAATTTGTAACGATGATTTATTTCTCCTCTTATTAAAACACACCACCCGGTGTGTACCATTTTGGAACCTGCAAAACTATTTCGGATTTGTGCTAGATCTGTTTTGCTTGTGAAACTGAGTATGAGAACTCTAGCCACCTAAACAGACAGATTCAGATTGGAAAGGTGCCTGCCATGAAGGGAACCAGCCATTCATTACTCACATCTATGTTAGAGGTCTTTGAAGTAAATATTAAGACAGTCTTTATTCAACACTGGGGGGATAACTTTCTGAGTCAGCAATTAGTTTTCACTTGAACATTTGAATGGTCTTTTAGCCATTTCACTGCTGAAGGCAAAGCACTTGTCTAGTCATGGTTAAACATATGGGGGCTGGGTATTGGAGGCTAACATCCTTGGGGGTTGTTTGAAAAATGAAAAGGAAGCAGTCATTTGGTTTGAGGAATCTTCAAGTCTTAATGCTGTGTGATGAGATAGTGCTCATCATGTCCGTTTCCAAAAGTACTTTTTTAGGTCAGATTGAATCCCCAAATTTGTTTTCTAGAGGAGGCTGACTTATTTAGAGTAACAGTGTGTTGTTTATCTAAAATCCTCTCTGGGAGTGGAGTGAGAAAGTACCTTTTCCTGACAAGGATGTGCTGATAACTGCTAAGTGTATAGCTGTTACATCGATTCATTCTTATTAATAAAGCCAATTAATTTGTTCTTGAAAAGAAATATTTTTAGCTCCTTTGCTAAAAAGGCATTCGTTTTAAAATTCAAGTGGCCCCTGTAATGCTTACTTCTCTGACAAGGACTAACATTAAATAGTATTTAAAATGTACTTTGAGTCTCTCAATAAATTCATATTATTCATCTGAGTTAATTTATATTAGCGCATTTTATATCTACCCAAGTGTAACTGTTCATGGCTATGATACATCCCATTTATTGTCCTGCTGGCTTTTCAATCTTAAGTAGTAGATTTAGGTGAAAATGAGAGATGGTTAGAATATCTGCATTTAGCAACAAATAAAAGAAATAGAGTAAGTTTCTTATTTGTCTATCTTCAGTTCAAGTGCTGAAGTTGAAATAGCAACTGAGTTTCCTCTTCATTCTCCAGGGATGGACATCCTCATTTTACACACACTGACAGCAGCACCATGCTACTCACTTGAAAGAGGTGTTGAAAAAAATAGTGGGAAATAAAAAATAGTTTGAATAAAAGGAGATTATTAAAGAATATGTTCTGCATACTTAGAGAGGAGGTCTTTTTCTTATCACTCCTGAGGCCCTAACCCAATGTTTTAGCAAGCATAAGACAAACACAATGTGTTTTAAGGTGGTTTTGTTATTGTTGCATTTTTTTTGTGTGAGTGTTCAAAGTTCTTCACCTCTTAATAAAAATGGCAAAAGAAAGCAAGAAAAGGAATGTGAGTCAGCCAGCCAAACACACACAGAAATGCCTGGCAAAGCCTGCTAAATTAGCATATGCTAGGCTGAGTATTTCCCTCTGTTGTTACATAATCCCTTTCTAATACAAAATTTGTTCTCATACTTAACCCTTTCAGGAGGTTTGGAATGTCCCCACTGCTGTATTTTGATTTTGCTTCATTTATATGTTTTCTCAGGAATTGTGCAAGTCATCTATTGAGAGGTTTTTATGTCAAATTCTTTTTTTTCTTTTCGACTTCAGTCTGTCTGTATACAAGTGTTCCATTCTGTGCCTAACTTCAGGATTCAAGAATCAACTTTTCTATAGCTTTCACTGAGAGGATCTAATTAGCATTTAGGCTCTTTTTACTCATGTGCAGCTTTCTGTAGAAAATGTATTAGTTCTATGAGGTTCCCGTAAGGATTCATAATACTCTAGTTTGTTACATGTACTGTGATATTCAGTGTGCCTTAATTATGCACGTGTCCTCATTTCAAAGCCTTTTCAGGGATCATGTGGGATAGAACAGGGGTCTGGCTGTAAATTCACTGTCATGTATTAATGTGTAGGTGGTATTCAGAGAGGGCTGTTTCTGAAGGCAATTATATATCTATGTCCCCAGTATAGCAAGCAGTTACTCACTACCCTGCCAAGGCAGAATGACATTCACCATTGTGATACATAATACAGTATCTGTTATTTCTAAATAGTTCTTTGCTTTGGAAATGAAATAAAATAATTAGTGAAAATGTGTATCCCTTATTCTGAATAGGGAATGTTCCTTTCACTCTCCCAGACAAAAAGGAGAATCAGAAATTGTTCCTAAATCAATACTCTATTCCATAACTAGCCCGTCAACAGATTTTTGCTACTGTGGGATCTAGAAGTTATGCTAGTTATTATGTGAGGTTATATAGATTTTTAGATAGTATTAATTGCTTGCAATCTGAATTGGCTGGTAAATATCAGTGCATTGCCGAAGTTGAGACTTTATATTTTCAGTTTTTTGTCTTGAATGCGATTTGGACAACTGTGGAAGTGTACAGGAGCACAGAGAACAAGAGAGAGAAAGGGAGATTTTAAAAATAAGCCCTTCATTTGAGGAAGGCTAGCTGCTAGAATGGACTCATTAAGTATTTGTCACCATTTATAAGGGGAATACTTTCCTACATCACATGAGTTTGAGCATTAAGTTACTAGTATTCTATGTTTTATAGCATTAGAATTTTAGATCTAATTGATAAATACAAATTAATATTTCTTTTCATGGCTCTGATATAAAGAAGCATTTTGTAAGTTGACATAATTTGTAAGCAATGTTTTACACAATGTACTTAGAATTTAGTGCCTCGTTTTATTTTAAAGCCATGATAATGTAGAATGATAGCTTTAGAAATATCAAAGTCCAGGTATCCATAGAAGTTTTCTTCTTATAAAAATTTAGGATCCAAGCCTGACCTGATTATTTTAGTAGACAAAAGAAAGCCTTTGCCCTTTGTTATTTTAAACATTTATTTTCTCTTAGTCATAAGATAACTAAGCTTTTAATTCTTTCTCTGTTGACATCTGTCTACCTTCTTCCTATATTTTTATTGCAGACTTTTGAATGTTTGCTATTTATTTGTTTCCCCTCATAGGCTAAAGCCCTAGAGAACAGACCTAGTCTTCATTTTATTTCAAATGTCCGTTTCATCAAGTCCATGTTTTCTTAAAAAATGGTCTTATTTCTGCTGATTGATTACTTTTCTTTTAACTCACTTAATGTTGACACATCTCTTTAATTTCATCTAAATTATATTTAAGTGTTTATATTAAAATTGCCAAAATGTCAGTACAGCTATGTTGATAAAGTAAATATTTTCAGGGATCTATAGGAAGAAAACAAATGTGGATACTAAGAAACACAAACAATTTCAAATGATGATTTCCTTTCAAAAATATATAGTCACAGGGCAGTCCATTAAAATTTGAACTAAAGACAATTTGTCTTGTAGCCTTGTATTTTTGTGCCTATGAGCATTCTAACTAGCCCTGTCTTTTTCTCTGTTCCTTAGAAAGGAACAGCCCTAGCTCCCACAGATATTGCTGATGATTGTGTGTAAACCTAAAGCCAAATCATCTTATTGTTCTATTTATTGAAGCTGGTGTTTCCGGATAAATGTATGAACAAAGAGGACTTGCAAACTGACCTTGATCTGCCAGATTATCAGTACAGATTGACCTGCTTTTGTTGTGGCCAAGCAATAGCATAGAGGTTTTCTGAGTAGTCCCTGAAGTATATATTCAGGGTTCAAATAACTGGGCAGTTTCTAGTTTATTTGCAAGAGATTTTAAAGACAATCCTAAATATCGGTATGTTTTTTAAAAATGTTTAGTCATACTTGAGCAATTGCAGATGCATGCTCTCTATGGTTGAATTCGATTTTATTTTCCTTTTTACATTTTGAAAGACAGTGGGAGGTTGGATAGGAATATTAACGGCTTTATTGAAGAGGATTTAAATACACTCTGTTTTTTGAACTCCAGGGGAGAAGACTTTCTATAATTTGTAGCAACTCTTTCTACATAGAGTGTTCTAAGATAATTTTTCTAAAAGTCGCAGTGAAATGTACCTTTTCTTAACAGTTGTCTACTTGTTCTCTTAAATTAAAAAGAAATCAATTTCCCTGATGTCATTTGGAGTTTGGGCTGTTTGAGAACTCCTGGCATTTAAAAAGAGATTAACTAGGCTACCTTCAGTTTTACCTGACATCAGGTGCTGAAATTGGCATGCTGTCATCCTCAGAGCTAGAATTATGCATTCAGTAAATAAATTTTCAAAACAGATGAACTAGCTCAATTTATTAAGTCCTATTGCTGCTTTAGAGGTGACATTAAAAAATATGTTATCCCCTTACTTGTTAGAACTGAAATATGTTTTGCTTAACCATGAGGTTCTGGATGATCCAACAGTTACAGAAATATAGCTTCTTTTTTTAACGTGGATTCATTGTCGCCTTTGATTTTTGACATTAATGAGTCTATTGAATAAAATGGTAAAGAGTTTAGGAAGAATTGTTGATTGATTGCACTCTTTTGGTAAAATTTAATTTTAATGTTATTGAGTCCTGTACATTGTTTTGAGGCTATTCCTATAAATCTGTGGTTGAAAATGACATCTCTGTTTATATGTAACCAATAGCAAATGAGACATGAAATGTGAGGTGGAGTCATACCTTCATATTTCATAATACTTTGTCATAGTAAAACAAATTTTCAGTTTAATATAAAAATTACCTTTAGGTGTTTTGGAATGCCAAGACTTTTAGAAAATATTCTCATCTAGAGACATGAAATTTAAAATTTCTATATTTATAGCACTATTGTTTTTATACAAATATTTTACCCTAGTTTGAAAAACATTGTGTTTTACGTAACACAAATGTTTTTAAGCCCCTGAGAAATATATACGTGGTAGCTTAATACAAATATATAATGAATTACATAAAAACTATGTTGTGAAACATTATATCCACATCATTTAAATTTTATGGAATATTTAAGACAAAAGTATTGATGAAGAGTTGAGTTCATCCTTTTATTAGTGGCTGGGAAAGTTCACTAAAGTCAGATTTACTTTGAATTTTTGCTTTTCTCTGACCAATTATATGTAATGTACAATTTCATACTACCAACACATCAGAGAAGAGTACTCTTAAGGACAATTACATCTTAGGAGTTTATATTGCAATATACTATATCTGTTTGAAGATGGGTATGGACATATTGGGAAGAAGGCAATGGTTTTATTATTATGGCTTTCAATAATATGACAGCAAATTTGATAAGGCACTAGATGATCACATCATTTAGGTCAGAGGTTTCCAAATTTATTTAGCCTACAACTCATTTTAAGACAAAATAAAAATCATCCACCCCTTTATGGATAACTAGCTTCTTTAAGCCCATGAACAGAAAGTATCCTATGGTTGTACCAAAGTCACAACCACTTAGCCTATATTCTGCCAACAACCCCCAGACATAGTAATACCCAATTTGGGAAACTAATCTTGATGTAGCAGGATGAGAATTGGAAATGGCTTGATGCTAGAGGAATAAATCATAAAAGAGCTAACTTTTTAAAGGAAGCTGAACAACATTCACTCAATGATGTATTTTCTTTAAATTTTATTTTATTGATACCATAGTGCTCTACAAAATTTTTAATAGTTGAATTTCAGATATACAGTGAATCAAAGCCATTCACACCAGCAGTGTCAATATTCTTCACTAATGATTTCAGAGTGCATCCTATACCACCTCCTGGCCTGCCAATATAACAGGCCCATTTAAGTTGAGATTGTTAAAGTTTAGATCTCTTGATACTATTGTTGACTTTGGCTTATATGTTTGGTCTTGTTCTTTTTTCCCCACCAATCTATCTGAGACCACTTGGCCCTTAACCTTCATCCTTTCTTTTTTTTTCTTTTCTTCTTAGTTTTATAGAAAAATGCAGAAATATCAGATAAAACAAAGTCCACATCCCAAGGTCCTGTGAAAAAGGAAGGAGCTCTATTTTAAAGATAAAAGAGGAAAAATATAAAAAAAGAAGAGAAAACAAAAAGATGTCTTTTATTGTGCAATGAGAGTTCTGTTTTCTAGAAGGTCATGATATCATAAGCTGAATTCAGACTTTGATATTTAAAACTATTCTGTGGTATCAACATAATGGTAAGATACAAAAGACCCAATATCTCATCTAAAACATGCTTCTTTTTAAGTATTTACTTGTTCGTGTTCATATGGGAACAATTCAAGTAGTGCTGATGGAGAAGGGGTCTTTCCTGGTTAAGCCTATCGTGAGACTTGATAGTTCAGTGTGTGAACTGGTGCAATTATGGTTGGGTGCTGAAGGTTCTGGTGGCCTCCAATACCAGGTCCAGCAATATTAGTAATACCGTGAAGTCTTATGGGGTCAACTGAGTACTTGTGAGGAATATGTAATTGTTATTAGTCTGAGTCACATCTTTAGCCCTCTTTCCACTCTTTTGGGTACCTCTCAAGAATATTAAGCAAATGACCTCTTTTACAGATCAGTTTCTTCCGAATGAAAACTTGAATGTTTTTCTTTTCCTTTTCTTTTCCACCTAAAATTACTGACAACTGTGCCCCCTTAAAGCGACTCTTACAGAATTATTATTTTAATTTTTGTCCAGGTATTTTGTAGTATTTAACAATTTTATGCATTTGATAGAGATGTATTTTGATATATATATGTATACATATATAAATCTATGCAAGTCCCAGAGTACTTTCTCCCTCTATCATTACATTATGAATTAATTTTGTATCCTATTAGTTTGAATTTTGCTCATATATTATTGGTACTTGCATCTATGTAAATATCAGCTTTTTCTTTATTATTAAATTTTATGAATTAATTTTGTACCCATCAACCTGAGTTTGACAAATACATACTTTCTCATGAAATTACATATCCAAATTACAACTTTGAAATTGTTGCTATCCTAGTCTGTTTTAATTAATGTGGGGACTAAAGTAAGATTTTTAGGTATTTTGTTTCGTTTTGCACCATATTGGTGGTGCTCAGGGCTGGATTTAGGGATCACTCATGGTTTTGCAATTCTCTGAAGTGCCTGGGATAGAACCCAGGTCAGCATATGCAAAGTTACTGCCTTACCTAAAGGACCATTTTTTCAGCTTTAGTTTTTTCAGTTTTGAGTTTGATTTTTTTTTATCTCTGTATTTAGTTAAAGTTAGATTTACTTTAATTTTTTCTTTTGTTTTGACTAATTTTTATGGACTGTTCAAGTACATACTTCCGTATGTTTACATTTTAAATGTAGATATAAGGGGCCAGAGAGATAGCACAGCAGTGTTTGCCTTGCAAGCAGCCGACCCAGTACATAAGGTGGTTGGTTTGAATCCCGATGTCCCATATGGTCCCTCGTGCCTGCCAGGAGCTATTTCTGAGCAGATAGCCAGGAGTAATCCCTGAGCACTGGTGGGTGTGGCCCCCCCCAAAAAAAAGCACCAAAATATGTAGATATAAAAATGTCTACAGTTTATTCTTCTATTATTTGATATTTTAAAGTATAATGTATTAATTTTTAAGAAATACCTATTTAAATTCAGTGCTATAAATGCTTAACATATACAAGCACAGATATCATCTATTTTCTGTCCTTTTATACTCTAGTAGTTGAGACACACAGTAAAGAAATAGAAATTTATAATAGTCTAATTCTTATTTTGTAAAATAAAAATTCATTATTATAGTCATCTCTTTCCATTATGACAAAGAAGATATATCAGTAAGGGTATGAAATCACTGATTAATCAATATTATAAGCTTCACTGAACTTTTTAACATTTTGTTATTTAAGGTTGGATTAAAGAGTTCTCATTTCCTCCAGTCGTTTATCTTGAAAACATTCACAGTATGTTGCCAGTTTCTTTCCTTTTTTATTAATACAACTTGAAAGAATCTGACAAGTGAACAAGAAATATTCAAGCATGCTCTATTCTAACTGATTTGTTCAAGAGGATGATTCATTTAATTTCATAAAAGATCAGTGGGCCAGAACAGTAGATGACCAGGTCAGACGAGGGAATGTAGGGGAGAAGAGCTCTGCAAGAAGGATCTATGTAACAAGCAACAATATTTAGTTTTTTGGAGTTGAAGTTCTGCTTGAGCAACCCTGATCTTAGTAGCAAGTCATTTAAAGAGCTGCTGATGCCGTAGGGAAAACATTTTGAACGTGTCCTATCTAGAAACAGTGCTTGTTGCACTGAGTCATATATATTAAAATATATCCATTGCTTATATTATAGGACATTGTGCCTGATTAAAACCTGTATGGATTTAATATAGCTTCTTCAGAGTGTCGATGGAATGTTGCTCCTAAAAATCTTTTCTGCCTTTCAATATTCTCTACTCTTTTCTGAATAAGATCAAAATATTAATTACCTGGTAAACAAACTGTAACATAGAGGAATAAAATAACTGCTTAAAAACTTACTAATATAATCAATTTACTTTTATCAATTTAAAATTTAAGAAAAGGAAAACATATAAATATTTTTAGCATTTTGATATTTTTCATCACTTTATATCTTTGATCAATTACACCAGTGTGCAAATGATATCATCTTTCTAATGGATTGTATAGTATTTTTGAATGCTGTTATTTATTGGCCACTTGCATCCCAGGAGTAGATAGCAAATGTATTGTAATAATAGATTAAAAAATTGATATATAATTTGGAAATCAGAGTGATAGTTGTCTGGGAATTATATTCTGTGTACACGTACACACTTGTTTGTATGGATTACATTCAATAATAGTGCACAAAAGGAAAAAAATATCAGCTTTGCTATAAAATTTAATTTTGCTTTCCTTCTATTGTAAAGGAAAACAGATTATTGTAAAGGAAATAGATGCTCTGGTGCAGGCAATACTTTGCAAGGGTGTAGTTTTATATTAAATGATTTATTTAGAAATAAAATCAGTTTTCAAAATGGTCTGAGATGCATTCGTGTTTGGAAACTTTTGTAGAGGGAACTAGGTGGTGCTGTTTTGTCATCTTTGTATCTCAGTGACTTCATTGGTACCTTCCTCTATTTAACACATTCATGTGATAGGTTATAGTTTTGGTCTCCTTACAGCAGTCAGCTAAGGTTATAGTGACCTTGACGTTTATTTTTAGCACTATTTTGTATAGCAGATGACTTTCTTCCTAAGCAGTTATATTCATCTGAATATATCTGTGTATTTATTCATATAACTTAAAATTTATTTGTAAACTGTATAGTTTATAGCTTTCTTCATTCCTTTAATCATATACGTGAATACAAATTGTTATGAAATCTAAGATTATTTATGCTACTCCATGTTTTTAAGAACTATGTGCTCTGTTATTTCATTTTATAAAAACCTTACATATTAATCCTGTGAGAATTTAAAGTGGTGAGATTTTGGTATAGTTTATTGATTGGCATAAAACTGCCATGATTATATAAATTCAGGGAAATACATTTTCTTTAAAAGACTAAAAATTGAATTAAACTTTATACAAAAGAAATCTTTCATTTTGAAAGATGTTTCTTTCTTTCCTTTCTTAAAAAAATTGTGACCGGTTAAACTGTCAGTTCATCTTTTCATGTTTTCCGATCTCACTAATTGTGCTTTCAGTGAATCTGGAAGTGTCAGATCAATTGTCTCAAATAAAATAACACACTTATTTCAAACTAAGGTATATGCTCGAAAGTAATCCTAATATATCAATATATTTAGTACCCTATTTTTACCTCTTAGGTTGATGAGTTTGGTAAGAATTGTAGCTTTATTCATTTAAGAAAGTTTATTTTATTTAAGGAATATTATATTTATTTAATGAAAACAAATATGAGAAAGCTTAAAAAGATCGATATTTTCTCATCAAACTTCATCATGTGTGATATACTACAAATAATTCTAAGTTTTCTAAGGAAGAAAATTTCTTTAAATTACTTCTCAGGTAATTTGTTATTTCTTACGTAACATTTAAGTTTTCCCTTAATAGAAAAGTGAATGTGATGCAGTTTGTTATCTTCCAAATCTTTTATCTGGGGTAGACAGAATCAATACAGAATTTCAAAATAGATCCATGACATGTCATCTTACAATGCAGACAGATAATCTCTAAGATGAACATCTTCTAAACTAATAAACGTAAGTGAAAGCATTGCATAAACTCCTGTGCTCTTGTAATAAAATGGAAGTCAAACATCTTAGACCAAATTATAGTAGTTTAAAACTTATAAGATAAGAAGTCAGAATGGGGTAAATGCATAAGAAGTTTGGACTATTCATTCAAAATTAATAAATTTAGATGTCATTTATATTTACAAATATACAATCGAGTTTTTTAACTGTGATCATTGTGAGAGTAAAGCTAGGAATAGACAAATAAATTATGAGAAAAATCAAAGTATAATTGTGTTTTGGATGACAATTGTATATACAAATATATAATATAACTTTAAATATTAAGCTAGGAGTATACAAAAAATAATGAGAAATAATCATTTTTGTCACTTTATGCTAAAACATGCAGTGTATTAATTATGATGAATGATATTTCCTTTGAAGGTTGACATTTTGACAGTAATATTAATAAGAAAAATTCACTTTAAAATATTGGATACTAAGAAAATTAAATGATATTGTCATCAGGATCAGTTTTAGATGATTTTTGTGAAAGATACCATTCTTTAAGCTTGATATTTCACAGAGAGTAGCTAAATTATAAATTAATATATTTCAAAATAGTTTTTCTTTTAAAAAAAGTCTATAGGTTATTTTGATTTTTAGATGTCATAATTACAGAAACTTATTTTAGTTTTGCTAATTGAATATTATTTTGGCTGTAAAATTTCACAAGTGTAAAAGGATGCGTATTTCTGGTAATATACATTGGTTTTGGTATGAGACTCTAATGTTACAGCAAAATAATTTTTTTAATTTCTGATGGTTATTTTTTATTTCTTGGAGATATAGTCTTAGAATAAAAGAAGCTTTACTTAGAGTAAGTTTTGATGAAGATTCATCTTAGAAAACATAAGCCATTGACTGTTCTTAAATCATTGGCAGCAAACAGATAACTTGTCATGTCATTTTTTTTTAACCCCAAAGTCTCACTTTATCTTACCAAATGCTTCTTGGGAAACTTCAGTAGAGTTTCCTTTTCATCGACATGTTTTATCAGTGATAAAAGATTTAGATCTCGTGGTTCTAAAGATGTTTTTTTTTTTTATTTTAAAAGGGAGATTAAAGAAAACAGCAGTAATAACAATAAGAGATTTCTGGATTTCTTTTGACTTAAGAGTCAGATAACTGAACAAATGAAAAAGTCAGGAAAAGAACTAAGAGTAATAATAAAATAAAAAGCTTTTTTAAATAATGAAAAGCAAGAATCTAGATATTTTCTAATTTTATTCTTTGTTAAACAGATAGAAATGTAATTTCCAGAATGTATATTATGTAAAATTATAGTTGATTCAAACTAATCAAAGTTTGATTGAATCCATAGGTATAATTCCTGGTAAAATAATAGAACTGAATAATAATTTTATGCAGCATATCCAGAAGCTTATTTTAGTGTAACTGCCCAGGAATGAAGAATTCTAGTACTGTAACAATAACATTGATATAAATCACACATTACTAAAATGAATACAATATATAAACTTTGAGGGAAATATCTTTACACAGCTTTGATCAGTTTTAATAGAATTAGTCCTCTGTTGTACATCTTCTAGTGAATTGAGATCTTTCCCCCTAGTTGACATCAAGATCAAATTTGTCTTGAAATTAGTATTCTGGTCTTCATATGATAGCATTAATAGAAGTGGATGTGATGAAGTACAATAATTAGGAAGTGCTTGTGTTTTTTCAGGTCAGTCCCAAGAGAAGCTCT
This sequence comes from Suncus etruscus, assembly GCF_024139225.1. Classification (NCBI taxonomy): domain Eukaryota; kingdom Metazoa; phylum Chordata; class Mammalia; order Eulipotyphla; family Soricidae; genus Suncus; species Suncus etruscus. Next base: position 71,351,435 of record NC_064860.1, read on the forward strand.
TCTTGCTGTGACTTGGCAGTTCATAAATTGTTAGCTTTTCCTAAAGTATCTAATGACTGGCTACATACATTCAGAGGTGAAACTGGAAAAACAGTATAACAGAACCACTCTTAATAATAAATTATAGTTTGATCTTTGATTTGTTTTTGTGAGATAATGATTTCAGAACAATAGTTGTATGTTTAACAAAACTTATGTCTCTATTATTTGTCAATTGACACGTTTTAGAGAGACTTTTTCTTGGTTGACAAACTAAACATTTTATCTAGGAATCAGGGTGTGGGAAGGCAGGCACCTTTTGAGTTAAAAACCAGAAATTAAATGCACTTGATTTTTTAAAATATTTATTGGATAAATTCCTTTAATGTCCTAGCATCAAAATTATTCTTGTGCTTAATATATGTATCCTTAATTTTAGTTACAATAATTGTTACACTTATTTTTAAAGATATCGTGTCAGATATTTTGATTCCTTTTGTGATTTGAGAACATTTATAATTGTCTACACCACATAATTTTAATAAAAATGTAATACTACTATTTATCTAAAATGATGAAAAAAATAGGGGATTTACTTTCTGAACTGCTTTAAGAATATTCTTCAAAGTCAGTTTTACATCTTATGGATTGTCATTGCTGGGACATACTTAAAAGTCATGTTTAATGGGGCCGAAGAGATAGCATGGAGGTAAGGCATTTGCCTTTCATGCAGAAGGACGGTGGTATGAATCCCGACATCCCATATGGTCCCCTGTGCCTGCCAGGGGCAATTTCTGAGTGTGGAGCCAGGAGTAAATCCTTGACAGTTGCCGGGTGTGACCCCCCGCCCAAAAAAAAAGAAAAATAAATCATGTTTAATGTGAATAAATAATACTGTTAGATATCTTTCAAAGGTTATAGAATTATAACTGAATTATGAGAAAACATATGAAACAAAATGTCAAGAGACCACAGTAAAAATTCTATAGTAGAAAAATTCTTTTGGGATCTGGAGAGATACTGTGGTGATAGAGCATTTGACTTGTACGTGGTTGAACTGGGTTTGATCTCCACGTAACATTCCATATCACCCAGTAAGCACTGACTGGCATGATCCATGATTTTTCAGAGCCCTGAGTAAATCCTGAGTACTATTGGCTGTGGCTCAAAAGCCAAAAAAAAAAAAAAAGAGGGGAGTGGCATAAAAAGAAACTTTTTTATAGTTAAATTGAATGAAGCTTTAAAATAAACTATATTGTATTTAAGATTTAAAATTTACCTAATTTAAATTCTAGTTTAAGCTTTTTTTTTCCTTAGGCAGCATAGTGTAAATGGAAAGCATAAGGGAGAGGACATCAAGAATTAAATTTCTGATGATGATTGTATCACTCTCTCCATCACTATGGGAAAGAGCTGTCAACTAGTCTGTTAGTCAGAGGGTGTTCAATATGGATGGTCTTGTCTTCAAGATCTTTCCATCTTGAATAATGACTCTGATTCAGCAGGTTAAAGTAAAACAAAAGGATAAGCCTTGCAAAAGTTAAAATAGGGCTCTGTTTCTGTCATTAAGTGGATTTTTCAATTAGATAAGTTAGAAAGTGCTTAAGTAATTACTAGTGCTTATAAAATGCTACTAATTAACAATTTATCTGATTTAAATTTATTTGTGTTTGTGCATATGTTAATGAAATGTGTATGTTGACAGGCATGTCAATATGAAAACATATACATCAATATATTGATTGCTTTGATTCTGTTTTCTTCCTCTGTTTTCTTCTGTCAACATATATAAACACATATTGCTATTTTATACCATTATGCCTTTTTACCCTACTATCTGTAAAGGAAGACATATATAACTAGAAGAGAGGTCATTGACAATATATATTTTTATAAAATATTTATAAGAAAACACATAAACTATTAGAGATTATCAACTGTAATGGGGTTTTAAAAATTGGAATCCAGGAAAAGTTTCAGTGAATGAATAAATTTGTAAATGCTATAAACAGTTTTACTATACATGAAGGTTCAGAACAAAAATGATGATTTGAAACTATTCCAGAGTGCTCTTGGCTTTAATTAAGAATTAGTTTCCAGTTAGGTATACTACACTTTTGAATAGAAAGTACCAAAATACGTTTGTGGTATATAAAAGAATGCATTTATTCATCTTTATTGGATGACCTAAATGTGCCCTCTTAACTACAGAATGAAGAGGCCCAAAACAGGAGCTAACACTTCATCAAAGCAATTTGTACAAATTGTAATCTTTTCAAAAAATCTCTTTATTAAATATAATTCATTCTTATGAAAGCCAGACTTCTTTGTAGGCAGTGTCACTACATATATGTTGCATTGATTAACTCAGTGAGAATTTCATAATAACCTCTAATCACACAAAGAGTTAAAGTCCATTCACTTCAGAGTAAGGCAACTGCAGAGTGCTTATGGGCAATGCAGAAGGTCAGTACTCAGATTAATTGAACCCCTGCCCCAGGATGCCTGGTTAATCTGACAACACGGTTGCTTTCTGAGACTACCAGAAAGTTAGCTGCAGCTGCTAAGATGTTTTCCACCTCAAACTGCCTCATTGCTAAGCCTGTGGACTTTAAAATTGCCATGAAACGACACAATTAGGAAATAGAATTCAGGGTCATGATCACCTCACTTATTCTACTAATAGATTTCACATTAATTTATTTTGAGTAGCAAAATAGAAACAGATGAGAAAATTTTCAGTGTGCATCTTTTAAATTAATATGTTTAGTCATATTTTGAAATATAACATGGTGAATCTATATAACACTCGTTTCCATATTATTGATTCAGGAAGTCCTAGTACTAACAGCAGTAACAGCAGTAGAAACAACAGTAATTTCTACCAATTTAAATTAAACTGGTATCTGCAATTAGAAGAATATAACCACATGTTACAGGTATATAGGATGGTTGCATGTTATATATTTGAAATTACAGGGGTATGGATTCCATTCTTGGTTTTCTTTGGTGTAGCTTTGTACAAGTGATTTTTACTTTGTGAACTTGAGAAGTTTCCCTTGAAAATGAGTCTTGGATATTAATTTCAGAGAGTCTTGTAAAGGTAAACTAAAAATAAAGTGCCTCGTGTATGTCCAGAAAAATCATAAAATCAAGAAAGTATAGAGAGACTGTGATAGAAAATAAAAACAATTTGTTAAATCCAGAGCTTGCCAAATTAGGTCTTCAGAATTTTGAAGTAGATATTACACAGTGGGATTTCATAATATATTTGAATAAAATATTATAGAAAACATATAAATGCAATCTAATGAAAAAGGGTGAACTATGAAATTATAAGGGAGATGGCAAAAGGATACATAACATTATTCTTTTAAAATCAAAGGTAACTCGGACATGGAGGTGACAGTAGGTAAAAGAAAGTGTAGTATTTTGTTATTTATAGTTTTTTTCTTTTTCTTTTTTTCTTTTCTTTTCTTTTTTTTGTTTGTTTGTTTTTGTTTGTTTTTGTTTGTTTTTGGTCACACCTGACAGCGCTCAGGGTTTACTCCTGGCTCCATGCTCAGAAATCACTCCTGGCAGGCTCGGGGGACCATATGGGATGCCGGGATTCTAACCAATGACCTTCCACATGAAAGGCAAAAGCCTTACCTCCATGCTATCTCTCCAGCCCCTATTTATAATTTCTTAATGGATATTAGGATAAAATATGGCACCAAATGTTTCAACAGCAGCACTGGAAAGGTAACTCAAAGGCTTAGTGTGCATGCTTTGATTCCCTAAGGCCAGGCTTTGGCCCCAGGTAAACATGATTTTCTGTAGAATATAATGGTGATGATGATGATGATGAAGATGATGCTGATGATAAAGATAGAAAGACAGGTAGATAGATCAACTATAGAGTAAGATAGATGATATATAGATATGTAGATAGATGATAGATAGATAGATAGATGATAGATAGATAGATAGATAGATAGATAGATGATAGATAGATAGATAGATAGATAGATAGATAGATAGATAGATAGATAGATAGATAGATAGATAGATAGATAGATAGATAGATAGATAGATAGATCTCCATTAGTGATCTCCAAATAGTACTGCACATATTCCCTGAGTACTACTAGGTCTAAACCCAACATAAAAATGTTGTACCAGTGAAATAACTTTAAAGTAATTATCTATCATCCTGAGTGAAATAAGTCAGAGGGAGAGAGAGAGAGACGCAGAAGAGTCTCACTCATCTATGGGTTTTAAGAAAAGTAAAAGTCATTTTTGCAACAATCCTCAGAGACAATGAGAGGAGGCCTGGAACTTCCAGCTCACTTCAAGAAGCTCACCACAAAGAGTGGTGACTGCAGTTATAGAAATAACAACACAGAGAACTACCATAATCATGTGTATGAATGAGGGAACTGGAAAGCCTGCCTAGAGTACAGGTGGGGGTGGGGTGGGATGGAGGGAGATTTGGGACATTTGTGGTGGGAATGTTGCACTGGTGAAAGGGGGTGTTCTTTACATGACTGAAACTTAATTACAATCATATTTGTAATCAAGATGTTTAAATAAAGAAAAAAAAAGAAATTCGAAGAATTTACTTTAGAGACCATTTGAGGGGAATTCTGAATGTGAGAGCAGACATTTCATTTTACCTATTTTTCCTTCTTCGATCTTATACACCTTCCCTTTTCCCTTGTTCCCTTTCTAGCAAATCAAAATATATTGCAAAGACTTTCTTTGTTATAGGTATTAAATATATTCCTGGAAAGAGTCGTCTTATTTTCATCTGAATGGATTTTAGAAACTCAATGAAATCAAATGTCAGCAACTTAGCCAAAAATGTACTAACCAAGTGGTTGCTTCTGCCAAGATCTTCTGGGTGATCACATTCTTTAGCTTTTCTGGTTTCAAGTTCAATTATATTTTAATAGCAGACATTATTTTAAGCCACAAGGGAAACCCTGCTTACATTTTATTTGAACTCCTTTTTTAAGTATGGTTTACAGGAATTCTACCACTTTAAAACTGTGTCAATTTAAATAATCTAATTAAGGTTTTAAATAGCCCCTGGAGAACTTTCTAGTTGACATGAAATGCAGGCTTTGGGATACCAAGATTTGATGTCTCCCTCTCTCACTAACATTTGCTTAAAAAAAACAAACAAACATGTGAATTTGTGTGTACTTCTGATGTTACATAAAAAGAAGACATCCACAATGAAAAATAATTCTTTAGTATTCATAATTGTCAAGGTCATAACATTTATATATGTCCATATTTAATGGATGAAATATGCATGCATTTCTAGATGCTTTCAAAATGAATTAATACTTAATATGATTAATAGAGACCCTAATACAAAATAATGTTGAAATGGATCTATGTTAATATAAGTTTCTATAGACATGTTGTACAAAATAAATATTGGGATATACAATTGAGAACTCAGGATGGATTATCTAGCAAACATGTAATCAATCAAATTTTAAATTTATATTATTATAGACAAACAATATTTAAAGTTGTGTGAACATTTTACAAAAGAAAAAAGTTATTACTAAGGAAATTACTAGAACTGGAATAGTTTATTTTGGGTATGTCTGTTAAATTCACTATATTATATATATACTGAGCAATGTAAAACATTATGAAGTATAATATATCTGTATTATTTCTGCATATTAATGAGAGATAACTCAAAGGGCTCAAGGACATGCTTTGCATGCAGGAGGCTTGGTTTCAGCCCTTGGTATCATGTGGATTTCTGTTTATTGTTTGGAGCATGGAGCTGGAGTGATCCCCAAATCAATCCAAAATTTAATAACACCAAAACACAAAATACAAGAATTACTCAAATAAAAACAATAAATGATAATTTGTACTAAATATAGTTAAAATAGCAAAGCATCCCATTTTGTGTCACTTTAGTGAGCAGATTATGATATCCCATTTACATTCATTGGAATTTTATATATTTGTAATCACATATATTGTTTGAATGTTAAAACCTTGATATTTATATTCTATTATATATTTCTGTTCTGTAACTGTAAAAACACTGAAATGATCTTTGATGGATAATCTATGCTGTGCAAATTTCAAATAAATACTAATAAAGCTAATGACACAAATCCCAGTGAAATTAGTTTGTTTCTTCTCTTGGAGAGATATTGTGTATATTTTTGTTCATTGACAGCACAGAATTTTATCATTCTTTTATAAATATTTAAATGTTTACTCCTATGACTAGAATTCCACAGATGGCAATTTCTAATAAAGCAAACTTTATGAAAAATCCAATGGCTATCTTTTAGGGGGAATTTGATAAAAATAATACTAACACATTACTAAGAAATATTTTGCTGTGCAAAGTTCTTAGTGGTGTCAGAAATCATTGTCTACCTCCCTTTCTTTCTGTGGAGAGCCAGCCAGGGAATTAAAAAATGAAGAGAAGTGCTCTGCACACAATGGACTTCTGTGAATATTATTGATGACTAGACACCTGCTAGGATGTAAAGGCATTTAATCCATATTACTTTGCCTTTTAACTTGTCAGCTCAGACATGGCCGCCAAAAGAGTTTTCTATCAAATATTAGCCTTTGCATTGCCTTAATATTTTATTTTTCAACCTTAAGTTTCAATATGCAATATAAATGTGGCTTTAAATAACACATATTTTTAGCTGTACAGGACTGAAAAACTGGAATGTGTGTATCAAAACATCTATAGAGTGTGACACATAGGTGCAGTGATTAACATCCGTAAATTATTTTATTAGGAAATGATTCTTAGGTATTTTATATCATCTTCGTCTTTGTGTCTTTATTGATTATTTTTCCACATGCTAATCACAGCCCACTGCTGATGTTATGTTGAAAATTAAGTTTGCCGTTTTATTCGTAATGCTATTTTCAGTACAAAGTATAATATGTTTCCAGAGCTGAGACTGACTGAAATATTTCTCAGAGACAGAGATGGTGGATTCATGGGAAACAAATTTCTTTTTTAATCTTACATCAGTACCTAATGCACAATAGGTTTCCAAGATTATTACTTGAGAACTTCATGCCATCATGTGTTGTGCTTATTGATTGTTAAAGTTCACTTATTTGGGTTTTGTTCTTGGCCATGGTGTTACTCAGAGGTTATTTCCAGCACAGTGCTCAAGGGTCATATCATAAGGTGTTCGTGACCAGGTAGTATGGTGCTCAAAACCAGTGCAAGTACATCATGTGCTCTTAGAGCTATCTTTCCAGCTCAACAAACACAGTCTTTATGCAAATTTTTAAATTAATGATGGGAATATAAACATTATATCTCAACATTTGACCTAAAGATTGTGAAAACAAACATTTTTCATGCACAATTGATGGGTAACAGAGAGTTAATTTCAAACTTTTGATGGAAAACTTTATAAAGTATTCTAACTTTAATTTGTGGAATTCCAAGAAGTAGTATCATATTTTCTCAAGATTTTAGATTGTCTGTGCTCAACTCTGCAGCAAAGTTCTGAAAATATTTTTTAACTTTCCTGTCCTCACAGTTTTGTATTATGCTTTTCTTTTCTGGCTACGTTTTTGACTTATATTTACAACTTAGTGCTAACTAAACAGATTTTAAAAATGGGCAAAATATGCTTAAATGATATATTGATTGACTAATAAGAAACAAATGCTTGAAGACTAGTGTTGATTAATGCAAAATATCTGTACACCCAGATCTAAGTTGTTTCTCATGTTATAATCCCTTGCCAGATTCTTAATTTAGTTCTTATTTTTATTTAATGAATTACTGTGACTTACAATATAGTTGATTAGTTGATAATGGTTTCATGTGTATTTATTTCTAGCATCAATCCCATCTCCAAAGTACTTGTTTCTCTCCTTCAGAATCCCTGCCCCAACAAACTCAGAACTGTGTCTAAATCCATAGTCTCTATTATAGTGTATGTATGCCTTTGGTCCTTTGTTGTATATATTTTATTTTCATATATGAAAGAGATCATTCTGAATTATCCCTTTATGAATAATTTCACACAGTATAATATTCTATCTTTCCATGTTGAAGCAAATTGCTTGACTTTGTCCTATCTTGAAGCTGCTTAGTATCCTATTCATAAGTACTTAGAAATTTGAGTTGTTTCCATATTTGATCCTTATATTAAGTGTTGTGATAAACATAGGTATGATACGTTCTTTGTATTCAATATCTTTGTGTTTTGGCATAGATACCAAGAAGTTGTATTGTTGGATTATTTGTTTGTTCTTTTCTTTCTTTTCTTTTCTTTTTTCCTTTTATTTTTAGTTTGGAGAGAACTCCATATTACTTTCCACAGAAGTAGAACCAGAAAGCATACCCACCAAATGACATTGCCACCCTTAATGTATGAGGTTTCCTTTCTCACCAAAAACTCCCTACACGTGGAAAATTCTAGACTTTTGATATTTGCTGTTCTTAATGTGATGAGAATATATCTCATTTTTATTTTGAATTTCATTTCTGTAATTAATGTGGACAAAAGCACTTTTTTTAAAACATACCTATTGGCCATATATATGGCTTCTTTGTGGTAGAAAATGCCTTTTCATCTCCTTTCCTCATTGAAATGAGGTTGTTGGATTTTTGTTGTTATTTTTTGTGTAAACTTTCAGAGTGCTTTCTATATCTAGAGTACTAGCCCTTTATCTAATATGTTGTGTGCAAATATTTTCTCCTATTCAGCAGAGTGTCTTTTATAGCAGGAGTTCTTTTCACTGTGCAGAGGCTTTTTAATTTGATATAGTCCCATTTGTTTTTGTTATTGTTGTCTTTTTCTCTGTGGTCTTTGAAGACACCTCTGAGGACAATTTTCTGGAGAGCTCTCTGTTTTCTTCAATATATTATGTTTATTCTGATTTAATCGCAGATTGTTAGTCCATTTTGAATTCACTTTCTGTGAACGGGTGAGATATGATTTTAATTTTTATATTTTACATGTGGCTATCCAGTTTTTCTAACACTATTTCTTGAGGAGACTTCCTTTGCTCAACTTTAAGTCCTTAGTTTCTTTGTTGTACATTAATTATCCATAAATTTTAGAGTCTTAATTCTTAGCTCTCAGTTGGTTTCATATGTTTTGGGGTATACTTTTATTCCAATGCCATATATTGATAATTCCTTGTTTTTAACTGCTTCTTACATAAATTTACTGAAAATGTATTGACATACACAAGGAAAAATACAAAACAGTTCCCCAAACTAGAGCTCATTTTCATTTCTACTCAGCCAGCTCCTTGCCCAGGCCTCTACATTTCTGGAATTTAACTGTTAATATAATCCTAGTTTCCAAACATCTATACTTAGAGAACACTTAATTTTCTTCATGACTCTCCATTACTTAAATTTACACTTTCTCTCAGACAATAGTCCCTAATATGTTGCCTTTCCATTTATCTCCATTGACATTACCTATTTAATTTCATGCACCTTTTTATCAGTATTGTTCTAAACATTTTATCATCAGTCTGTCTCCACATCTCTTGCATCTTCCATGCTATTTCCAAGGTTCAATATATTTTTTAAAAGACAATAAAGAAAGTGAGATTGGGTGAGAAAAATAGATGATGGTTAAGGTGTTTGCTTGGATGCAGCAAAACCATGTTGGGTCTCTGACTATGTATATGGTTTCTAAAGTACCTCCGTGAATGATTCTTGAGCACCACTGGATATTGCTCCCAAACAAACAAAAAAATAAATAAAAGGTATAAAAGCCAAATTACCTGTCTATTCAAGCACTTATTAGTGTTAACTGTTGAGCAGAACTTAAATGTTATTTTGGGAGCTCCAGGATAGTACAATAAGTACTGCATTACACTCAGCTGACCTCGAGACCTCCCAGTGATACTGAGAACAAAACTAGGTGAAAGCACAGCTTTATGCTACTCTTTCTTGCCTCCAGGATGTTTATTGTGCTCAAAGTACTCAAACTGCCTATTCTCTGACAGTATTTTCATTCAACTTTCAGCATTTCCAATAGGACATATTTTTAAAATGTGCTTTCAGAGATCAAGTATTTATAGGTAGGCTAACCAATTCATGTGGAACTCAAAGTATTGAAAGCAGACTATTTTCGATATCCAGAAATGTATGTCTTTCAAAAAGTTGTTTAATTGGTAATAAAATTGTAATATATTTTTTTCTGTAGAAACCAAAAGAAAAAAAAAATGAAACCAAAGGAAATAGTTAGTTAGGCTTTTGTCCTTGGAGTTATATACTTTGGCCTCAAGATTTCTTGTTCAAAGTGTGTGATTGCCTTTTGATATAACTCCAGAACTTAAAGACCAAAATTGTGGAAATTTAATGGTATTATATGCATGTAGTTTTAATATTTTAATATGTAGCTTATGATATTCTTTTATAACCTTGTGAACTCTATTATAATGGAGTATTGAGGTTAACGTATTCAAAAAGTTATGGCACTTCTGTTCAGTGGATTTTAGTTCTTTTCAGTCACATTTCTGACATGACTCAAAATAAGGTTGATTAAAAGTAGGTAATGACATTTAAAAATATACTTTTTAAGTCAAGCAAATAGAATATGACTAGTTTTAGTTCACAGTTTGTCACAAAGAACAAAATTTATTAAACATAATTTTTAATCATGGCTCAAAATAAAATTTAAAGGTAAGCAAAGAAGAAAAATATATTTTCTTCAATATTTCTGTGATATAAAGGAACACATTGTTTTCTATGGTATTTCAATATATACTTTACTCTTCCTGATGTATAAAAGTGACCCTTCATGTTGCTAAAAGCAAATTATTCTATAGCATTTTTGTTCTTAATAAAAGCAGTTATTTTAGCAGCAGTGCTGACCTGATAATTGCTAGTGGGTCTAAATTGAATGTACTTCAGTTAATGCATCAGTAAGTGATGTACCTTCAATGCAATTAAAAGATTCTAATCTAACCCAAGAAAAGATCTTCTTCATATTGACCACTTTAAATTCAGACTATGATTTCATATTTTTAAAGCGACCCATGGCTTAGCTGACCCCATTAGTGGGATACAACTCTCCTTTGGCATAGCCTGTTACTGCTGAATAAGCATTTCTGAAGCCTTTGAATGAGCATCATCAGGAAACTACCATCTCCTGTTTTCAAGACAAATATATGAACAAAAGACAAGATATTTAACATGAAGACTCAGAAAATACTAGAGAGAAGGGAAGATTAAAATTTTATTTATCAAATCGAAACCAACTTGATGCTAAATCATTTTTTACTGGATAGCAATTTTTCTTTAAAACACTTCTTAGGATTTTTTTCAAACATGTGATAATATTTGCCGGATAATTTTGGTTTGATTTGCCCTTTTGTAATGTAGTGAGTGATACAGTTCTAAATTTGCCTGTATAACATAATTTGTGGGGTTTCTTTCTTGCTATGGAGTACAGTTTTCCCACTTCACCACCCACTACTGTTTTGGGAAATACAATTCTCAAATAAAAGTAAAAGGAAAATATTAAAGATATGATTAATAGATTACTTCAGTGCTGGAAAGATGTTAGATTTTTGTCTGGAATGTATTTCACATTACCAATTCAGCAAGTAGTCACTAAGGTGATGCTGAAAGACTTCTTTACCACTAATAGACAAAGTATATATGGCAGGGCACTGTCTGCTTTTGCATTCTATATTCACTGATTTCCAAGGGCAGAGCAATCTTCCTAGACTCTGGCAGGAGGTGGGGTATGAGTCTCATAACATGGTTCATTCACCAGATGCCCTCATAAAAGCTTCTCTTGGTGTTTTTACTGCAAAGTTGGGAGACGCTGTACAAGGATCTCTGCCAGCCAGATGCCATTTTAAACTGCTAGTCTCTGCTTTTTTTTTCTGTGTGTGTGTGCAACGCAAGGTAAATTGCTGAGCATAAAAGGTTTCTCTACTAGCTGTGAAGAAGAACTTAAGTTCAGCTCCAATTCTCTTTCAAGAAAATTTCTCTGATCCCTTGAATTTCTCTTCTCTCAGACTCCATCACAGTGAAGTATGTTTCATCATGGTCTTCTTTGTATTATTAATGTGAAAGTATTGCCCACTAAATCTAAATCACGGAGCTTCTCGGAGCTAGCGTTCAAGTTTTACTCTTCTGTTCTATAATCTGCTTGAATTTGGTAGGCCTGCGTTAGGCTGTGTGAGTAGAATTCAAATAGGCTAATCTGGCCTGATTGTGTCTGTTATGTAACCACGGTAGTATTAACTGTAATTATTAATGTGTGTTTATTAAAAGTTATGGTGTACATAGAACTTTCCAAGCAGTCAGCAACTCCTATTTGTTTATGCCTAGCCCAGCTGTCTTCTCGACTCCCTAGACCATGCAGTGCCTTGCCATCTACTAATGTACCACAACTGTTCTGTGATGCATCTGTTTTCCTAATTGGTGGAACTGATAAGGATAAATGAGTCCAGTTCTCCCCCTGCAGGGGTGTCTGTGCTGTCATAAACTGAGCGAACAGGAACACAGCCTTTACCTGGGGATAGAAGGAGGAGTGTCGTCTCCAGAGCGGAGCCTGTTTTGGAGTTGTGAGCAGAGAAAGAGAGAGAGAGAGAAAGGATTTGAGAGTCTTCTCATTCAAACCTCCCCATTCACCTTTCAGCCTTCACACCATATAAAATAAGGACAGACATTGCTTTTCTGCTTTTCCCTGAGTTTCTGGAAAACACATCTTGGGACATGTCCTTTTCTCTTAAAGGCCATGTTAGTTAAATGCCAAGATCTTCGTACACTTTAATTTGGCAACAGTATGGTGTATAATTTTTATTTGTTTCCTTTCCTTGTAATAGTATCTTTGGTTATAATGGTCTGAGGCCAATTTTAACACTTGCTCACCTGTACTATTTTTGTAACTTCCTGTTTAGAATATTTTTTCTTTTCTCTTATATTCTAATTCAGATCCAGAGAGTTTGTTGTTGGTATTTTACAGTTTTGCATGACTTTGTCCTTAATGCTTAATTTAGTCTCCATATATTTCTTGTCATAATCTATTTGAACTCTTATAATTTTGATTTCATTCTATAGATCACATGTTGCATTAAATAATTAATGATTGGGCTGGATAGCGGTGGATTTCTCTCCGTGCCATTCCAGTCCACGTGGCTCTGCAACCTTCATGCAGTCGGCGAGTCCCAGGCCCAGGTGAAATCACTCACTCACAGTCAGGCGTCAGGAAGCAACTTTATTCAAGCCCTAGCCACCACATGTGTGTGGCCTATTCATAACCTTTCAAGCACAGCAATATTTTGCTAGCCCTGCATCTTATTTCCTGTTAGCCATCTTCCCTTTGGGCTCCATGCTGGTCAAAGACCAGAACACAAAAACCCAGAAGCCAAAGCGCACAGCAGCGTAGAAAGGGCAAAGAGCCAAAAGGGGCCGAATTCCCTTGGTCCAAGCCTTATCTAACATTTTCAGGAATGGGAGGGTCTTGTAGGTAAGGTTACACCTACTAACCGGTTCCCAAGACCCCTCCCAGAAATGGGTGGGTCTTAGGGTTTAAAATAGGTACACCCACATTTCCTCCTTTTCTTAATATTTTTATGCACCAACGTAATAGAGTGAAAATTAATATACCAGCCCTTTTCAAAAACATATTTTTGCAAAATATACTTTACACCTGTAACCTAAAACTTTATTAATGCTTTTTTACCAAGCACTATTTTGGAACTTTCATGTTCCTATACTTTTAAACCATATTGGGGGAACTTCATTGTTCCTATACCTATTCTATACACAAGTACTGCAGCATACATGCATAACATACATTTTAAAAACAGGCTAAATACATTAAAATACACAGTAAAACATTTTTCAATTGAAAATATTAACTTTGAAAGACAACAAAACACATTTAAATCATAAAGAAAATGACTAAGACAAAGATGCAGGTGGTTAGAAATTAGATGTTAAACTGTATTACCTCCCTTTTATTAGTTTTAACCACTAACTAACTAAAACTTATTCCATTACCAACTATGAGTAAACTATAAAATTACCTGCTAAGTTCCTACACCTAAAATCATAGTTTAAATGATTAATTTGTTTTACGCTGATCTCACCACGTTGATTTCACCATGTGGCTTTTGTAAACTTTTAGAGTTTAGATGCTGGTTTGTCCCACGCTGATATCACCACGTGGCTTCTGTAAACTTTTAAAGTTCAGATGTTGGTTTGTTCCATGCTGATCTCACCACGTGGCTTCCTTTCATAGTTTCAGGCCCCGTAGACGGTTCTGTTGACCATGAGGTTGCAGTTTCCGCTGCCCGCTGCCGGTTCGCTGGAGGGTGGATTCCAGGTTTTTCGCTTTTTCGGGCCAAGCTGAGCCCAGCCCAGCCCAGCCCAGCCCAGGCAAGCCGAGCCGCTTGGAGCTTTTCGCCGCTTTTTTCCTCCGGGCGCACTTTGGAAGCAGCTTATGGCCCACATTTTTACAGAGCGCTTTTGGATGTTCATAGTTTCAAGTGATTTAAACTAAAAGTTTAGTCCGAAATTTCCAAAGTCGAAATCCAAATTCAAGCCAAAGGTTATTCTTCGAAAATCAGTCTATTTTAAATAGTCTTTTTTCTCCTCCGTTTCCAATTTAAGCTTTTAATTAGTTTTTGTAGAGGCCGAGGTTTTTGTTTCTTGTAACAAAGTTTCAGTTCTGGGCCTGGGCCTGGGCTGGAGGTGATGCAAGCTTCCACCTCTCTTGTTTTATTTGCCCTTTTTTCCCTAGAAGGGGTTACGGCCATATTTGAACATGGCTTTACGTGGCCAAACCCTTTGGGCTGACTGCATTTGAAAAGAGCCAAAATGAAACAGAAGAGCAGAAATTTTACCATATTCGCTGTTTTCTTGGGTTCAGGATTCAGGTCAAAGTTCGGAGCGCCAGATGTTGAGTTAAATAATTAAGGATGGTGCTGGATGGCGATGGATGGAGGTGGATTTTTCTGTCTGCCATCCCAGGCCACGTGGCTCAGCAACCCCCATGCAGCCGGCGGGTTCCAGGCCCAGGTAATCGGCGTAATCAAGACTCACTCACAGGCAGGCTTCAGGAAGAATCATCTTTATTTAGGCCCTAGCCACCACATGTGTGTGGCCTACTAATAACCTTTCAAGCATTTGGCCATTCTTAGCCCTGCATCTTATAATTCAGTCTTCTTCCTCCGAGAGCCCAGCAGGGCCAAAAGGCAAAAGCCCCTTAATCCCTTCGCTTCCGGGTTTATCTACCTATTGTAAGACCCCTCCCAGGAATGGGCCGGGCTTTGCAGGTAAAGTACCCTACAATCACACAGCCGGGCTTTGCAGGTAAAGTACCCTACAATCACACATTATTATTTTAGTTTATTTTGGAGTCTTAGCATTGCTTTTTGTTGTGGGAGGTGGGATAGTGAGTTTGGGCTATACCTGATAGTGCTCAAACTCTAGCAATGCTAGGGACCATAAATGGTAGTGGGAATTGATTCTGGGTTGACAGTATGCAAAACAAGTTCCTTACCACCTGTACTATTTATTATTTTCCCAGCCCATTTTAGGTTCATTACTTTTAAATTTATTTGCTAGTGATAGGGTGTTTACCTTGCATACTGATAACCTGGGACCATTACGGGTTCAATCCCTAAAATCTCATATGGTTCTTCCAAGCCTGCCAGGAGTGATTTATGAGTATAGAGCCAGGAATAACCCCTGAGTGCTGCTGAGTGTGCTCCCTCAAAATAAAGCTCATTTGCTTTCTCATAATTTTCCTCTCTGAAACAAGCAAAAATACACAGAAATTATCTCATTTGCTATTTCTGAATACCCACTTTTTAATGTTTTTCTATCATTGATGTTTTTGTCTCATTGATGTTACTTAACTCTAAAAATTAAGTAAAACCTTTATTTTATTTTTTAAGTAAAAATTTTGTTTAATTTGGTTATTTTATTTCTATTGTTCAATATTCACTATGCTACAAATATTTTGAAAGATACTAATTCTGCCATATTTTTGTATTTTTTAATTCACTATTGAAATATTTTTGTATATAAACTGTATATTTGGGAGCGCAAACTTGGCAGTGCTTTGGGAGTTATTCCTAGCTTTGTGCTACAACCTGTAAGTCATTTTCTTGGATAACTCAATGATAATCTGTTACTCTATGTACTGTACTTTCAAGTTGTTTTATTAGTAGTATGATTTTAGAAGTAGAATTAAAAAAAAACAATACCTTAATTTAACTAGTTGCTCATACTAGAGTCATTTCAAGCATTACATATTCAAACAACAATCCTACCACCAGTGTTACCTTAATTCATCCGTGTTCCCAATTGCTCACCCACGAGCAGAGCCTCCTTGCAGGTACAAACAAATTTACTTCATAATATTTGTTACAACATAAAGGAGAATGGAATTTCAAAGATAATGATGTTACTAAAGTCAGTATCTAAGAATTTACTGACCTGTGGTTGGTGCTACTTGAGCGTTCTTTGTTACTTTTTGAGCTCACTGAACTTTATTGATTCCTATGTTACTTTCCCAGTAGATAAGTACTGGGAGACACTACTATGAAATTTTGAGATATTGAGCGGCCCAGGATCTATAGATCTGAAATTTTCTGGCTTGGAAATTTGATTAGCACAAATTGTGGAGCTGCCCATTTCTATCAAAGGCTGTAGGGTGTGGCACAGGTTGATTTGGTTCATGAAGAAAAAGAAGTCTTCTCTCCCCCATTCTCAGACTGCCATAAAGATATTAGCCCAGACTAGTTTATCTGGGAATTATCTGTGGTATTATTTTCTTTTAGAGCTTGGTAGAAGACAAAGGCTGGAAAATAGAATTTTAAAGGCTTTCAATTCAAATATATTTTTTAATTTATCATCTACTACCTTGTAGCTATCCTTCAAAATCTGGAGAATTATCTTAAAAAAGATAAAGATTGTAATCAAAGGGATGGTTCAAAACTTCAAGCTCTTGCTTTGTATATATCTGAGCTGGATTATATTCTGGGCACCTCATACCATCCCAGGAGTGAGTACAGAGCCAGAAGTAAGCCCTATCTATCTCTGGGTTGGCCTTAAACTATGGTGGGGGAGAAAGGAAATGGTGAGCCTTATTGGTGAGAATATTGTACTGGTGTAGGGATTATTCTTTTTTGTAACTGAAACAACTGTAAATATGTTTATAATCATGGTGTTTATATATAGTAATTAAAAATAATAGCATATGTAGAAAGTCTTGTTTAAAGTATAAGTCATTGTTGATGTAAAATTTGATGTTTATTGTGATTTTATTTAAATTGAGTCCAATGGGTGAGTCTTCATATGAAAAAATATGGTTATATGAAACTGTAGCTGCAATCTTTTGTGGCTTAAATGATGTTATCTTTGTGCTACAAATGGCTACATATTTTGAAAAAAATCTGCTAAACTTAATGTCAAATCAGATTTGTCCATATAGTCCATAGAATTTTTACATACATTTTCTCCTTTGGACAATTCTCATTATTGATGACCTTTTTTTTTTTTTTTTTTGTTTTTTGTTTTTTGGGCCACACCCAATAACGCTCAGGGGTTACTCCTGGCTATGTGCTCAAAAGTTGCTCCTGGCTTGGGGGACCATATGGGACACCGGGGGATCGAACCGAGGTCCATCCAAGGCTAGCGCAGGCAAGGCAGGCACCTTACCTTTAGCGCCACCGCCCGGCCCCAATTATTGATGACCTTATTCTTTTTTTTTTTAATATGAGACAAAAGATGCAAAGAAAGAGGACACGGTAAAGTTACAGTGGAAGGACAATCACCTATAAACAGAATTCTCAGAAGTCCCCTTGCTTATATATTAACTTTGAACTTTCAGCCAAAGAACATTAAAAAAAATGAAACAGAACCCATGTACAATTACTTTGTCCCTCAAGTCCCCAGATTGTAATACATAATATTTCTTAGCAGCACACAAAGCAATGTAAAGCCATAAAACTTATGTAATTCCTTAAACATTGAAGGCAAAGTACATTTTTACACTTCCATGCACATGCCTATTAGTTTAAGTTAACCTCAAAAGTTTAAGTGAGTTGTTTTTCTTAAGGATTAGAGTCAAAGGAGAACAGTAAAAATGGTGTTAGAGTGACAATTATTGTTTGCATAGGCCCACCAAAATATGAGGGACATGGAAAGGAAAAGCCTTGGCCTAAATATAAGAGACCCTACCCATGAAGTTTGCTGGCATAAGACCAACTGTAGGCTCCAGGCAAACTAGTTTGTCCAATCCAAGTCATTGTCTGTAGTACCATTACACTTTTATTTTTCACACAGTCTCTGTGTTGGTATCATGTTTCTGTATTAAAGATCCTGGAATCTGCATATCCTACATTGCAGTCAGAACGGTCCTCTCGTTTCACCTGATGTCCTTATTCTTACATTAGTTTCTCACGATATTACCAGGATAACATTTTTTAAAATATGTAGTACTTAACTATGTCATTAATAATGACAATTAAAGTTAATGTATTCTGCAAATATCTTAGTAGCTGCATTTGTGTCTTATTAATGGCCAATCTGTCTTTATTTCATAATATCTAGATTATGAAAGTTTCCCTTTACATTCCTAGAGAATAAATGTGTGTGCTATATAATATTTTTGGCAGGGTATAACAAGTTACTACACGACAAGGCTCCCTAAGCCCTTCTCCTCTTTAGGGGCTCTAGGATCGATAATGTTAAGCTTAGTTTACAACCTATCCATTGTTGTAGCCCTCAATGAGTCTTCTGGTGCCATGTTTCACTACCTTCATGATCTCTTTGCATAGGACAGTTTCTCTGGGTAGTTGTTCAGATACAGGACCTACATTTTGGAAAAAGGGACATGGAAGGCAATGCCCATCAGCTTCCCTTTCAGCTCCAGGATCATATGGCTCACTGCCTTGGTATTCCCCACAACAGTGGGTTTGATGTGCTTGTTTGCCCCTCTGTGTTGCTTCCCAGAGGGGCCATCCAATGTCTTCTGGGTGACTGTGACTTCTTGAACTATGGTCATGAGCCTCTTCACAATGTCAAGTCTGTCAGGGGTCCAAGATGTTGGTGGTGCAAGGAAGCATTGCTGATAATCTTCAGGGAATAGTTGTACTGCTCATGGTTTACACCCATCACAAATATAGAGGCATCAGCAGAAGGATATAATGACCCTTTTGGAGCTGCTTTTTAGGTAAATGCCAGCCTTCTTCAGGGTCAATTAAAACCCAATGAATTCCATGATATACTGACCACGATTCTCAGCCCATTTGATGCTGTCAATGCCTCTCTCCTGGAAGTTAAAGATGGCCTTTCCATTGCTGAGCAACTTCTCATTTTTGGTTTTATTTGTGTCCTGACCTTGCTGTGGGTAGACTCATACTAAAACAGGTAGGCCTAGAAGTCATTGATGGCTACCTTTACCCAGATAATGTCAGCTTTGGTAACCATGTGTCTAATAGAGCCAAATATGTTCACTCCAAAATTCACTTTCTGTCAAGAATATGACTAGTGCTGCAAGAGAAGAGACAGTTTCAACCTCTTCTGGTGTTTAAGAGGGAAAAACAAAAAAAAATTTTTTTTCGTATACTTGCAGATGCATATTTAGCTAACATATATGATAAAGCTTTTTTATTTGTTTATTTCCAAATTGTAACAAAGTGAAATTCATAATAATTTTTGCTGTTTCATACAGCATTATGCCATATATCTTAATTTTTTCAACTGTAAAGTTCTTGAGTTGGATTTGATAGAACAAAATTCATAGTATTAATGTGAAAATTAGCTAAAATTATTTTTAATGCATATGATGTCTATTGCAAATCAAGGATTCTAAAATGTTAATTATTAAGATAAATGTTCCCCAACACATTTGTCATTTCTCTACTTACTTGTTCTCATTTTAATTAAAAGTAATCTTTTGGATCATACTCCACAATTCTCACAACTAACTTCTATTCTGTGCTCAGGGATAACTCCTGAAGAGTGCTTAGAAAATTATAGGCATTGTCATACATTCCCAAGGTGATTGTGTGCAAGACAAAAACCCTCTCTACTGGACTATTTCTCCAAACCTCTCCAAACCTGTTTTATTTTTGTTAATTTTGGTATGGGGGCCATACTTGATAATGGTCAGGACTGAGTCCATTATTCATCAGGGTTGTGTCTGTATTCAGGGATCTCAGTGGGATTATTATGGTGTCAGGGATAGAATTTAGGTTGCCTACATGCAATCCAGGCACTATATCTGCCATATGGATGGCAAGACATTAGTTTTTAAACTCACAAGATAGGAATTGAAGGAACTTTCTGCAATATTGTAAGCCATTTATCATAAACACATTGCAAACATTATATTCAATGGGGAAATAAAAAAGCCTTTTATCTAAGATCTGGCAAAAGGTTGTTCTGTCTCATCACTTTTATGCAATATAGTACTGGAATGATGCCATAGCAATTAGGCAAGAAAAGGGATATCAAGGTGGGATATCTAGATAAGAAAGTAAGAAATCAAGTGCTGACTGTTTGCAGATAACATGATACTGTAGCTATAAAATCCTAGAGTCTAAAAAGAGTTTCTAGAAACAACAGACAAATAGAAAAGTGGCTGGCTATCAAGTTAATGCATAAAAATTCATGACTTCGCACTATACAAATAATGAAAAAGAAGCAGAAATATATTAAAAATAATCCATTCACAATTGTTTCTCAGAGAATCAGATACATTGGAGTCAACTTAACTAATGATGTGATAGACCTATACACAGAAACTACAAAACTTCAATAAATAAAACAGGACACTACAAAGTAAAATATATACCCTGCTCATGTATTGGGAGGATTAAATTAATTGAAATTACAATATTTCCTAAAGCATTGTGAAGATCTAATACATTTGCTATAAATATACTCGTGACATTTTTCAAAGTAGTGATTCATGAAATTCATTTGCATCAATAAACATCCATGAATATTTCAAGTGTTATGAAAAAAAGACTGGAGGAATCACTTTCCCCAATTTTAAATTATATTATAAAACAGTAGTAATTAAAACAGCCTGGTATTGGTAGAAAGACAGATACTCAGATCAGTGGAATAGACTTGAGTATTCAGGGTTTGGCCCACAAATCTACAATCAATTAATTTTTGATAAAGGAGTAGAAAATAAAAAAGGGAGCAGTGAGCCACTTCAAAAAGCAGCACTGAGAAAGCTTGTCAACTGCATGCAAAATAGTGAACTGAGACCTCTCTTTCACACCATGCATAAAGGTTAAATCAAAACAGATTAAAAACCTTGAAATCAGATCTGAAACCATCAGGTACACAGAGAAAAATATAGGCAGACCACTACATGACATTGAAGCTAAAGTCACCCGCAAGGATGAACACCTCTGGCCAAGGAATTGGAAGCAAAGGTAAATAAATGTGACTGCATTAAAATGGAAAACTTCTTTACCCAAAAGGAAACAGTGATGAGGAAGCAAAGACTGTCCATGGAGTGGGAGAAACTATTCACCCCAAAGATATCACATAAGGGGTTAATATCTAAGATATAGAAGTCACAGATAGAACTTAACAAGGAAAAAAATGAAGATTTCATTCCATCTGAAAACTGGAAGAATAAATTAACAGCCATTTTCTCAAAGAAGAAATACAGATGGCTTAAAGGCAAATGAAAAAACTGTTCCACATCACTAATCATCATGGAAATGCTATCAAAACTCTAGTGAGATATCTTCTCTACAACATAGATTGACACACATCGCAAAGAACAAGAACAACCAGTTGTGGTGTGGATGTGGGGAGAAAGGGACTCTCATTTAGTGCTGATGGGAATGTAGAATGGTCTAGCTTTTTTAGAAAACAATATGGATATTCCTTATAAAACTAGAAATTGAACTTTCATATGATCCAATAGTATATAACTCTTAGGAATATACATTAATAAACCAAATACATCATATGGAAAAACTCTTGCATCCCTATGTTCACTGCAACACTATTTACAATAGCCAAAATATGGGTACAAACCAAGTGCTAGGGTTCAGAGGAAGAAGCTGTTCTAAAGCTGGCTAAAGAAGCTGTGGTACATGTACACAATGGAAACTATACGTGGTTAGTAAAAGTGAAGTCATGAAATTTTCTTATACGTGGATGGATGGAAATTATTATGCTGAGTAAAATGAGCCAGAGGCAGATGGATCAATAAAAAACAATTCCACTCATTTGTGGGATATAAGAAAGATGAAAGCTAGTATGGTAATAATATCCAGAGACAATAGAGATGAGGAACAGGAGGATCAGTTCATAGTAGGAAGCTTGTCACAAATAGTGGGCCTGTGCATTTATGGTAGGGAAGGTGACACCTATGACAAAAAAGTTGGAACTGATTAATATGGAAAAAAGCAAATTCTTGTAATTGGATAAAATAATATGCATGATACATTCCCCTTCATTAATGGTAGTGCAAATTATAGTGTCAAAAGAGTAAAATAAAAGAAGAGAGAGAAAATGAAATAGTGAGAGAAAAATTAAATATTTATATCAAAAGATAAATGTCTGTCAAGAGATAATCTGAGGAGAGTGTTACAGGGAAACTGAGGACATTGGTGGTGGGAAATGTGCACTGGTGAATGGTGATGTACATTGTATGACTAAAACTCAGTCATGAAAAGGTTTGTAATCATGGTGTCTAAATAATGTAATAAAAATGAAAAAGAAATATAAAATTTAATGGAAGAAGGAGGGAGAGAGTGGAATTGAGGAAAGGAAGGAACAAAGGAAAGGAAAGACAGAAGCATTTACCACTTAATATAAGAGAACTAAATTAAAAATAAAATTTAATGGATATCAGAGATCCTTTTGAGGACAAATGATAAATATTTAAATATATTTAATTCACTGAATATTGTATATTCTGACAATATTCTACTAAAAAAGCTTTTAATATTTAATGATTTCATTTTAAATAAAACATAATATGATAGGGATATCAAGCATATAATTTATATTCATTAATAGAACATTTTTGCAAATGAGTTCCCGTGTAAATTAAACAAAAATTACATTCATAATATATTTAAATGATCATAAAAGCAATTTGAATTTTTTGTCTGTCATGTAATTAGACAAAACAGTTTTAAATGATTTCTACATTATTTTTATTTGAATACTTTATCAAGTATGGTTTTCTACATGCATTTTCTTTCAAAGCATTTTATACTTATTCTTAAAAAATTACCCAAAGTAATGTATTTATGTTATTTCAATTTTAAACTATAAAATTTTATTTTAAAAATGGAAGTGCAATATTTCTCCATTTTCTGGGTTAACAAATCAACATATGATTTTAATGGACTTATTACTTTTAGTATCAGAATGACTGCCATTTGCTATTAAATGACAGGGAAACTATACTTTGTTCTTGTATTAAAATTAGATTTATGGAGCCTGAACGATAGCACAGCTATAGGGCGTTTGCCTTGCAAGCGGCTGATCCGGGATGGACTTCGGTCTGATCCCCAGGTTCCCATATGGTCCCCCTAGCCAGGAGCGATTTCTGAGCACTTAGTCAGGAGTAACCCCTGAGCATCACTGGGTGTGGCCCAAAAACAAAACAAACAAAAAAAATCAGATTTATGAAACCAAATTACATTTTAAAAGCAGGCCCTGAAATCTAGTACATATAAGATGCTTGCCTTTCAAATAGTTGGCCCACGTTCAATCTCAATCATTGCATATGGGCCTTAAATATTGTTTGGAGTTGTCCTTGAGCAGTAAGCTTTGAGCACCACTGGATGTGGCCACCAAACAGACAATTATTGTGCATATTTGTTTTATTAAAATGACGAAATTAGAAACAAAGTCTATAGTTTTCATTTATTGTATCATTCTTATTTCTAACGTTTCCAGCATGCTTCTTGGACCAGAGCTGTAGTACAGTGGTAAGGCGTTTGCCTTGCACATGGCTGATCCAGGATGGACCTCGGCTCAACTCCTGGTGTCCCTCAATCCCTGGCTGGTTCCCCCAGCCAGGAGTGATTTCTGAGCGCATAGCCAGGATTAACTCCTGAGCGTCAATGAGTATGGCCCAAAACAAAACAAAACAAAAAAAAAGAAAAGCCAGTGACATTATATGTTAATAATTAATTTGCATAACCTTACAGATTTTGAAGAGCATTTTCTTATATAAGATCAAAAGGTAAGATTATTGGTAAGTGTTTTTTAATAATCTTTTTCATTTTGGGGAAATAATACTTAGATAAGCATAAAGGTTTAACAATCTTTACAAAATTCAAGTTTACTAAAGGCAAAAAATAATCCATTTAAAGACAAGTTTTACTGACTGTGACTGTAAATGGATGAGTAAAGGTGTGGCTTCACGTGCTCGCTTCGGCAGCACATATACTAAAATTGGAACAATACAGAGAAGATTAGCATGGCCCCTGCGCAAGGATGACACGCAAATTCGTGAAGCGTTCCATATTTAAAAAAAAAAAAGTGTGGCTTCACTATTTTGTAAACTTCGTTTCTATTTTATTTTTTTTTTAGCTCTCTATACTTACTTTCTCCTTGGCTCTCTAGTGTTTCAAATCTTTATAGATATCTTCACAGTTCTCTTTTATGACTAAGAAATTATAAACTTATATGGAGATCTATATTTTGCTATAGTACACATCAGGCCATCAGCCATTTTAGGATACCAAAGTACATATAAAACTGTCTTAGAAATGAGCTGGGAAACAATTGTGAAAGAGTTAAGTATATTTTTGTATTTGTAATCCCTCATGTCATGAGAAAATTTTCAAAAATCAGTCATATACCCAGGGCCACAATAATAGTCTAAGATTTAGACATATTCATAGGATTTAAATTTTATGAAATGCTTTTAGAAATCATTCTTTAGAGAAACACATTTTTACTATAATACTTTTCTCTTTGATACCTGGATTAAATAATATATATTGGGATTTGGCGAGGTGGTATTTAGACTACTTCTAGGATTTGTTCAGGGTCAATCCTAGTGGTGAAAAGGGAACTCTCTGAAGCAGGGTATATAGAATAGGCGTCACAAGGGAACACCTTAGCCCCTGAATTGAATCTTTGGTCATTGTACCTCAAATCATATTGAAAGGGAATAGCAATCAATAAGATTAACTTTGCTATAAGGACCAGAGATTTGTTACAAAAGTAACTCAATTAAGGTTAACACTTAATTTTGTTAAAAAAATTTTGTTAAAAAATCACTAGTAATTAATATTTGAAAACCGGCAAAAAGGGCAACAATTCCATTCATCATTTTAAGAGAGTGGATATATGAATATGTCATGGATGAAGGAAGTAACCTTCATACTCCTATTATTATTATATCTCTGAATTCAAGATGACTTCTATATATTGGTGGTTGGATGTTGTCCTTGATATATAGATTTAGTTATCTTGGTCATGTTGAACTCTTTTTATTGTTACTTACAAGTAAGAGTAGCCTAAAATAAACTACTTTTCTTTAGTTACATTTTGGAGGAAAAATATGAATTTGTACATAAAAATGAAGAAGTATCGCTAATACAAACTGGTTCAATATTTATTTTTTATGGACCTCTTTCTTACCACAGGAGAAATAAAAATTTGGAAACTCCTAAAAGAAAGGGGACTTGTGGGATTGGCGTTGTGGTGCTAGAGGTAAGGTGCTGCCTTGCCTGCGCTAGCCTAGGACGGACCTAGGTTCGATCCCCCGGCGTCCCATATGGTCCCCCAAGTCAGGTGTGATTTCTGGCTCATAGCCAGGAGTAACTCGTGAGCGTCACCGGGTGTGGCCCAAAAACAAAAAAAAAGGGGGGGTACTTGTAACTAAATGATACTTAAGTATTTTTATTTTGATTATCTACCATTGTCCTTATACATATATATGTATATATATATATATACACACAATTTTCTGTGTTCTCTTATATGTATATATTTATATATGTGTATATATATAGTTTCTGAGAAGTAATTGATATTTTGATTCATGCTGGTATGATTGAGTTATAAAATTTTGATGCATGCTGGTATGGTTGAGTTATAAAATATAAGATTTTACAAGATGCTATTGTCTATGAAATCATATAACAGTTTCTGAATAAATGAATGTCTGGAAGGAGGGATTTGAGAAGTGATTGCAGGAACTGGGGAAAAATGTGATGTTATTGTTAAGATAAAGCAGCTGTTAGGCTAGTTATGACAATTTGTATCAGTTTTTGTTTTTGTTTGATTGTTTTTTTTTGTTTATATTGTTATTGTGGGGGGTCATACCCAGCAGTAGGAAAAGACCATATTAGGTGCTCAGGGCTTATTTATAGCTAGCTTGAGTGATCTCCTGGGGTGCATTGCCCTGCAAGATAAACACCCTTCCCTCACTAGCCCCTTAATCAGCTTTAAGTAATAAATGCTGCCTTACATACTGTCAGTCTGTAAATCATTAGTAAAGAAGGAAGAGCAGAAAGTCATTAAGGTTTGTGTTTGCCGCAGAAAACACCTTGTTTCAACTACTTAACGTGAAAAATATGAAAGATATATAAGAACAATCTGCACCCCCCACACACACACCACCCTTTTCAGATATTTTCTAAAAGCAGTTAGGTTGCTTTATTTTTAGCTCATCCCATGCTTGGTAGCCTCAGGGACCATAATGCCATTGCTGGTGACCCTTATTTCCTGCCATTATCTGTAAATGCATCTAATATGACACTAAATATTAATGTTGTAATAGGAATTGCAACACAAAAGTAACAAAATTAAGGTTAAAACACTTTTCTTTTGTTACAATGGTATTTCATTAGTGACACGCCCACCGAATAGTACCTATTCTTTGAAATTGTTATACTTGTTCAAAAGCTTGCAAATTAGTGTAAACTCAGGACTTGCAGAACATCCTTTCAGCATTATAAGACTCTAGAAAATGTGAATAGGATGTTTCAGTTGTTAGGTAATTTTCCAGATGCCTTTTTTGGGGGCTCAGATAATTCAAATGGCTTCCTTTCAACACTTCAGGCTTGTCATGTACACTATATTAGAGTGTATAACATTTTTGAAGGAATTTGGCTCAGACGTTGCTTTTCCACTTTAACACTCTAAGTTTGAAGACTGCCTGCCAAAATCAGTATAAATATATTATAATAAATATATTTTCACAATTTTCCATGTTCTCTTACTTTACATGTCAATATTACTCTAAGAGTCGTTTCATTTGTAAGGATAGGGAACATTGATTCATATGTGGTATTTATTCTGATGTGTCCATATTTAAAATTCATATTTCACTGAAGATTTATTTGAAAATAAGTAACTCAGAAGTTACATTTTCTTACGTTTCAATCATTTTATATAATTAAAAGAGAGTTAACACAGGGGTTCAGGCACTTTCCTCGTATATATCAAGTTCAGTTTGAATCCAACATGGCATATATTTCTGCAACTTCCCCATGAATGAGCCCTGAACACAGAGCCAGAGGTGAGCCCTGAATGCTGCCTGATGCTGCCCATTGTACAAACAAAAATTTAGAAATTTCTTTTGTGATTTTTAAAGGTTGATTTTTGGGAGCGTAATTATAATGATGCTACATGTATCATCATATCCTGGCCCTTTTAAAATTAATCATTATTTTTAGATATTATATGTTAGCTAAGTTGGAGTACATAATTGTCAATAGAGTCATTCACAAATATTCATCTCTTTTTGGCTTTAAAACATACTGTATTGACAAGTATAACAAAGCAAAAGAATCTAATTTTTCTGAGAAGCAGATGATACGATGATTAGTCATGTCCTATAACAGCGCTCTGTCACTGAAGACTACAAATTTCAACTAATATTACTTAAAACTGAATATTAATCAGGATGGCTAACAAATAATGTTCATATAAATTAAGAAGGAAGTACAAAGAACCTACAAATGACTCAGTCCACCAACTTTGATTGTGATTGTATATGATTCTTGGATAATGTTGTCATTTTCAAATTAACAATAAGCAAATTTCATACCCAATTCAATACTACTTGAAATTTTTGTAGCTTAAATATCTAGTAGAAATAAACGGGCTTTGTTTTGAGACTATGTTGGTCTGAATCCTAGTCATGTGTAACCTTTGCAAACTTGTTTATTTTTCTAAACTTCAATTTCTTTGTCTACTAAAAGAGATAATACATATCCCAGATAATCATTAGAGAATATGCATAGTGCATGTCAAAGTGCTTGTTCTATACAAAGTCAATATTGCTTCACTTTTATTTGCAATTGACAGTCTTTGATTGTACTTCTGGGATTTTATTTTTACAACTGGCTTTTAAGCATGTAAGGCATTATAGATTATTTTTGTTAGAAGTGGCTGCAAGTTCAGATAGGTTGAGGACAAATGTCTGATTAATTAATAATTCTCAATGCCTGTTGAAAGTAAATGTCTTTTATTCTATAATGAAATTTATGATTTTTTTCTTTTTTCACGGGCTAATTAAGAGATAAGTACTCATGTTTGTTGGTTCCAAGAAAGAAAAATGAAAAATGCCTAAAACTACAATAACAAAAGAAACTATACTTTTGCTAAAAATTTTGCTAGAATTTTATACAGGAGTTTTCAGCTCCAGCCAAACCTGACATTTCCACTTTCCCTGCCCTAATCTCTGCTGGTTTTTTTCATTTACATTTTGTGCTCTGGATGTCGTATAAGATATTAGTAACACTAAATTTATTTATATTAGTTAGTATCCTATATGTTTGAAAATGATCTTTTATTCAAAATATAAATTGAGCATATATGTTTCATTAAAATAGGTCACTGTCAAATAGCAGGTTTTCTATGTTAAAAATTTTGACTATTAAAATGCTAAACTAATTAATGCTTATTTTACTTCTTTAATGCTTAAAGGATGGCTATTAGGAAACAATGATAAAACTCCAAATATTATCTGATAATTTCATATATTTTCTATTTAACCCTATATTTAATGTACTAAAGTAACTATATTAAACTATATGATATTTCTTTTTTTCTTTTTTCTTTTTGGTATATGGTTTTTGGGCCACATCCAGTGACGCTGAGGGGTTACTACTGGCTCTATGCTAAGAAATCACTCCTGGTTTGGAGGACCTTATGGGACACCAGGGGATGAAACCATGGTTTGTCATGCAAGGCAAAAGCCCTGCTGCTTGAGCCACTGCTCTAGTCCCAAAACTATATGATGTTTCATCAACTATTTTATACTTATTTAATTAGACTATAAGAACATTCTTATTTTGGTAGTGCATTTATTTCTTTATATATATATATTTTTTTTTTCGGCTTTTCGGGCCACACCTGTTTGATGCTCAGGGGTTACTCCTGGATATGCGCTCAGAAATTGCTCCTGGCTTGGGGGAACCTTATGGGACGCAGGGGGATCGAACCACGGTCCTTCCTTGGCTAGCGCTTGCAAGGTAGACACCTTACCTCTAGCGCCCACCTCGCCAGCCCATATTTTTAATTTTATTTTAACTAAGTTTCTCACTTAAGGTCTATAATGCTAAAATTAATACTCTGATAATTAAAATCAGACTGCGTTATTTACCCTTACCTTTCATATTTTATGTTTTGTATAAAATGCATAATACCACTAATTTTATTTTCACTTTAAACAGGAAAATTAGAATATAACCTACTTTTTAGTTCTCACCGTCTTTAAAATTGACAAGGTAATTAAAATTATTATGAGTATAAATACTTTAATGATACCCATTTGTTCAGTTTCCCTCAGTAAGCTTGAATGAACCTACAACGCTAAACAACTTCTCCCAAATAAGTAAATTGAAAAGTAAAGAACATCGGTGGTAAAGATTTGTTTCATGAAAATGTTTTTGTTTATTTTGTTTCTGTTTTTATTTTCTTTGTGGGACCACATCCATCAATGATCAGACTTAGTTCTGGCTCTACGATGAGGTATTTCTGGTGGTGCTAGGGGACCCTCTGAGATGCCTGGGTCAGCTGTATGCAAGGGAAACAAGCATCCTACCCACTATACTATCTCTCCTGGTCTATGGAATGTTTATATGTCTTTTATTTGAAAGACATTGAAAACATATTAGCTTTTCTCAACTATTTCATCTTGTGTCTTCAGTAGGAAGTCTTGTTGTGACATTATTTGCATCATTTACACATCTTTCTCATATTTATGTAATGAAGCTATGTCCTAAAATCATATTTCTTTTGTTTTCTTTTTCTTTTTTTTTATGGCCACACCCCGTGATGCTCAGGGGTTACTCCTGGCTATGTGCTCAGAAATTGCTTCTGGCTTGGAGGACCATATAGGATGGCCAGGGATCGAACTACAGTCCATCCTAGGTTAGTGTATGCAAGGCAAATGCTCTACCACTTGCGTCACTGTTCCAGGTCCCAATGATTTTAAATGCTATAAAACATGGTTTTAGGGGCCGGAGAGATAGCATAGAGGTAGGGCATTTGCCTTGCATGCAGAAGAATGGTGATTCAAATCCCAGCATCCCATGTAGTCCTGGAGGCTGCCAGGAGCGATTTCTGAGCTTAGAACCAGGAATAACCCCTGAGCGCTGCTGGGTGTGACCCAAAAACCTAAACCAAAACAAAAACAAAAACATGGTTATAAATAAATGCTAAGAAAAATGTCAACATTAATATATTGACATAGAAAAAGATACACCAATAATATCTTCTCTTAGGTAATCACGAATGAATTACTTTGCGTTCACTTATTTGATAATACTCCAGGTAAAAGTAAAGACTAATACTACTTTCTTTTTTTTTTTTTTTTTTTTGTTTATTTTTGGTTCACACACGGCATCGCTCAGGGGTTACTCCTGGCTCTAAGCTCAGAAATCACTCCTGGCAGGTTCGGGGGACCATATGGGACGCCGGGATTTGAACCGATGACTTTCTGCATGAAAGGCAAACACCTTACCCTCCATGCTATATCTCCAGCCCCTAATACTACTTTCAATGTAGAAAGCTGTTGGCCCCTAATACTACTTTCAATGTAGAAAGCTGTTGTTGGTTACTAATGAGGGAAGGTTTTTTGAAATTCAGTCCTTTGTTATTCTAATGAGTCTCATGTTATCTGACTGGGTAGCTAATTTTTCTCAATATACATTACACACAGCTATTTTTATTGCTTTTGTTGGGTTCTGTGTTTCCACAAATATCCTCTCTTTTCTTTATTTTTAAATCAACATTTTCTTTATTATTGATAGAAAAAGCAGTATGTAAATTTTATAAATTTAATTAAGCTATACTTTTTATCATAAGCTATTTTCTGAAAGTCTGGTAATCAAATGAATAAAATGATTTGTGATGTCTGGTCATATAGCATGGCATTTCAAAAATTTATCTTTTTTATCATAATATATAAATTTGAAGATAATTTTACATTTCTATATTAAACTCAAATACAATTGTGCTGCCAGATTTAAAATATTAAAGATGTTTTCTGGAATCAGTAATTTATATTCAATTTTAGAGTTCTTGCCTCAATTACTTATTATATGAATGAATGATAACATTGAACAATAAGGGACATACACTGAGGAAGAAATCTCAAACTATTGAGCACAGCACAAACTGTTAGATTTTCTTTTTTCAACAGTATATTTGAACCAAAGTGTGGTTTTGACTAGCTTTCAGTTCTGTATTTCAAGTTTCAAAATTTGAAATTTTGAGAATGACAGCTAATACTAACAATTGTTTAATAAGTATTTAGATTCCACAATCCAAGAAAGCTTTCTATCTTTTAAAAAGTTTGTCTTTGAGGTTTCTAGGAACAGACCAGGGGCAGTACATGTTTTCCTTTGTGAACAGAGGCAGACAGCCAAAGGCTCAGATTGCTGATCTCAATTTGGCACTAATCAATAGCCACCTGGTTGACTGATAGTTATAGCTTTGACTGTACAGAAGTCAATGCCACAAAAAAAATTATATGTTGCCTTTTCTTTTTTACAACATTTTTTCTAGATAGTACTTGATCTAGAAAGTACCCTGAGATTTTGCTACATAATGTAGCTGTGAAGACAAGATATAGAAACTAAGCATTTCAAGGATTTCCATCACAGAGCAAAAAATGTTTTTCTAAATAGATTTGCATTTTTCACTATTTTTTTATGATTTGGTAAGAATCCTTAGCCATAGGATGTTTATTTGTGAAGCTAAAATTGCCTTAGTTTTTGTTTCTTTTTCAATTGTAAATATTTTCTTGAGAGTTTATATATCCAGTATTAGCCTTTAGTGGTGAAATACAGTGTTGTCTTTGTTACTTATAGTAATTGTATTATATAAAGTTTCTGGGAACACTCATTCAGAAAATTGGCAAAGATAAAAGAAACCTTGTTCTTGGAAAAATATTGGTTAGAAATTTGTAAGTCTCTGATCACAACAATTTTTCAATAGATAAATACATAATATTGGTTATGTGTGTATCTGTGTTTCTGTTTAATATATTTTGATAACTTCCTAACTTTAACCTCATGGTCAATTATAGCACTACACTATAACTTTTGACGGATCAATGCTCACATATATTTTCCTTAAGACATCATAGACTTCTTGTTCTAGAAATAGAATCAAGACATCAGCACTATGCTTGAGGCCATTTTAAAGGATTAAATTATAAAATATTGCACAAAACTTAGATAATAGGACATTATAAACACATTGAACGTGCCTCTTGAATAGACTATGTATACTAAAATCAAGGCCATAATTATGTCTTTTTCTAATTCTGCTGGGAATGTATCCATTAGATACCAATGTTTTGTTGCTCTGCATATATCTAAATTAAATAAATTCCCAAATCTTTGTGAATATTAGTTTAAGGTTACAAATAAATTTTAGTAAGCAGGGAAATTTGCTTCCTACAGAATCTGCGAAAAAATGAGATTTACTATACTATTTACTGATAACCAGAC
Source organism: Suncus etruscus (assembly GCF_024139225.1). NCBI lineage: Eukaryota > Metazoa > Chordata > Mammalia > Eulipotyphla > Soricidae > Suncus > Suncus etruscus. The sequence continues at coordinate 71,384,357 of NC_064860.1, forward strand.
TTATATTGAAGAATGTTTCCATGATGACTGTGGGAATTGCTCTTAGGATATAATTATAAGATTTTTAAGTTTGAAGTGAACTTGAAATTCAACTAGATTAAACTAACATAGGAACATTTTTCTTTAAAAGTTCATAAGTAATGATAATAACTCCTGGCTTTTTTAATAATACCAATATCATTTCCTTCTAAAATAAGCCAAAAATAGATAAATATAGAATGATATTATTGAATGTGGCATTTATAAAACTGGATGAAGAAATGCAATGGTTTACATGGGAGCTATCTTGAACATTCTTGGCCCCCGAGTATAGTAAGGAGAAGGAAATAAATTGAGTGGAGGAAAAGAAACACAACTATGAAAGGATGGGATCCAGGGACTAAGAGATCTCAGGTGTATTGGTGGTGTTAAAAAAGGGGCAGAACTAAATATCCAAGCCAAAGTCAACAAAATGAAATCAGGAGACCCAAACTTTAACAATCAAAACTTAAAATGGCCCTGTTGTCCTGGCAAGCTGGGAGCCAGGCTGTGGTGTGGGATACACTCTGGGTACATTGGTGTGGAGAAAAGTCAACACTAGTGGTAAGATTGAACTTGAAATCCTTCTATGTGTATGTGTAACTGAAACCCTTCTATGAAGAACTTTGTAAATCACAATGGTTTTAATAAAATAGTTTAAAAATTATTTTCATCTTTAAGTCTAAAGTCAATAAGATATTTTCTTTTTCATATATAAGAATCTTCCAGGACTCAGGAGATTGTTTAAAGGATTGGATCTAATACTTTGCAGGTGGAAGTTCAGAAGTTTGACCCCAACACTACATTATCTCTAGAGCACACTTGGGAACAAGGAGTTGCCTGACCTGAGCATTGCTGGGTTTGTCTTAGAAAACAAGTTCAGTCAGCAACATTGCTAATAGCATTTTTATTTTCTTGAGAATTATTTTAAGATGGCTTCCTAAATACTTGATTTCTATATCTTTCAAGTTATAAAATTTAATAAATAATGAATAAGTTGGCCTTAAGTATCAAGTTCAAAACATTTATATGTTGATTAACTAGATCTCTGTTTAACAATCTATAAATATGCATACATATAGCATATGTTTTTTCCATTTTTCTTTGTTTTGTTAAAATATCAAGTATATACTTAAGACAGATAGTCTTGTACCCATAAAAGCCCCAGGGTGAATTTACCATCAGGACACAAAGTAGATGACATAAGTGATTATATTTAATCTTAACAAAGTATTAGCTATATGATTGTGCTATATTTTACCATTAATATACGTTCTTTAACCTCTGCTCATGAAATTGAGTATTTTTATAATCAGAATCATCTTAACCTAGATAATTTAATCTGTCCTCAGAGTTTTAAATTTTAATGGGGAAATTTAGATGGATCAAAAAATAACTCTGGGGTGGGAGCTAAATTACAGCAGTGATTCACTTGCCTTGTTCGATCCACCAAACCCCAGATGCTCCCCCAAGCCTGCCAGGAGTGATTTCTGAGTACTGAACCAGGAGTAAGCCCTAAGCACCAAGTGCTATGACCACCAAATAAACATACAATAAATAAATAAATAAATAAATAAATAAATAAATAAATAAATAAATAAAATGAAAGGGAAAAATACTTTCTAAGCTGATCTATTTTGATTACCAAGGTTGTTCCATTTTACGTTCCTGTTTTTTCTGTGTGTGTATATATTTCTTCTATTACTTTAAACTTATTCAGAATGCATTTTAGATAGTTCTTTAGTTCATATAAATGTATTCTGCCTGTTTAATTATTTAATAATTTTATTTTTATTCTAAACAATTGTATCTGTATCTTTATATATCTATATATAAATATACAACCTGTTTATGTATCTCTCTTGACACATAAAGCTTACTTTAAACCAAATATGTGAAGTTCTTTGGTGTTTTCTTAAGATAATAATAAGCAGTTTCAAAGATTAAGAAGGCACTACTGTGTTTACTGAGAGCTGGTCACATGTTTCTATGTATCTTGTCCAATTTCTTTTTATTTTGGGAGGGGGTGTTTGTGTCACAGATTGGAGCTCAGGGATTGGTTTTGTATTTAGTAGTTAGCCATGGTCTTATTTCGCACAACATTTGTGATGCATTAGAGAAGGGTACTAACTGCATATAAAGCAATTGCCTTACTTCCAAAAATATCACTCTGTGTCTTCATATTTCTTCAGATAAAATATATCAATTTCCATACAGTGTAAAGATAAATATAATAAAGATAAATATAAAGTAATAATATAAATATAATAAAGATAAATAAATTCACTAATCAGTGTGATCCAATACTTGAGAGTAACTTCTAGAAGGAAGTGTTAATTTTGCTAGCTTGACAGAAGAAAAATATTGCGTATATTAAAGCACTAATGCTCCCAAGATATTTGAACTGTTCTTACTTTACAATTTATTTTATGTAAAATTAAATATATATATCCTTTTTTCCATTGTTTTAGTTTAGTTCTAAAGAACAAAGGTGAGTGACTTTTAAAAAGTAGACATTTATTTTCAATCTGGGTTACTGAGAAGTCCAAGTTTCAGGCATTTGCAAGTTTTCTATCCAGTTGAAAGCCATATCTCTAACTCAGACACAGTACTGTCATCTACTCATCATCAACAGGAAGAGTTCAAGGAAGGGGAAGCAGCTGTCTGAGGTGTCTTTTCTAAGGCCACTAACTTCTTTCAGTAGGGCTCTATCCTGGTAACCTAATCACCTCCTTCCTATTCTCTACCTGAAAGTTCCACTTAATGAAAATTAGATGACAGCACAAATTTATGGGGCCATACCATTCAGCCTAGGGCACTCTCACTCCTTGACATAAACAGCCCAATATCAAACACTTAATTGCCTTCACATATCCAATTTGTATATTTAGAAACAGAATATGTTTATTCATTAGGTAAACCAACTCTTTTTTGGGGGGATAGTGGGAATACACACCCAACAGAGCTCAGGGTTAACTCCAGGCACTCTGCTTAGGGACGACTCCTGGTAGTGCTCAGGGCACCATATGTGGTGCAGAGACTGGAATTAGAGCAAGCTGCATGCAAGGCAAGTAAGAGTTCGGGCCCAACTCTTACTTTGAATAGGTCACAGTCAGCATTGCTGAAGCAATGGACACCCTCCTAGAGCTCTTGCCCAGTGATACTGAACTGAAAGCTTGGTCCTGGTTGTGCAATGCTTAATCTAGAGGTGATGAGGGACACCAGGGTACATTCTGCAATGCAGGATGGAGGGGCAGTCAATACCTTGCATTCTATTTAGGATCTTCCATAGTCTATACATGTATTCCTAACATTTATTCCATCTCTGTGGCCTCTTGCAACAAAATTCAACTTGTATATCACAGATTTTATTGTTAGGGTCATAAATCATTTTTCCTTATAAGTTGCTCTATTCAATAATTAAATCAATCCAATTTAACCTGTTTGTTTTTTGTTTTACATATACTATAGAGTAGTATATTCTTTCCAATTCATTTTTCTGTGCTCATTTTCATCTGTCTTGAAAAAAATGTCTTTGCTCTAGACTTTCCTCAGAGATATTTCTCTTTTACTCAGGCAGCATTTTATGTTTTGCTAAAAGTTGCACCTCCTGTGGTGCCCTGTTATATTCTTTTCTGTTAGTGAGTGACAGAGGAGAAGAATTTCCTAGTCTCTTGATCTTGTTAAAGTCGATGTTACAAAGATCAGAATGAATCAGTTTCCCTCTACTGCCCATCACAATCAGAAGCATATTGTAAAAGAATACAGATTCATTCAAAAAAGCTTAGGTTGACCAATTTTCACATATCTTTTTAAAGAAATGCTGTGTTTCTAGAAATATTGGTTAGAGAACAATTTGTTAAATATGTACTTTCCATTTTTTGTTTCTGCTTTTTGTTTTTTACTACTTTGATTTTATACAACCTAACAGTATTCAGCATGTTAAAGTTGAAAATGATTATGTACAGACTCATTTCTTAGAACAGCTAAAATATTTTTACCTGGCTTTCCTTTGATGAAATATTTTTGTGATAAACATGTATAAGTTACTTGAAATATTAAAGGAGGAAAAAAACAGTTTTCTTGTTTTCATTAAAATTTTTCCTAAGCTCCATTTTTCATTCTTCTCAGTTCATTGGTACAGAATGGCATGATTTCTAAGCATTAAAGAGAAAACTTTTAGAGCTGGAAATAATGTGTAAAGCTAGGAAAGTGACTGAAAGCATTAAAAAATATGGGATGACTAAGATAGGAATTTCACCATTTTTGGTAAAAGATACAGATCAGACAGCAAAATGAAATCTATTTTTGGAAATAAAGTCTTTTGTTGCAATCTCTTAAGCCCTTGGAGTTAGCAAGTTTTATTATTATCAGTCTGCTACACATATAATGGTTTTCATGATTTTTTTCCATTATATACATTCAGAACGTTGGCAGTAAGAAGACTCCCAGAGAATCCTTTGGTGTTCTGTTATACATATAGCTCTTATCTTACTGCTGAAACTTCATAAAGAAAATATGATGATTGAAATCCCAATTTTAGGCTTTAATCCTAATAGCAAGATGAAAATGCATGCATTTCCAACTTTATTGGATACCATATGACCTTGAAATAGTTTAATTTACCTTTGTATGTATGTTTCCTCATCTGTAAAATATAGATAATAAACTAATTTGAATGTGTAAGCTGTAATTATATCTTCTAAGTTGTAAAGGCAGAAGAATTATCTGGTTAACCACATTAATTATATTTGCAGTTTAGATAAAATATGTTTATTTTTGGATCATAAACTTTTAAACAAACTATTAAGTTTCCAGTTGTCTTTCTTCCAAGAAATAGTGTTGTGGTAATATGGTTATTAACTAACATTGATTATTGACTGTTTGTAATATAATTAAGTGAGGACATTTTTCCTCTTGCTGGCTATTTTTTCTATTCAAATTATTTCAATTGTTGCCCAAACCTTTTTGAGTTCTGGTTAGAGAAAAGAGGCTTTTGTTAATTAGCACAAATATCATCAAAATGCTTTTTTCTCATTAACCACATTCTTTCTCAAATTATTTTTTACTAGGCTCTTGAGTCTCACTAAAGCAGGACCAGGACTGTGTTCATTCAATATTCAAGAATGAATGATTTTACTTTAAGCAGCTAGAAACAGTAAATAAAAATAAAATAATGGTTTTATCTTGAAGAAACACCTTTATAATAAGTTGTTGATATAAAAATAATCATAATGTAAGGTTATTCTGCATAAGGAGGGTAAAAACTAGTGATTTGGGGACACAAATAAAAGGCCTAATAAAGATTGGTGTTGGGCTACATTTAGAAAATATTCTTGATAGGAACTGAGTTTCCTTATATAGCTGGCAGGTCTTAATAAATTGATAAAGGAAAGAAAGAGAAGTCTACTTGGTGACCCTGAAACAGGAGGGGAATTTCATATAGACACTTTATTTATTAATTGGAAGATTGGATGTATGTTACATCTAGAATGAAGTTTCCTGAATACTTGGTTTTTATTTTAGAAGCCATGGAATAGTATTTATACAGTTTAAGTAGTGGTGAAACCGAACCAACTTTACAACACTTTTCAAAATTTTCTTTGACAGTACTTTGGAGGATTAACTAAAGGTTGGTTAAAACTGATATCTGAAGGGCCAAAGATATAGTACAGAGATTAAGTGCTTGCCTTTTACACATGGCTGGTCTTGGGTTTGATCCCCAGCACCACATATGTTTGCCTGAGCACAGCCAAGTGCACCTGTGCACTGATCCGTGTGTAATCTCTGAATATCACTGAGTGTGACCTCTAAACAAAAGCAAAGAAAAAAAAGACTGCTATCTGGAAAAAGAAACAAAATGTAATGACTTGATCTGTTTAAGTTGAAATTACTGGCTCACTGCTGAAATTTCTATTATGAGCTCAGAAGATGCCACTTTATGTAGCTGTGTTGTAAACTTATATAATGGAAACTCAGCTATCAACAAAATTTTAACTTAGTATCTCATGGTGATTTAATATAAAAAGAAGCCAATCTAATACATCTTAGCAGTGGTGAATTTATAGTTCCTGAAGTTAAAATCTGGACTATTTGTACTTCCTATTCCTTTGCTAAATAAGGTGAAGTAGAACTTCTGAGCAGAGAACTTTTGGTTTAGAAGTGAATGACCATCTATTCCTTAAGGGACCTTTAAATAAGTATTTTGGGCTTCTAGGCCTGCCTTTGTTGCAACAACTTAACACTGCAGAACCACAGGCAATATGTAAATATATGGAATTTTTCCCAATTAAACTTTATGCATAAAAGAAATTCTGGCTGGTAATGGCTTAAAGAGTGGGTAGTAGAATTAAAACTCAATACACTGAAGAGAGAAGACACTGCTAACTGCATACACTAAAAAACTAGATTTTTATTCACAGTATTAGTTTACAGCATAATCCTAGTTTCCTAAACAAGGACTCTGTACTCCTGATAGGGTTGCCTAACAACGTGTTGCAAAGAAAGAAATTGACAGAAATATAAAGTTTTTGATCAAATATAGGTTCAGAATAAAATATATTGGGTGATGAGAGGGAATGTGGGTTTGTGATGGAATTCACTAAGAGAATTAGAGTTACCAGAAAATTGTGCAAAAGAGATGTGATGCGTGTTAGTGAGAAACAAAGTGGACTTACTCTAGTAAGGAACTAGTCTCAAGTTTTATATGGGCTCTGTACAGGATGTCTATGGATAAGTCCTAAAAATCAGACTGAATGTCAAAGAATGACAGATATTGTTAGAAGTATTGCTGGTGGGCCCGGAGAGATAACACAACGGTGTTTGCCTTGCAAGCAGCCGATCCAGGACCTAAGGTGGTTAGTTTGAATCCCGGTGTCCCATATGGTCCCCCGTGCTTGCCAGGAGCTATTTCTGAGCAGACAGCCAGGAGTAACCGCTGAGAACCGTTGGGTGTGGCCCAAAAACAAAAACAAAAACAAAAACAAAAGAAGAAGTATTGCTGATGTGTTGCTTTCTTTCTTCCACCATTAGTATCCTACTGAGAAGTATTCTGTCCAACGTCTGAATCTCATGGGAGCAGAAACATGTTTAGATATTTTGTAGAGTCAATTGAAAGCTATTTCCATATTGCAGTTACCTGGTTTATATGGTTTGTATCTGCTGGTTCTCCTTGTGCCCTCTAGTATCTAAATGGAGCTCTCACTATACAGTATTCACCAATAAATTATAATGAACCTTTTGTCTTTTGGGCAGTTCTAGCTTATGCTACATTACTCAGATGCAAAAGGCCATGAGTTAAAAATGTTTAAAAAGGCCCACCATGGGTCACAAAGAAGAAAACTAGACTATATGGTAGATAAATAAGGACAAATCTGGACACTTTCTTTATCATCAAGTTATGAAATCCTGATGATGAATCTTTATTATTGTTTGTGAATATGAAATTTAGAGACTGCCTAACACAGGATGATCCTACGATCCAATAAAACATTACTATTTATGTGAAACATGATATGTATTCATTTGATTTGGTCTTGCATATGAACAATACTGTTATTTTCCTAAAGTTCTTGATATAATTGTACTCTTTATTTTTCTGTTATTAGCTTTTGGTGGCTTAGCAGCAAGGTTTTAATTTTTAGACTTTAAATAAGGTACAATAATCATGACTTTATCATTCAGTTCTTTTAAAAGTGTTTTAAATAAATAGATGTTTAATATCAACTCCAACTGCAGTTGTATAAATAAATATCAGAGAGAATGTTCTACTACTTCTAGATATGTATATATGTATATATTAGGTATGTATGTGCACATACACATATATGCATATGTATGTATATATACATGTATATATATATATACAACTATACATATATAGTTGCAAACAGTCATAGGAAAAGAAATGCTTTTCCAACTCTACAAAAACAGATGCAAACAATGCAGCATAGCTGGATAGCTGTGAAATCGAAGCAGCAAGCAGATCAGCCTTGCGTGCAGCTTTAAGCAATACTCTTTGCTTAAAAACAAACTTAGGGTTGACTCTGAGCCCAAAAGAGTTATGTACAGAAACAGGCTTTTGAAAAAGAGGCTGAAGATTATAATCAAAGGACATATTTTGTGTCTACCCAGTAAGGAACGTACTTTGGGAACCATATTGCTTTTTGAGCCATGCAATGTTAGATCACATTCACTGTCAGAGAGATTGCAAACCTGGAGGAACACATCAAAAGAGTTCCTTTTCTCTTCGTATCTTATGAAAAAACAAAACTAAAGATAAGGCTGAGGATGTTTTTCTCTTTGAATCATAATGAAATGCACTGTTTATTATAGTTTTGAAGAAAATATAAAATTACTAAAATCTTATCTTTCAGGAGTCAAATTCTATACATCTGACTCTAGGTAGAACTTCATGATCAATCCTAAAAACATAATTTAGAATTGGAAAACATAGCTTATTTTCTTAAAAATTTTATGAAACTTTGTATAGGATAGAAATTTTATTTTTTGATTGCTAAATAATAATTAATATATACATATAGTAAGAATGTGTGCATCTAAAAATAAATGTACATATAGTTTTCATATGTTTGCATAATCATAATTCCCCATGTATAGTAAATTATTAAAGTGAAATATGTTAATACTTAATTATTGGCTTTCAAAGATCGTGGAATTTAAAGCTCTCTGAGGGACTACTTTACATGGAAATTTGGTATTTTGAATTTATACTAAAATAATGTGTAGTAATAGAAATAAATAGGTGAAGATTCCTGAACACAAATACCTTAAAAGGGCCAATATATGTTTAAGCAATTCTGTAGTTTGATATTGGGGCACATTCTTTTTGTTGCAGAGAGAAAGATGGAAAAATAGTTGGTTCCCTGTATCACTTAGAACCCTAAGGATTTTGATGCTTATCAAGTAACTCAATGTTGAGTAAAATGACAATTTTATGTTCAGAAAACACCTGTGATTAGAACTACACAAAAGACAACCCAGAGTCAGTCACTGATCTAGAGGCTTTGTAAGAAGACCTAAGGGATGGGCCGGAGTGGTGGGACAAGCGATAGGGTAATGCCTTGCATGAGCTAACCTAGGACAAACTGTGGTTCCATCACCTAGAGTCCCATATGGTCCCCCAAGCCAGGAGCGATTTCTGAGTGCACGGCCTGGAGGAACCCTTGAGCACCACCGGGTGTTGCTCAAAACCAAAAAACAAACAAACAAACAACGACCTAATGGGAATGCAGGTTTTCTGGGAATGTGGAAATAACCTTGACTTTTCAGGAGATTTCAGAGTGGATAAATATTCAAATAGAACTGCAGGATAACTAGATGTCTGGCAAGAATCAATGCCCTTGAAGGCAGCTGTTTCAGACACCTAAAATGCTTCCTTTGGTTCATGTTAAATGTGTTTGCAGAACATAAATGCCGAAATTTAGTTTTCAGATAATAAAATAAAGAACAGGGCTCTTTAATTACTAGTAAGGTGTTCATGTGTAAATATCTTTATTATTTTGTGTGCATTAAAAGGTGCTTAATTTATTATGTGTTAAAGGGTAATTCATTGTGAAAACAGATATATGAAAGCAGAACATATCTCTTTTTATTTCCAGTCAGATATGTTTTTGTTGGATGTTGATATATGCATCCAGTTTTAAATCAATTGGTATTGAATTACCTTCACATTCAACATTTATTATTTGTGACTTGGATGCTAGTTTTCAGGATATTCCTTGTTAGACTTCACAGTGATCCTTTTTATCTTTTTCCACTTGACAAGGTTATATACATCACCAAATATTGTTAAGGGTCTGTTTTACATTATATTAGTGAGTATAAATATATGAGATGTCAGAAACATGTAAGAATTAAGCTTATTAATCAAGGAAACGGGACAAAAATAAAATGATCACACTCACTTGTGGAATATTAAAATAATGAAAACATAGTATGAGAATAATACCCAAAGGCAATATAAATGAGGGCCAGGAGAAATGGTCCATAGTAAGAGGGGCAGGGGCAAGAGTACAATTAGGACAAAGAAGGGACCACTGAGACAACAATCGTTGGAAATAAGTACTCTGGACAGGAGCTAGGTACTGTAAGGAGGTACAGGATATACTTTCAGTAACAGTATTGCAACTCACAGTGCCTAAGAGGAAAAGGGAGAGGAAAAAGATAGAGAGGGAGAGAGTGGGGATAGATAGGGATAGATAAAAGGGGTAGATAGAGGTAGAGGTAGGGATAAATGAAGAGAGACAGTGGAAAAGAGTGTGGGATGGAGCAAGATAGAGAGACAGTGGGGATATAAGTAGCAGAGAAGACAGGGAGAGAGAAAGAGTCTCAAGCTTGGGATAGTGATGAGAAGTGTACACTGGTGAAGGAATGGTTGTTGGGACAATATAACTGAAACTATGTAACTGTATATCATGGTGATATAATTAAAAATATTAAGAAAACAGATCAAAGGACAAAGAGGGAAAACCACATAGACAATTGAGAGAAAATTTATGTGACTGCTGGGTCAGAAACATAAATGGAAGTCATTATTAAAACAATAATTTATTTTATTATTGATTATTTATGTGCACATTATAATCAGTAGATTATATTTTATGGAAAATAAATATCTGATATTTTATATTCTCTCAGTGATATTAAGGAAAGTAGTAGGTTTTTGATTTATTATTCCTTTTCTAGTATTTTGTTGTTGAACCACAATCAGCTGTGTTCAGATATTACTCCTAGTTCTTTCCTCAGGAATTTTTACACTTGTCAGTGTTTTAGTGATCATATTACATATCAAGGATAGAATCAGAATAGGGCTCATGTAAGGCAAATGCTTTACCATTGCATACCTAAGATCCCCCCCACTCTATTTTTCCTCTTATTTATTAACTTAAGTAAATGTAAAAACATTGCCTCTTCTTGCAATGTTTGAGAGCCTCTAATGCTTCACCCAGAAATACTGGGGATCCTTTTGATTCTGGGATCTAATTAGAACTGGCTGCATTCAAGGCTTTCAGCCCTATTTTTATCTATATGCACCCTAATGATTTTTAATTAAAGCAGCACCCAGTTAATAATTATTTATAAGATTTGAAGTGAAGAGTCCAATATGTGATTATGCTTCTTTTAATCTTTATTAGAAGTCTAATGTTTATACACATCATAGAGTTGGTGCCCTTTACCTATTTTCCCCACCTTTCTCCAAGGAATTAAAGGTGGAACTGAATGAGGAATAGACAATGACATCTATGTCTTTATTTTGAATAGAGAATATACCAAAAAATAAAGGATATACCAAAAAATGATGTGAGATAGGAGTGAGGAAAGAAAGAATATAAAATTGTTGAAACTTCCCTGAGATGCTCATGATTCTGTTTTCCAATTGCTTTTTATCAAAGTTTCTAGTTTATCTAAGGTGAGAGAATCGGCCTAGTTGTCAGAAAAATTTAGGGCAAGACTAATTCTCAAATCATGGGTCATATGGGAGAGGTTGCAAATAAGTGGGTCAAGTACTTTCTCTCTCGATGTTCGGCATGTCTTTGAGCATCTAGGACTTCTTCCTGTTTGAAATTTAATCCCTTTTTGCAAACTCAAACCTAAAGAGGAAATTTGGCTTCAAATTATGAATAGAGAACAATATGTAAGAATTATTTGATGTTACAGGATCTGAGTGGAAAGTACATTTCACTGACAATGTAGATCTGCTTAAGCACATCTCAAGAGGAATCAAATTTTCCAGCCTTAATTCAGAAATTCAACTATCTATTTAATGTAGCTTTGGATATTTCTCTAAACTGCTCTAATATTTATCTTTAAAATGAGAGTTTTCATATGACATTGATTACAACCAATTTATGAGTAAATGCCAATAGCAGACTGATAAATTTTAATCTTGTAAATAGGGAATTCTTTCTCAGATAAAATCCCAAACTTTACAGTCATTATTGAATTGCCTCAAATATCATATGAGGCCCCAAATCATAGTATCAACTATTTACTAATTGCAAAAGGAACCTAAGTTATAGTCACAATTTTTTTTCAAGAAAACTTTATCATATTGATAATTTATATAGACACAGATGGGAACTGAAAAATAATACTCAAATCTATTTTTTTTTTAGTAAAACTGTTGGGGTCGGAACGCTGGCACAAGTAGTAGAGCATTTGCCTTGCATGCTCTAACCTAGAAGGGACTTGACCGCTGTTTGATCCCTAGGGTTTCATATGGTCCCCCAAGCGCATAGCCAAGAGTAACCCCTTAGTGTCACTGAGTGTTGCCCCCAAACCAAAAAATAAAAATAACAACTATAAAAAATAAATGTAAAACTGTTAAGTGTTAAAGTTTTGGGGATTTAATAAAAGATTTACTAAATCCCCAATGTCCCAATATTTTACTATGCTAGAATTTTTATACCAATTCTCCTTTCAAATGTTAACAAGATATAAAAAATACCCACAAAACTAAATATAAAGTAATCTAAGGAAGCAAAAAATACTGAAACACATGGGATGTTTGCTATGGTGACTATAGTAATATAATATTAACTGTATAAACCAATACAGTAATGAAATCAGTAGAAACTTACAATATCTCAAATTATAGTCATAGCTAACAGTACTTCTGTCTCTGAATTTTGATGGTTCTGTGATTAATGCTGAGGTTAAAATATAATATTGTAATGCCTGGGCCTAAGATTAAAAACCCAGAACTCTTATCAGTTCCTTGCATTCAATTTTCTTAAGTGTAAAAGAAATCTAACTGGTTCTTAAAGAACCTTTGACTATTGGTAAATTTGAACTGCCATCACATTCCTTCATTCAAGTGGCAAGTATACGAGATCTTTCTATTTGCTTAATTGATCAAGGACCCTTTCTTTAATGTACCTAATTATTATTGCAATAAGCTGCAAAAATATTTTGAAAAATTTTGTATCAGCTTCATGATACCTCATCAACTTTCTAAAATTGATCTACTGATCTAACTTCTGTTACTTGTATTCTGAACTGGCTATCAACTTTCTTCTTTTACCTGATTACTGCTTGTAAGGTATATTGATCTATCCATTTCTGTTACCAAAAATAACTGGTATGTTCTATTAAAATAACAATATTATTTACTTATAAATAAACATTTTCCAGCTATTTGTAGACATATTTTTGTTGACTATTATACTGTAAAATAAGGAGAATTAGCTATGGGATAAAGTTTCACTTTTTGAGAATGAGTTCTTAGTTATCTTCATCAAAATATCAGATATCATTTTAAATGAACATATAAATTCCATATGTACGTGGTTGTAAAATAAAATATTATTTCTGAAGAGCATATTTAAAACACACACAAAACGTTCTTCTAAAGAGTTGGCAAACTTTAGAATTTAAACAAAAATGTATTGGGATGCACCTGATGATCTCAAGAGCTATTCTTTAACTTCACCATGGACCTTGTGGCGATGGGGATTAAACTCAGAATTCCTGGATGCAAAACATACACTTTATAGTTTTGAACTATTTTCCTTATCCATTTTAACATTTTATGACAATTATGAAAAGAACACATAGAATTTTAAATGTCTAGAAGAGTGACAATTTTGGGGGGAAGGGTCACATCTAAAGGTGCTCAGAACTTAAGAGGAAATTATGTCTCATGTAAATATATTATTAAAAAGAATAATTATCAATTCAGATCATCTTAATCTACTATGTGTTTAGCTATTAACTATTGTGATGTAATATCAAAGATTATGTCTTTCCTAACATTTTAATGGAAATATTGAAACTATTTTCACTCATGATTTAATTATAGCTAGTTTTCATGCAAAGCTTGCACACATTGTTACATCCAGATTTGTTACTGTCAGTGTTTCTTTTTGGGGAAGTGGCAGCACACACCATCCTTCTTGGTGTTGCTTAGAGTCCACATGTAATGCGGGGCATCAAACTATGGGAAATACCTGTTATAGTAACTCTCTGGACAACAAAATACATTTTTTCTTCAGGTATAGGCTAACATTTATAACATATTTACTTTATCATTAATTGTAAATATATAATCTGCTTTAAACATTAATTTTCTTAGAAGATAGTACAAGTACCATATATACTTAGAATATGTTCTTTAATTCACAAAATAGTTTAATTATTTAAAATTAGATAGTAGCAAAATATTCAACAATACTGGAAGAAATTGCTTTGTTTCAGTTTAATAAGAAAATATGTAATGAGTTAAGTGTTTTGTATGCATTTACATAATAAGTAGTAAAGATAAAAGCCTGGCTTTTAAAAATAAATTTATTTTATATATTTATATATAAAGAAAATGGTATTATAAGTAATTTTTTCAGTAGAAATTTATATTATGCAAATAATAAATTATATAAAACTGGCCTTATTAATATTGTCTCAGTATCACAGTATCATTGAGATTGATAGAGCTAATTTTCTGTATTGCTGTAGGACAAAAACAAGTACTAAGATTCATTTCTTTGAAATATATATTTGTTCTATTTTCAAAACAGTTTTACTAGCAAGAATTTGAAATATTTTAGATAACTGGAATGAGTCAACATTAAAGTTAAGCTAAATATGTTGCTTTTCTATGTGTTTTTATAAAACTTTTGACAATGATGTGTATCTTTTAATATTAATTTATGTATAAAGTTTTTAATGACTTTTTATTCTATAATCTGAACTACTCTGGGATTCCTGTAATACCACTGGAAAGAAAACAAGATTCGTAGAAATATGGAGAAAAAAACAGTCTGTTTTTGGCCTATAGCAAATTTAAAGACTCTGTTCAAGCAAACACACAGAAGAAAGAAACTGGAACATAGTTTCTATTTCATCTTTTTTATATGACCTGTGGCTCTCTCCTGCTATGCCCAAACAACCATTGAAAATTCTGTATTGCTGATCTTCACTGAAACATTGAAATTTATTTGGAAAAACATTAAGTAAAACCATATCCTTTTATTATTTTAAAGAAAAACAACCTACAGTTTTTAAGGTTTTATGAGGCCTAAGAAGCAAATCGTTATTATTAAATAACCATTTTTACAAAACAGTACCTAAATTATTAGGTTCCAATAAATGTGTTCAAAAAGTGAAATAATAGGCCTAATATAATCTTTAAAATATGTACTCTATTGATTTTATTATAAATATTGTTAATGAAAATGTTTCTCATTATTTAGGTATTTTGTGCATTTACTTATCAGTGAGTAATAAAGTATATGAAAAATAATAGCATCTTAAAACATTACCTATTTCCTTGCTTACACAGAACATGAAGTTTAGGGATTTGGATGGACACGTTTGTGGGTTTTGCCTAAGGCTTCCACAAGCCTTTATTCCTCTCAAATATCATGTGGTGCTTCAATCTTGAAAACACCTAGTTGAGGAAGAATTCAGTTTGTTAATGGCTTTTCACCAAAAACTTCACTACCTAATCTTTAACAAAAAAGGCTTTTGCCAATACTCTTGTCATTACAATATTAGTGACTAACTCATTGGCTTGCTTATTAGACAGCAAATCAAGGTCTTGGGAAGGGAAGCATAGATATTAGTTTTTACATGTATAAACATACACACACAGACACACACACATATATGTATATATAATGTTAATTTTTTGTCATGGTAATTGGACCTGGACAAGCCATGGACACTCCCCTTGGATACATCCCTTAAAATGAACAAGCTCTGGCGGGTATTTAAGGAAAAAATTTAAGTTGAAGGGAGGTCCAGGGTAAAGTTTGGAGCAGAGCCTGGAAGGCCTGCTGAGGCCAGAGGCCAGGTTCTGCTGGGCCTGGCAGGAGATAAAGCATCAACAAGATGCTGCCTGCTTCACCTTGCCTTTTCTCTATCTTTTTAAATTCTCTCTCTCCAAACCCAGACTACTGGCCTCTCCCAGCCCTCTCTGGCAGTTAAATTATTTGTTTCTCTCTAAGAACCCCCTAACACCCCTCACTCTATCCAATGTGCAGACTTAAGACTCAGAATAAAACAATACAATAAATTTTTACGCTTCTTTTATCTCTCTATCCCAGACTGCTATGGTGGAGGTCCCAGATGGCTACATATTAGAATTCAAAAATGGAAACCATTGTCTTTATAAATGTAGTATAGGAAATGGCATGCCTACATTTCTGCTATGTGCTCTACTGGTCACAAAGGAAAATCTCAGGGTCACTTGGTTTTTATTTTTATTTAGTTTTGAGGTGGAGGCGCACACCTGGTTGCGCTTAGGGGTTACTCCGAGCTCTGAGCTCAGAAATGCTCCTGGCAGGCTTGGGACCATATGGGATGCTGGGCATGGAATCAGGTTCTCTCCTGCATGCAAGGCTACCTCTGTGCTGTCACTCCTGCCCCCCCCCCCCCAGGATGACTTGGAAACAGAGCACTGAGCATTGAGAATATTAGCAGAGGGGAAGCACTGGGAGTCATTTTGAAGTCCCATAATTAGCACATCCTATTTCTTTTTGTCGATTCTTAGAAACACAAAATTATCTTCTAATATAACTCAAAGAGAAAATTTTACAGCTCAATAATGCAATACGTTGTTCTATATAACGAAATGTATTTTATTTTCAACATTAGCATTTTTGCATTGTTGTCTGACCATTATATTTTGTCACACAAAAGTAATGTAGAATTTGTAGTTTACGAAAAATGATTTAAAAATTTTGAAAAAAGACTAGAAATATGTTTCTGTACTTGAATTGCACAGTATGTACCTGTGACACTATTGAAAAATAAGATTTTAATTTATGGAAAGTTTACTTTATTCTTTTCACTAGTAAAAAAACAGCAAACATATTTAATCATCATTTCGTATTTCTTCTGAATAGATCTGCTTCATGAATTCTAACTTTATTTAAAGTTTAAGTGTCATATATATTCTCAAGCTTTAAACACTTTGTCATTTCAGTTGTTTCAAAAACAATATCATACATCGCCTGCTCTTTTGAGTGATCACTTTTTTTAGAAAGTACAATATGTATGATATTTTGCTAAACACTGGAAGAATGCAAAGGTGATTGTTACTCCTACCCAGAGGAAAAACCCTGATTCTTCTATGAGGAAAAACAAATTCATATATTTTATTATTTATTGAGGTAAGTCTAGAATCTTGAAAGAAGTACAAAGGTTTTTTGTGGGTTCAAGTTTTTTGATGTTTTCCCAGTCAAATTATTTTTTGCAAGGAAAAATACATTTCTGGATGAAAGCTTCTTTGAGCTTGGGTTTAAAGGTGAATAAATTTTACAAGGGATTTTGCTAATGGAGAGTAGGAAGTAGTAGTAGAAAGATCTGGAGTAAATGTAGAGAATGGGGTCTGGAATGGTGGCACAGTGGTATGGTGTTTGCCTTGCATGTGACTGACCTAGCATGGACCGTGGTTTGATCCACCAGTGTCCCATTTAGTCCCCAAGCCAGGAGCAATTTTTGAGTGCATAGCCAGAAGTAACCTCTGAGCATCAACGGGTGTAGCCCAAAAAGCAACCCCCCCAAAAATGTGGAGAATGCTTGCTGAATTGTCTTGCTCCAACATTTAATTAGTATAAATGACATTGTTATTAAGACATTTAATAGAGGAATGTTGAGAATGATTTTAGACACTGTTTTGAGGAGTTTCATGTTTAAATTTGGGGTGAGTGGAGCTCTATAATGAGAAAGAGAGATCAGAGAAAAAAAGCCCTTTAGTTAATAGGGAAGAATAGGTCAAAATGACTTACAATAGTAAAGGGTGTGGGAAAATTCACTAGATAAGGAGAGAAGTCCGTAAGAACATAAAGTAACTTTAATTTATTTCTATACAAAAATGCAGTAATAGAAAAACAAACCCAAAAGTTCTGTAGTGAGAATGGGTAGAAAGCAAAATGAGAAATAGCTACTATAATTATATGAATACATATTTTAAAGAAGCCAAAATATGAAGAGTTGAAGCTCTAAGAAGATAAGGGATATAAATAAAGCTGGCTTGTAGAATGTAATTATGAACCTGAATGTTAACCTAACAGTTGTTGTACCTGGTTCCCATTTTTTCAGTTTCAAGCATAACTATAAATATGTAAATCTGTATTTCAAGAAGATTTTAGCACTGGAGACTGACACTGCAGTTTTGAATAGACGTATAATGAAGATAAGTTCTTGAATATTTAAAACACTTGAATTAAAGGATAATATAGAATGAAACAGTTACCTTCAATTATTTATGCAATAAATATAATAAATCATACTCAGCAAAGAATGAGATGAGACATTTGAAGAAATAGATTCTTTATGATTGTGATTTACAGCATTTGAAGGAAGAGGCTAATTGTGGCTTAAGGTACTACACATATTATACAAAATGGATGAATATTTTTTGTTGTTGATTTTGAGCAACATTTAGCATTACTCATGAAGTCACTTCTGCCTCTTTCTAGGGATCATTTTTGGCAGTGTTCAGTGAACCACAGGGGGGTGCCAAGGACCGAACCCAGTTTGGCCACAGGCAAGATAAGCCTACCTATTCTACTACTTCTCTTTCCCTGAAAGTGGATGAATTTTAAAATAAAATTATTACAAAATAGGCAGAAGTAACAGGTAAAGGATATACACTAGAGACATTTTATAAAAATTGCATTAGACTAATAGTTAAAATCAGTTAGAGATAATAACTTTTTTTCAGATCAATTTTCTTAAATATATCAACATAAAATTCTCAAAAGATTGAGCTAGGCAAGTTTAGCAATATATTAAAAGTGTATTTTGATCAAGTCAGATTCATTCTAGGGATGCAAGTATGATTAACATATTCAAATCAGTTACATAATATCATTAATTAAAGGAAGATAAAAGATCATGTGCTTATGATATTCATTGTAAAGACATCATTTGATAAAAACCAATAACCATTTATGTTTTAAACTCTAAAAAATAAGGTTGAAAGGAAGCTTTCTCAAGGCAATGCACCCTATAACATAACTACTGTCAGTATGATTCTCAAATGAAAATGAAGCATGACCTCTGATATCAGGACCAAAGCAAGAATGTCTTCTGTCTTCACTAAGACTGGATATAGTATTGGAATCTGTAGCAATTAAGTAATAAAATAAATGAGTAGGATCAAAATTTGAAAAGAAATGAAACGATCAATATTTGCAGTTGACATATACTCCATATGGAAGATGTGTTATGAAACACCTAGAAACAATAAACCACTATAGGAAAATAGCTGGATACAATGGCAAAACTAAAATCTCACATTCTTAGGTAATCAGCCCAAGCAGTTAGTGACTATGAAATATTACACAACTGCTAGGGATTATGAGGATATAATTCACTAAAACTTTGCTGGATATCTTTTCTCATAAATACTAGATGATCTCATTAATCTCTGAGTACCTAGAATATTTTTGACCATAGACATAACAATGAGAAACAGGAAAGGAAAAAAATTGAGGGGTTAGGAAGAGGTTGGGAGGCAACAGACACATGAGTGGTGTAGAGAGGATATATATATATATATATATATATATATATATATATATATATATATATATATATATATATATATATATATATATATATTTAACAAATTATAGCATGACATAGAGTACAATAACCAAACCTAAAAATGTATCTTCTGGGTATAGAGATAGTATAGCAGGTAAGGCACTTGCCTTGCAGGAGACTGACCAGTCTTCAGTCCATGGCATCCTATGTAGTCCCTTAAGCCTTTCAGGAATGTAAACTAATAGTAAAACTGGGAGAAAACCCTGAACACAGCCAGTTTAACACTCCCCTCCCAAAAAGTGCCTGCCAAGGAGGTGGACTTAGAATGGGAGGGAACCTCAATAAATTGATAGACAAAAATTGATACTGATTTGTGTTGGTACTTGTGTACCTGAAATTCTATTATGGACAAGTTTGTAAATTATGGTGCCTTAATAGATATTTTTTAAAGAACGCTAAAAGGGGGAAGATGCAGTGGCACAAGCAGTAGGGTGTTTTCCTTATACATCACTAACCTAGGACAGACAGCCCTTTAATCCCCCAGTGTCCTATATGGTCCCTCAAGCCAGGAGCGATTTCTGAGCACCTCGCCAGATGTAAACCCTGAGCGTTACTGGGTGTGGCCCCCAAGAAACAACAATAACACAAAAGAAGGCTAAGGTTGCAGACATGATTCAAGGTAGAATACATGCTTTGTTAGAGGCCTGGATTTAGTCTCAGTACTACCAAGAAAAAACACTGAGCATGGAGCTAGGATAGTCCAAAGGATTTCTATGTGTCACCTCAAAACAAGAACAAAAAAAGCAACACTATAAAAATATAAAATATATAACTAGGAAATAAATGAAATCACATTATGTACTAAAATATGAATGAGATTTTGAAAATAGTTTCAATTCAAGGTGTTTTGGCTTCAGACCAAAAGGTTGATAGGAATTACTCTTTTTTTTTTATCACTTTTAATATTCATGTCAAAATATTTTCCAGGTTACATTCTCATTTTAGTGGAGAAAAATAATATCTTGATGTAATTTTATAGAATATTAATTTTAAATATGTTAATTTTAACTTTTAGCCAAAAGTCTGTGACCAATATTTTATATATTTAAATTTGATTTTAATGTATTATTACTCATAGTTTTATATACTTAAAAATTGGGGTCTAGGGGCTGGAGAGATAGCATAGAATTAGGGCATTTGCCTTGCATGCAAAGGACTGTGGTTCGAATCCTGATATCCCATCTGGTCTCCAGAGCCTTCCAGGAGTCATTTCCGAGCTAAGAGTCAGGAGTAACTCCTGAGCGTAGCCGGGTGTGACCCAAAAAACAAAAATACACAACAACAAAAAAAGTTGGGATATAATAAAGGTCTTTGTCAAATAGACTAAAAATTTTATACAAAGTATTATGTTAAAGTTTTAGATTTTTCTTTAGGAGCTGGAGAAAAATAAGTTAGGTTATTTAATTATATATATTTATTAAGTACTGATCCACCAAAAAGAACAATAAGAGAATATCATAAGGAAGTGCAAAAAATACCACATAGAACAGAGGATCAAAAAACTGGAAAAGAAATTCAATGCTGCTTTATGTATGTATGGTCATTTCATGCTCCAAAAATGGCAGTATTTGAGTATATAATGCACTTGTCAGAATCTCCTATTTTTGTAATTTTGAACAATATTCCAGCCAGACAGTAATAGATATCTCTTTACTCAAAAAGAATATGTGCATGTTCAAAGTGTAGGTTTACTTTGCAGTGGTTTTGTGTGTGTAATTATCAAATAAATGACAGAAACAGCACAATAAAATCATGTGAGGCTTCTTACAGAATCCTGAATTTATTTTTATGGTTGACATTAACTGTTATGCAAATTAGGGAGAAAAGAGGTCTTGTAAGCAAATTTTTTATCCTCCGAAATGAAGAAAATGATATTATTTTCCTTAAGATTATTGAAAGCAATAAATAAAGTTATGGGTAAATTGGAATTACTACTTTTCTCAAAGGGGATTGTTAATGAAGACTAAGTCTTCCATAGCTGCCATGAGGATCTCTCTTCTGACAAGAATTAAAAAATTGTGTCCACCTCTACTGTCCTTAAAAATAAGCTCTAGCTGTTTAGTATAAAACAACAGTGTAATAAATACATTCTGAATTTAGTTATTTTACACAATCATGTTCATTTCTCACAGACTCCACGGTTTGATGAGATGTGGGAAAACCTCCAAGCAGGTAGTCAGGAAATTAGGCTATTTCCTTCCTGTGTTTCTGTGATTTTATTTATTTATATTTTTTTTGGCATTCATACCACTATTGTCTAATTTCAGTAAAGAAATTGGGAAGGTACATGAGATACTTAACTACCTGACTCAGAAGTGCACAATTTAGTTTACAGGCCTGATCTGGTTACATGAGCCAATTTAGATGCAAGTTTATTAGGAGGTGATATTTCTGGCAGTAAAGTTCATGTGGACAAGAGTGCTAAATCTTCAGTACTCTCTACGAAGCAATGAACCACACAAATACTGACAAAATTTTCTTTAACATTAAAAATTCTATAGTCTGGAAATCTCCTTAAATATGAGCAAACCACCACATTTGATCATTTCATAGTTATCGACCATTTATTTGTAGCACAGACTTGAATGAAATATTTTACAAATATATGCTTTATAATCCACAGTAGATAACTAACAAGAACTACAAGATATAGGACATTAAATTTTGGAGTTAATACTACATAAAATATTAAACAATAACATGCGCCATTTTAATACTAATCTTTACTACTTTAGAATTTATATTGTATAAAGCAATTATGTGTTCTTATTAAAAGAATTATTTAAAAATGTATTAAAAATTGTCCACTTACCATGATGAAACTTGAGTTTTGATAGGAATAATTGATCAATCTAAAAATCATACTCTACTAAGACATGATTCTTAAGTTTCTCACACACATAAACACAAACGCACACAATTACAAAATTATACTCGGAATTACATGAGATCCTGAACTTAATGTTTGTAACTCTGCCATCTCCCAGATAAAAATCTGTTTTATGTAGGATTAACATAAACTAAATTATTTACATTTTCAATTAACACACTATTATGGCAGTTACTCTTGATGTTATCTAATGTTTTGAGTAAGAAGAAATTTACATTTCTACTTGAAATATAAGAAGAAATGATATCTACAAACATTTTAATTGAGTTAAATATTTTATTGGAATTTAATATAAGATTGAATATGAAATGCATCGCTTAAATCATAGTTTGTCAAAGTCACTGAACAGGAAATAATTTAAAAA
The DNA here is from genome assembly GCF_024139225.1 of Suncus etruscus. Lineage (NCBI taxonomy): Eukaryota > Metazoa > Chordata > Mammalia > Eulipotyphla > Soricidae > Suncus > Suncus etruscus. The sequence continues at coordinate 71,407,204 of NC_064860.1, forward strand.
TTAATATAGGTATACAGATATAAATTATAAATCATTAGATATCTTGAACTAATCAACTCAATGCAGTGTAAAAGTTTGTTATGCAGACATTTACAGCTAAAATAATTCATTTTATTTTACTCAAGATTTATATTTCACAAATGAATAAAATATAAACATAAACAGCCATTAGATTAAGAAAGAATAAAATGTGCCAAATGATGAAGATAGATGAAACATCTTAAATGGCATATTTCAGTTATGACATTTATTTTAAAATGGTACTTTCAAATGAAAAGCATCTATCTATGTCTTTATTGTTTACGAACTTAATACTAGGCTTGAAGTTGACAGATCAGATAATTCATCATAGCAGTATGTATCACATACGGAGAGTATATATATGTATTCTAAAGTAATTTTTATAATTTAAGTATACTCTTAAAATTTAGTGAACTCTAGATAAAGTACAGGAGATAAAGTGCATGCATTGCATATGGTCTATTCTGGATCAATTCTTGGTTTTACATGGTCCCAGAGCACCATCAGGTATGGACAAACACACAATATCCTTTTTTAAAAATCAAGACTTCAACTTTTTGTAGTATAGTGGAAAACTAGGAATTCTACATTTTGGATATTTTTCAAAGTATTTGGGATTTCAAATAGCTTTTTTCTATGGAAACAAAGTTTCTTATATTATTGTCATAGTGACTTTTATTTTTTTATATTTTACATTGAACAGCAATGAATCTTGTGTTTTGTACTTGGTTTGGCACACCTTCAATTGTGCTTGGGTCTTACTGTTGGTTCTACACTCAGGGATCACTCCTGTGGACTTGGAGGACCATATGGAGTATAAGGTGTTAGACCTGGCTTGGGCATATACATGTGTCTACCTACTGTCGTATATTTCTTGTCCACTACTCTATATTTTTTATTTGTTTGCTATTTTCAGGTTTGCTTTATGCAGTTAGTTGGTAAATGCTTATAATGCATCAATGAACAAAAGAAACAAATTAGTGTGCATCAGGTAATTTCACACTCCATGTCTTGGAATTTATCAAAATAGCACCATTTCTTAAAGGAACATTTTCTTCCATTCTGATATTTGAAAGTAAACTCTAAAGGAAAATATAGGCAGCATCTATTTTTACTTTGTTCATAAAGCACATTTTATGATCTCAAAATATTTAAGGTGGGATTTGTTAATAGTCTTGTGTTTTCTTAATAGAGACATAACCCACTCATATCTTCAATTCTGTTTCCCCACACAACATCGTAATGCATATTAGCTGTTAACCATCTTTCCAGTAAGAGGGATACTTACATAATTGTCTCTGTAATACAAAATGGAACAAAATAGTATAAGAATTACGGTGGGCAAGGGAGTTAGCTCAAAGTATTGGAGCACATGTTATATATGCTGGAAGCTCAAGTTCAATTCCTAGCATTACCTGGCCACTAAGCATCATCAGGAGTGACTCCTTAGCATTTAGTTGGAAATAGTTGAGAATGGCCAGATGTAGCCCACAAACAAAACAGACAAAGGCTGTGGAGATAGCTCAAAGGATTTAGAATGCCTTCCTTGCGTGGATGAGGCACCAAATTTGTTTCTCTGACCCCGGTGCTTAGGGTGGTGAGAATATTGGTCAGCACTTCAAGGTTCAAGCAAAGCAGCACGGCATAACCTGAGAAAGTGAAAGCAAAGGTCAGGTCCTTACTGCTAGAACTGTTTATTTCAGTTACTGTGATTAGCCTCCATAATCCATAGTCTGGAGAACTTCTGGGGAAAAAAAAAAGAAAAGGAAATGAGAGGTAAGATGGGAGAGGGGGCAGAGAGAAGGAAGGAAGTGAGTGAAGAAGGGAAAGATAAAAATGGAGAAGAGATAAAGGGTAGGGGATGGAAATGCCTATAATTTGTACTTGAGCTTTTATTTTATTCCATTTTCTTAGAGTCTATTTTTAATCTAGTACACTGTCTTGTTATAGTGGCTTCATATTAATTTAAATTTGGGAAAATAAAAGCCTCCCATCATTTTTTCAAGTTTTGTTTTCTGACTATAATGTGTTTTTATCACTCAATATGCATTTCAGCAATATTTGATCTATATTTTTAGAAAAGATCCCCTTTTATGGAAATTACATTTACTATATCTTGCTGTGGGTAGGAGTGTTGTTTTGAAAATTATAATCATTACAATTCATGAAGTGAAGATGGGTTTTCATTTTCTTATGTCTTTTTTTTTAATTTATTTTAGTAATGATCAAGAGTTATGTTTTTAGGTTTTTGGCCACACCCAGTGGCGTTCAGGGGTTAATCCTGGCTATGTGCTCAGAAATCGCTCCTGCCTTGGGGGGCCATATGGGACGCCAGGGGATGGAACTGCAGTCTGTCCTATGCTAGAATGCAAAAGGCAGGCCTTAAGGCCTGTGCCACCGCTCCTGCCCCAAGAATTATGTTTTTAAAATATATATTTCACCCCTTTTGTTCATCTTATTCTGATGTACTTTAATTTTTGAAGTGCAGTTGTGAACGGGATTTTTTTTTATTTCTCTATATAATTATATATAAAAATGTAACAAGAAAAATTTCATCCTACCATTGGACAAGAAATGAATAGAAACGTTTAAAAAGATGACACATATAGATGTTTGCAATAAATAAAGGGAAAAATGATCTGCCTCATTGAACATCAGGGAAGTGCAAATAAGTCAAACATCAATGAATTTTCACCTTATCTCTATGCTCATTGCAGCACTATTCACAGTACTTAAAACTTTTGTTTTCTTTCTTTTTTTTTTTTTTTTTTTTTGGTTTTTGAGTCACACCCAGCTGCGTTCAGGGGTTCCTCCTGACTCTATGCTGTGAAATCGCCCCTGGTGGTGTCCGGAGACCACATGGGATGCCAGGATTCGAACCACCATCCTTCTTCATGCAAGGCAAACTCCTTGCCATTGTGCTCTCTCTCTCTGGCCCCAATACTTCAAACTTTTAACAGCCAAGGTATTCAAGAACAGGTGACTGGACAGACAAATGATCAATTATATACACAATATATGAAAACTGGAATTATGCTTTTTGTCACTACATGGATTGAACTAGAGTATCTTGTTGAGAAAAGATAGAATGATAGGAATAGATTCAGAATGATCTTCCTTATATGTGGAATATATAAAAATATATAAAGTTGCACAACAAGGGAGTAAGTAAGAAATGATCCAAAAATACTCAACCATATGTTGGTCTACAGAACTGTACAGCATGAGTTTACTAAGCAGAAATTCTAGTGTAGAGTGTAGTGGTAGAACATTGTATACATGAGATCATATAACAGAATTATAGACTATAGTGCCAAAAATAGAAATGATTTATTCCCAAACTATGTTATTCTTACTATAGACTTGATTTAAACATGCTCTTCACTGTACCAAATAGCCTCCTGATCATGGCCATATCTGTAATTGCATACTTAAATATTATTACTATCATGCTATTTTAATGCTTGTTACATTGTATTCCATTATTTACAATATTTTGTTTCACTTCCATTGAATTCTGTTAAGAAAGAAGTCATATTTCTCAATATATTATTGTCTATATTACATAATACAGAATCAGTATACCCGGGTTTGTGTTATCAAAGCTTGAAGAGTACACTAAAGACAACTGCTCATGTGTTACATAAGACCTTTTATGAGTTTAAATATGTCATGTAAAAGCTATTTTAAACAATTTTTAATTTAAAATATTTTAAGTTTATGGTACGATAAAATTTAAGTTTATGGTATGATGTACTGTACAACACTGGCACTGAATGCTTATGATCCCTTAAACTCCATATTGTCAAGATCTCTGATAGGAATAACTTAGCTTAAAATTTTCTATTTATGAAATGAATTCTTTAGTATATATGAAGTTGCAAAGATGGTTCACTTTAATATGTGTTATATTATATGTGTAGCAAAATGAGTATGCCACTAACTTAAAAGATAACTACAAAATATTAATTTTAAAATTAATGGAGACATATTTTAGATGTATATTCCAAAGATTTTGTTTTATTGTTATTATATGAAGTAGTGATGAGTTTTCTTTGATTACTTTTGTCTTGCTTTGTGTATTTTGACTATAAAATCTTCTTTAACATTTCTATTTATAACCTCGGTAGAATACTTTTTCTCTTTAATGTGTCTTCTATCTTATCAAATACATTTTTTTATTTGTGATCTTCAGACTGCTTTTCTATTTCTTTCCATGAAACATGGTTTTATAGACTGCAGCAATTTTATGCTTCTTATTTGCTATTTTTCTCTCTATCTGCTGTATCAGTTTTCTCAGTAGGCTTATTACTTAGTTGTATAGACTGAGGTCCTTGTTTCATGAATCTAAAAAAAAGGTCTAGCTTCTCTCTCTTCTCTCAAGTTGGATTTTTTTTAAACTTAAATTAATATTTTATTCACCAAAGAATATAAGGCTTGCTATTTAATACATTTATAATATGAAAATAACTATTATAGCATTGAACAACCAATAAAATTGTTCAGATTAATGTTTTAACATAGAATGAAAGTTAACTTCTCATAAGAATATACAACATAGAAGAATATTTTGTTTTTAATTACTTTTTATAGTTAATTCACTGTGCTATTTTAACATTATACATATAAAATAATTGATCTTTCTCTATCTTATTATTTTTCTATGAATTAGTAATATATTCAGTATCCAGATAAGATAATTGATCAATTATGTTAATAAAAATTTAGGATTGCTGTAGTAGTCAAAAGTGTTCTGTAGCATTTCATACAAATCAATATACAAAATATTGTTTCAATAAATAAAGGAGAATACAAGGATATGGAGACATATCCTGTTCATGGATTGGGAGAATTAACATCATTAAAATGGTAATACTCCCAAAAGCATTAACAGATTTAATGTAACCCTCAAAGTATCTCCATTACATTCTTCAAAGAAGTAAATCAAACAGCTCTGAAATTCATCTGGAACACTAAACACCCATAAATTGATAAAGAAACCCTTAGGGAAATAAAGATGGGAGGCATCTCTTTCTTCAACTTTATATTGTACTACAAAGCAATAATCATTAAAACAGCATGGTACTGGAATAAAGATAGACCCTCAGATCAGTGGAATAGACTTGAATATTCAGAGAATGATCCCCAGACATACAATCAATTAATCTTTGACAAATGGTCAAGAAAAGCAAAATGGAGCAAGGAAAGCCTCTTCAATAAGTGGTGCTGGGATAATTGATCAACCACATGCAAAAAAGCAAACTAGGGCCTCTGTCTAACAACATGAACAACAGTAAAAAAAAAATGGATTAAAGACCTTGATATCAGACCTGAAACTATAAGGAATATTGAACAACACATTGGTAAAATAATTCATGACACTGAAACTAAAAGCATCTGTAATGAGGAAACACAACTGCCCAAACAAGTTGAAGCAGAGATAAACAAATAGGATTACATCAAAATGAGAAACTTCTGCATTTCAAAGGAAATAATGACTAGTGTTAAAAGATCACCCACGGAATGGTAGAAAATATTCACACTGTACCCATCAGAAAGGTGGCTAATATCTCAGATATGCAAGGTACTGACAGAATTTAACAAGGAAAAAAATCAAAACCCATGGGAGGGGGGGGGAGAAGAAATGAACAGACATTTCTTCAAAGAGTAAACGCAGGTGGCCAAAAGGCATATGAAAAAATGCTCCTCCTCACTATTAAACAGGGAGATGGAAATCAAAACAAGAATGAGATATCATCTCTTGTCACAGTAATTAACACACATCACAAAGAACAAGAACAACCACTGCTGGCGTAGATGTGGAGAAAAGGGAATTCTCATTCATAGCTGGTGGAAATGCTGTCTAGTCCAGCCTTTCTGGAATACAACATGGGTATTTCTTAAAAAAAAAAAAAAAAACTGAACATTGAGCTCCCACATATACCTAGTACCAGAAAAGCACAATAAAAGAATGCCTCTGCACTTCTATATTCATAGCAGCACTTCTTACAATGGACAAATCTGGAAAAAAAAAAAAAAAACAAAACAGAATATCTACAGCAGATGAGCAGCTAAAGAAAGGCTACTGCCAAATTACAAACATGGTACTTAAATAAAGATATTAATCATAAAAATAAATAAAATAAAATCTGGATTGGCAACATTAAAGAAAGAAACTATAGTACATCTACACAAAATACTATGTAGATGTTTGAAAAAAATGAAGTCACAAAATTTACCTATACATGGATGGATAGAAGAATATTATGTTGAGTGAAATAAGTCAGAGGGAGAGAGTCCATTGTCCTGTGGGATTTAAAAAATAAAAGACAGTATAGTCATAATAATCAGCGACAATAGAGACTTGGCCACAAGGACAAACCCATGATATGAAGCTTACCACAGACTGTGAGCACAATTAGAGAAATAACTACACTAACAACTACCATGACAGTGAGAGAGAGAGAGAATACAATGCCAGTCTCAAGACAGGCATGGAATTAGGAAGAAAGAAAATGGGGACATTGGTGGCAGGAAAGTTGCACTGGTAAAAGGAGATGTGTATTTTATGACTGAAATCCAATTATGAACATATTTGTAACCAGGGTACTTAAATAAAAACATTATAAAAATAAAATTTTTCCCTAAACATAAATATATTTTGCCTTTTTATATTTGGGGTAACAATATAAAGTTACTGCATATATAGAGGTACTCAGGTGTTACTCCTGACTCTACACACAGAAATCACTCCTGGCAGGCTCAGAGACCATATGGGATTTTGTTGACCAAACTCAGGTCAGCCTTGTGCAAGATAAACACCCTATCTGCTTTGGCCCATTTTTATTTTCTCAAACATAAGCAATGTAGGCCTACAGAAATATGACAGAAAAAGGTTCTGAGCCTAGAAAGTAAGTGGCTGACCTTTGCTGAATTCTTGGCACTGTCTTCTATTTTCTAAGCACTACTAGGAATGATCTCTGAGTAAGGAGACAGAGATTACCACAGGGAATTGTTGAGATTAGCCCAGTATAAATAACTATGTTTTAATGACACTGTGAATATACATTTTTGTCTTCTGATATAGATATAAGCATATCTTAAAATTTTCATGTCATCAGTGGGAAAATGAACTTAAAAATGATTGACACTTAGAGACAGTGGGCACCAAACATTATCCTAATACTTTTTTTTTCTTCATATGGATTCTAAGAGCTATGTCATTATTTTTTTATTTTGTTTGTCATAGAGAAGCTTTCTAAGTATAAGTTTATTAACCCAAGATTATATAATAATTAGAGGCTATTTTTAGCCACTATCTTATAATGCTTCTGTAATAAGAATTGTTATTAACTTTCTGAATGAGTATAGGATGATCATAATTTATATGCAAATATTTAACTTTACAGTTTAATAAATTTATTTTATACTCATTGTCCTATAAAATATACAAAATATTATAAAAGTTTTTGAGCTGATAATATTGATTTATAATTGGTTATAGCAAAGGACACAATATTACCATTGCATATTTTTTTGTTTTGTTTGTTTGGTTTTTTGGGTCACACCCTGCAGCACTCAGGGGTTACTCCTGACTCTATGCTTAGAAATCACTCCTGACAGGCTCAGGAGCATGCAAGGAAAATGCTTTACCTCCATGCTATCTCTCTGGCCCCGATCACTGCATATTTTTAACTTACATGTAGAGTTTCCAGTGGAAATGCATAAAAATTAATCATTATTTTAAAAAAATCACTAAACATTTCAACTAAAACAACTAAATAAAACAAACTTTGCATCTGAGTTTACATAGAGATTTGTTTGATTCTGAAGGGAAATATTGGTTAATATTCAGTATGCAATAGGCTTATTCAGAAATCATATAAATATTCAGAGAAATATAATCCAGTGATTGGGTTAAGATATGAATATGTTTTAGTTAAAGTTTTCTTTTACTTGTTTCATTAAATATAAATCTAGATAAATGTCATTCAGCCTTGAAACAACAGTTTGTAAGCCAGATTTTTCCACAGCTAATTAAAACTAACTTACTCTTTGTCAATTGAGACCAAAAAATAATTACACTACTTAACGTTTCTTATACAGTTCATCTTTTTCCAAGTACAGAAATTCAGTGATCTGTAAAATGATAAGGTAAATTTTGTTCAAGTGAAGCAAGGTACTTGTATGTTGCAATTTAGTCAGTTAAAATTACATTTGGTTTTAGTTATTTGGAATATAACTTCAGACTGTTTTAAAGGTTCTTGTCTGGTTAGCTAAGCACATGATGTAGTTATAGTCAAGAAATGTGTTCATTCATGTGGCCTAATTGGTAGTACAAAAGGTAGGGTAGGGAACGTAGGTATGTAGGTTGGATGAGGCCAACATTCATTCAATCTCTGGCACCCTATATTATATCTTGAATCATTAAGGAGTGATCCTAGAGCACAAAGATAGGAATTAGCGCTAAGCACTACTAGATTTGACCCAAAACACACTAAAAACAAAACATTATTTATTTATATGCTAAGTTTGAATGTACTTTAATTTTACATTGTGGTAGTTTACTTGTCGTATTTTGAGACTATAGAGATTGCTCAAAGGGCTGAGTGTTTGCTTTGCATATGGGAGACCCTGGTTAAATTTTCCAACACCTCATTGTCTCCTGAGCACACTCGGTGTGAAACCCTCAACATCAAACTGTGAGAAGTCTCTAAGTAATATCAGGTGTGTAAATCCATCCAAAAATTTCTCTACATGAAACCAAAGAAAGATTTAATGTCCTTTATCTCTATGCTCATGATTTTTCCTTTCTATAAATAAACTTTAGAAAATATGTTAAAATCTGACAAAACATAGTTGCCTTATTGAAATATCTTTTATTAACCTTCTTGGCATTTGTCTTTGTTACTCATTACTTGTATTTTAATTTGTAAAGCATTGCTGTGCTTGTCACTTATCCAGTTCTCAAAACATCCCTGTGAAATATAAATTTATAGTCTATCTTTACCTAATTTTGCTCAAGTAGCTAGAGAAAGTTAATATTAAAGGAAGTTAATGATTCTAAATGTGTATAGTGTATTGTGCTTTTATAATAAAAGACACTAACCCTAAACTTCAAGATCAGGCAGAACTCTTGCACCATTGATCTAAACTCTTCTTTATTGAGTAATAAATATTAGGTCTAAAAGTGCATAGTGAGTTGCTCAGAGATTAAAAGTTCTGGTTCTTAACATGTCTTTTTTCTTACTCACTTCACCAACACATTTATCAAAGATAATGCTCAAGAGTTTCATTATCAGGGCAAAGAATGACAATCCAAAATAAATGGTAGCTCAATTTTTATAGACATCTGGACAGGGTAGTTATTATGCTTGTGGTTATATAGCATTTTGACAGCATATGATTTTTAATCTATGTCTGCTAGAGAATTTGTTCTCATCTATATTAATTTAAACTTAAATGTTGATCATACAATTAACTTCCTATATTAATTTTTTAAATATATTATAAGTGAACACATATCCTATGTATTCTTTTCAAATGATAGCTACCTTTGCTCTTCTAAAATATATTTTTATGTGCATCTTAGGTGTTTATATGTCTTTTTTGATGAAGTATGTTTTGCCTAATATTTCATTTTTAATGGATTTTTTGTTGTCTTGGTGAGTTTTGTGAGTACCTTATGTATCTTGAATAGTAAACCTTTGTCATATATATGCTATGAAAATATTTTATTCTATTCATTGGGATATATTTGTTTTAATGCTGTTTTACTATGTTGAGATACTTTAATTGAAAGTTAAACCTATTTTTTTTATTTATTTCTGCTCTTTTTGGAGTTAAAGCCTGAAATTCATCACAGAATTCATAGTTTTGTCCGAATTTCTTCAGTTCATTTTCACTGATTGTCATAAAATGCAAATTAAAATGTCAATGAGTTATTACTACACACCTTTGGAATGTTCTTTGTCAGAAAAGGTAGAACAACAAATACTTTGGGCTGTGGAGTAAAAAGAACCGTCTTAAACTATTTATGAAAGTGTAAATTTGTTTGGACTCTAGAAGACAGTATAGATCTTATCAAAAGTTTGGAAATAGAGCCACTATGATTCAGCAGTTTTATTCCTAGATACCTGCTCCAAAACACAAAGCTACTTTAAATATGTATATGCAGGCCTATATTAATTTTAATGCCAGTTTATAATGACTAAAATATTAAAATAGTGCAAGTGTAAAATAATAAATGCAAGACTAAAGATTTGGTATACAAAATGGAATAATATTCAGCTAAAAGAAAAGTTGGAATCTTTGTTGTTTGGAACAAATGAATGAAACTGGAGAGATCAAGTAAATTAAGTCAGAAGGAAAAAGATAAATATTGAATTATTTCACTTTTATTAGGAATAAAAAAGGGGGTAGACAAAACAAACTATAAAACCACTGGATTTTTACTACAGAACTGTGGTTGATAGAGAGGAATGATAAAGACAATAGAGTAGGAGGAGGCCAGTCTGTTTTGGTGGAGCAATGCTAGTACTTTGATGAAATATATTATGTATTTGTAAGAGGAATGCAATCATAACTAAAGCATACACTGTTCTGAATAATACAATATTTGATTAACGAAGAAAAGGGCTAACATGTTTACACACATGTATGTTTTCTGATATTTTAAGGGGATTGAGGTGATGGTAAAAAAATAACACTTTTCTGATATTTCTAGTATATTCAAGGCACTTTATTTCTTTACATAAATTTCCCATTATATTCTCTGTAGGATAATTTTGGCTGGGTATTATTACAGATGAGGGAACTTTTTCATTGAAAGTTTAATCATACTGTCAGAAGCATACAAATGGCATGTGATGGAGGCAATATTTAAATGCAATTCACTAGAATATCAGGAACTTTGTACTTTTTATTGAACTGCCACATGTGACTGTGACATTCTCCTGAAACTGCCTTTCTTAAAATGGAGAAGAAAAGCATAATAGATGCCTTGTAGGAGGTATTATCGTCAAGTTTACTTCATTTACTTTCCACAAAGTAAAGCATTGTAGAAATTGTTAACTTTCAGTTCACTTGTAAGCAACTCATATCAAAATATTTATATGGTTTACATAATATCTCAAGCCAGATAGATAATGCAGGCTATATAGCACTTGCTATATATGCTGTAGACCCTGGTTTGATCCTGGGGTTTGTATCACAAGAAGTATTTGTAGTTCCCCCCAATATATATAATATCAAGTCAGTCATAAATGAAAATTTGTCTGATTCAAAAACAATTTCTCAGTCTTTTAGCGTTTGACTTATCATTTTTGGATAAAAGGGATGTTATTGGCCCATAATAATTAGAAATCATAGCCGACTCTTGGTTTTGTTCTCAGCAGTCACTCATTGCTTTGTTCAATGACCCATGTAGGGTACTGCTTATTGAACTAGTGCAAGCACATTCACATTCTATGTATTAAATTTTAATGTAAAAAGGGCCAGTAATTTTTTTCCTGTTTTTAAAGAAGAAAATAGAGTTCTAGTGGAATTTGTCAGAACACAAAAAATTGATAGACTTAGTTGTGTTAAAACAAAGAATTTCTCTGCTGATTTGATATTTTTAACAGTGTGGGAAACTCATGAAATCAGAAAGCAAAATGAAATGAATCTCTTCTTGCCAATTTTCACATCATGGTTCTCATAATTTTTTCACATCAATTGGTAAAACTTTTCAAAAGTATCATGTAAATTCTTGGTGTATACAGTAGGTTAATAAGTGAATAAATTTATAAAAATTGCTGCATTTGGTGTAAATAGTTTGGTGCTTTTAGAATAATTTAATTATTTGCAGCATTTATATACATATATATATATATATATATAAATTTAATTTGGAACTAATCCTGGTAGTGCTCATGAAACCTCCTGGAGTTAGCTTAAACTAAGTCCTGATTCTGTACTCAGGTTTCATTCCTGATGAGGCTCAGAAGACCATATGTGGCACCAAGGATAAAACCAGGGTTAGCCACATGCAATGAAAGTGGCATAAATCTTGTTTTAAGTCTGTCTCTATATATACCCTTCTATTTACTCTCTTTCTCTCTCTTCCTCTCTCTTTCTTTCTCTCTCACTCTCGAGTATATATCCTTACAATAGAATTTAGATAAAAAATTGTACACTTTAGAATTCTATATTTGTTTGAAAACCAGAAGGTATTTTAGAAGTATTTTAAGTAGTAATTCAACTTGATTCTCAAAGTTTTGGTACTTTACTTATGTACAATTAATAGCAGTGAACTTACCACATTTCTAGTTATTTGGGTGATTAATTTACTGAGTTTATTATGCTCATTATTTCATCAAATTAATTCAAGATTTTTAAGTTACTTAAAAAGTAAATATCTATGAACTGATAACATGTTTCATGAGATGGTACACGTTTTTTATTTAAATTGATTAATTCTTAAGGTAAAGATTTTTGGACCTGGTAGTTTGGGCCACATCCTAGCATGCTGTGGGGAGAATGGCTACTACCTGTGTCAGCCATCTACAAAACACAAGTTGCTTTACCCCTGTGACATTTCTTCACCCTTTCCTAGCTAAATTTTAAAAGGAAAAAAAAGTATATGTTATGGATTCCAGGGATATAGAAAGGAAGAAGCACTGGCCATGCCCACTACCACTTCAGAAATATTTCTGTCTGCTCCTATCATGGGCATTTGATCATTCACCTTGATGTTCTCTTTTATTCTGTGCTGAAATTCAATCTCTATTCTACTTCTGATTGTCATTTTTATTTTCTGCAGGTATCACTTTCTAGTCATAGTCTCAAATTGATCATCTCCCTTTAAAAACTAATAACTCCTCAAGACTGAAATCTTTCTTTTGTTAGTGACCTGGATCCTCACGTATAATTGACTGAATTGACTTGTTTTCATCAAATATTTTCAACAGGACATTTCCTCTGTCCCTATCACTTAACATTTTACAAGGTGGCAAGCCTGATATATTTTTGTTTTATTTTGTTTTGTTTTGGGGGGCCACACCCTGTGACACTTAGGGGTTACTCCTGGCTATGCGTTCAGAAATCACTCTTGGCGTGGGGGACCATATGGACACCACGGGAAATAGAACCACAGTCCGACCTAGGCTAGCAGAGGCAAGGCGCATGTTCTACCGCTTGTGCCACCGCTCCGACCTCAAGCCTGATATTTTATTAGATTTTTTTAACCCACTGTATTTACTTTTCTAACTTCGAAAATGAGCATTCTAATGAAGTATTTGATTCTACTGCAGAAATAAAATTTACAGGTATATTGTACTCATTTCATCTTCTCCAGTTCATTGTAGTAAACTCTTTAAATGCCTCAGTTTATAATCATTCACTTTATGTTTACCTTAAACTCCAAGATTTGTTTGCTCATTATCTTTGTTTTTCATAATATCATTGCAGAATAAGTCTGATTATGACTAATACCATCAGGCTCTGATAAACAATGGACTCACACAGGAAAAATTTCAAGTATGAATCAGAAATAAAGAATACAAAATATATTTTAAGTAATTGTAGAACTCTAAAAGCAAAGTGCTGGCATATTCAAAGAATGAACAACCTTGTTTCTACGTAAATGCAATTTACAAAAAAATATTATTACATACACCAAAATCCTGAGTATTACATACTCTTTAAAGAGTAGTATTGTTTCAATACAAATTTTACTTTATAGATATTTACATAGGAAATTAATCATAGAATGCTCATTACTGTGGATTGCCAAAATGGTAACCGGCAGCACATATACTAAAATGGTAATCGGCAGCACATACACTAAAATTGGAAGAAAAATACACCAGTTTTTCCTTTTTTGCCCTTAATTTAGAAAAGATGCATTAAAAGAATGGAAAGGAATAAAGAAAAGCTCCCAGATTTAGGTGTCCTAAATTAGTAATCCTAAGAAAAGCAGAAACCCTCTCCTTTTTTTGCCCTTTTAACAAAATGGTAAGTTTAACAAAATGGTAAGTTGCCATGATACAGGTAGGAATGACATTCACCATTTAGAAGTATAGCAACCATGTAATGAATATGGAAATTAAACATTAGTCTTTAGGTTTCTTCTTGGAAATGTTGGCTTCAGCTGATGATATTGAATTCCAATGGGCTTTAATCTTCTTTGTTTTTGCCTTTTGAGATGCATAGAATCTGTATGATACTAGATATTTCCACAAAAAAAACCCATAACAATTACCATTCTGTCAATACAAAGAATAGGTGTAATTTCAAAGAATTGATGATCTCTGCATAAGAGAAGGCTCTTGTTCCAAATGGTGACTGGGTTTCTTTAGCCTTATAAATCAGCTTATATGTTAAATGGCCACTTAAAATTGGGCACTTTACTATATCATCAGCACTATATTTTTTTATTTAATTTCTTAAGACATTCAGACCACTTACTGCTGTTCTTGTGTTTGAAAGTCAATCTCTTTTCCTTTAGTATATGTGCAGCTGAAGTAAACATTACTTGCTTTTTCTTTTTGTTAAAAGACTTCTATAGTGAAAAAGTTAAAAACAATCAGATTCTGTAGCACATCACAAAAACATCTTTTGCTCATTACTGTGTAGATTCACATCAGTAAATAAGAGCAGTCTTAAACAATCTAACTTTACATCAAAAACAATTGAAGAGGGAGACAGAATTAAAATTCTTCATAGAAAAGAAAATAAAAATAAGCATAAATTAATGAAAATGATGATAAAAACAATGAAATCAATGGCAGGTTTTTAAAATGATCGATAAAATTGGTAAATTCAAATTTCACACTAGTTTAGCAAAAATAAAGAAAAATACACTAGTGATCACTTCGGCAGCACATATACTAAAATTGGAAGAAAAATACACCAGTTTTTCCTTTTATGCCCTTAATTTAGAAAAGACTCATTAAAAGAATGGGAAGGAATAAAGAAAAGCTCCCAGATTTAGGTGTCCTAAATTAGTAATCCTAAGAAAAGCAGAAACCCTCTCCTTTTTTTGCCCTTTTAACAAAATGGGTGGGTCAGCATATCTTGATTCTGATCCAAAAATGTTGGCAGCTAAAATAGTGGAGAGGATGCTGAGATGATTATTTTTGGTGTCCACTTAAGAAAAATGTTAAAAATTACCATATTAAGAAGGAAATACAAATCAAAACCATACCTGTGAGAGTGACCTTTATGTAAAAGATACGAAAAACACATTGCAATGAATGTGGAGGAAAAGGGTAAAATATTTGAATAATTTGTTTGGGTAATTTGGCTATACCTGTAGTTGATAGATGCCAATACTCTCCAAAATTGGGGCTACATCAAAACTCAGGACCTAATATTAACTCCTTTCTTCATTTTCCAACCAGTTTTATTTCAAACCATACATATATCTCAACAGGTAGATATGTAGAACACAAGGAAGCAGATTTAGTTACTGTATTAGCCTTGAGGTCATACGACAGGTTAAAGAAAAATGCAAGTTGAATCTGGAGAGACAAATGAAAAATATTCATCTTATGTTGGTTTTCTATAACTTGTCAGTTTTTTTTGATCTATTTGTTGATCCCAGAGTATAGGATAATCATTTGGGAAATTTTCTGGGCAGCTGCATATGTTCCTCCTGCCCAAATTTATTTTTTTTCTTTCCTTCCCAAATTCCTGGAATTTATCCATATTTGTCTCTTCAAATATTACTTCTAATATAATTTCTTTTAGTTACCAAGTAATTAATAATGCTACTCCTGATTTTCTATAAAGATTCACATTTTTACAGCATAGAAAATTTTCTGTTTTATAATGCTTTGAGAAGAAATTTTATCTCATGTCTTTTTACATGTTCTGTATATGTTCTGTTTATCTTTCCACACTAGAGATCTAATAGTATGTGTTTTAATTTTATGTGTTCATCTTGCTACCAGTACTAAGTCCTTAACTGTAAGCTATCTATTAATCTATATGCCAGATACAGTTTGTCACTGGTAATCATTTTGGAAATAAGTAAGTTACTTTATTTGATATAAAAATCACTTACTCGAATGCCTGAACACCACTTACTATATTTATCTTGACTTACATGAATTGAAGTGAATGAATTGGAAACAAGGTCAAAAAGATAATATTGGCTTAAATGACAGTTTCTGGGCAGAAGACCACATTATTTTTTTGAAAGGCAAATTTTCTTCAGTACTATTATTGCAATAAGAACACAAAGTTATATGAGGACACTAAAAATGAATAGAGACAAATTTATCAAGAAAAGTACATGAAGAAGATACTAAATCTGTGACAGTGCAGTCATTTTGAATGTAAATGTATACATTTAGCCTACTGTGCATTTTCTCTTTAATTTGTCTGTCACTCATTTACACATCCAAAGAAAATCTTTAGCTGTTTCACTTTTCCATAACTAGATAGGAGGCTCCATTCTGGTGTTGAGACTTGTACAGCAGTGGGTGTTGTCAAACTGATCATGGGAATTATTGCACTTTAACTCTGTGGGCTAGTTCTCTTAAATGACTTCATAGTCCACGTGCTATACAGGCATTCATTCCCACATGGCTTACCTTGACAGAAAGAATGAAATGGAATAATATGTGAACTTTGACTTCTGTATGCTTCCCGACTACCTTGATAAAGCATAATCCACACACTTTGTCACGGTGATTGTAAAAGATTGATTTCCTGTAATCAAAAAAATTCCTCTTGTTTCTTTTCAAAAAATGATATTTTTGGGGCCAGAGAGGTGGCACTAGAGGTAAGGTGTTTGCTTTGCAAGCGCTAGCCAAGGAAGGACCTAGGTTCGATCCCCCGGCGTCCCATATGGTCCCCCCAATCCAGGGGCAATTTCTAAGCACTTAGCCAGGAGTAACCCCTGAGCATCAAACGGGTGTGCCCCCCCCAAAGAAACCAAAAAATGATATTTTTGTTCTTTTTTTGTTTTTACTTTTTAATAGCTGTTGTTTTTGTTTTCTGAGCAGGGTATAAATCTGTTCTATTAATATGCAGATAAAGATAACTGGTTTTACTTTTGTTGCTATTTAAGCTAAATTGAAAGATGCAATAATTTATCTTATATAATGTGATTTTTTTATTCTGAAGGTGATAAAGTCATGTTGATTTCACACAAAAAGTGGAATTAACTAGTTTTGCAAACTATATTCTCTAGCTGTTAACAGTAATTAAAAGGTGGTTTTATTCCCTAGCCTCACATTACATTTCACACTTTTCTGATTGGAATTTATTCCCAAGATGTTCATTGAATGGGAATGTAAAGTTTATTTTTAGGTTGTTCCTTTGTGTTTATACTGTTTACTTTCAAAATCTTGGAAATAGATGTAGCTAAATGCTAGTCTTTAATTAGAGAATTTTTAACATAATAAATACATTTATTATTTTTTCTTGAAATATGGCCAAAATAAATATCCCTTTTCTATTTACTACTCAAACATGTTAAAGTAGAATCTTTGTTTCTCCTTGTGTCTGAATCATATTCCCTTCTTTTTATGTGGGGTTATAATGCTGCTTAGTCAGATTGCCAGAGAAGATAACGCAGAAGTAGACATTGTATAAAGAAGTGAGTGATTTAAAAGATCAAGGAAAAAATTACTGATCTATTATTTTACTTTTGAGACCACTTTTTAATATGTATACATTGTTTGTGGAAAATTAAAAATGATGCTACATATGTATCAAAAGAAAAAAGTATCTATAAATTGACCATAGACTGATACAAACAAGTTATAAAATTCACTTCTGAAATTTTTTTCATCTAGAAAGCTTTGCTGTATTTGGATATTTGATTACTGGTTAGTACATATCTCCATAATTTCATTTATATATACTCACTCTATATGCTTTAATGATCATTTATTCTACAGATTTCTGTTCCTTGCACTTGTTAATACTATTTTTCAAGTAGAATATATAATCTCCCAGTAATCTTTAAGGTATTTATGAGAGGCTGGAGCAATAATTCCAACTGATAAGGCACTTCTCTTGCACATGGATGTCCTTTATTGGCTACCCTAATACCACATACAATCTGTAGTACTCTCTGAAGCCAGAGCCAAGAATGAACCCTGAACACAGTTGGGTGTCAATCCCATAAGAGAAGACATTTCATAAGAAAAAAATACAGTACAGATTTTTAAGCAACTTGAATTATGGATCAAGTTATAATAAATAACATACATATACACTTAGTAGCTATAAGTCATTACTAATAATATTTCCATATATATTATTAATCACAATAACTTTCTAATTCAAAGGACATTTGGTGTATAGTGTTTCATTGATTTCCAAAGCTTTACAAATTGGGTGTGACTAAACATATTTTAACAATTTTTCAAGAAATGAACTATATCATCATATAAAGATATCGCCCAGCTTGATTATCCTTATTTATAATATTCTTTTCTTAATTGAATTCCGGGTTCTAAATTTTCCTCAGTGATTCTGAAGGACTCATAATCCTAGTACAATGCCTAGTTGTATTTCTCAAACAAACCTAGTAATATATCTGTGATTTAAACTGGTAGAAAAATATTTATATATATATATATATATATATATATATATATAGTAATTCCTGCTGAGCCAGCAATAAGTACTGAGCACTCCTGAGTGTTGCCCCTAGAATAATAAAAGCAACAAAAAAACTACAGTGTAGCATCATTGCAATTTATCCTAGCTATGGTGACATACATGGAATGTCCCTATCAAGCATATTCTCAGTTTCTGATTTTCCAACCCATATTTTCCACTTTGCAATGTGGACATGCAGATTTGCCAACTAAGTATGAATGTGGTAAATCTTTAAGGACACATTCTATTTTAATTTGCAGTTGGCTGAAGTTCATCAGGCTTAACAGTACAAGCCTACACTAGATTAAAGGTCACCAGCTGTATGTCCCATACCTCTTCTATTTCTGTTCTCAGTTGCTTTGTACAGGTATATTGCTCATCTATTCATATTAAGTTGCTATAGATGGTGTGATGTACCTTTGTCACCTTTTTCAAATGGTCTTTGCAAAAGTATTCTATCTATGGAGTTGCTTGGAGGGTGTGTGAGTCTGTATCCCTCTTTCTCTCTTTTTCTCTTTCTCTCCCTCCCTCTCTCTCTTTTTCTCTTTTTCTCTTCTTTCTTTCTTTCTTTCTTTCTTTCTTTCTTTCTTTCTTTCTTTCTTTCTTTCTTTCTTTCTTTCTTTCTTTTCTTTCTTTCTTTCTTTCTTTCTTTCTTTCTTTCTTTCTTTCTTTCTTTCTTTCTTTCTTTCTTTCTTTCTTTCTTTCTTTCTTTCTTTCTTTCTTTCTTTCTTCTTTCTTCCTCCTTCCTCCCTCCCTCCCTCCCCCCTCCCCTCCCTTCCTCCCTCCCTCCCTCCCTCCCTCCCTCCCTCCCTCTCTCCTCTCTCTCTCTTTCTTTCTTTCTTTCTTTCTTTCTTCTTTCTTTCTTTCTTTCTTTCTTTCTTTCTTTCTTTCTTTCTTTCTTTCTTTCTTTCTTTCTTTCTTTCTTTTCTTTCTCTTTCTTTTTTCCTTCCTTCCTTCCTTCCTTCCTTCCTTCCTTCCTTCCTTCCTTCCTTCCTTCCTTCCTTCCTTCCTTCCTTCCTTCCTTCCTTCCTTCCTTCCTTCCTTCCTTCCTTCCTTCCTTCCTTTCCTTCCTTCCTTCCTTTCTTTTTGGTTTTCCATTCACACCCAGTGACGTTCAGGGATTACTTTTGGCTATAGGCTATAGGTTCAGAATCGTTCCCGGCTTGGGGGACCATATGGGATGCTGGGGGATTGAACCGAACCTCGGTCAGTCCTAGGTTAGCGCAGGCAAAGCAGACACCTTATTTCTTGCGCCACTGCTCCGGCCCCTACTTCTTCTTTTTTTAAAATTATTTTTATATATTATCTGTTTTTAAGCACCATGATTACAAACATGTTTGTAGTTGGGTTTCAGTCATAAAAAGAACATGCCCCTTCTTTGCTCTTGTTACTTTATCTATGTTTAGGACAGAGTCTAGCTCAGGAAACTTGCTTTGAAAAATTTTAAATGTAGTCAACTTTTTTCATTTAGAAGAAACTTTCATCAAACCACATATCTCTGCATTTCTTCTTCCACTTTTTTTAAAACTACTTTACGTATCATGTGATAGTTGTTAGAGACAACACTCAAGGATAACTCTATAGTAAGATAGAACCATGTGCAGTGTTGAAGACTGAAACTATAACTTGTGTGTGCAAAGCATGCTCTCTAGCCCATCAAGCTATCTCTCTGCTCCCATTCAGTCAATTCAATAATTATTTACAGCAGTATCCTTTTTTTCTTCCATGATCCCATCTTTTTAATTATAAATGTCATCACTAAAGCTAATATTAGCTTTCCTGATATCATTAGAATGAAAACATTAAAAAGAACAAGATAGTGAGCTCTTAAAGTGAAAGTGGGGATGAGTAAGTTGGTAAAATAAAAATATGAAACTGAAATAAAGTTAACTATTTCAGTATTATTTAACTGATAATTTAACCAGCAATATAATTCTCACAGAAATTTCAGAACCCATATCATCCTCAAAACAAAAGAATAGAAAGAACAGCATGATATTAACATTTCTATGTAATAGACTTTAGGCATGTTTTCTTACAGTGGTGTTCTTCACTTATAAAATGAAGGATATTTGTTCCTACTACTGAAGTTATATGACTACTAAGAAAATATACACATATATGATTTATGTCCTCGAACACAAGATGTACTTAATGCATAGAAAATAAAACTAGTATTTTTGCCTCTTTTATTGTATGTCTTAAGTTTAGTAGATTTAGTAATTATCAAATTAGTTTATTATACAATGTAAATTTCTAGTTCTGAAATGTGATCTTAGAAAACCTATTGTATAATGATACCAATGGAAGAAATTGAGAAAAACCTAAGTAATTAGGTCCTATAACAGGGCAAGGGAAGGGCTTTATACATTGATGCAATGTCTGATTTTTTTTTTCCTGGATTACAGTTATTTTATTTACTGCAACAATATACCTGGAAATATTTACATTTAGCTTAGATTATATTTCTTTAAAAATATTAAATCACCATGAGATAGAAAGTTACGAAATTTTACATTATTGAGTTTCAGTTGTACAATATTTGAGCACCAATCTCTTCATGCATGTCAAGTAGTATCTGACTGAAATATAACTTTTTCTTATTATTAAAAATTCTTTAAACTAATTTAGTGTGTATATGTGAGTTGATTAATTAGCATAAACACAAAAATTATAAAACAATCTGCTATCAGAAAGAAATTATATACTAGCTATTTTAAAATTCCCAATAACCGTAAGATTAAAGAATAATGAAATTCTTACCTAGTATTTTATTACAAATGCAAATATAACAACATTTTAATTTTGTACCATTACAAAGTTATTGTTAATGGAGGAATTTGTACCAGTGTTGGCCTTCTGAAATCTTTCCTTTAGTAAACATTTGAGCCAGCAGTAAAATTCATATTGCATACAACAGATCAGGGTGGATTTGATACCTTGGCACTAGATATATTAAGAGAAAATAATATATGATTATTACCGAGTATTAGCTAAACTCCACTATTATTTTCTATTATTTATTTAGTTTTCTTTAATTTATAAAGGAAAATACAAATCATATATATGTATACACAGAAAATAATTATATTATAAAATGAGTGCATTGAGTATATTTGAATAAAAGTCTTCCTTTTTTTTTCTTTGTCACATCTGGATGTGCTAAGGGGTTATTCATGACTCTGCATTCAGGAATCACACCTGCAGACACAGGGGAGCATATGGAGTGCGAAGGATCAAACCGGGGTCAGGCAAAAGCAAGAGATGAATTCTACCTGTTGTACTATACTCAGGCCCCACAATATAAGTCTTGATTCTATAAAATCTAATAATTATATTGGAATTTTAAATGTGACTTATCATATATATGTTAAATACAAAAGTATTAAACAGTATTTTTATGACCCTTGCCTAATTTTAATTTTGTTTATTTGTTTCTTTTGTTTTGGGCCTCACCAGGTGATGCTCAGGGGTTCCTCTTGGCTCTGGGGTAAGAAATCGTTCCTGTTCGGGGAACAGTATGGGATGCTTGGGGATCAAATCGCGTCCGTCTTGGGTCAGCCGCGTGCAAGCAGCTGACCACTGCTCGGGCCTCTATTTTTTGCTTTCTCTGCAGTCCTCTTTATCTATTCTTTGCTTTTTGGGTATCATCGATACTCCCCATTGAAAGAAAAATATTGAAGAAAAGAAGAGAATGTGGGGAATTCGTTTGATCTTGAATTTTCTAACATATTTAAAACTATTTAAACAAATTAATTGCTGTCTTCTGCTTCCACATCATGAATCTTGCTGTGGATCTTTCCATAGCTGTTGCCTATCATATATAGGTGGAAATAAAGATGAAAAAGAAGAAAGATAATGTTCTCTAACCACAGTTTGAGCAACCCAAAGTCTGTACCTCTTTTACACTTAATAAAAAGCAAAAATTCCAAACCTTAGATTGATTTTAGTAAGACCAAACTTTCAGGCAGTCTAAATGAATGTAATCCCAAGATTTTCAGTTCACTGAGGATAAAATCCTCGAGTTTTCACATAATGAGAAATATGAGCACATGAGAATTGAATATTCAGGAATCTAATAATAAGCTGGAAGCCAAGAAATTTTTCATGCAACTATTTTGAAAACTACAAAGGAAATGTGACCTCATCATGGTTAAAATTACATTTTAGTTTAGTGCTTTTTCGGAAACTTAGCCTCTAGATTGGAGAAGCTGAATTTCCTAAATTCAGAATCTTTGAACCAGTGCAGATTTCAGATTCATAAACTGATCAGATAATTAAATGTACACTTGGAGCATACTTTAAATAATTTATTTGTTCTTTGCTGTCTTTTTTTTTTTTCTTAGTTTGCTTGCTCATTTGTTTGGTTTAATCAACAAGTCTATTCTTGTTCCACTTCTGCTGTTACCTGAAATGAAAGTGATGGAGATTCATTAATGCAGATTAGTGCCCTGCGGTAAGCAACACTTACAGATAGCAATACTTGTTTCCCTTTGCCAAATATTCTCAAGTGAAGAAAAGCTAGTTTCTAGAGGAGAATTAAACCATCTCAAGCAAACAAACAATTGGCTTACTTTTTTTTTTAGATGCTGTTTATATTTAAACAGATTATCCACCCTTGGAATAGATGTACTGCTACTTTGCATTCTGATTTTAGTAGCTGATGGCAACAAAGTAAGCACATTCCCAAAGTCTAATAATAATGCAGATTTTCACTTGTTCAGAAACAAAGTGATAAATGTTCACTATATCCAGTACTTTAATTTTTACTGAAGTAGCTAGCATACTTTAGACCTAGCAGCAAGCATATATAAATTGCAAGCTAAGTGCAGGAAGATTTTATTACAAGGACACTTACATGATGTAAGAATGATGTTATAGGAGTTTGGCATGAAGTCAAAACTCATTCCACAAAATCAGATTTAAATGTGCTATCATGTTTTAATCTATTTTTTTTTTGCCTTTGTCAAATTGACAGTCATCTTTTGTCTTGTAATTAAATATCAGTTTGGACCCTCAGGCCTCTGAGACAAATTGGTTGTATTCTTATGTGTTAAACACTGACTTAATTCAGTTCAATCTTTTAATTTTTCTT
Source organism: Suncus etruscus (assembly GCF_024139225.1). Classification (NCBI taxonomy): domain Eukaryota; kingdom Metazoa; phylum Chordata; class Mammalia; order Eulipotyphla; family Soricidae; genus Suncus; species Suncus etruscus. Next base: position 71,430,923 of record NC_064860.1, read on the forward strand.
TCTTTAATTACTTAGTAGCTCAAACTAATAACTGGTTTTGTTTCTTTAAAGTTATCGTGTACTCTTGCCAAAGCAAATTGCTATATCTGATTTCATGTGAACGCCAAGTTGCTTAGCAACTTAAATCTGCCTTATATTTTATCATTTTGCATGTATTTTAATCTCTATTTTTTCCTTTATCATGGTGCAATTTGAGACATCTATCTCTTTTTATTCTCATTATATTCATAGTATTTATTATTAGTCACATAAAGAGACATTTGTTTTCCATTGAGTTTATAACTCCTGATTTGTGCTGGAAGGGTTTGAGGAAGCAAATGCAAAGTGGGAATCAGAATTGAAATCGAAGAAAAGAAAATGATGCAATTTATGATTTCACCTTGTATCTATTAGCTCTTAAAATCTTATTTCTTTTCTCCATGGGGTTCACATGTTCTGTTTTGTCTTCTAGGTACCTTGGCTCTTTTTTTGTAAGAAAAGAAATTTTTTTTTTTTATCTATAGTAGTTCTTGCACTATTTCATGCATAATTGGCATTCAGGCTCAGAAGACTCTTAAAACAGATCTGATTCGAAGCCTTGTGTGGCTTTATCCCCAGAGAGAAATTATCCCTTTGGGAGGTTTGTCATCTTTGGCAGGAAGAAAATGCTGTTACTATTTTGTACTTTCATTGTGCTCTGGCAGACAAGCTGTGACTTTTCAGCCAGTTTCATAGGCTAATTGTATAAATGATGAGAAATGTCAAAATTTTGAGGGTAAAAGTGTCTGAAAGTAAGTGACAGTTGTCACTTTGCTTACTCTCTGCTATTTGCTATAATAGGAAGCAGGCTACAAAGGAGCATTTGAAGGAGAATAAAGATTAGTTTCACACATGCATAATATTGAAAGGAAATGAGCCTTAAATATTGGTGTACATTCCTTCAGAATGTAATTACCCTACCATTACCCCATTACTCACATCGTCTTCATCAGAGGCCCAAATAATTTCACCCAGCAACTCTCCTCTCTTGCAAACCCACTCTTATAAATGCATACTCAGAGGTGTGCTGCTTACAAATCAGGGAAAACAAACTGGCAATAAGAGAGTGAGCACCCATTAATTTTATGCTTCCTTTTTTGAAAACAACTGCTTCAATCCCGCTATGAAAAAAAAGGTCAAACTTAAAGCTTTGAAATGTTGAATTAAATCAATAGTACAGTGGTTAGGGTGCTTGCCGTGCATGTATCTGACCAACCTGATTTTGATCCCTTGCACTAGAGATTTTCCTCCAAGTTCACCAGAAGTGATCCTGGAATGCAGGTCTAAGATTAAGCCCCAAGTACTTCTGCATGTGACCTTTAAAAGCTAGAAGAAAAAAATATCTATAAAATGTTGTTTTTACATTATCTTTTGATTATTTTATATTGGTGCTGAAATTTACAACAGGTAAACTCCAAGTTTGTTTATTGCCCACTAAAGTTTTTTTTCTGTCATGAAACTGGAGGAGCTTTTGATATATAATATTATTTATAATTCTTTATACATGTTCTAATTTTGAACAAACATTTCTGGTTATTTAACTTATATTGCTACCTCTTTGTATTGGCACATTTTTAAAGGAAATGTATCTCTTCTAAATAAATGGTATAATTCATACTATTTACATTTCAGCAAAATAATTATTTTATTCATCTAGATGTCACCAAACTTAATGGCTGTAAATGAATGGAGACAATCTGAGTTGTTTTCTAAACTTCCCTTCAGGGCTCTTGATTGAATTCCCTAAAGAGAATCACCTAGATCTATAAACATTAGTCAGCCTTGACTCTCCTTTCCCCAGTGCCTTTTCTTCTATCATCAACTGCATTTTCTCATAATTATTTGAATACACATATTTTTTTTAAATTGAAACCATTATGATTTACAAAGTCCTTCATAGTTGTATTTCAGACATACGAAAAATCAGGTCCAATCCCACCAACCAGTGTTGATCTCCCTCCATCATGTTACCAGAGTGTATTACAACCATCACCCTTTGCTCCTCAGTCTGCCAGTATAAAAGGCCCATTAACAGTTTAGATTGTTTGAGTTTGGGTCACTTGATCCCATTACTGTTGAGTTTGTCTGGGATATTTTAGAAACAGCCTTCCCTCTTTTTAATCTCCACAATAGGACCAGAGGAACCATATGTCCCTAGCCCCCATCCTTTCCATATTTGTATTCTCCTTTTCAACTCAAGTTTCTTTCCTTTTCCTTACTATAGTTTAGGGCCAACGGTGTGTTTGAGAAAAAACTCTCATTTAGATCATTGTGTTTCTTCATGTAGTATTCTAAATAACACATAGAAGTAATAGTTTTGTATTTATCTTTCTTCTGGTTTACTTTGTTAACATCTTCCACTTCCATTCAGGTTGTGAAAAATTACATGATTTCATCATTCCTTACAGGTTTTTGTAGTATTCATTTGGCTATTTGTACCACATCTTCATGATCAACTTGTTTGTTATTGGACATTTTACGTATGATTGTAGCTCTTAGCTATGAACGGAGTGCACTTACTTAATCACTCAATATTATTGTCTGGAGTAGTCAGAGCGTCTCTAGAAAAAAGTCATATCACTGTCATTATATGAAACATAGAACTTAATATTTATGAAAGTGGCAACTATTTCTTTAATGTTTTCCTGAAAATACCATGGCTTGAGTAAGGACTTGGGCTCATTAATTCACTTCTTAGCTTCTTGATGACAGAAAAGTCACCTTTTATTTAAAGTAATTAAAGTTTATTTGCTGATGACATGATTATAGGATTTATTTATCCATAACAAGGGGAGGTAAGAGATGGTTCCTGTAAACTATAACCCACTCTATGTTCAATGTAAGGGGATCCATTATTAGTAAATGGAAAAATCTCAAAAGAAGAGCTGGGATTCAAATCTTGACCTCCAAAGCCACTTGACTTTTCTGCTTGCTCATGATCTATTTTAGCACTGAGCAATAAAAGTTACTTCTGCCAAAAAAATTTTAGGTTAGAAAGGAGTGTCCTCTCTTCAATTAGAGAGGGATACATCCAGGAAAAAAAAATATACGTTTTTTTTTTGTATAAACTTTATAAAAAATTGCTTTCTCCTTAACAATAGGTTATCATTTGATGGGGATTATCCTTTTTTTTTAACATTTTTGCAAAATCTTTTCTAAGATATTTTACAGTGTTTTCATCTTTTAGGAAACTTTACTAATTAGACAAGAGTAGTTCTAAAAAAAGTCAATCACTGGGACAACTCCTTGAAATTCTTGGGTGGATTTGGCATTTCAATTAATAACATTTTGTTTTGAAAAATATTGTTAGGTGTCCTTTACTTCTTATCTTTTTCTGAAAGTATTTCAAGTGATAGAGAACCAGCGAGTGAATGATGGATATGGTTAGAAAAAAAATAATCTCTCAAACTGATGTTTCTAACACTCCTCAAAAATGGACCTCTACAAAAAATATCTTTTGGTTCATTATAGCTGTCACTATGTCCAGAAATCTCCCTGATTCTACATGACCTGGTTTGTGAGGATATTCTTAAAAATAAGCCCCTCTGTCTCTGTCTATTAGGCTCAACTATTTACAGTTGTTCCTCTATCTCTCACTTCTTTATCACATTACTTTCAATCTCAAATTTCTATTCTGATATTTAACACTGATTGCTACCTCATCATTCAATAATAGATGAAAATCTTGATTCTGAATTTATGAGGCATAAGAGTCATTTCACTTGACAGAAACACATGATAGAAAATTTGTCAGCAATTTCACGTTGTATTTTATTTACATATAAAACAAATTCAGAGCAAGAAAAACAACTTTCTAATATATCTAACATTTGTAAATGTGCCAAACTAGGTTTATTTTATGTATATATTAACCTCTTTTTATGCTCTTAATAATGGAATTTTATATTTCCCTGTGTGACTTAAAAAGAATATATTTCATTAGGGGATGGACAACTGTAAATTAAATCATATCCACATCACTTATTGTTTAAATTTTGTCTTTATATATACATTGTGATGTGTCTAAGAATGTGTAAGTAGCTTATTTTATATGATATAAATGAAAATATGAATATGTGAAGATTGTGTGCAAACTATTATTTCCTATTAAAGATAAAATAAATATAGGGAAAATCACATTTTAATAAGGTTGTATAAAGGAGAGATGATAAACTTCAACAAGGTCTCTGTTGTAAAATTGTATGTGTTATTAGTTTTATATTATATGATTAATATAATCTCTAAAAAATATACATTAGCAAAGGCTCAAAAGTTTTACAGAAAATTCATTCCATTATTTACTGTGTTTTTAATATCAGTATATTCAACAACATTCCTAAAAAGCCATCGTAGCAGCATTGATATGATCTTTTTTGTTGTTGAAATATATCGCAAAGGATTCAGTAGTGGAAATGTAAAGGAAGAAAGGGCAAGTGGTCTTGTTATTTAAAACCTTATTACTATGAGGTACCACCTCACACCCCAGAGATTGGCACACATCACAAAGAATAAGAACAAGCAGTGTTGGCGGGGATGTGGAGAGAAAGGAACTCTTATCCACTGCTGATGGAATGACATCTAGTTCAACCTTGATGGAAAGCAATATGGAGATTTCTCCAAAAACTGGAAATTGAGCTCCCATACGACCAGCTATACCACTCCTAGGAATATACCCTAGGAACACAAAAATACAATACAAAAATCCCTTCATTATATCTATATTCATTTCAGCACAATTTACCATAGCAAGACTCTGGAACCAGCCAAGATACCCTTCAACAGATGAATGGCTAAAGAAACATATACATATACATATACGCAATGGAATATTATGCAGCTGTCAGGAGAGATTGAAGTCATAAAATTTTCCTATACATGGGTGTACATGGAATCTATTATGCTGAGTGAAATAAGGTCAGAGAGAGAAAGAAAGATGCAGAATGGTCTCACTCACTCTATGGGTTTTAAGAAAAATGAAAGGCATTCCTTGCAATAACAACTTTCAGACATGAAAGGAAAAGAGGTTGAAATAACAGCTCACCACATTGAAGCTCACCACAACAGGGGATGAGTTTAGTTAGAGAAATAACTATGTTTTGAACTATCCTAATAATGCAGAATGTACGAGGAATAGAAAGCCTGTCTAGAGTACAGGTGGGGTTTGGGTGGGAGGAGGGGAGATTTGGGACATTGGTGATGGGAATGTTGCACTGGTGATGGTGGGTGTTCTTTACATGACTGAAACCCAAACACAATCATATATGTAATAAAGTTGTTTTAAATAAAAAATAAACATATAAATAAAACCTTATTACCTGCAATCAGATTTTAAGTAATGGTTTATGCTATTGGGAAAGTAGCAAACAATGTACATAAATAACAGAGTTATTTGTCCAATTAGCCTTTGCTGGTGATTTGTTTTAATGCAACCAAAGTAACCAATCACTTGTAATATTCCAAAATGTATATAATTAATTCATTGTAATACAACTTTGCTTCATCAATTGCTACCATTTTACCAAATATGTTTTGAATATATTTTGATTTTTTTAGGAAATCAATTCATTCAATGTGATCCAAGGAATGAAATTAAATTCCCATTCTATAACCAGCAGGAAAAACTCCTCAGGGTCAATTATAGTTATTGGTCTTTTTTAATTGTATGCTCTAAGGTATAATGTAGTCTATATTAGGTTATGTATTTTATTATAATTAAAGTTTTTAGCATGTAAGCATCTACTAATTAGTAGAAAATGGCTAATTAGCCTTATCTCTAAAAAAACAAGTCCAATCAAAGAATACATTTGCAGAAAGCTATAATTTCAGAGTAGCATCTAGATACTCATGCTTAACTTAAAATTACATAATTAATAGATAAATTTATAATTATATTTTTAGCTACAATAGCTCTCTTGGAAAACTCAATTGAAACATGCATTTGAAAGACTTACTTAACATGAGGCTAGATAAAAGAAAATTTTCTTTTTAGTCCAAGAGATAGAGCAACAGGTAACAAGCATGTCTTGTATGCTGCTGACCCTGGGTTCCTTTCCAGTACCCCATAAGGTCTCTTTAAACAGTAGTGATATTTGAGTTCAGAACCAGGAATAAGTCCAGAGCACAGCTGCTGTGTCCCCTCTTCCATATATTGCTTTTCATTCATACAATTTGAAATTGAATGGGACTCTATTATTTGAGATACTGTTTTTACTTACTTTGTAGAACAATGATATTCCTGTTTGTCTTTTTCTAGATAGTTGTTTTCCACAAACTACTTATTATTTTATTCACAGGGTAAATGCAAAATAAATATACTGATAAGGGAGATAATCAGTTGTATACATTTTATTTATGAGTTACTTTGGATCTAATAAGTCTAGAAATTATAAAGCAAACCCTAATAGTGGGTGTGATGACTATTAAAGCCTAATAAAGCTTTCCAAACAATGGATGTTATAATTAGGGGTTCCCCAGTGATACTTTGATTTACCATTAATGTTTCCAGGTGAGAGCAATTGCATAGAAGTTTATATACTGCTTTTAAAAAAATTGGAACACGATTAAGGAGAAACAGGCTAAGATTTTTATAAGCAATTATTTAGTTGTCACAAGGTATTCAAATTATTTATTGTCACACAAGGTATTCAAGTTTGCATATATAAAAAACTTTGGCTAAGTGATAATAAATATCACAAAATGCTTCATTTACGGTTTCTCTGTTATATGCAGTGCAAGCTACATACAGTCACTTTAAACTCAGCTATAACAATCTTTCAAAATTAACAGAAAGACCTTCAATCAAATTGTAACTCAACCAAAAGTGGGAATTTATCAAGTATTTTATCCAAAATTCATGCATATTTACTGTATATTTATGCAGTATATTTAGTATGCTAAGGTCTGTGATACAATACTGGAAAAATTCTAACAGTAATTTAGCAGTTTTTCAAGGACTCCAGCTTTGAGTGCGTTAAGTGATAAAAGGAATGCATGGAGAAGAGTTGATAAATTTGATAACTGAAAAAATGTCAGTAGTAGAAAGAGATTTGATGTGATTTGTTTTATGAATGGTTGAATTTTGACATCTACCAACAAATGATGAAGAAGGAGTGGGTATAAACTGCTCGGGCAAGACTATGGGAGGAATTTCTAAATATATGAAAATATTTTCAGAATTGACAAAACCACACAACAAACAAACCCTGCAACTATAAAATTATATTGTGGCATATGAAAAATAGGCAGACAAAATTTCCCAGAGCTTATATTGAATAGTGAGGCATTGGATTATTGGAATAGGAATAAAATTACTGACCACGAGTGCCTGAAGTGGTTGTCTTGGATGGAGTAGACAGTAAAACTTTCAGACTCACTCAAGTAGTCATAAGCTGCCGCTTTAGACCTCAACTGCATTTCTGGGGCTCATGATTCTCAGGTTAGATCAACGTTTTTCTTTTCGCAGGAGATGAAAAATTAGTTCATCTTTCTACCTGGATTCCAGGATCTTGTCTGTGATTGCAGAAAGAAATTTCCAGGAGAAGATAATGGTCACAAAATAGTAGTCTAACACTAATGCACCGAGTTGGGATGTATGGGTGACTCCAGAATGGAGGGATCCTGATTATTCAGGGGAATAGTGATTAGATATGTGCGTTTCTGATGCAGACAAGAGTCCATTTCTAAGGATTATTTAAAAATTTCTATTTTGGTGATCCTCTTCATTTGGGGTATTTTCAAGGCTTTATCCTAAATTGTCTTCTAGGGTGTTTCATACATGGGTCTGGGCTAGGTGTCTTAAAACTTGCATCAAATCCAGGGTAATTCATTTTTAGAATATATCTTAGATTTATGGCTTTCTTAAATATATTCCCAAAAGTTCCACTATCAACCTCCTAATGTTCCTTGAATAAAAATGCAAATATATCATTGACTGTTGTTTTTTATGCCATATAGGGACTTATTTCTGTCTTTGAATTCAGGAACGGCCCCTGGTGGGGTCTTGGGACCTATACATGGGAACCCTACCTACTGTATTATATTTACCTGTTGTATTATCTATTTCAAGTATTAAATTTGAAAAAAAAAACATGCAAAACTTATTTTTGGATATAATAGTAATTAAGATAAGAAGTAATGGTATAAGGAAGAAGTGTTTTTCTGATAAAGCTCCGTTATTTCATTTGATATTGAAAATAATGATCGTTTGGAAGGGCTTTTTCAAGACTGAAGCTATTTTATTTGGGTGGATGAACTTCATTTCATGAGTCTGAAATCCTAAAGCATAGGAGATAATTAATATGCCAGTCATGTGTTTGGCTAAATGGTTTCAATATAAAAGAGAATCCACCATGATAGCTAAATATTGAGCATTAAAAGGATTAGCAGGGGGTATTCCAAAGGAAACCTGAAAGGTAAATATGACTGACTATAAATTGGGTTTATGAAGAAAAAAAGCAATTAAGGGTAATTAGGGGAAAAATAGGCAGTAAGAGGGAGAACCACATGGTCCTAACAGAATGAAAAAAGAAATGGAAACAGCTACAGTTAGAAGGAAATGGTTAATTGTGTCAAAAAGCAGAGTAGTCTATTATGTTGAAGATGAAAGGATAAGTGGTTCATTGAGTTGGCTATTAGATCATTGGAGACTCAGTGGGAACAATTTTCAATGAAATAGTAAGAATGGATTCTTCTTGTCCTGGTGGCTTGTATTGAAAGAATGTGTAGAAAGAGCAATGGAAAATAATACGTTTACCAAAAACCTGAATGTGTGAAATGCTCAAGATAATTTAAATTTTGTTGGCTGTATCTTTAAAGTTTTCTTCCTTTGTTTCCTTGTGGTCTGAATGTCTTATTAGCAGTTCTACATTGCATCTATATTTAGAGATACAGCTTTAAAAAATAAGTATTAACACCTAGATGAAGTGGTGTTCAGTTGTTCCTGAAAATTAATGATACCATGAATGTTAGACAGATAATTAAATTCTCATCCAACTTTTTTAATAATATAATTGTGAAGTGATTTAATATTAGCTTTCTTTCCCATTATGTTTTTGTGTTTAAAAAATGAAATTTAGACAACCAGTTTTCATAATAGAGTTCTGTTTTGCCACTTTGCTACCTTAGACTATTATATATTTTCTAATTTAAATATTACTGCATTATGTAAGTGTGCATTTTTAGTGTCTAATGTACAGAATAATGCTTATATATTGTAACTTACATATAATCTTAATAGTACTATTTTCAGAAAATATGGATCAGACACAGTCTATTAAACTCAGAAGTAATACTACTTAAATCATAGTTATTCCATGAATTTACATACTATTAATTTCAAGTTATTTAGTATTACCTTCCTAGTATGAAAATGAATTTTAAATTAAGTTTGGAATATTAAATAACATAACTTATGTAAAAGATTTTCATATTTTTCAGATTATATGTTTAATAAATTATTATACTTTTATTAAAATGATCTGCTCCTAGAGAGTACCTGAATACTAATGATAACTAATTTTTATTTATTTTTTCTAAATTGAAAGCCTTTTTTTTAAAGGTATAGGTTAAGGTAAATCCCATTTAGAGGCCCAATAGGAATATTTTTGTATTTGTTTTTATTAAGAATTTTCAATTCTTGATATACTATATGTTTCATGATTAGAACGACAGTTTATTTTTAAAAAGACTTTGCTAAAATATTTTTGTGCAGCTAATACTTTACTCTGGTTAAGCCCTGAATAATCTCAAAATCAATGTACATTACAAATCATTTTCATGAGAGCACATAAAAATCATACTACTTTTATGAATGCTTTTTGGTGCTAAAAGGAATTATATCATAAGCCTTGGAAGAATCAGTACATATTGGGTCTAGAGATAGTGAAGTGGGTAGGGCATTTAGTATATAGCATAAAGTTGACCTGTGTTCAATTCCTAGTATTCCATATGGTTCCATGAACACCTCCAGGAGTAATTTCTGAGTACAAAACCAATAATAATCCATGAGAATCACTAGATGTACAATACCTCATCTCCCTCCCACCAAAAATAAAGAAAAAATCATACATGTCTTCCATAGACATTCTAATTAAAATGCCACATATCTGAAATTACTTGAAGTTCAATTTGCTTTTGTTTAGGGGCCACATTAGTAGTGCCAGGTTTTGTGTTCAGGGATGAGATGCATTGCCTGGGCTGGGACCCTTGCCACTACCCTACCCACTGTACTATATATTTAGCTATAAATTACTCAAAATTCTAAAAAAATCCGTTTCATATTTTAATTTCATTTAGTAAAGTAGCATCAAATGCTCAAAATTACGTTGAATCTGATTTCCAGAATTAAATAAAAACCAGTAACTTAGAAATGTTTTAATTATTGAATATCATACTAATCATAAATCTATGATGGAAGCCTTTAAATGATAATACAGTGGATAGGGCACTTTTCTCACATATTGCCAACACAGCTTTGAGTCCCAGCAACCCACATATATCTTTGAGCTTAAATAAATAAATAAATAAATTTATTGCCCCTTTCCTTCCTTTCTCTTTTGTTATTGTTGCTGTTATGATAACCAGGGATCATACACACTGGGTTGCGTATTCCACACAGTTTTAAAGTCATTGACACACTTTAGATCACAGTGCACCCTGGAGCTTGATATAAGTTTAGTTGTGACATTTGCAGGGCTGGGAATCAGTGACAGCAGTGTCATTGGAATCATATCTGACAAGCAGAGGTAATACTGGGGATCAAATTGAAGGAACTTGCCTCAGGCATGCTACTACTGAGCTGGCATCTGCTTCGAATTTGTTTGAAGACAGGTATTCAAGGCTCCATATGTAATAGGATTCCCTAGTCTACCTTCCCATTCCCCAGTAGACACACATTGAGCTGACCACCTTTATTGACTACAAAAGAATAATAGTTTTCCTCCCAACCCTTTCCTCCAATCATTCTTTAAATCCTTTAGGAATCAGAGTTCTCTACCGGGTACCTGAGGAAGACTTTAAGGAAACATCATCTCCAAACTATCATCAGTATGGAGAGGATGGCTATCAATTATTTGACATCACTTTTCATCCTCATTGACTAGAAGTCATTCTGGCTTCTGGAATCTCTCCCAGGACTACAAAGTCTATTCAGATCACAAAGCACAAGTGAAAGGCTGAACTGTCTTTGCACTAAGAATGTAGAAGTCAGTGCCCTTTATGCACAATGCTAGTTAGACAGATTTGACTTCAGAGATAAATAATAATTATAATCCAGAGGACTAAACATTTAAAATTGAGCAAATATTTTAAACATGACATAGATTAAAATGAGCTGTAGATTAGACATTCACCATGACTTTTTTTTATTAATTACTAATTATTTACAGATAGGTTTACAGTTTTCTAAGTTGATTTTAATCTCAAAATAAACTAGAACCAAAGTCCATTAGAGGAAATGAGGCATATAAGCATTTGCAAATAAAGAAATGGAGAAGTGAGAGATATAGTCATTAAAAGGCATTCACTATGTTCATAATGAAAAATAGATCTCTCATATGTGAGACATAAAGAAATATAATAAAGGAATAGCAAATGACAAAAGCATCAGACCTTGAGATTTTTTTCCACAGAAATGAGTTTAAATGGGAGGGAAGGAGCTGGAAAGAGCCACTCTGGAGGAACACGTATACTCTGGTGAGAGGTGAGGTGTTAGAATGATGCATGCATAGAAAATATTAACAGCATTGTAAATCACTGTACCTCTAAAAGGATAAAGAACAAATTTTAGGTAACAAATAATAAATTGGTAGAACCTACTGAATCTTATTTATTTAAGTTAATAATAGGAAATTCAAGATGAGTTGTATCTGTACAAATTCCATATATGTGAGGATTTTGTAATGAGATTTTTCATATTATGTAAGCTAGCCTAAATTATCTTTACTAAATCTTTTCTCATTCTTTAAACAATACAAATATACATATTTGCTGTTTAAACAGAAAGGAGAAGATACTATGAATTTTTTAGTTATATATTCTGGGTGACCAAGAGGGCAGGGATAAGTCCCTTTCTCATTTTAGTTTAGAATTGGCATAAGTGAATATATTAAAATGTCAGAATTCACTCAACTGCTACGAAAAGCCTGCCAACTAGCTTCTTAGCATTGTTAAAGGAATGAGCAAAAAAAAATTTTTTTAAAGCTCTTAGGCTCCAGACTTATCCAAAGTATTCTTGCCAGACTTCTGGGATTCAGAATGGTTTGATGACTTTCTCATCTGTCACTTGAACTATCCTGACATTGAAAAACTTGGTACAATATTTAGATTATTGAGTGGCTCTAAATATAGTTGTTAAAGCAAAACTCTTAATATTGTCTCTATAATAATATAGATAGCTGGAGCCATTATTTAAACCTCATAAGTACATGCAATTATGGTAACTATATGCTGAGTGAAATAAGTCAGAGGCAGAGAGCTAAACACAGAATAGTCTCACTCATCTGTGGGATTTAAGAAGAAATAAAAGACAGTATGTTAATAATACCTAGAGACAATAGAGATGAGGACTGGAAGGACTGGGCCAATATATAAAGCTTACCACCAAAGAGTGGTAAGTGCAGTTAGAGAAATAACTACACTAACAACTATCATGACCATGGTAGTGTGTGAGAGAAATAGAATGCCTGTCCTTGAATAAAGTCAAGGGTGGAGGTGGAAGGAGATGGGGTGCCATTGGTGGTGGGAATTGTTTGCACTGGTGAAGTGGCAGTGTTCTTTTTTTATGGCTGAAATTCAACTACAAACATGTTTGTAATCATGGTTCTTAAATAAATATATTAATAAAATTGGAAAATAGAACTAAGTAGCACACCATTCACAAAAAAATATCAAAATCATGACTTTTAGGAAAACTTTAGTGAGGATATTGAAGAACTGCAGTGTAGCACTAGAGTTTTTCCAGAAGTGAGTTTTCACTGAGATCAAAACTGTTCTTGGGTATAGTTAACTGAGATGAACATCAATATCTCCATGTTTGAGGACTGAGTTTCTGGTAATTTCAAAGCAATTTCAGCTTTTCTTGCATTTTTTTAGTTTGTATTTATGAGAAACCAGTAATAGGCCATAGAGATAGCTTTCATGGTAGATCACAAGAGGCTGGCATGAGGGAGATGCTGAGTCTGGTTCTCTCTACTGCCTGCCTCTCCTCTAGGCACCAGGGGCATATGTACCAGCTGACCCCTGATCAGGTATGACCCCTATTTTAAAGAGTTGTTCAATAAAGTACAACAGAAATAATCGCCAGGTAGTGTTTACCTCAGAACAAAGCTGAGGTACCATCCAATTTCTATTCATAACTTCAGCCTCTCCTTTAAGATAAACCAATCATAATGTTGACCTAGTTTTTTTCTGGTTTAATTCATATTTTGAATTGATTTGATCTCATTATTAAAATATAATTTGAGGAAGTATCAAGACTATAAACCTAAATTTTAATAAACTATCTTTATTAGATAAAAATATAGAGGTGAGAATCCACCTCAAATTACTACAAGTGAAGAAAATGTTTCTTGAATTTACACTACTGACTTTTTTTTTGTGCCTAAAATATGACTGGCTTTCTGATAAAGATCAATATCTCACTAAGCTAAGGTTATATATTTATTGAGAAAACAACTGATGCATGGGGTGACTTTGTGGAACACCATCTAATTCTTCTCATCTATTCAATAACTATTGACTCAAATTAAGTATACCATTAACTTCTAATAATATTATATTTTTCAGGCCTTAAAACAGTTTAGAAAAGGGTCTGTTTACATATTTACATGACTAATTTTAAATTCAATGTCTTTAACCAGATTTGATTTAATTTGTAATAAAATTTCTCAAAATCTATTTAGGAGGTCTCTGTAGACTAACCTACATTGTTTTCTTCACAACGTACAGACATATAAACCAATATTATCTAAATTACATATATCATAGATTATATAGTGATCACAGATGAAATACTTTCATATAATTATCAACAAACAGTTTTACTAATTTTATAATGTGACTCAGTACTATTTTCTTCTAGTGAGAAATCAATTCACAATTTAAAGACACTGGAAGTTATTTTTATAAGGCAGTTTGACATTGAATTAAGCAAAAATAGATTTTTTTTACTTCCCTGAATTTCTAATTTATATAACTTGTAATTTTGAAACCATTTTGCTTTTAAAACATGTATTTCAATTAACTTAGATTTGAAAAATGCTTATGTTAAGTATATACAGCAATGTATTTTATATTAAAACCATATAATTACATTTTACAAACATGAAAAATGAATTAGTGCTGCATTATAAGTGGTGACAAATTTTCTTGTTTGTTCTAAATTCACTGAATAGTTACTGTAAGCTTCCTTAGCACAACTCAGAATAGCTCATTTGGCTATGAATGCAATGACTTCAGTTAGTGTGAAGAGACTGGTACTGTACTAAGGAAATAAAATCATATTTTTTAAGATTCTGGTAGACAAGTGTGGGTATCAACAATTTGCCAGTAGGATATAAAAAATAGTTCAAAATTACTAGGAACAGGGAAAGTAGTTGTCCCACTAGAAAAAAAAATGATTTAATTTATACGATGATGGCTAAAATACAGCTTTAGTGAGAAAAACTAAATGTTTGAAGTTATTATTAATTTAAAAGTACCTTATGGTACAAGTGTGGTAAAAATATTATTGGAAAATTGAGTTAACAAATTTACACAGCCTATCACCAAAGTATGATACTATTATATATTTTCTTCTTATTTTTTGGTTGTACCTAGTTATATCTGGGTTTACTCCTGTCTTAGCATTCAGGGATTACTCCTATCTGACTCCACAATCATATGTCATACTAAGCACTCAACCTGGGTTAGCAGCAAAAAAGGCAAACATGTGGTGTATCAGCTATTGAACCTCTGGTAATATTATTTTTACTTTGCCCTTTTCTGTTTATTCTTACAGAATAAAGTCAATTTAAAAATCACAACTATAAAAAGTGACTTGCATATATAGGAACATAAGTTGTTCAAGAAGTTGAAGGATAAAAAGCTAACAAATTATTTGTAATACTGAGAATAATTTATGAGAGAGACAAAAAAGTTGGCCAACACAATTATTTTCCACTAGAGGTTTTTATTGTAAAAAGTATCTGATTTGAAGAAAGGATGCAAAGCAACCCTTTATAAATATTATTTTAGAAATTAAAAACTGTTTGTAAAAGAAGAAAACTATTGTAAATGTAATAGAGTCCAAGTCTATAGAGAGGAGTTAATGGAATTTGGGGACAGCTAAATGTTTGCAGGAGGAAGTATTTAGACACTGGTTTAAGTAGATGAACTTAAATGTCCCTTCTTACTCTGAAGTTCTCTGACTATGTAAAACTTTATAAATATGTCTTCGCCATCTGGAATGGCTGCCACCCTCATGTTTAATTGGGACAGCCTATCAAATTCTGAGGGCTTTTTTCAGATGGAAATGTTTTAAGTTAATTGAATTTCTTATTTTAACAGAACAGATTCCTGTAGTCCTCATGATTGCAATGAACCTTCTGTGATATTTCTTCTGTTAAAAGAGCTAAGTAATTTCAAAATGCTTTATCTAATTATCACCCTAATCATCTACTGTTAGAATTGCATACTTAAATTTGTTGTCATCAATAGTTACTAAGAGTCTTTTAAGTATAATGAAGATGTAACAAATATTCCTTTAATTAAGAACAGTGCCATAAAGGTGCAAAGCAAATAAAGAGAAAAGAAAATGAAAAACAAAAAAGGAGAAAAGAGAAGAAGCAAGAAAACAAGAAAAATGCTTCAGAACAATATCACAGGGGAAGATTGGGAAAATACTATAATTGTGAGGGATGAAGGGTATTTGAATTGTCTAGACAAAGGGACAGTGGGAGAGGGTTATGGGCATTTTTATGGGATGTGGCTCAGTAAATTTGTATATTAACTCCATAAAATTCGACACTTCAAATCATTTAACTAAAATACTATAAAAATTAAAAATTAAGTGTAGGAAACATCTAGAAAATGGGAAAGGATAGAAGAATATAAATAAAATTTATTAAGTTATGACTTTAACAAAAAGAAACAACTCTGAAAATATGATTTGAGTATCTCAGATATGGCTTTGTTAAGCTTTAAACATTATGTATTTAATTCGTTAGGCAACAAAGGAATAAATAAAGGCTTAGAATAGATGAACCCTAACACCAAGATTCATTTTATAAATTTTATGATATGGCGTAAGAAGGGAGAAAACCTGTTTTCATAATAACTAGTTGTAAACGTATTAAAGTAAGTTAGCATTTGAAACTGCAATGATGCTACTAGGATCCATATGTCCTTCAATTCCGAATCGTATTTCGAAATCCTTGAATACCTTTGGTTAGGAAAGATCTAACAGGATGAACTCTTTTGACCATTTTGGCCATCAGATATGTGGATGGAAAAATTACCGTGTGAAAGATATGAAAGTACACTTGATGATAAACAACTTGCTTGAGAAAGCTACTTTAAAACATGAAACAATTGCTTCTCTCTATGGTGCTTGATGTACTTGAGTAAATAGCCCCAAGTCTATATAGATCTTGAGAAAAATATTTATTAAGTAGTTGAGAGGCTTCACTGGTGTGAAAAAATGATTATGACTACCACAGCAAGCAGTCAGCAAACAGTGGATGAGTCCTCATAAATAGAATATTTAATGTACTTAATATCAAGTGTTGAAAGTGATTTCATTTTTGTCTCTAATGCATTGAAAGCATTTTAAGCTGCTGCATTTGATTGGTCCCTGTCATAATGTTTCTGCCTCAACCACAAAGCACTATCTTTCTGCTCATTTCTTTCAGTTCATTCTTACTTAAAATAATGAACTAAAAAGCGGAGCCATCCAAGGTTTGGATAAATGAGAAAGGACTCTAATTTCAACACTGAAAGTGTTCATAGAACTGTTTAAAAATATAAAACAGCAGGCTGCACATTTTAGGTCTTCATCAGCATAGACATTGAAGTTCCAAAACTATTCAAATTTCATGCTTTTAATCCATATACTCCTTGGAAACTTTCTTTTTCAAGTCTTAAAATATCTGTTTTTGACATATCATCAAGTTAATAAAGTAAAATTGCATGCATGCCTTACTTTTCCTCCTCATCATACACATTATTAGAAAGTGCCATAATCAAGTAAGACTTATTAAAATTTCACTTGTACTAGTGCCTTCATTTTAAACTCATGTGAGGACTTTTTTACATATTTGCATATTTTGACAGAATGTCCAAATTTAATCTTTCATGTCAGTTGTTTTGAGAAATAAGTAATATCTAAATGATTTCTCCTTCTACCTCTTACTCCTTTATTTGCTTGTAACCCAGTAGAAGAAACGATTCCAATGTATATACCTGAATATTTTGAATATCTATTTTGATTTCTATTAGTTCTTTTTAATTTTAAAAATCATCTTAGTTTATTGTTATCTTAATATTTACACCACCCCTCTTGGTATTCAGGCCTTACTCCTGGCTCTGGTCTCATAGACGACTCCGGGTGTGTTCAGGAGACCATACGGTATATTGGGGACAGACCCTCGTTTGTCCATGCAAAATATCTAAAAATAAGTTTAATAATAGGGCCCGGAGAGATAGCACAGCGGCGTTTGCCTTGCAAGCAGCAGATCCAGGACCAAAGGTGGTTGGTTCGAATCCCGGTGACCCATATGGTCCCCCGAGCCTGCCAGGAGCTATTTCTGAGCAGACAGCCAGGAGTAACCCCTGAGCAATGCCTGGTGTGGCCCAAAAACCAAAAAAAAAAAAAATAAGTTTAATAAAAACTTCAGTTAGAGATGTTGTAGGATGGAATGATGTTTCTGCTACTTGACAGAAAAAGCATTATTAATCATCAATGGATCACACTGGCATTCTTAGAAGGTTTCAGACACACAGTTATTTGTCCCTTTACTCAAAGTTTGTGAATTGGAAGCAGAATTTTTATTAAACTACAACATGATTCATAAGGCCAGAAGAGAACAGGATATGCAGTTTTAATTGTGTACTTAGTTTGAAATATATTTATCATAGTTCAAATTATTAGGAAATAAATTGGTTGCTTTCTATTTCTCTGGAAATATGGATATTACAATATCAATGCAGTGAACATTGATATTTTTACCTATAAGCTTGCTGACTCATTCAGTAAAAGTTGTCATACAAATCAATTATTGCTTAAGTGATAGTTCCTGGGTGTGGGAGTTAAGCTTAAAGATTTGAATTTTGGATTTAAAAATACCTATTCATAAAATTACTGAAAGTTGTTTTATACTAAGCAACTATATTTTTGTATAGTACATATCTCCATGGAACTGCTGTGACAATGAGAAATTTATGTATTAGTTTCCTTAATATAATCCTTCTACATTGTATAAATGTATAATATATCAAGTATAAATGCTTTTCATCTTTTATACCTAGATCATCAAAATAGCAAGCATATGTTGACAGTTCTTCATATTATATTAAGTTTTGAATACTCATGTCCCCATGTGTTATGCCTCTTTATATGAAGGATTAGTACTTAAATATTTCAAAGTCTCAAGAGTATCCAACGTATAATAAAATCATCTCTAAATTACAAGACTTTTAAAACAGTAAAATTATATCATTCCCTGAATAGTAGTACGACCTTTTATAGTTCTCATTTGTTTGAGTTAAATTCTGATAGGCACTAAAAGAAATAAATTACATGTACCTATGCTTTTAAATTTGGCTTCTAAATATAATCATCTTTGCATTTTTTAATAAAATCCTGCCTTTTTTCTATTTTTCAGAGTTTGGAAATTAATTTTTCTGAAGTTATTTTCAGACATTAGTTTTTTTTAAAGCTATTATGTAATTCTGATGTGCAGCTACGGTTCAGAATCTGTGGTGAAAATAAGTTCTTGAATTTGTTGTTGGCAGAAACTACAAGTGAACATAATATATTGACAGACTTCTTAAACAGATGAAATTCTAGCCCTGTCAACAACTTATATGGAATACACTTATTATGCACAAGCATGTTCTCCTATCAAATTCAAGGAAATACTTGGTAAAATCATAACAACACATTTGCAGTTAAAAATGCTGAAACAAAAGCCAAAATGGTCATTTAAGGATAGCTATTAATTAGAAACCCATCATCATTGAAATGATTTGTTCTCACAGATTACTTTTCACTTCATATATTTTATAGTTCCTCTTAAGAAATAATTCTAGTACATCTTTGTCTTAAAAAAAAAAAAAAACTCCTCACATTCATCAAAAGTAGTTATGCAATTATGTATTAGAATATAGTAGTATTGTAATTATTTGGCTAATTTTTAACTATCATATCAGATGTATAAGATTTTCTGCCATCTCAGATTTGTATGCATTGATGTTTTCCAACACCTCATATAATGTTCATAACTGTTAAATGTTCATCATTGGAAATGATGTCGCTAGTTACTTGTTTACAAATAAGAAAAATGCAGAAAATTTACCATAATTTAATCAAAAGATGGACCAGAACAGTTTTAATTTAGTAAATTATCGCAGCTGATGTCTTTTAGTACAAAAGATTTTAATCATCTTTGATAATTTATTCATATTTAGTTTTTAGAAGACTGATGACTAACAGATGTCTTGCTTGTGGATCTCTTTTATTATAGAATTATTTGTGTGTGTTTATATTCACCACAATTTTTTGTTGATTTGATTTGTATTTATGCTGAAGAATTTCCACCCCAAGTTAGATATAATAATACATTATTCAAAAGCCTTTAACCCTTAAGTCTTAGGCATATACTTATATCTAACTGGTACAGCAAAGACTATTTTCCTAATCTGCAAATATAATTATACTATTTTTCCTGTTTTTCCATCTACTATGTGTATCTATTCACAAAAACATGTATGTAAATTATGGACAGAGCAATTCTTTGGCCATGCGTTTCATGGTGTGGAAAATTATCTTTTTCAGATAACCATTATCTATTTTTAAAGATTTTTATAGACAACCATGAAAATAGTCCCATAAGAAGAGTAATTTTTAGGTAAGCTAAATAAGAGGAATATTAATATGTACATGTAGATGTATGAGTTTAGAGAAATATGCATTAATGTGTATATATAATAGGAATAATTTTATATTTGTGATATTTGTATATACTTACATACTGAAGTATACTCTAATTATAAAAATTAAGAATAAAATTTACTTTTTCTATAATAGACAAAAATAATTTGTACAGATATTATCTATGTCATGTATTTTTATCCAAATCAAAACATCAGTCAATCCTATTAGTATTTTTTAAGTCTGTTGCCAGTTCAAGATATGGATATACAGGCCAGACTATACTTGCCAGTAAAAATACCCACTTTTATTTTATTATCAGAACTTACAATGTGACATATCTTAAAAGCTGCAGTATCAGCCATAGAGCTTGAAAATGTTTTTAATACTACCATCCCAATAGGAACACACCAATTTAGGCATCAATGTGGATTCACCGTCATCTAAATGTTCAGAAACAAAACAACAGAGAATCAACCATCAACAAATCTTTTAGCAAACCACAATGACTTAATGACCTCATTGCAAGATACATTAATTTTCCTAAATTTTCTTATAGATGTACATAAAAAATAATCTCATTACCACTTACTTGTAAAGATACAATATAAAATATATCATGTAATGCCTGTCGAGTGTGTAATATAAGTAATAGTAAAACAAGAAAATGAGGTTCAACAATTATTTTTCAACTTTCTGACTATTGTCTCCTTCTAACCTTGTTTCTTTCCTGTGTATCCCTCCTCCTATCAATTTGCCCATAAATATGATTCCAGGCTTCTCCCACTTACATAGTTTTCACCTGTTTCCCTCATCAAATATCCTGAGCACCCACAAGAGGCCTCCAATTTAAAAAGCTTGATTAAATAATTATATCATGGTGCTGTATTTGATATCTAGTATTTCTTACAAATATTTTATTTCAATAATTTCCTCAAGAATGTAAAAAGGTAACAAAATTAAATGTAAAATGTAGTGGAAATTCTTCTATTTTTTTTTTTACCATTACAAACAGTAATTCTGTCATTCATGTATTTAAATTGCTTAGGTAATGCTCAAATAAAATAATGAGGGGAAAAGTGTTCTTTAGTCGTAGATGATATCAGACCCTCAAAATGTCCAAGAAATAAATAATTGAACAAATAGAATTATTAAGATAATTCATTAGCTTGGATAAATTAAAGATTAATGTATTTAGATCAATATTGTAAATTTTACCAAGAATAAACAAGCAAATCATAATCAAAATTACATCTAAGGTAGCGAGGTGCAATAATATGTCTAATAAGAATTTCACGGTGTCTACCGAGCAACACAAAATTGCCCTAAGTGGTAGATATTTGTTACTATATCTACTTTAAAATTATTATTTGGGTCCAGAGAGATAGTTCAACAGGCAGGACACTTGCCATGCACACAGACTACTGAGCTTTGTTCCTGGGTACCCTATGTAATCTTCTAAGCCCTGCTAGGTATGATATCTGAATTTAGAGACAGGCATAAGCCCTGAGTATTGTCGAGTGTGGCCCCAAATCAAAATAGATAAATAATAAAAGAAATATTAGACACTCAACGTGGATATAATGCTCAGATGTCACTTTGATACTTAGTGCTTGCTCCTATCTCTAATTAGGAGCAGTTTGGGGGGTTTCAAAATCCTTTTTTATTAATGGAGTTTTTTTTTTTTGAGCCATAAAGGAAGTTGTGTTCCAGCGTTACTCCTGGCTCTCAGTTCAGGAAACACTACTGTCAGGTTTTAGGAACCATATGGAGTGCCTGATATAGGTTTTAGGTGTACAAAATGCCCTACCCAATGATTTTTTGATGCATCACCACAAAAGTAATATATTTTATATATCTTGTTATTCCAATTTATTTAAAATGAAATAGCAATATCACATTTAAAATGTGGTGAAGGGGATTGGAGAGACCGTACAGTGGGGTAAGGTGATTGGCTTGCCTTGCACACAGCCAACCCGGATTCACTTTTTAGCATCCCATGTGGTCCCAGTGCCTCGGAGCCTAAGAGTAATTCCTAATGCTCCACAATTCTAAGCATCAGGGAAATGCAAATCAAAACAACAATGAGGTATCATCTCACATCACAGAGTACACAAACTTATACCTTTCTGGAAAACAATATGGATATTCCTCATAAAACTGGAAATTGAGCTCCCATATGATACAGATATACACTCCTAA
This sequence comes from Suncus etruscus, assembly GCF_024139225.1. NCBI lineage: Eukaryota > Metazoa > Chordata > Mammalia > Eulipotyphla > Soricidae > Suncus > Suncus etruscus. The sequence goes on from NC_064860.1 coordinate 71,453,268, forward strand.
TATATACCCTAAGAACACCAAAACACAAAACAAAAATGTCTTCTAGGGGCTGGAGCATTGGCGCAAGTGGTAGGGCATTTGCCTTGCACACGACTAAACTAGGACTGACCGAGTTCGATCTCTCAGCGTCCCATATGGTCTCCCAAGCCAGGGGCAATTTCTGAGTACATAGCCAGGAATAACCCTCACCTGGTGTGGCCCAAAAACAAACAAACAAACAAACAAAAATGCCTTCTACACTCCTATGTCCCTTGCAATGCTATTTACAGTAGTCAGGACATGGAAACAACCCGGATTTCTTACAATAGATGAGTGGCTAAAGAAACTGTGGTAACATACACAATGAAATACAGGGCAGCTGTTAGGAAAATTGAAGTCATGACATTTTCCTATACATGAATGGACATAAAAACTATTACGTTGGGTGAAATAATTCAGAGGGAGATATATAGACTCAGTATTAGTCTCACTCATCTATGGGATTTAAAAATAATAAAAGCATGGTAGCAATAGCTGGAAACAACAGAGACGAGGGCCAGAAGGACTGGCCCATAAAATGAAGCTTAACCTGAGTTTAGTTAGAGAAATAACTACACTAACTACAATCATGACAATGATAGTGAGAGAAATAGATGCCTGTCTCAAAGACAGGCAGGATGTCAGAGTAGGAGGGAAAAGGGGGACATTGGTGGTGGGAAGGTTGCACTGTTGAAGAGAGGGTGTACATTTTATAACTGAAACCCAACTTTGAACATGTTTGTAACCATGGTGCTTAAATAAAGATATTATTAGAAAAATAAAAGTATTTCCTGGGCTCAGGTCCAGGAGCAACACCTTTGCATGGTAAGTGTGTCTTCCCCCCAAATTAGGTGGGAAAATTTTAGAACCAGATTCATAAAAAACAAAACAAAAACAAATAAAACATATAGTACTTTCATATTTTGTCTTTTACATAATTTTATTGTATTTTTATTCTAAAGGCTTTGTTTTTCAGAAATATCTAAAGTTACATAATTGGATACACAATTAAAAAACTTGCTCTAGTATGATATTTTAAATTACAAGAAGTGTTAAAATATGACACTCTTTTTTTTTCTCTGTTTTTTTTTTTTTTTTTTTTTTTTTTGGTTTTTTGGGCCACACCCAGCGGTGCTCAGGGGTTACTCCTGGCTGTCTGCTCAGAAATAGCTCCTGGCAGGCACGGGGGACCATATGGGACACCGGGATTCGAACCAACCACCTTTGGTCCTGGATCGGCTGCTTGCAAGGCAAACGCCGCTGTGCTATCTCTCCGGGCCCTGTTTTTTTTTTTTTTAATTTGCAGAACTTTAAGTTCCAATACAGCAAGTGTGGAGGAGGATCACTAAAACATGAAAATTTAGAAAATTCCTATGATTCTAGTTGTACTCATTGTGAACCTGTTTTAATATTAAATTTTAACACATATATCACATCAGAAATATATCAGAGGTTGGGGCTGAAGCGATAGGCCCATACAGATTCATTCCCTAGCATCCCATATAGTCCCTAACCCTGCCAGGTGTAACTTCTGAGTGCAAATCAAGGAGTAGTCCCTGAGTGCTGCTGGCAACCCCCCCAAAAACTATGTCAAATGTTATTAACAAAAATTTATTTTGTGATAGATTGTTTTGCTCTTTAAATTGAGGCAGCATTTAGTTTCATACTATACAAGAGTTTCAGTGTTCTAACAATTATATTATAAAATTATTTTAAAATATTTGTAATTTGGTTTTTAGCATATCTCATTCATATTTGAGTCACAAAATACACATTCTAATTCTATGTAAAGAGAAATATAATAAGTTGAAATTCTCTAATTTAAATATTTTTTTAGTAGATTGTTTTAAATCAAATCTGGCTGGTGTTTTAAATGCCAATGAGAGATTCATTTCTTAAATTAAAAACTAAAATAACAAAATACAGTAAAATAAGTAAAGTGAAATAAAGTAAAACAAAAATAAAGTGAAGTAAAGGAAACAAAAAAAAAATAAAGGACTCTAGAATGATAATCTGCTAAGAGCAGATTTTAGAAGTACAGATCCAATGCCATAAACTAAATGTCACTCAGTTTTAAAGCCACATATGAGATGGCATAAGTCTCACTGACTATGAAACTTGTATATTTTGATACAACCAGGCATTTGGATCACAGAGTAGGGTAGAATTATAAAATATGAGTCACAAGTTATACTGAATGTAAGACAAGTAGTCACAGTGCAAACTTCCTATGGACTCTCATTTTATTTGACTTTGAAAATGATCAGGTATCTGTGGGACAAAGAGAATTCTATTTGAAGTGGACTATTTTATTAATATTTTGAAATAGAATAAAGATTTTTTTAAACGAGTCAATTATCTGAAAATGAGCACAGGAATTCTACCTTGACAAGCAGAGTGTCTTAAAATAAATACTAGGGATGTATTAAAACTCATTAGAAAATACATGGGGAAAAAAAATTCCTGTTTCACTTGACAGTTCACTCTAAAGCATTAGCAGCTTCCTCCTGGGTGTTGGAATTAATTCTTCCACAAATATATTTAGTACGTTTCAGGTCCCTTCCCCAGTAGGTTTCCACACTTCATTCTTCAAGTTATTGCTGCTTTTCTCTGTCTCGTGCTGTGTAGAGAAATGATAAGATATTGAAGGGAAACCGATTACTTTGGGTTGTCAACATAATCTGTTCAATTGTTTTTGGTGCCTGTTGCTTCTGACTCCTTAAGGAATTCTCAGTTTTTTTTTTTTTTTTTTAGGCTTTGCAAACCTCATTCCAAGAATAAAATTCGTATCCATTGTTATGCATTATATTTCCAATATCTGTTAGAGTTGAACTGATACTTTTGTTGTCATTCATTTTCTAAGCACTAATTTGTTTCACACCCACATGTATTAAGATTTGGAGATAATCTTTAAAGAGGAGTTTTGGAAGAGGTCATGAGCCATTTATATGATTTTTGTAATTTTTTTTCTCTTTCTGTTTATTTTATCCCCAAATGACCAGATTATCTATCTAATTTATCCTTGTGACTGTTTATTCTTTTTCGTTATGAAGGAAGACTCAGTATTTCAGTAAAAACAAATAGGTTTCATTTAAAATCATAAAGCTTTCATATTCTGTACTCTGAAATAGACAGCTATATATTTATTTCCATAACTATTGCATGATCATTGTTGTTTTTCTAAATTTGTTTCTGGTTTTGATCAAAGGTTTTTTTTTGTTGTTGCCGTTTTATTGTTTTGTTTGTGGTTTCTGTTGTTTTCTGCTCGTGGTGGTCAAGGCTTTCTCCTAATTCAGTAATCAGTGATCACCACTAAAGATGATTGGTCAACTACAAATGCCAGTGCCCTGCCCACTGTACTGACTGACTCACTGGCCCTCATCTTGTGTACATTTTTTATCTCTTTAATTAAAGAAAGGAAGAGCTATAGTTTTTTTTTATGTCAACTTTCTACATGAGAGAAATTTAGATGATACATTTAAGGTAGTATTTAGGTCTAATGTAAATCACGAACGTTGTATTTTGCTCAGACAAGACCACCTTGTAGTTTAATCCTTGTATTTTGCTGGCCTTTTGAATAATAGATGCTTTTTTATTAGCAGGGTAATATAGTAGTTTCTACTAGTGAAAATTAAGCATTATTTTATTAGAGTTTAATGGATAACAGATTTCTTTATCAATGTGCTTTAACTATTGTAGATTATATTTCAAAATAGTTTACATACAGCAATTAGCTATAGAATATAAGCCACCTACTTAAATAATTATGTTTATTGCCAAAGACATGACATTTTAAAATAAACTGTTATATGCAACAAAAACTAAGATTTTTCCTAATATTTACTACTTGTTTACTTGCAAAGGTGGAAGATTATTCACTGTGAAATAACTACTACAATGATAGTTTTAATTTGAAGGAACTTAATCTATGTCTTATTGAGTACTATGCATTTAATTTGGGCATTTTTATTTTATATTGACGTACTGAAATTAAGTTGAATCTATGTAGTACATTTTAAAAGTATGACAAAGTTTAAAAGAGATAGTTTCATTTTGAAATATATTCAGTTTATATTCCATATCAATTTAAATTTACTTTAATTAGCTCTTGATAATTGAGGTTTATATACAATTAATTAGCTATTTTTCTACTTCTTAATCATTTTTCTTTCTGGTTCTTAGATTTTCTCATTTGTAAAATAAATAGATAGAACTGAAAAATCTCAAATGCACCTTCATGCTCTAAACTTTCTTGATTTACAACTGTGCTTATAAACTGTCAAGCTCATAATTAATAATTGGTCTCTCAAAATGATTTCACAGGAAGGGCCGGAATGATAGTACAATGGGTAGGGCACTCTCCTTGCACAAAGCCAACCTGGGTTCAGTCTTCAGCATCACATATGGTTCACTGAACATTGCCAAGTTTGATTCCTAAATGCAGAAACACGAGTAAGTCCTTAGCACTGCTGGGTATGGCCTCAAAATACAAATAAACATAAAAACAAAATTGTCAGTGATATTTCAGTTTTTTTTGAATTTACATTTAGGTCTTTATAGAGGGATGGAAAAGTGGTGGACTAGACAATGAGTAATTGAACAAGTAAATATGGTAAAATGCTACAGTATTTTTTTTTTTAGAGAATTGAAGCTTCATTGAAATTTTTGTTCTTTTTTTGTTGTTTGTTTGTTTGTTTTGGGACCACACCCTGCACACTCAGGGGTTAGTCCTTGCTCTGCTCTCAGAAATCGCTTCTGGTAGCCTAAGGAGACAATTTGCGGAACAGGGTATTGAACCCGGGTTTGTGTCAGGTTGGCAGCATAAAGGCAGACACCCTACTGCTGTGCTATCACTCTGGCTCAGCCTCATAAGACATTAAAAAACAAAGTCAGTAACATGTTTGGAAGATAACCCAGTTATAGGTCATGTCAAACTTTTTCTATCTTTTCATTGCTGATCAACAGCAATATTGTTCCCCAAGTGACTGGAGACAATGGTGAGCCAAAACTGAAAAAGGCCTTAGATTAGGATCAAAATCTTGTATTCTGTATTTTAAACAGTAATAAAATCACAGTGATAATTGGAACAATTGATATTTGAACAATATTTGGGAACTCTTCAATATATAAACTACTAAGTGACATTTTGTCTTTGTAACCAGGCACCACCAACTATTTGAACCTCATTTCCAAAACACAATAAATCACAATATACACATATTAATAAAATACCTTTGCTAATAAACATATATCATTACCAGGCTGATAGATTTTATCCTGATTGGATTTCCTTCTTAGCAAAATTAAAGTCATATCTTTATGCCTCCTTCAATCTTCAATTGGTACAATCTAACTGTCCTTTCCAGTCCAGTAGATATCTCTTTTTAAATGTCTTGGTGAATACAAGCATAAAATTTCTTTATATTTCCTTTCTTTCTATTGCAACATTTGTTCCATGTTTTTTTTATTTGATTTAAATTTTATTTAAAGTAAGATTTAATACAAGCAGGTTAATTCACTAAAACTGGAACAGGAACCAGAAAAAATCTTTAACTGGTATTAAAAAATATATATATATATAATATATATTATATATATTAGTCATACTAGATCTAATTAAATTGAATAGTTTCTTTTTTTCCATTTCTTTAGTGGATTGATGACTAACCAGTGTACTGTTATGAAAGATTTTCTCAAAATATAAAATTTATAAAAACTATTCTAAATTACTCAATGTTTTTTTTATTATGACTCACCATTTTTATGTTATTGTCTTTCTTCCTCCAAACAATTGCTCACTTTGTATTTTATTTAAAATGAAACATTCTGTGTGACTTCCTACTCATCACATGTTGATTGACTTGATTTCCTCCCAGTACCATATAGCTATCTTTGTATTATTCATCTTGAGAATAAAAGGGCTATACCCACACATTTTTGTCTTTTGGGGGCGGGGACACACCAGCCAATGGTCAAAGATTACTTCTGTCTCTGCAGTCAGGAATTATTCTTGGTTGTGCTTGAGACCATATGGGAGGATGAGTTTGGCCTGGGTTAGCCATATACAAGGCACTTGCCCTTTTATTGTAGTTGTAGTTGGCCATCTATGAGGCAACTCTGTAGTAATTGGCTGCATATAAAGCAAGTGCCAATTCTGCTGTAGTATTGATCCAGTCCATATTATATACAACTTATTTTAGAATATTTTGTGGCACTCTAGGAACAGTGCTTAATGTTTCAAATATTCACGTGTTTGAGATCTTATCATGTTATGGAGGATTTGTTTTTTATTTTATAATACAATTATATTGTTGCTGCATATTTGTTTTAAGCTAATAATCAACTCAGTATAGATAACATATAAATATATTGCAGGAATTTTGTTGGTTCTAAACTCACTATTTATTGTTAGCTGATAAGCCAGGTTATGCATTAAAAAATATTCAGAGGCCGGAGAGATGGCACAGTGGCAGGGCATTTGCTTTGCAAGCAACCGACTCAGGATTAATCCATATAGTCTCAGGGCCTGCCAGGAGTGATTTCTGAGCACAGAGCCAGAAATAAACCCTGAGCACCACTGGGTATGGTTCAAAAACCAAAAAAAAACAAAAAACAAAAATTTAGAGGTTAGAGCAATAACACCACTGGTGGGGCATTTACCTTGCATGCTGTTGATCTGGGTTTGATTCACAGCATCCCATATGGTCCCCTGAGCACTGTCAGAAGTAATTTCTTAGCGCAGAACAAGGAGTAACCAATGGCATTGCTGGTGTGGTCAAAACAAAACAAAACAAAACAATAAAATATTTCTAGTGATCAGCTTTGATTAAATTTTTAATAGCGTTTGATATTTGAATTCTCATGATATTTCAATTTGATTAAAATGTATTAAGAAATCGCAACTAATATTATTGTTCTTGTCAAGAGTCCTTTAGATGTATTGTTCACTTAATTTAAGGTGTGTGTGTTTAATCAATAGTCTTGATCCAAAGACAATTATCCAAATATGAGCAAAATGGTAATTATTTGATTACAATATAAGACATTGTCTTGATATTCTATATTGTAAGAATTTTAATAAGAAACGTATTGCCTTTATAGCTAAAACTTTCTAAAATATATTAATAGTTCCCTGCTTTTATGAAAAGCATGTAAGAAAAGGGAGTCCCACAGCGATTTTATCCAGAAAAATGAGACGCGTATAGTATCTGAAAGTATTATGGGCCACTCTATTTTATTGTAGATAGCTATTGTTACTTCTACAGAAGCATCATTAATACACTATCACAAGAGAATCTTTTTCCTTTGTTTTTCTCCTGGAAGTTTGACAAAGGAGTTTCATTTTTATTCACCATCTCTTTCAGGTGTTTCTGTCAAATAATTATTTTCCCTCTGGAGATACAAAGATTCTGAATGGTAGACAGAATTTGTTTAAGCTGCCTTTTATACTTGAAGTACTTATTTACATCATTTCTTTCACAAGAAATTCAGTTACTGTAATTTTTAGTAAAATGAGATGTAGATATAATCCACGCAGGCCATCTTTATGCAGATGACAATGTGACAGAAGTCAGATCTGTTTACTTAATCATTTTCCACCCAATCCTCTCCTGAATTAGATGTGTGTGTGTGTGTGTGTTTGTATGTGTGTGCTCTCTGTGTGTGTTTTGTACTTCTCATGTTTAAGAGGTTGTGGTGACATAAAAATTGGTTTAGGTTATAAATTTTCAAGTAATATTATCAAAAGAAGTTATCAAGTTTGTTATGTTCTTGTAGATAGTATTTATAATTTTATTCATTTCATTAAATTTTATTCTAAGGCCATGGTTTAGAAAATTGGTAGAATTTCATGCATAAAACATTCTGGCATTACAGCCCCCGACTCTACACTTGAACATTGTTGTTGTGTTCTTCAACATCCTTTTCACCCCAAGCTCTACCTCTGATCACTGTGGCAAGCTTTCTACTATCAATGTTTCAGTTTTCTGTTGCCTTTAATCATTTGCTATTACCCTATTATATTGATTTATTTACTAAATATTGGAAAGGTCATTCTGTGTCTGTCCTCCTTACTAACTTTGCAAATTTCTTCCTATATACAATTAGTTCTCTAATGATGTGTGTGTGTGTGTGTGTGTGTGTGTGTGTGTGTGTGTATGGTTTCATCCATCGATGGTACATAATGAAAGTTCAGTGTTTAGCTTTATTTTGTTAACTGTCCGTATTGTTTTCCCAAAAGCCTGGACCAGTCAACATTCCCACCATTAATAAACAAGGGCAACATTTTTGCCACAAGCATGCCAACACTGATTGTTTTTGTCTTTAAGATGTGTGTCAGTCTCATAGGTGTCAGATGATATTTTATTGTTTGATTTCCATTTCTTGATGGTAAGTGATGCATGACATTATTTATCATATGCTCATTGACCAGCTTATGGCTCCTTTGAGCCAATATCTGTTTATCTCTTGATTCTGGTATTCAAGATAGAGATTATACAATTATTCTCAAGAGAATTTAATAAGAAAGATTTTAAAGGTAATATTTTCCTTGAAAATTAAAGAAGCCTGAATATACTGGACTGTCTTTATATATAGTGATTACTTGTTTAAACAAAACTAGGCCTATTTTCCTCACTCTATATAATAATCAATCTATCCATTATTTATTCCATTGATCATCTCCTTAAAAAGTGGTCAGGTAATGCATACAAATGCACTGTAGGATCTGAGATAGGTCAGCAAGACAGCGTGAGTCATAAAAAAATGCTTTTTTATTCATGTCTACTGTCAATTACTGTCAATTACCATTAGAATGATAGATAAAGAATTTGAAATGTAAACTGGGTAACACGAATTCAGTAGTCAGGACACTGAGTAAATAAATATGCATACCTATTTCTTTTCTTTTTCTTCTTTTGTTTTTGAGCCACACCCTGTGATGCTCAGGGGTTACTCCTTGCTATGTGCTCAGAAATCGTTCCTGGCTTGGGGGACCCTATGGAACACCAGGGATTGAACCGCTGTCCGTTCAATGCTAGCACGTGCAAGGCAGACACCTTACCAATTGCGCCACCACTCCAGCCCCGCATAGATATTTCTTTAGAAAATGTATTGAGAATAGTGCTTACCAGTTATTCTCAGGCAATTTGTGATCTGTAAGCATGTTTACTCCCCTATATACATTTCATGTAATAATGGTTTGAAGCCATTTGTAATTCTTTAAGTTGATTGTTTTTATAACTATGAGTATTTAAATGTTTTGAAAAACATGGAAAAGACATAGGAAATGCACTAAAAGTATGTTTTGTTTTGTTTGGAGGGTTTTTTTGTGTGTAAATCATATTTGTTGAATGATTTCTTAGTATGGAGCCTTTAACTTTTTAGTAGAACCACACATTTTCTAAAGATTGCCTTAGAGTAATGAATAAGTCACTTTCATGTAAGCTAGACTCAAGCCAGTGATTTGGAGTAATTGAATCTTTGTCTCATCAATCTCATGAACCATTTAGTCCCCATCTCTAGAGCAGTTTTAAGTCTATTTCTAAATGTGTATTCTATTTTTATATTATGCCAATCAAATATGCTCTCAAAGGAAAGCAAGTGAATGGTTCAATTATGGCCATTGATGCTTTCCACTCACTTTCAGGCCCACTGCTTCTGAATTACTGTGGGTAAAACTTGAATATTCCCCATGGAGAAGAATAATGGAAGAGAGAGAAAAAAGAGATTGATACCAAAGATATAGTGCTCCGTATATTTTAAAAATCTTTGTTCTCTTGACTATATGTAGTTAGTTATAATAACTATTTTATGTGTCTAGAGAATTAGGATATTGCATTTGTTCTATTTGTCTATTTAAAAATTTATCTGTCTCCCAAATTGCATGTTTTATACAAAAAAGATCACACAGATACGTTAGCAAGATATGATCTGCATTTATAAGAATACAATACAGTCACTGAGGATATTCTACTGAAAATTTTGTTAGAAAACACGACAGTCTTCAGCAAAATTAAACATACAACAAATTAGCTTTTAACTGCTATGTGCTTTGTAGTAAATGCCAGTATTTTTCTTTTATATAATGTTTTAGACAGAGTTGAATAGTTGATATTGATTTTTTCTTTTTATTTCCATTGTTTATCATTCACACTGTATTAAATATTTACAAATATAAGCTATTTCACAGAAATGCATTTTCAATATTTAAAAATTTTGTAATTTAATGCCTGCACATAGCATGTATGTATATGTTCATATGTATATATATACATATTTATTTATTTTTATGTAATGCATAGAATAAATATTGACACAATATATTTTAAGTTATCCCCAAATACAGCTTTTTATTTTTGGGTTTTTCAGGCTCAGGGGTTACTCCTGGCTAAGTGCTCAGAAATTGCCCCTGGCTTGGTGGGACCATATGGGATGCCTGGGGATCGAACCGAGGTCCTTCCATGGCTAGCAATTGCAAAGCAGACATCTTACCTCTAGCGCCACCTCACTGGTCCCAAATACAGCTTTTTATATTATTAATTTACTTTATTTATAGATAATGTATCAAATATTTGACATAATTGATAATATTTCTTTTCCAGCAAAGTATGGTGAAATTATTTTTAAAAAAAAAGAAAGAAAGAAAAGTAGAAGGAAGAATAAAAAGGACACAGAAACAAGATAATTTCTGAAAATTATTGTATCTTGAGGTCCTGAAGTCATTGTCAGATTAGTAAGTTCTTGTTGTTAGTTGATCTTTTATTACTTTTTTGTTTATGAACATTAGTTGACTTTGGCTACAGATTGGCATTGAGATTGGTGTGTTCTTATGGAGTTAACAGTATTATGCAAAAATAGAATTTTAATCACTATTGCTTATTTAACAACTTCTGAGGGGCATTGTTTGTTATACTTGCCAGGACTTTGGGAAATATGGCAAGGTGAGGGGTGTATGCCCATATTCATTCCAAAAAGTCTTGGTGGTCTCAGCCAGGATATCAACATACCTGGAATTTTGGCCAAATTGGCGTTTCTTTAGAGAGCCATAGAGGAATTGTGAATCAGGACCATTGGCAAAGTGGGATGTTTTGGGTTTATCATGCAGCAGGGCATTGGCAGGGCAGGGTCTTGGCCTACACTCTCTTCCTGAAATTGCCAGCTATCAAGGGCATGGTTGCTGTACTCATATTATCATGGCTGTTTACATATCGTTTGCACACAGAGAGAATTTGTGGAGCTGGCCAGCTACAGATATGGCGACTGTATTTGTGGGCATGGTTTCAGCTGGCAGGGCTTCTGAAAGTACAAGAAGTTGTCAGGGTTGGTGGGAGGATTCTTGCTCTCCAAAAAATGTCCTTATCATGTTAGCCCAAATACCTGGTGTTTTGGTCAGATTGGTGTCAGGAATAGTCTCAATGATATTTTAATCAAAGCAGTACAAAACAAAAGCCCTCTAAAACCTGAAGGATAAATATATTATTTTGTGAACTACATATTTTCCATAATGACCAGATTTGACACAGCTATTTTACTAATTTATTGCTTATTTCCAAAACCATGAATATGTTTAAAGATTTGATGTGATTTTTCTGAACTAGATGATAAATATTGTAATCTGGATAACAGTATATATTTTTAGTTAATCAGATTTATTTTTATTACTGTTTCCTGATTTTTGCTTTGACCATTTAACAATTCAAGATTCTCTGACAAAATATCTTATCACATTTATATTTTATTTAACCAGTGCTCTGTATTTTAACTTCTTCAAAATGATTGACTTTCCATTTTAGGCATATAGGATTTTTCACAAATGCTTGAAAAATGTGAAATACTGACATTTAACTAGATTTTTATTATTTGCCCTATCTTATTTTCATCTGTTTGCATTTTTTACCCAGTTAAAATGTATACATTATCTCGAAATGTGGTGATTGGGTTCATTATTTAAAATTTTCAACATATTCCCAAGTGGTTATATGTTAGATATAAACATACCACAGAAAATTTATATTGATTTATTTTTTTACATTTGCCATGACTTCCACCAAATTATATAGCATAATTATATCTCATGTCAGATTATTTTTTAAAACAATTCTTTTCTTCTATGCTACTGAAAACAGTGTATTTAGAAGTATATATAAAATTATTTTAAATTTGATCTTTTTAACATTTTATTTTATAAAACAACGAATTCTAACTTTTCTTTTTAAGGGTTTCTGATTTTTAAAGAACTTTTCCAAACTGTTTTTAGTTCTTGAGAGAGAGTCTTGTAGGTAAAGTGCTTGCCTTGCATGTAGCCAATTTGGGTTTAATACTTGGATCACATAGTACCCTGAATCCACCAGGAATGATCCCTGAACACAGATCCTGGAATAAGCCCTGAGAACAGTTAGGTATAAGATATTCCATAAATCCTCCAAAAAAATCATTTTTTTATACAAAATAGTACTGTGGAGAAGAAAATGTTGGGCAGTACTTGCAATGCTTAAAGGAACATGCTAGACATTTTGCTCAAGTATCATGTGGTGTCTTGTTTCAAAACAGGCTCAGATGTATACAATGTCAACAACACCTTAACCCCTATTCTCTAACACTGCCCTGTTATTTAATTTTCAATACGTATATTGAGTTACAAAACAATGGAAATGGAGTTATAAAGAAAAAGAGGTGGGGCCAAAGGTATAGATAAGCAGCTAAGACAATTATTTGTAATTAGGGAGCCAAATTCAAACCCTAGAACACCTTAAGATCCCTTAAGCCCACCTGGAGCGATACCAAAACTCAGATCTAGGAGTTATCTGTGACTACAACTAGGTCTCGTTGAAAACAAGCAAACAATAAAAATTAATAATAAATAAATGCTGAATTCTTACCTTTTTATTTACAAAATAAAACTAGATTTATTGATAAAATTTAATTGAAAATTAAGTCCATGGCAAGATAACTGGCTAAAAAAAGAAAGCCATAAAGGAAGGAAGGAAAGATAGAATATACAGAGGGAGAAGTAAACCTGAGAGGATTATGAAAGGGATATAAAGTGAGGTAAAATACTTACTTCTGGGACAATGCCAGGACAAATCCTTAACTAAATTCTCATAAGTTATTTTGTGCCACCTAAGGGAATCAAAGAACCCAAATAGTGATTTGTCTGCAATGCTCCACATTTTTGTACTTCTCATTTCAGTATTCCTGTATTCAGCTATATATTGTCTTTTTAAAAAATCTAGTTTCTGGGGCTGAAGAGATCCTAGAGATATAAGGTGCTTATCTTGTAATAAGCCCACTGAGGTTCAGTCACCTCCACCTTATGGAGGAAAATGAAACTAGTCAAATGTGAATAAAGTCTGAGCTCTCTTATTAGCTGAAAGTCATTTTAAAGAAAAATGTTTCATTTTATTGTATCATGTATGATTCTTTGTAAAAAGAATCCTCAAATTTGTAAGTAAAAATTATTATATTAGAAATTCTAACTGTCGATAAGTACTGTTTCTAGTTATTTTTATATCTATTAGTGTATATATATACATATGTATATGTATATATAATAAGCTTTGGGGTCACATCGGGTTGTGCTCAGGTTGTTACTTCTAACTCTGCTTTCAGAAATTACCCCTGGCTGCTCAGGTGCGAACCTTTGTTTGCCATGTGAAAGGCAAATGCCCTACCTGCTATTCTATTATTCCAGCCCACCCTAAGAATATATATTTACCTGTAGAATTTTATATAAGTATGTATTATCAGGAGGTTTAATATTAATTTTTCAGCATAATAAAATTTATATAAGTTTATGCTATTAAATTATATAGCAAAAAGCAATCTTAAAAATATATCATAATATGAAATAATGGGTTAGTAAACGAATAATATTTTTCTACCTATTTTCAATTGAAATGATTATTATAAAATTGTAATTCTCTTTGTTCATGTTAGAGGGAGAATTGATTTCAAGTGTAAATCTACCCTCTCACACTGACATGAAGATAGTTCTGAAATTGAAAATTATAATACCAAAAAGACATATCTTTGGAAAATTAGTCTATTTTGTGTCCTTTAGGTTAACTAATAACTTCTACTCATTAAATATTCCCTAATGAGAACTTACTGTTTATACCAGTAAGTCTCTTATTAAAAGAAAAAACATACACACACAAAAAAAAACTACTTCACAGGTATTTACAAAGATCTAAGTGAATGGCTGTCCAAATAGGGTGTAAAACCTTTTTAAGTACCATTTCAAAAAGTATACTTGATAGAATTTAGAGGAGGTCATGTACTAAAGAACATTTACAGTGATTTAATTCATTCATTTTATAGATTAAAGTTTCTGCTATTCTATTGATGTACAATGGATTTATGTGTTTAACTCCCATTAACACGGTTGGTGTTTTGTGCATAAAATGGAAATACACTTAACAGAAATATTCTCTTTGCTTGAATACTGTGTAGTCCCTTTTATATATAAAATTTTAAACTTAAGCAAAAAAAACCCCTAAGGTATCTGTATTACGAACATTTAAATTAACAACCTATGATTTGTAGAAACCTAATTTTTATTTCTTTGGGTGTGATTAGAAACTAATCCCAATTTAATGGTTAGGAGTGACACCAAAAATACTCAGAGAACGACATGGTGCCCCTGTGGGAACCTAAGACCTCCCACATGTTAAGCATGTGCTACACTTAGATTTATCTTCCTGGAACCGCTTAGGTAGGTATAGTTAAAAACCTATAGTTAAAAGCACTTCATGTTGGGGTCGGAGTGGTAGCATAGTGGTAGGGCATTTGCCTTGCATTTACTCTGACCCAGGATTGATGCGGGTTTGATCCCTGGCATCCCACATGGTCCCCCAGTCAGGAGTGATTTCTGAGTGAGCCAGGAGTAATAACCCCTGAGCACAACCATGTATGGCCCAAAACACACACACACACACACACACACACACACACACACACACACACACACACACAGCATTAATGCTAGATCTTAAAAATATCCTATATTTCTAAAAGTCTTGCTTTTCTGAGTACCCTTAGTATTTAACATTAATTCTATTAAGGATGTTGGAGTCTCAAAATTTATAAAAAAAAAGAATTGTGATATAGCCAGATCATGCCTCCCCTTTTTTTATTAAACATTTCCAAGAAGATTCCCCATCCCGCCTGTCACACATTTTTTGGCTTGGGGACTACAGCCAGCAGTGCTCAGGTTTTATACCTGGCTCTGCATTCAGGGATTACTCCTGTGGGGGATCAGAGGATAGACCCCAACTTGGCTGTTTTTAAGGTGATCAACCTACCCACTGCACTATCGTTCTGGCCTATTGTATTATAATTTTTTTTAACTCCAATGGGGCTCTGATATAAAGAATATTTAAGAGCTTGGTTTCAATTGGTTCAATTGAAATTGGTCCAAAAATTTATCTTATTCGGGATTTTAAAATAAAAATTTATGTACAAGTATTTGATGTATTACTTAATAATTAGTACAAGGACCTGAACATACTAAACAAAGGACATTTGGTTTTGGAGTTAGTGAACATGTAACAACCAGGATTTTTCCAGAACAAAGATGAGTTAGAATGTGTTAATATATCTTTCTTCCAATGGACAATTATATTTCTATACTTACATAAATTTAAAAATACTCCAAGATTGCATCAGATCACTTCTCCAGTTAAATGATACTTCATGTTGCAAAATACACACGTGAATTTATAGATTGACTTATATTAATGATACAAATGTGTTCAAAGCAAATAAAAAATCAACTGAAACTGAACGGATCTTCCGGAAACATAAACATAAGGAAAGACGATATCCCAGACTCCATCCGAGCTTCAGCGCAAGGGCCAAGACCACTAACCACAGAAGACAGATTAAAATGACATCGAGGAAACAGAACTTCTAAAATCACAAAGAAAGTCTTCATCATAAGTTCCACTCCTTGACCTGTGCACAGACTGAGAACTCTGAATTTAGAGGTCTGTTTTTAATATCCAGATCGGAGCTGAAGTCTTCCATACGGCACAAAAACACCAAGGAAAGAGTAAATGAACGTGAAAGGAGTCTATAGATAATCCCATGACAATATATTCTCTTTTTTATTTTTATTTAATTTTTTCTATTTTTTTATTAATTTTTATCTAGTTTTTGTCAATTTCTTTGTTTTGGGGTAAATATTGAAGTAGTTGTCCATTTTTTAAATTATATATTTACTTTTTTTCTCTTTTTTTCTTTTCTTCCTCATTGCGCCTTGTCATATTTCCTATCTCAAGACCATGGCAACTATGTGGTGCATACTTGTATTGCTGCAGTGCTCACTGGATATCTTAATTGATTCCTCTTTTTGAACTGTTGTGGTGTTTCACCTTCTTTTCCCCTTCGTCCCTCAAACCAAGGATTAGAGCCTCTAGAATGACTCTGCTCATAGTCGGCGTAGTCGATTTTTATCCCATTATATTACCTTTCTCTTCCTCAAACTAAACCACATAACTTGAACTTTCTAGTCCCGGCTCCCAATTAGAGGGGGCAGTAATGGAGGCACCAAGACCAAACAGTTATAAGACCACTAAGTAATAAACTAGACACAGAAGGGACCATGCATTCTAGCAGCCCCTGCGGGGGGCGGAGAGTGGAGGATATGGGAGGCAGGATGGGAGAGGTTGTGGGAGAACAATTCGGTGGTGGGAATTCCCCTGATTCAATGTAAACATATACCTGGAATATTACTGTGAACGATATGTAAGCCACTATAATTAAAATAAAAATTATATTTAAAAAAATCAAACCAACTAAAACATGGCTTCTAACATATCATTGGATCTCTATTTCATTCAGAATAAAAACTTTTATTTCAGATTACTGTTCCAAGATTCCCACAAACTCTGGGGTGCTGAGGGTTTCCTCTCCTTGTTGGAGGATCTGCTGCCCTGGATCACTGGAGCAATTTATTCTTGCGAAATCTAAAAGTCAAAATTAGGGTTTGCATATGTGAGATATATGCTCCACATAATTCTGCCTCTAAATGTTCATTTTTATACAGTGCAATGAATTGCTTTCAATAAACATAAAGCGAAATACATTTGTATGAGAAATTTTCTAGGAGTTATATTATTAAATGCAAATAATAAATTATGCTAAATAATATATGCTTAATAGTATATTAAAAGTGCTATTAAATATATAATCAATATAAAAATGGCATTAATGCATTTATATGTTCATGTTTACCTTGATATCCAAAATGTATCTTAATAAGAGAGCCTCTAGTTCTATCCAAGTTACATCAAATTGTATGATTTCCTAAATATTTATTTTACTTTTTTTGCACTAGCCAAATATTCAGTAAGGGCCTTCCTGACTCTGCTATTGAAAAGCAACACTCATCTCAATATCCAACCTCATACTTTTGTTTTTCTTGAATTTATCTATTTCAACATTCTAAATTTACTCTAAATTTTTTTAAAATAATGTTTACCTGGGCCGGAGAGATAACATGGAGGTAAGGCATTTGCCTCGCATTCGAATCCCGCCATCCCATATGGTCCTTCGAGCCTGCCAGGAGCAATTTATGAGCATAGAGCCAGGAGTAACCCCTGAGTGCTGCAGGATGTGACCCAAAAACAAAAAAAAAATTGTTTTTTTTGCCTTTTTCACTTTTAGTATCACTTCAGCCTTGAGATGATAGGAAATTTAATGTTTTTTTTTCTTCAGTTATGCTTCCAAGCATTTGGGTCTATGTCTGAACATAACTGTTCTTTCAATAATTTTTGAATATATAACAAGTTACTGAAAATGGAACCTATAGAAAGTGAAAAGTTTCATTACAATTTCATTTAAATCAGCAAGCTATTGCCTTCATAAATACTCATTGGGGGGAAGGAAAAAGTCAGAGATTATTGGAGAAAGACCCAGGAGTCTTGATTCATTTTCCCAATTGTATCCGTCTATGTGAATTTAGGTAAATCATATTACAGTCCCAGGATTTAAAAAATTCTGCTTTTACATTAGAAAGCAAATGGTACTAGAATCACTAAGCTTCCTTCCATTTCTAAAAATTCTTTACAGAGTGATTCCTTTAAACTTACTTACCCAACAAAGTTTGAATAAATCCATCCACTGGGAGCCAGACACAATTTAGCATAGCTCAGTAAGCAATGAGATGCTGTACATATTTGCAAGGCTCTGCACTCCAGAGAATGCCATAAAATCGGAGCTTATAATAAGGAAACAATGTACAAATAAATAAATGAGGGAAATGGCTTGGTATAGTTAATGGAGACTATAAATAGAGAAGCTTTGATAGCAAGAAACTTCTTTATTGAGAGACATGATGGTAAAGTATATTTAAATGTATTTGTCTAGTACTCAGTCCAAACTTTTAAAAAAATACCATTAAAGTTCATAAAATATAATCTGAATAAATAGTCTTGGAAAACCTGAAAATAATATTACCTATTACATTCACATTTTCTTCTGTATGTCATAGAAAATGTGGACATAAATAACTACTTGCAATTATAAGTATTTTCAATAAGAAGGAAGAAGAAGGAAGTATGTGAAATGGTATTACATGGCAAAGTGTGAAATTTTTAATTAAACATCCACATTTCAATATACTGCAAGTTATAGGAGAACTTATTCATGACAGAGGAAAAACTTTAATGCATAGATATTACCAGAGAATGTTAACTTGTATCTGCATTTACCTACATATTTTCATTTTAGTTTGTAAATTTACTGTTCTCCTAATTTAATCAATCAGAATTATAAAATGTATAAAACTTTAGAAATAATAAACCAGAATCAAATTTTGAATTTATAATTTTACACAACAGTTATGTTTTTTTCTGTATTTAATTTCAATCTCACTTATGTATTATAAAGAAGTCATTACAATTAAGAGTTCTCATTTATGGGGCCGGACTAGATAGCAGAACGGTACCGTGTTTGCCTTAGATGCAGAAGGACGGTGATTCAAATCCAGGCATCCCATATGTTCCCCCGAGCCTGCCAGGAGCGATTTCTGAGCATAGAGCCAGGAGTAACCCCAGAGCGCTGACAGGTATGACCACCCCCCAAAAAAAAGAGTTCCCATTTTTTTAAGGAGGTGATAGTTCAATTATAGAGGAACAAGTGAAGGTACATGATCAAATCAAGGTTAATACTTGAAAAATCTCTCGAATTCTAAATCTAAGATATTAGCTAATTAATTAAAGTCATTTAAATATAAGAGAATATTATTTAAAGTAGTTTAATTTATAATAAAAAAGCTAGTCATATGAATATGTGTATTAAATGGTATTGCTTGTGTTGCTCTATATTGTAAAGGTATTCTTAAGTGTATTCAAAGTACTGAACTCTGGGAAATAGATCTGCCTGCTTTTGTGGTCCTGTTGTAATTGAGGTATCTACAGAAAGAATTGTAAGTAGCGATCAAGATTGGGAGAAAAATGATTTTTCAATAAAAACTATTTACCAACAAACCATGAAACTTTTTGTAAAATTTTTAATTTGTAAAATAAAACTTAGTTAAAAATTGAAGTATAATTAATAATTATATAATACTGACATTATTCATTGCAGGTTATTAATTTTAAGTATAAATATTTATTTTGCAATGTGAAAAATATTTTGGTTTTGGTATTTTGGTTTTTTTTTTTTGGTTGGGGACAATATCCAGAGATGCTCAGAGTTTCCTGGCTTTGTGCTCAGGAATCATTTTTGTCAGTAGATGTGGATTCATATGAAATGTTGATAACTGAACTTAGGTTAGTGGCATATAAGGCAAGTGCCCCACCCACTATCACTTTCACCCCAAATATTTTTTTTACATGTAAATAAAGCATAGTATTATTGACAATAAGAATTTTCAAATGAAAATTTAAAATAGTTTAAAATTTTTATTTTAAAATGATACAATCAAAAATATATCATTTTTATATTAAATGCTAAAATTATTTAATCAGTCTCTCAACGTGAAAACAAGTTAAGTCAATTGAAAATAATTATTTTCAGGAGATGATTCTTATTTTAAAGACCTGTTTTTTGTTTGTTTGTTTGTTTTTTGGTTTTTGTGTCACACCAGTGATCAGGGGTTACTCCTGGCTCCATGCTCAGAAATCTCTCCTGGCAGGCTCGGGGGACCATATAGGATGCCGGATTCGAACCACAGTCCTTCTGCATGAAAGGCAAATGCCTTACCTCCATGCTATCTCTTCGGCCCCTTAAAGACCTGTTTTAAAAGATTTTGTTGTTCATACATGGTTGTTATATTTATCTGAATTTTATTGTTCTAGCATCTTATTCACTGTAAAAAAATTAGACAAGGCTCTTCCTTTTATTGTGAAATTAGCATGCATTATGTTGTCAAGTTTGCCTTGACCACATGTACAAATGCATTTATAATGAGGAATAAAAGCCATATTGGATTTAAATTTCACTTATTCATCATAATTATTATGTTTTCTTTCAAAATGCCATTTAGAACATATAGAGAAGAGGATCATACAAAATTTTACTTTGGTTTGTATAATAACTTCAGGATCCTCCACTGCTCAGTTTTTAGATTCTACTTTTTCTACTAAAATTTTATTTGTTTAAGAATAACCTAATACATGCAGAAAGATGGAGATAGTATGCACATTTTTTCCTTTTATTTTGGACATTCAAATAAGAATAGCCTTCCTACATTTTCTTTATTTTTAATATATTTTTTATTTAAGTAACATGATCATAGTTGAGTTACAGTCATAACCAGAACACCCCCCTTCACCAATGTAACATTACCCCTCCACCCTTCCCATCCTCTACCTGTATTCAAGACAGGCATTCTACTACATTTATTTGTTTTTAAGTACAGTTAGTTATATATTTTTTCCTTAAAGGATAAGAGTAAAAAAAAATATAGTAAAGGTGTGGTAGTGGCAATTGCCGTTGTTTGCATAGGTCCAGAAAAATGGGAAAATGGAAAAAAAATCATTGACCTGATTTACGAAAAGGCCTCACCCCAGAAATTTATTGGCATAAGACCGACTCTGGGTTCCAGGCATACCAATCCATCCAACTCGAGTCATTCTCAAGGTCCCGGTGAATCTTTTTCACACTTTAGCTATTGTTGGTATCAGATTCTTATATTTAAAGAGTCTGGATTCTGTGCATTTCTTTCATCGATGTCAGGCTGATGTGGAGCATCCTCTAGTTTCAGCATATCATTAAATGCTGAGCGATCTGCCCTGCATGCAGACTGTTGCTGAGTCTTCTGGGTGTTGGGAGCACTCTTTGAAGTAAGTCAATGCCAAAGCAGTAGTAGGTCTTCCCTGGTAGAGGATTGGATCCCGGTAATGTTATAGACAATTGTGGTTGTTTCCATAGATGATATCCATTGTTCAGGTGTGTGTGGGCGATGCCCATTCTTCTGAGGCCTAAGCCAAATCATTATGCCAATGTTCAGGGTAAAAGGCCTAATTACATTACCAAATATGTGTTCCCATCTCTATTAGATAAGAACTTGTTTGCATATCTATTATTTTCCCATTTTAATGTGCCTATGCAAAAGAGAAGCAATGCCACAATATATTGTTGGTGCATCTGGGGGCCGAAGAATAAAGTCCAACATTCCTCGTAACTTGGTTCAAACATGAAATCTATACAGAGATACTCTTCTACCAGTATTGCTTATAAAACAGATCTCAAAAGAGGAAAATCAAACTATCAAATAACAAATCCAGTGGGCAAAATTGTCACTATATGCGGATGTTGGAAAAGAGTAATAGATGTTAAGGGAATACATCTGAGATATACAAAGGAGATACACGTGTCCCTTTTGTGTTTTAGAAATAGTCAAGAGGGAGGGGGGAATTTCCGAGACACCACTTTGGTCTGTGTTTTGGACAAGGGAAGAGAATCATGTCCTCACCTTGTTGCCTTCTGAAGCTTCCGACTCCCTGAGAGGCATTTGCTTCCTAATTGCTGGAAGTTGAAAGTTCACCAGACCCCTCCCAGCCCCTTGCAGGAGCAAGGAAGCCTGGGGTCTCTTTTAAATTGCACCTCACCGGAACCCACTTGCTGGGACCCTGAGCAAGTGTCCAGAAATAACCCTGGAGATGGGGAGGAAGGAGAGAGAAAGCTGTGGGGGGGCGGGGGGGCAGCCTCGGCTGCATCTTCACCTTATCTTGGCCCAAAAGCCTACAGCATGAAACCTTGCCGTGAGCGTTGCCTGCTGAAGCTTCAGTCTCCACCCAAATAATTACTGTGAAAGATATGTAATCCACCTTGGCCAAAACAAAAATCATTAGTACAGAAAAATGGTTAAATGTGGGGTAACAAGAAATGGGAGTGAGGGAGTAAAGGAATAAAACGAGCTCCTGGACGGCGTTCAGATAATGACAAGCAATGAAACACAATGATATCCATATATTTATCATAATGTAGCGCCCTCACGTGGTTTCACAATGCACAGGTTTAATAAGGAAACTTTCCTGGTAAGTCCTATTGCCAGAACCTTTTGTGATGCTATTCCTCCTGGCTCCCAGGAAGGAAGGAGATCCTTCCCGAGCTAGAAGGGGAAGGTCAGAGTCCCCACCCCCAGACCCTCCCTTTGGAGCCAGAAGGGAAATGGGGAAAGCCTAGGAAAATCAATAAACTCCTCCAAGAGACCCACCTCACTGGCTTACCCAGCCATGTGGCCAGGAAAAGCCCTGGACACCGGAGGAAGGAGGTAGAGGGGTGCTGGGGTGACCCATGTTCCACACCCCTTCCTACGCCAGGTTAAAGAGGCCCTTGGCATGGCGGAGGGCTGCCAAACGCCTTGCTGGCCGAACCTGCCAGCTCCCAGGAAGGAAGGAGATTCTTCCCGAGCTAGGCCTTCCTACATTTTCAATAGCCCTATATTATTAAATTATAGTTGTGTTTCTCATATATCCATTAAATAGCCACACTGTGTAAATACCTATGTTGTTGCACTAAACGATTTGTTACAATTTATTTTTTCGTATGTGGTTTTTGGGTCAGACCTGGCAGTGCTCAGGGGTTTTTCCTGGCTCCATGCTCAGAAATTGCTCCTGGCAGGCACGGAGGACAATATGGGACACCGGGATTCGAACTGATGACCTTCTGCATGAAAGGTAAATGCCTTACCTCCATGCTATCTCTCCGGCCCCTGTTACAATTCATTTTAATTGCCAAGATGGCAGTTGGAATGCTTATCAGTGAAGGTGAAGCATGTTCTCAATTTATAAAATATTATACCTTGATTATGTTTTGCTGATTGGTGTTTTTCTGCTTAATTTTTTTCTTGACTCCTACATCTCCTCCCTCTTTTATCCTTTTGGTTTAGTTTTTTGGGTCACACTCAGCGTTGACACTCAGGGGTTTATTCTGGCTTTGCTCTCAGAAATCTCTCCTGGCGGGCACTAGGGACCATATGAGATGCTGGGATTCGAACCACTATCCGTCCTGGGTTGGCCTAATGCAAGGCAAATGCCCTACCACTGTGCTATCTCTCCAGCCTCTCATCTTCCCCTTTTCTATGTCTCCTTGTGAGCTTTTAGGGCTGAAGATTTGAAGCATACTAATTATATGACAAAAACACACATTAATAAGATATCTGTTTACATAAAACATATTTTAAAGAGCACTGACTTGGGAGGATAACAATACTGTAGGAACAGTTGAAGTAACACAGAAAATAATTGTCATTATGCTTATATATCCTAAAAGAATTATTTGTTCATATGTGAAAACCATTCCAGAAGCAAAGAAATGTGTGCATAGCTAAAAGGCATATTTTCAAATTTACCACATTGACTTAGTCTTTAGATAATTTTTACAATAAGAGCCAAGACTATTCTGAATTCAGGAATATGAAACATTACCTGTGGCTACTTAGAAAATGGCAAAGGTTATACCATTACCTGGTAGCTCATAGTTAGGTTTTTCCCAAAGAAAGGAACTAGCATAATTTACAGCAATATTATCAATGGAAAAAGAATGTCTTCTTCCTTATTGTTCCTAGGGTCTCGAATCTGGATATTAGGCAAGAACCCAGTAATTGATTCACCAGAAGCTCTTGAGATATGTAAAAGTGAGAAACATTAACAATCTTGTCTAACTCTACACAAATATTCTGGTTCCTGCATTCAGACCAGAGGAGATTGTTAATTGAGATGGTCTGAGAGCCTGGGGTCACTGAGATAACAGCAAAAAGAAGCTTACAAAGAAGGCCCCTTCCCTTGGGATCCATGCTTTTTCTTCCCTTATTTCAGCAGCTTTTTGACACTTCTTTTCAGTGATCCCCTTGTAATGAGTGGTGCCTGGTTCCATTGATGCTGTAAGGGCTGACACTGTAAAAGCAAATCTCCCTAGCTGCCTTGGAAAAAAAAAAGTGGAAAGTTGAAAAAAAAAAAGTCCTTTAAATATAAAAATGCCAGAGACTAGCTTAGGGGTATCATAGTTGAGTAGGGCATCCTGGCTGCAGTGCATCCATCCCTTCCATAGTAGCAGTGATCACATTGTCCTTCTAGCATGCAAATCATAGGAAGCAGAGCCACTCTTCCGGTGACAGACCTTCTTGACCTAGACCCATTTGCAGCGAAAGCCAATTGTGTTGTTAGGTGTGTTACTTGACCATCAAATGCTGGTCCGTGTCTGACCCAAAAGACATTAGTTTACCTAGTTCCTAGGTTCTAAGGGAATTGATAGGCTGCAGGGGAAGTGGGCTTAAGAGGGAAGTAAGATTTAGTGTGGCCTCTGATACCACTGATTATAGTCCTGTGAGGGGTCACTATTTGGACTTCAAAGAAGTAATCATTATCTTGTAGTTCTTTCAGGGTCTTTCTTAATGTTTCCAAGACATGATCTTTGGCAGACAATGACATAAAACACGTCTGTGGTAGCAGCTCTCCTTCCATATGTGCTTTCTGGATATTTTTGACATGTCTTGTCAAAAATCTGGGGTATCTTGTCCCAGATCTCTATATTATTTTACCCTACTCTGAGAACAAGGCATTACACAATGAGATATGTACACAATTTAACTGCATTTTTGTGATTGGGTCCCAGATTTTTGCTCATACAATGTAGTAAATCCACAGAATGATCAGTTTTCTTCAGGGAATTCTCCATTCCATCTCCCAAACTCATGGCTCTTAATGCAGACACTTGGGACTTCCCCTCGTTAATACAAACAATTCTCAAGAGTCCACTTTGCTTTTGCATTCAGGGACCAGGTTGGCACTATTCTGGGTTTCTGCAGATTGTGACAGTCAATGCCAACACAGGGCCCCTGCTAATTATGGACACAGGAAAAAAAGGAACATTGGGTCGGTCTATCATAGGAGTAGAATCAGTTTTATTGAAAGCAGCGATCAAAGGTATGCATAAGCAAGCATAAATCTCCAAAAAATTTTGACAAGATAAAAATCCAAGCATTTTGGGAGCTAATCTCTTTTGATCCTTCTTATAACAACAAGATGAATGCAGAGATCTTGATGTCCATTCTGCTGATTGGAAGTTTTCCAAGCAAAGTGCTTTTCCACTTAACTTACCTAGGTGCCTACGAATATGTATACCATCTCCATCTTTCTGTGTGACTAAGATTGATCTTTGAAATAAAATTTTAATAAAACCAGTGAGCCTGATAAACTATCGATGACCAAAAGATGAGCCTGAAAATAATATTAAAAACAAACAATTTGGTATCATGGATAGAAACTTGTGAAAAAAAAAAAGACATGAAGGAGTGAAATCTTAGTGAAAGACCTTATTCAATCACTGATATGCCAACATCAGTGTGTTAGAAGTGATAAATATGTTATAAATAAAGTAAGATGTTAGTAATTGTTGAAACTGTAGAAATCATAGTGGAACTCTATAGTAGCTTTGAAGTACTGACTCGAAACAAATTTGAAAATGTATTTAAATGTGTAAAATGTCAAGATTCACTTGCTCCCAAAAAGGTTTACCTATATTATATGTGGCAAGTGTTTTTGATGTCCTTATGCTTTATCTCATTTAATACCCATGTAATTCTATAATTATATCTCCAAATAATTTTTAGAAATACTGGCTACTCTAGGCCTGCCCCCCAGTTAGAGGGGGAAATCAGGGAGGCACCTAGACCAATCAGGTGCAAGACTACTATGTAGTGGGATAGGTAAATAGGAGACCACATATTCTAGTAGCCCTAGGGGTGAAGGAAGAGGATACGGGAGATAGGACAAAAACAGAGGTGTAGGGAGGACAATTTGGTGATGGGAATTCCCCCTTGATGTTGTGTAAATGTTTAACTAAAATATTATTGTCAACAACATGTAAACCACTATATCAAAATATAAATTATATTTAAAAAAAAAGAAATACTAGCTACTAAAGGGATAAGTAACACATTCGTATTAGTAGTGATACAGCTGGCATTGTAATTTGTTCATAATTACTTATCTTTGGTGTCTGGAAGCACTAGAGTAGATATATATTAGAGTACTATTTGTCAGCTGACTGGACAGAAAATTCCAGCACATTTATCTGAAGGGACCTTTAAGATAATGGAAATAAAATATTACATTTTTATGTACGTAATTTATGTTATTTTAGGATTATCAGCACAAATTTATCGTACGAATCTACTTCCTGTGATTAGTATAAGATTTCTTGCTTTCTCAGAACCCAAGAAATCTGATACTAACCTTTAAGCAAATAATTGCTAACACTAGGAAATTGAACTGTCAAAACATTAATTTTGACCACAATTTTAATAATGTAAATGACTCATTTTAAATGACTCAATCAAAACTATCTGGAAAAGTCAAAATAAGTATTAATAAGTAGGTTCCAGAGCCATATTACAGTGGGTAGAGCATTAGTCTTCCTAAGCCATTTTTAATCCCAGTCTTCTGATATGGTCCCTCAGGCCCACCAGGTGTGATTGTTCAATGCAGAGCCAGAAGTAACCTCAAAAACTATTGATAAAGCCAAACAAACAAAAAAACAAAAATATTAATAATTATTACTTTATTTATGGAATCTAGAGGTTTTTTGGAGGGTAGATGAGAAGGTATTTGGCCAACTCATGGTGGTACTGAGCACTTGCTCCAGGCGGTACTCAAGGGGGCATAGGTAATAAAATATGGAAATAATAGGTATTAAATAATAGGTAATAAAAAATGGAAATAAAATTGGAAACAGTAATGTGCAAGGCAATACTATATCTGTGGCACAAATTAAATGACTTTGTCTTTATAAGTTATCTGGCACATCAAGCCAAATTCAAATCTAATTTAAAAATTACTCCATTTGTTCAATGATTACTAGGTTAGGTTTGCTTTTTTTATTCCTACATTCTTAAAAGAATTTATTATGCTGGACATATTTATTATGCTGGAAATTATCAAAATGGTCATATTAGTATTAAGGAATCTAATAGTAATACATGTTTATAAATATGTTCTCTTTTTTTTTTTTTTTTTTTTTGGTTTTTGGGCCACACCCGGCAGTGCTCAGGGGTTACTCCTGGCTGTCTGCTCAGAAATAGCTCCTGGCAGGCACGGGGGACCATATGGGACACCGGGATTCGAACCAAACACCTTTGGTCCTGGATCGGCTGCTTGCAAGGCAAACACCGCTGTGCTATCTCTCCGGGCCCTATAAATATGTTCTCATTTTTGACTAAAAGTGTTACTTTCTAAGAGATAGGGGAATAGTTTCCAGGACTTGAAATCATGCTTTTTATGTAGAAAACCAGGGCTCTCCATGCCACCACATATTCCTTGAATGCCAAGTAGAGCAACTATTATCACACATACCTAACCTCTGTAGACACTGTACTATCAACCCAAGTGTGCTAAAAAAACAATCCAACAGAAATTTTCAGTAAAACCCAATATTGTTTCCAAATATATTGTATTTTATCACATAACTCTATATTAACTATTACAATCAAGTAGTAAATAATTAAGTTCACGTTATCTTATATAGGTGCTGTTGCTTTAAAATTATAAATGACGTATTTGAAGATGGTTATGACTAAAATTTAGTGAACTAGACTGTAAAATACTTATAGATTTATTTTATAATATTATACATATTTTTAAGTTTACCCATTGACTTAAAATATAAAAGTATCTTATAATTTATAGTTAATGTAAATATTTATTAAAAAGGTAAAATAATTAGAGCAAGTTAATGACATAATTACTATTACTTTTGTCAACGATAGTTCATAGGACATTCTCATATCCCTGTATAGAGGGGACACTCCTGTCAAGGTCAGGGAATATGTATTCAGGATCTCAAACTCAATTTACCTGGGGGCCGCAGGAGGCAAAGTCGGGGTGATCCTTGAGTGCAAAGTCAGTAGTAAGCCTTGAAAATTGGGGGGTTGACCCAATCAACTGAAACAAAACAAAACAAAAAAGATTCCTCTAGGGCAGCGCCACAAAATGCTGTACAGGCGGCAAATGGCCCGAAGGCTGCGAGTTTTAGACCCTTGATATGTTCCATATGTTCCATATGTAGTACCAAATGTAGTAGTGCCAGAGATCAATCCAGGACCAATTGTATGCCGGGCAAACTGCCTACCTTGATTCAAGCCCCAAATTCAACTTTCATATAACATCATATACTATGTATTTGAGAACTATATCTTGTACCTATGTTGAAATTAAATTTCAACTTTACCTAGCATAGCTGTTGGTAAGCCAATTATGCAAAAATGAATATTTAGTAAAGCTCTCTAATATCATATGATATGCATTTTTATTAATATGCAGATTACATTGGGCATTATTTGGTGCACACAGACTCTTCAAGAAAGAATTTAAGTTTACAACGTTTGCTTCGCTGACTGTTTCTAATGTTTTATGTTCTAAGTATATCGATGTGCATCAGATTTTATATGGAATGTGTGGAAATATGTTTTAAAATATTACTGCCACTGGTGCTAGTGAAAAGAGCCATTTAGTAAGGAGAAATGCCATAGACACTCTGCAAGCATTTTTTTTTTTTAGATCTTTATGCTACCACCTTTCTTTAAATGATACTATTTTTATAGTTGTCTTGAAAAAAAGACAAAGAACAGAAAATCCATACTTGATAGTTACCTGTAACAATTCCTTTGTGTGGTTTGGATATCTCAGAAAACAAATCTCATGAAAAGCATGGCATTATTACAAATAAACTGCACAGTTCTGTCACAGCTAGAAGGTTGGAATTGCAATTTAGGATCATCACCCACCAACTTTGCAGAGCTAAGAACAAAACAAAGATGTTCCATTGCGGATTAACATAGTTTTTTGCACAATGCATATGTATATAGTTATATATAAAGCTTAAACACTTTCTTAGCACATTATCAGCATAGTGCTGTAGGAAACTCATTGAAACAAAGATCATTCATATGCAGATATCTTATCTGATCAACGTCCAGGAACTCTCCCTGTTTTACATTCATAGCTTTCATTCACAAGAGACTAGTAAATAAGTATTCTCTGCAATGCCCTGTTATTTCTTTCATTCTTAAAATACACCTTTTACAATCTATTTAGAAACAATATCGCCATTTCCCCCCTCAGGCATGTTCAAGTGCAAGCAGGGCATCACCTAAATCTATTTGCAACTGGTGTATTTCTTTCTTGTCAAAAGACTCTTTGTTTTTCATTCTGGCTGCAGGGCTTTTAAAATAAACTTTAGTTAGTAGAGATTGTCTTCTAGGGTGTTTGTAACATAACAGGAACCTTTTAACAATATATTTTTTGCATCACTGTTGTTACAGCAAAGTTAGGCTACTTAAGCTGTTTAAGTAGCCTACTTTTACTACATTAAATTTTTGTGTGATAGTTAATTACTAGTATTATGGGTAACAGAAATGTAACCATAATAGATGGGTGCATAATAAATGTATCCAAACAGAAATGCAGTAAATTCAACAGGTTCATTTTAAATATTTCTGAGGTTAGTCATAGGCTAGTGCTTGCAAGGCAGACTCCTTACCTCTAGTGCCACTGCTTTGTCCCCAATAACCAGTATTTTAATAAAATCTGGAAAGGTGTGAGAGTCAGGAAAGAAGAATGGTGAGGAATACACATGTAATATTTTGATATTTTAATTGCTTGGCAAAGTTAAAAATATTGTGAAATTTTAGTATAACTAGCTATGTAATATATCACCAAAGAAATTATAAAAAGACAATAAAACTAACTTGACCTATGCAAAATTTAAGAAGAGAGGGTCATCAGACAAAAAAAGGAAGGGTAGTTACTATGAATAAGTAGAGAGATTTTAATAGATGACATTAGAATTCTATATTGAGGGCAATGAGTCTTTATTTTATACTACTGAAATTTTTGTAAGGTAAGTCAATGGTGTAAAATTTTAAATCTCAAACTAAAATGGTAATACTTTGTTTTTAAAATAGCGAAGGAAGATTAAGTGTCGGGAAATTTAAATTGAAATAAAGTGAAATTAGTTAGCTTATTGCAAATTTATGCAGATTTTATTCTATGGCTATTCAAGCCAATCACCCTTGTCTTATACATTTACAAGAAGAGAACTATATTCTGGTAATTTTATTATTAGTCCCCATGCTATTTTTTGCGTATGTTTCATTGAACAGTCACTTTAGCAAAATGTGAATTCATACTTGGTCAAAACTGTAGCAAATACCTATTCTTTTAGATTAGCTGATGTGTTGAAGCTAAAACAGAGCTAAATTCAACAGAAGTATAATGTCTTCAGAATCAATAATTTAATTATGAAGAATATCCAGGCAATGTTAAAGATATTGCTTAAACTATAATATAATTTAGATAAATTATCGGTCACATAATCAGAAACACTGAAACACATAGTTCTGTGTTACCAAAGATATTATCTAAATCAGAAATAGTAGTAAATTAAATGTTAGCTCAATTTACTTTTCCATTGGTAAAAAAAATTTTTTTTCAAATACTATAGATTATAAATTAAATTTTATGCTGATGGTAAATAAAACTAGAAAAAAATAGTTTATGTATTTGGTTTTAAAAGATTCTATCTTATTCATCCTATATGTCCTTTTAGGAGAAATCCCTGAGTGTAGAGCCAGGAACTGAGTGCTGTTGAGTATGGCCCAAAATCAAAACCAAAATTTATAAATTTATTTTATATTTAAACAAGTTACTTTTCTGTTAAATTAATGACTATCATGTATATAATCAATGTATAGTTATAGCATTAACTTATTATAGGCAAGTCTGTACTTCCCTGGGCCCAGTGAACTTTATCTAAGACTCAAATAATTTACCATTGTAAAGCCCTGTTCACAAAGATTAATACTTAGCCAGAGCACAAAATTAATGTCCTCTACTTTATGACTTCTTTGAATATATGTAAACAAATTTGAAATGACTAAGTATAAAATGTTTTCTTTTCTGGAAATAATTGTAAAAAGTATTCTTCAAATTTAATCTCAATGATTCATGTCTCGATGTACTGTGGTCTACTTGTGAACACACCAGATTTGTGATAAAAATCCTCAACTCAACTCAAACTCTGCCATGTTTCAATGTGGCAGAGCTACCAATAAATGGGCTTCATGTAAAAAGGGCCTGAGAAAACTGCATTGCCCTGCAAATCATAAAAATAATAAAAGGTTTCCATTTGACGTATTTTCTGTATGATGTCTACATTCAGCCACACTTTAACATTTCCCCAGTGGTGTTCTGGGACCATGGGTAAGTAACACCCTGTGATCAGATCAGGACTAAATGTTTATGCCTACTTTATTGGGGGTCACCAAAATACCAGACAGGGCTCAGATCAGGGGTAGACCACACACGACAGTGATGGAACTCAAGGCTATAAATAAATAGAAGGCATGTGCTCTATTCTATGAACCACATCACTGAGCAGATCATGGCATAGTTTTCTAACATGCAAATAAATTAAGATCAGAAGAAATTAAGATATGATAAGATTCTCTGCAGAAGAGTAAAGAAAGTCTTTTTCTTCAGGCTCCTAAGCTTTGCTCTAAACAGCCTCTGCTCTACTCATGGGTACAGGCAAGAAAGGTCAGTGTTTTTGCTTGTGTTTACAGAACTGACCCATGGGATGGATACAGAAGATTGTGTTTCATTGTCTATAATGCAGATATAACTGGATGTATAGCAGATTTTTCTTAACCTTTAAAAAAGCAAGAATATAGGGAGCCTTTAGTACTTAGCAAAGAAAGAAAATCTCAGTTCCCAGCATATCCTTACTAAGAATCTGTCAGCTTGATGCTAGAATTGTCAAAGGTTCTTAAGAATTCATATCACATGCAGTTTTCAAAAAATAACACCTCATTTACCTCACTTTTCACATTTTCTGTGGTATATACATATTTCATATTTAATAGAGAAGAAAATGAAAGAAATTATTGGCCCAATTAGTAAGTAACACATTCAGATGATAATCCTATATTTGCCATCTCACCCATATCTCTTTCATGTGTTTAACAGCTTTGTGCTAGATTTTTAAGATTTCAAGACAGAAAAAATATAATTAGAAGGAAAAATAGAACTAATGAACAACTAATACTTGATACATAATTACATCTTTATGAACTTGATCTTATTTATTTTCATTTGTTTTTGCTTTGGGGCCACACCCAGCAGCTCTTAGGTGTCACTCCTGGCTCTACACTCAGAAGTCACTCCTGGCAGCTTCAATATACCAGAGATTGGATCCAGGTCCTTTCGAGGCCAACTGTGTGCAAGACAAATGCCTTACCCATCGAGCTTATCCACTTAGGCCCCTCCTTATTAACATTAATACATTAATCATTTTATAACTATAAATCACTTATATATGTATCACTTCCATAATATACACTGATTTTTAAGGATAAATCACTCACATTTTACAAAGTAGTTGAGATTCTTACAGTACCCCAATACACAAGAAATGTTACTTGAGGGTATATGGTCATAATGTGACTCTAAAAGGACAAAGTTTTTTTCACAGTTTTGAAAGGCCACACTCTTTCTTTAGAACAGTGACTACAGATTGAAAAATGCAAAGCCCTTTGCTCTTCAGAGTTATTTTTCTCTCAGTTAATGGCATAAATCACTGAACTTTTCTGAAACTTAACACACTTCTTAACCTGTGACTTAGAATTGATTCAGTAAGTAGGTTCCTGTGTGCTTGAATACAAAACAATGAAAGGGATTTTTTTGTTTCCATTTTTGTATGTTTTAAA
The DNA here is from genome assembly GCF_024139225.1 of Suncus etruscus. Taxonomy (NCBI): domain Eukaryota; kingdom Metazoa; phylum Chordata; class Mammalia; order Eulipotyphla; family Soricidae; genus Suncus; species Suncus etruscus. The sequence continues at coordinate 71,486,500 of NC_064860.1, forward strand.
GATGTGTAGACTTTAAGGCACACAGGTATTTTTTTTTTTTAGCACAGGTATAGTGGGTGATTTTCCAGCAAAAGCCTAAACAAGGGCACATCACATTATAGTTTGAAACACATTCTTTGAAAGAAAAAAGGCATAATATTTGATTATGGGGAAATGTAGCAACGTTGGCAGCAAAAAACAAGTTTCCTTATCTTTTCTTATATACAGCTTATTCACTGGACTCCAATTAACAGTATATATGCTAGGGATTTTTTGTTTATAAAGATGCCTATGCAAGAAAACATTCTCAGATGCTATTTTTGTCTAAAATATGTCATAGATTTGAAAATGTTATATTTGATGAATTCCAACCATCTCTGTGCTAATCTCTCTGTCCAAAAATCTGTATGATATTTTGGTAGTTGTTGTCAAGATATATATGAGTAGAAGCCAGAGTAATAATATAGTGGGTAGGATACTTTCCTTGCATGTGGCCCACCTAGGTTTGATCTTCAGTACCTTCTATGGTCCCCCAAGTACCACCAAAAATATTAACTGAGAATTGGCCCCAAAACTAACAAGAAAAAGATATGAGAGTTTGTGTTTTCTTGGGACAATAAGTGTCCATTCTCTATTTCTTCCATAGTTACTATGTTTTTCAGCACAATCAATATTAGTTTTGTGCTTATACCTGTATTGTTCTAGCATCACAGAATCCATCATAGTGCCCACTTCCCTCAACCAATGTCCCAAAGACTCTTCCATTTAGTCCATCTCCCCAGGTAATCTCAATTCTACAGATAAATTCTCCAAGTCTTTTACCTTTGGGCATTTATTGTTTTTTTTCCCTATATAGAAGATCTCTCTCTCTCTCTCTCTCTCTCTCTCTCTCTCTCTCTCTCTCTCTCTCTCTCTCTCTCCCCTCTCTCTCTACGTCTCTCTCTCTCCCCTCTCTCTCCACGTCTCTCTCTCCTCTCTCTCTCCACGTCTCTCTCTCCCCTCTCTCTCTCCACGTCTCTCTCTCCCCTCTCTCTCCACGTCTCTCTCTCTCTCCCCCCTCTCTCTCTCCACGTCTCTCTCTCCGCGTCTCTCTCTCTCTCTCCCCTCTCTCTCTCCGCGTCTCTCTCTCTCCGCATCTCTCTCTCTCTCTCTCTCTCTCTCTCTCTCTCTCTCTCTTCAAAGTGTCTATTTTTGTGTGTGTTTTGGGTACACATCTGACAATGGTCATGGCTTACTCCTAGGTTTGCCCTCTAGGAATAGTCCTGATTTATATGTGGTGCTAGAGATTAAATATGGGTTAGTTCTATGGAAAATAGAACCCTATCCACTGAAATATCTATCTGCCATCTGCCACCAAAGTGTTCATTCTTTAATAATATTGGGAAGAATATATAATTAGAAAAACAGACTTGATGCTAACAAAAGCATCATGTTGGAAAACATCCATTACCTTTCTCCTTTACCTATCTGAAGGCATTTGTAATTCAGTTTCAATCACAATGTACCATTAAACACTGATTTATTTTGTATAATCAATGTATTTTTTTGATCCTATATCTGTCACATGAACCTGAGTTAAGATTAGTAAACTAATTGTGTAAAAAATACAATTACTTTGAAACATGGTTTTACCTATACGGTCCCATGAACCTTAATATAAAGGCTTCCAAATCTTTGGAAATATAGTGTTTGGTTTTAGTTTAGTGGCCACATCCAGTGGTGATATAAAACTTAATTCTTGCTCTATACAAAAGGATCACTCCTGGGATGCTGGGAAATCAGACAGCATGAAGGATCTTTTGGGATTGCTGCATACATGACAAGTACCTTACCTCTTTTACTATCAATGTGATATAGTTCTCCACAAAGTTTATCTTTTTTCTGGCATCTGGTAAATTAAATATATCATACTCTAAAGTCTCCCATTAGTCCTAACATATTTAGTTTGGGGAAACTGAATAATAAAAAATAATCAAATGACTTTTTGTACACCCAGGGAAGACACATTTAAATAATAACCCCTTTTTCTATGTTTCCCTCGCCTTGTTTTCCCCCTCCGTTTTAACCTGAAATACTCAGAATGAAATATACAGCAAGAATACTAAGGGCATGTAGACACAAATATCATAAATTAATGTGTTTTACTAGATAGAATATGCACAACATGTATTCTACAGGGACAGAATGGTGTTAGCATTGAATTTAAGTTACTGCGGGAAGAAATAGCCTATTTAAACCCATAAACATCGATCCTATTTCTGCCCGTATTAAATACTTTCACGATATAGCAACTGAATCATTAGCATGCAATGAAGTATCCAATTATTATATGCCCTGCTGTTTGCAACTTTTGCAGATTGTCAGTCCTCGGTTTGGAATAAGCTGCATGAGGTGAAAAGGAATGCTTTTTCTGTGACTGGTCTGCTGAACTGCTATGGATTCTGACTTCCTTAGGCTTTTTCTTAGTTGCAAGTCGATGTTAATAGCATGAACCAAGCTTTTGGTCTTAATACCACTTATCTGGCAAATGATTCTTTAGAAGGTTTTTTATTTGAATAACACAGTATATGTCTTTTTATTTTCCCTTCAAATATTTAAAAATGTTTATTGTAAAATTTGTCTTAAGCCAAAGAATATTTTGTTTTGTTTAAAGAGTGAACAGACTTTGCATACTGTGTTCGCAGGAAGACCTATGAGCATTTCATCTTAGGGTTCTCCCTTATCTGACTATTATTTCTGTACAGTGTGCTTAGGAAAAAATAGGAAATTCAGGATAAAAAAATATTAATCTAGTATTGCTGAATAGAGCAACCATTGCCACATGAGCAATTAAGCTGTATTTAGTTCAAACTGAAATACTTTTTTATTGGGACTACCCAGGTGGTATTTGGTGATCACCAGGCCTTTCTCATGGACCATGCTCATTGACCATGTGATGTCATAAGCAAGTAGTATTTTAGCTCTCTCCCCTTCTCCAAACTGACATTTAAAAATCATTTTAAAATATTCATAAAGTTTATACTAATAATTATTAAGTGGTAACATTTTTATTTGTTATATTGGTTTTAGGGCCACACCATTGCTCCCCAGAAGTTACTCCTGGCTCTGCACACAGGATAACTTCTGTAATCTTCAGAGGACGATCTGAGATACTGTGGATCGTCCCTAAGTGGGCTTCATGCAAGTGAAATTGTAATTTTTTTTGTTTTCTTTTTGGGCCACACCCATTTGATGTCAGGGGTTTCTCCTGGCTAAGCACTCAGAAATTGCTCCTGGCTTGGGGAAACCATATGGGACGCCAGGGGATCCAACCGCGGTCCTTCCTTGACTAGTGCTTGCAAGACAAACACCTTACATCTAGTACCACCTCAGTGGCCCCATGAAATTGTAATTTTTAAAAAAGATTTTGTTATATAAAATATGTTAATAAAATGGTTCATCTGTTATATTTTCTGTTTTAAAATGTGACTACTAGAAAATTTAAAACAGCACATGGTTTTTATTTTTAATTGAACAATTATGTTTCTGAAAGATGGATTTATCCTACCATATTTTAGACAAAAATTTTAGGATACAATTTTTCTGAGTTCATTTTCGAGTTATTCTTTGTATCCCACCTTGGTGTTCTCAAGACCTACTTCTGACACTGAGCAAAGATATCACTTCTGACCACTGCCTGGTAGTGATGCCTGATATCAGGAATAAGCCCTGACTTTCTTTGAATTCACAATGACAGGTATAAATGCAAACAAACAAACAAAAAAGGAAACCAAATCAAACAAAAACAAAAACAACCAAATGTCATTTTTGTTTCTGTAAGCAAATTTTAATATAATTGGTTTTCCTGTCGAGATGGGAGGTTGGCTGTAGTTTGGGAGGGACCTGGAGACACCAGTGGAGTAAAATTGATCCTGGTGATAGGATGAGACTGAAACATGTTATCCAGAAACTCAACTCTAATAAAACGTTGAAGCAATATTTATCATAGTACAGATTAGGTAACTAATAATATGGAATACTAGACATTACCATTAATAATTTTACATAATGGCATTTTTATCCATTAAGTAGCTGATAAAGAAAAAATGTTAATTGGTGTCTATTTATTGTTTCTCATGAAGGCAAGTGTAGAGTATTCTCTATTTCAATCCAGACCTTTTGAGAAGTCTGAATAAAAAGAAAGAGAAATGTTCACAGAATGAATTCTATCCCTCTTCAAACTCCTTCCTCTTTTTCCTGAATAGGTCTGAAAACACAAGGTAGGGCTTTGCTTAGTTTCAAATAAAATTGAACTTAAATGTCTTGTTCTCTTACCGAAGTATGAAATTATATAAATGGTTAAAATTATTAAATACTTTTTTAGGAATTAAGAGTATGCTTTAAATAATAAAAACATTTACATTCACGTGTATAAAGGCCTAGTTTGATCTAAGTACTCTATTTCACCCTCCTCCAAGTATTGATGTTGTTCCTTATCAGATCAAAATCAGAAATTTAAGAACATCTGCTGTGAGTATTTGCTTTTTTTTGTTGTTGTTGTTTTGTTTTTTTCTGGCCACATCCATTTGATGCTCAGGGGTTACTCCTGGCTACGCGCTCAGAAGTTGCCCCTGGCTTGGGGGAACTATATGGGACACTGGGGATGGAACTGCGGTCCTTCCTTGGCTAGCACTTGCAAGGCAGACACCTTACCTCTAGCGCCACCTTGCTGGCCCCGGTATTTGCTTTTTAAATATTTTTTGTTCTTCTTGTTATTTTTACTTAAGGCAATTCTTTGTGTGTCAAGGTTTCTGAAATTCACAAAAGTGCAAAGCATTGCAAGTCTGTTGAGGGATATAGCTTCCATTAAAAAATAAAGAATGGTGGGGTGGGATTTAGTTCTGTGGCCTGTACACTGAATGTATAAAGATAAAATTGAAATTCTGAGCAGTTTCTTGAGGGAAGACTCAGAAAGGTCAAAAACTTCTGATGACAGCAGGAAAAGGTAATCCTTTTTGTAAGATCTGAAAGATGATCCTTGCGTCCATGAATCTCAGTTAAGAGAAAGGTCAGCAAGTGGTTTACTTACTGTCTCAAGGGTTTAGCTACACGATGCTAGACAACCACATGTTTCAAGATATTTATAGAAGTGGTATGGATAAGGAAAAAAATTCTGATTATAATCTTTTCTTCCTTCCATCTGGGTTTGATTGGCACAGTGAAAACAAACACCAAGTTGATATTTTGTAGGCAAATCTAATTATACCTTAAAGGATTTTAATGCAACTTACAAATACTATTATATTTTGTAGTTATTTTGAGGATCAAGGCTAGAATTGACATATATGCAAAGCATGTGAACTGTCTTTACAATATTTTCTGTTCTTATTTTATGTACTATTACTTTTAATTTAGATACTATAGTTCATAATTTTAGAAATATTGAAGCTGTAGATATACAATGGTATTGAAATGAATCTACCACTAAAGTGGTGGTATCACTCTATCATTGTCCCTAGGTCACTTCTCATCTAACCATTCCTCCTCTCAATTTTATGTTTATATTTTGATTTCTTTTAGAGTGAGAAAAAATTCCATTGTTTTTGATTAGCCACCTGGATGTTTAGATGATCCCAATTTTATTGGCAAAATCTAAAACATCATAGTCAGAAGCCAGATGAACTTCTGCCTTCTTTTCTCTATCAGGTGTAATCAGGGTGTTAACCATGGCCATAACAATATCATAGAGCTTCTTCACAGCCTGTTTAACCTAGTGTTTGTTGGCTTTGACATCCAAAATGAACTCAAGTAGTTGTTTTCTTCTATTTTTTTCAAGCACAGTCAGTGATTAGAGGGAATTTGATGTTGTAAAGCTTTTCAGCTCCTCTGGGCATTCTTCCAAAGATATTTGTGTTACCTTCTGAGCCTCTCCATTTTGTATCTTTGGAAGGTGGGGAATGTTTGGATCTTTTTTTGGTGTCTGTGGACACCTTTCAGCACTGCAAACTGACATTCAATCTTTGACTTCGAGTTCAACTTCTTTAAGAGGTGCAAGGGCTTCCTTCATGGCCTTCAGAGCCATCTTTATAAAAAAAAAAAAAAGCCCTCCTCACTGTTTTAGATGAAAAGAACATTTATATATATTTATATAAAATCACTTATGTATATTTAATTACTTATTTTTTAAGACAAAGCACAGATCTCTAAGATCTTTTATTTTTCAATTCTTGCCACTTCATGTTTCTGTTATCGAATCTCTTTTATTTACTGTTAATCTCAGTTTGATTGTGGAAACCACAGCATTTTTTCTATCTTTATGCACTATCTGACATTAGAGCATATTTTTATTTGCATGGTGACTATTCTAGAACACTCCAGAAGCCAAAGAACTAGCTAGACTAACAAAAAAAAATTTCCTTTTAAACTAGAATTAGTGTCTGACAATCTACTCTGTCATTCATATCTCTGTCTGTAACAACCTATGTATTGTTTCAGTAAGGTTCACACCATTTGCCGGCCTAAGCAGTGATTACATGTTACATGCTCACACTCTTCTCACATATAATGTAAGAGCCCAATCATAAATAGCTGATGAAACTCATGTAGTAAGGAATGACAATTTAGGTTTTGGAAACCTAAAACTATAATATTCTTCAGAGCAATAATTGCATCATTTTTATCTAATTGTGAATAAATGTTAATATTGGTTTGATAAATTTTTTAGCATAGTATTTTAAATGAAAACTAATGTATGACAAAGCATCTGAAAGCTATTAGTAATATTTCTGGTATAATTTATTGATATTACCACATATGTCAAACTCATAACCAGAGGCAAAAAAACGAGAATTACTGGTCCAGAATAGGTTCCTGAAAAGTACAAACAGGTCCTTTTAGCAGATGAAATAAACAAAAATATAAAAAAGTCTTTTAAATGTTAGACCAGAAAAATCTGTGTAGTCAGATACAAATTACCTTAATAAAGCATATTTTACTAAACTAAGACACTTCTTTGACACATAGATTCTTTTACAAGCAATCATAGGCCTACATTATGTTATGACTACAATTATCTGCCTAATCTAATCTATTGATTTCACAGAGGGAGCCTATTTGCTGAATAAATCTGATAATGTGAAATCTTTGAGAATTTGATTCCTTGTATAAACATGACATTTTATGTTGAAAATAAGACAATAAAGTTTTAATTTAATCTTTCTCCTTAAGAAATTTAAGAGCAGTTCTCATTTAAAAAAAAGTCCCATTTTTGTCTTTTGAATGTTTTGTAACAGAAAAATATTGGAATGATTTGAGTAGTAAAAAACTTGATACAATGCTTTATTCCTCACATCCAAGTCATTTAAATTCTTTCTCCGTGCTTGTTTTCCACCAGATTGTGTCCAAGTTTAGCAGCTTAGTCCAAAGTTCATTATCAACTGAACTTTTGACTCACATAAATTATTTTCAATAAATTATAATTAAAAATTTATATCAGATGATTAGTCCTGGTCAGAGAGATTCCTATTTCAATTTATAATATTTTAGAGTTGGACCAAAGCAGTATTATTTCTAACCCTTAACTAGAACTGTTTTTTTTGGGCCTTAATTAGGGTACATTTATTTACTTTTAGACTTCCAGATTGTCTGTGCTGAAAACAAGCTTTGGGTTTGAATTTTTAATCCCCTAAAGAAAACAGTAAAGTAGGACAGCATGACTTGTTCTTGCCCACAGTTTCTTTTCTATTTGTGCTATGTTTATCTTCATATACTGAAAAATGTTCCTTTCTGCACCAAAATGTTAATGTGACAAACAAATTGAATTTCTCTTTCCACATCTCCATTGACGAAAACAGGTTTTTCTGGGTTTCCATATAATTACTGTTTAGCAGTGTATTTTAGTGTTGTGAATATGTTCACATTGGTAAATGTTCAAACTTTAACTTAAATACTAAGTTAGAATTTAGGTGGCATGCTAGAGAAACTTGTATCAAGTAGGTTTAGATGTATGACAGCTATGGTATTTTGCTAATTGGATTATGAGTCTTTTGGCTTGATTCTGTTTCATTTAAAAATTAACATATGAATATTAAAATGACCATAGTCAATCTATTGATTTTATAGGTGTTAAGAAATCTATATAGTAAAAGCATATTCTCAAATATACTGTCTGATAATGTGCAATAGAGTGAAATCTTTGAAATATAATTAGATTATTTTTATTAATATAATCTAAAAATTAATGTGTGCTGTGTCTAACATAGACAATATACTGTGTTAACATATGTTTGTCATAAAATATGCTGAACTATTATTTTTTGTAGGAGGGGAGTTTGAAATATACCTGGTACTGTTCAAAGCTTACTCCTGACTCTGCATTCAGGAATTCTTCCTAATAATTAATAGAAACATATAGGTGCTGGAGATTGAACTTGGGTCAGCCACAAGCAAAGGCAAGCACACAGCCCACACTGTACTATCACTGGAGCCACAAGTGCTGAGCTAATTTTACTCAATATCTTTTAGAGTTTTTTAGTGACTTAAATTGAGAAGTTTAACATAATCTTTGATCTTATGCTTGATGACTCAAGGCAGGATTTTAACTGTTGATAGTGACTAACACAATCAGGGGACACAGTTATGCAAACAAATATGCCCTAACATAAATAGTTTTTATTTGCAACACCCTCATAATTTCTGTTAAAATATAATACTAGCAGTGGGAAGGGAAAGCAATGTGAGATTAAAAAGTTCTGATGAACACAGAAGAGGAAATAATATTGTTAACAAAATGTTTGTGAGCACAAGTCTAGAAGTATTACAGATAGAGTCATAAGAAATAATTCAAAAATCCAGGCATATCAGATGTCTATACCATCTCTACTTATGAAAATCAAGGCATCATTATTTTAAATTTAAGACAGGCTTTCTCATAGAGTAGTTTTTACCTACTTTCCTTTGGGAAAAGGCATGTTAGGAGAGGCAGATATGATGGGGGAGGATGGAAATGAGTTGTTTGCTGCAGGAGGGCTGACAGGTAAAAGATTGAAGGTGAGGTAATTAGCAAAGCTAGGTGGGAAGAGGGGTGCTGCTGGGTCGGTTCCTGAGCTGAATCTGTAAGTGATACCCCCATTCGTACACTGGTGTAATAGATTTCCATTTAAAATGAAATGAAAATATAATGAAGCAAATTTGGAGTCTGCCAAAGGTGTTAAAATAGAGCCCTACATTTCCTTGCACTTCTCAATTGAGCTCATACAGTGCAGAAAAGAAAGAAGATTGTATATTTTTTTTCTCCCAAGCCTGAAAGGTAACAAACCAATATAAATAGCATTTTAAAATGTTTATAAATAAATTCCTTCTAGAGACTTATTTAATTCATTATACCAATTCAACAATTACTTAAGTAATCTTAAATGAATTCAAGGCAATGAGTGAAAGCATGTGTTCAGCCACTTATAATGATTCTGCTGTGGCAATAAATTATTCCCTTCTGCTGGCCTATCATTTCTTAAATGAATATTCATTTATATATATTCATATCATCACATAGCTTGGTGATGGTAAAGCTGAAGTGAAAACTAAAAAGCTGAAGTGAGCAGTGCTAACAATTAGCATAGCTCTGGTTTATTGCTATGAGAATAAGCTGGCCACTTTAGCGGACCAATTTTTGAAGACTGCAAAGATACCTAATAGGCTGGAGGACATGCTGTGTATGCAGGAGACCCGGGTTCAATCAACAACACATATGAAACAAAAAAGTAAAAAAGAAAATGTATTTTCCATTTTCATTGGTGGATAGTTTGATGTCATTTTTTAAAACATAGTGGTGACTTTTCTGTATATAGATTTGAGAACACTTAAAATAATGATATTGTTGAAACATATATTGGTCAATTAGTTTGTTGTAAAATGTATTATTGTGCATGCGATTACTGACTTTTTATGGAAATTTTTTGGAAATTGCATTTTGCCTTTAAGAATTTTATACTTTTTGCCAGATATAAAGTACAGGGCTTTGCATGCATCTGACACCTTGTGATTCCCAGCAGAGCATATGGCCCCCTAAGCACCCCACAGAAGTGATTCTTGTGTACAGAGCAAGACTAATTCCTTAGTATAGCTAAAGTGCACTCCTGCACACAAACAAAATAACTACTCAATATACTTATATGCTAAGAATATCTCTACTGTTTTAATAGAGAATTCCATATTAATTACTTGTATTATCTTATAAGTATTAAAGCTACTTATTCTTATAATCAAAGCATCAAACTGCCAGCGCTCATGTGAAATATTTTGAGTACACTTGCTTATAGCAAATATAAATAATTTTTGTGTTTCAGGCTTTTAAAAGACCAATTTTTTATTTACTGGATGACAGAATTTCAATATTTTCTGAATTTAGTTAAAATACATTTTTTACTTTTTTATTAATTAATCCCTGCATTTATGAATACAGAAATACTGGGTTTGAGCTATAGCACAGCAGGTAGGACATTTGTCTTGCATTGTGGCCAACCCGGGTTTGATCTTCAGTGTCCTGTATGGTCCCCGGAGCCTGCCAAGGGTAACTTCAGAGCTCAGAGCCAAGAATCACTTCTCAGTATACAGTCAGGAGGAATCTCTGAGCACTGCTGGAAGTGGCCCAACAACAACAACAACAACAAAAATCTCATATACTATAATAGGCATTGATAAGTCTTAAAATATTTATATCTTTAAATATTATTTTAATTAGATAATAAAGAAGAATTTTTATTTTGTCAAAGTCTTGCATGTATTTACATATCAAAAATTGGTCACTTTGATATTTAAAAACTCATTAATGTTGCTCTAGGAGATCCAAAAAGTATAATCTCAAGCAATATTTCTAAGCATGTAATAAAATGCTTTTTGGACAAGGCAGTTTGTAGGTTAACTTGAATAAATCATATGATTTGCTTAGTAACAGACTTACAAGTACATTTTTTTTTTGTTTTTTGTTTTTCTTTTTGGGCCACACCCGGCAGCGCTCAGGAGTTACTCCTGGCTCTATGCTCAGAAATCGCTCCTGGCAGGCATGGGGGATCATATGGGATGCCGGGATTCGAACCAATGATCTTCTGCATGAAAGGCAAACGCTTTACCTCCATGCTATCTCTCCAGCCCCGATTTGCTTAGTAACAGTCTTACAAATAAGTTATATGATATTTTCTTTTCCTTTTAAATACCTGATTCTTGGATTATTGTATAATTGAATAAAAATATTATTTAGGTAATTATTAAATATTTGTAAAATACTAGACTATGAGACTTAAATAATCCTCATTTTAAATAATCTTGCAATGTAACTAGAAAATAAACAAACTATAAAAAGCATATTTTCTCCCATACATATCAATAGTTAATCTTACTACATCATTGGCCCACCGATTTATTTAAAAGTCTTGCTTAGTTTTCCTAAATTAACCTGTGCTTTTGTTTAATTTTCAAATTCCTCTGCAATACTCTGCAGCAATAGAATTTATTATTGGCATTTTCTGGCTAGGTAGTATAGGCCTACTTACAGAATTCCATTAGATTCATTAAAAATCCCAACCTTATGGTCTCTTTGGTAATATACTGGTTGGTTGGATTAGATGATCTCTAAGGCTCCTCAATTCTAAGACTTGATTATATCAGTTAGAGGTTAAATAGTAAATTTTATGCTTCTGGTAGTGTGTTAGATCTGAGAGGGGAAAGATCAATGTGGATTGTTTGATGTCTATCTAATTAGAATTGTACTATTGGAAGGGAGAAACTCATTTCTATGCATCTATTTAGGATATCTGATAAAAAAGTACTTTATTGAAAATCTTGATTTAAAGTTAATGTTTATATTTAAATAGATCAAAGTGTCAATGATTTATTAAAATTGTACTACAGTTGATTAAATTTTGTGGATATTTTTCTTTTAAAGATATTATATATATTTTTTTCCTAAGAAATGCGCCTGTCACCTATAGATATTAACTTGTTTAAGGGCCAATCCTGTCAGATAAATATATTTATCACCGTTTTGATAAATATAGTCTTCATTAGATTTTATTTTATTTCAGAACATTATTTATATAATGCCTGATTTCTTTTAGATAGTTCAGGTCTTTTTATTAATTTAATATTCTATTGTCTTTCTTTCTTGGGGTAATTTTGGACTGCTTATTTTTTATTATTGGTTTTCTCTTTTATGTTTGCAGTGATAGGGAAGATTTGAAAAAGCTAACAGTGTGCCAATATCTTCACATGGAGTCTCAGTTGGATTTGAAGAGTTATTGATATATGTGTCTTTGATCTTAAGTACAGCTGTAATTGGCATACATTTACTTATAAGTTTTTCCTTATTTATTGTGGATTCTTTATAACCTCAGTTTGCTCTATCAAACTGAAAAGACTATCTTAAAATTGAATGGTCTTTTCTCTTGTCCTTTAATCTACCTACTTTTATTTATAATTTTATATAGAAATATGTTAATTACTTCTCAAAATATTTTTCCATCAGAATCATTTCACCTTAGTGTTTTTTACAAACTTCCTATTTATAGCAATCTGTTTATACTTTAACTAACTGGAATACATTCTTAAAACACATAAGTTGGGGCAAAGATTCAGAAAATGTTAGGTGACACTTAAACAACATGTTAAATTCATGTATATATTACCCGTGTTTCTGAATACTTTTATATTAGAATCAATTTTTCTTTTAATGTAATATAATATCTATAATATAATTATATATAATTATATAACATAATTATATATATAATTATATAATATATATTATATAGTAATATATATTATTATGTTGTTTTTGGGCAACACCTGGCAATGCTCAGGGATTACTCCTGGCTATGCACTCAGAAATCTCTCCTAGCTTGGGGGACCATATGGGACTCTGGGAATTGAACCATGGTCTGTCTTAGGCTAGCACATGCCAGGCAGACACCTTACAGCCTGTGTCACCACTCTGGCCTTAAATGTAATATTTTTTAAATAAGTTAACACCTCTTTCTCACTGTTGGTGCTTTTATAAAGGAAAAACTGATGTTTATTCATATTCAAATATGCAAAGCATATTATTGTCAAAATATGAATAGATATTTATGTTTGTATGATTTTATGGTTACTTGGGGATTGGGAAATCCCAAGCAATGATCAGAAGGTCCAAAGGCCAATCATGGTTATACTTAGCCAAACCATTAGATATTCACCCCCTACATTACAACACTGTTCTTTACTAGGGACCTTCAGGGTCACTTCAGCATTGCTTGGCGTTCCCAGAAGACGCTGCTCTAGGGATATATACCACACCATGGTTGTATTTGGCCTGTTCCCTAATCCCTGGTCTTTCCCCATGGATCTGTTTATATTCTTGTTAAGAAAAGTTTGGCTGGGGCCGGGAAGGTGGCGCTAGAGGTAAGGTGTCTGCCTTGCAAGCGCTAGGGTAGGACAGACTGCAGTTAGATCCCCTGGCATCCCATATGGTCTCCCCAAGCCAGGGGCGTTTTCTGAGCGCATAGCCAGGAGTAAGCCCTGAGCGTCAAATGGGTGTGGCCCCCCCAAAAAAAAAGAAAAGAAAAGTTTGGCTTAAATGATGAGTCTTGCTCTGTTTTATTAAAATATAAAAGAAGAAATAAATACTAATAATCAAATTGTAAAAACGGGCCCGGAGAGATAGCACAGAGGTTTTTGCCTTGCAAGCAGCCGATCCAGGACCAAAGGTGGTTGGTTCGAGTCCCGGTGTCCCATATGATCCCCCGTGCCTGCCAGGAGCTATTTCTGAGCAGACAGCCAGGAGTAACCCCTGAGCACCGCAGGGTGTGACCCAAAAACCAAAAAAAAAAAAAAAAATGTAAAAACATACAAAATATTTTAGATTCAAAAGTAAAATTTGGGTCCCAAATGCTAGTTTTACTTAATTTGATCATTCACTTATTTCTTTTACTATTTTCAGTACAGAACTGACTTTCATTTTTTAATCGATTTGATTAATTAATAAATGATCCTTTGTTATAAATTTGATCCTTTGTCAAATTTCAAATAGATATATTACATCCAATGAATAATTTATAGGCTGCTGAATGTGATAAAACTTTTATAAAAGTATATAACATGTGAAATTAAAATTATATTTCTTTTATAGAAAGTAGTTACTATTTCTTTTAAAGATAACTCTAGCTAGGCATTCTCAAATTCAGATATTCTTTTTGGCCTATGTATATTTTCTATGAGAACCTTGGGCCTTTCAACTTTGAATAGTAACTAAATACTTATGAATTATATTATGACTTAGTATAATAGTTTGACTACCAATTAGTATACAAATTTATAAATGTGGAATATTTACTTTGTATTTTAACCACAAGATATAACTTCGTGAAACAAAATTATTAAAAAAGTATGTTCCTAATTTTATCTTAGTATTTAAGAAATCTTTTCTCACTTTAAGTGGTACACTATGTTCATGCATTTTACTTCCAATATATTTTTATCCTGCCCCAGATATTTACCTCTAATTAAAACATTAAAGTAAATTGAGAATTTAAGGACAGAAATCGACTTTCTGTATAGTTAATGTTGATTTTTAGTGAGGCATATCTGAAAGTTGGAATGCAATAAAAATAAAAATTGTAGCTCAGAGATCTGTTACACAATACTGTTGGATTAGAAAGTTAACAATTGTATAATTTTAAATTAGATGATTGTTTCAGCTAGCACTTGTTGGTTATGCACAATCTCTTAAGGGTACAAAGATGATGACACATTTTGTTGTTCATGTATACCACAGATTACAAATGTATTTGACCTACTGCTTTCTTTTTTTTTTTTTTTTGGTGATTTTTTTTTAATTTTTATTTTGATCATAGTGGTTTACATAGTGTTGACAATAATATTTTAGGTACATATTTACATAAAATCAGGGGGGATTCCCATCACCAAATTGTCCTCCCTACACCTCCGTTTCTGTCCTACCTCCCATTTCCTCTTCCCTCACCCCAGGTCGGCTAGAATATGTGGTCCCCTCTGTATCTAACCCACAACTTAGTAGTCTTGCACCTGTTTGGTCTTGATGCCTCCCTTAGTTCCCCCTCTAACTGGAGGCAGGACTAGCTAGTTCAAGTTGTGTGGTTTTGTTTGAAAAAGAGAAAAGTAATAAACTGGGGTAAGGGTCTAATACACCGAAACTGGGCGGAATCCTTCTAGAGGCTCTCATCATCGATTTGAGAGATGGAGAAAAAGAAGATGAGACACTCCACCAGTACCAAAAGAAGTGTTAAATATCCAGTGAGGGCTCGAGCTATATCGATAAGCACCACAAAAAAAAAAAAAACAGGCAAACAAACAAAAAAGCAAAACAAACAAAAAACAAACAAAAACAAACAAACAAAAAAACACGCCATGGTCTTGAAATGAGAAACATGGCATAGCACATAACGAGAGAAAAGAAAGGAAGAGAAAATATAAGTATGATTGGGGACAATTTCAATACTCACTCCCAACCAGAGAAATAGACCAAAATAGATAGGTAAATAAAAATAATAATAACAATAATAAATGGAGGTATTTTTAATAAAATTACTTCAAGTGTCCCGCTGGAAATCTACATTATTGAAGGAAGTAAAATGAAATCATATCTAATTGCACCTGATTCTACTACCCCTGCTATATTGCAACATGCCATCCCCTATGCACACACCCATAACTCATGGAAAGTATGAGCAACTTTTGGAAGATTATGTATAATGTTACAAATGTGTGTGTGTGTGTGTGTGTGTGTGTGTGTGTGTGTGTGTGTGTGTTGGGAGACTTAGGGATGGAATGAGGGACTTACATCCAGGGTTCTTTAGGGTTCACTCCTGGCTCTGCATTCAGTGCACTCATGGACCATATGGGATGCCAGGGATTGAACTTGGGTCAATGGTGTACATGTCAAATTCCCTAACATCTCTACTATTGTTCATTCCTCTCGAAATATTTTTCTTTCACCTTTTTTTGTTGGGGGCACACCCGGTAACGCACAGGGGTACTCCTGTCTATGCACTTAGAAATCACTCCTGTCTTGGGGAACCATATGGGACGCTAGGGGATGGAACCACGGGCCGTCCTGGGTCACATGCGTGAAAGGCAAAAGCCCTACTGCTTCGCTATCTCCGCCCCCCCCCCCTTTTTTTTGCATTTTGGGCTGCACCCTGTGATCTCAGGGGTTACTTCTGGTTATGTGCTCAGAAATTGCTCCTGGTTTGGGGGACCATATGGGACGCCGGGATCGACTCAAGATCCGTCCTGGATTAGCCGCATACAAGGCAATTGCCCTACCTCTGTGCTATTGCTCCGGCCCCCTGAAATATGTTTCTTACCTCAAGTTAGATATATCTTGCCGGAGTTTCTAGTTTTAATAACAGCCTCCAAACTCTTTTATGATTGAAAAGGCTCTATTTCATCTTCTCTGGAGACATTAAAATTTGTTTTTAAAAATTGCACAAACTTGTTCAACTCTTTATTTTAAAATAACTTTTATTCTCAGAAAATGTTCAGTATTTCACTATCATCAAATCGACTTACTGATATAGAAATGTTGAACATAGTTACCAGTTATGGTCTTCTCAAAATTGAGAACACAAAATTGTTCTCAAGATCCGGAATACAATTTGTGCCTAACACTTTTTGTAATGTCTAAAATATTATTGACAAAAGCAATAACAAATCCCCAGATGTTACATTTGCAGAAATTTGACTATTAGTGTTACTTTTGTAATTGCTCTTATATATTCATTTAAATATATCAAAATGCATTATATGTACCCAATTTTATATTGTTAAATTTAGCCAACCTATTTAATTTACTTTTATTTTTAATAGTTTATTAAAGATAGTCATTTACATGGCCACTTTGCTTTCTCTATATGCTTATTATTATCAAAATTACCACAACATAAAAGTTAATGTTTTTAACATTTTTGATTTGCATTTGTTTACATTATCAATATATCTTTAACAGGATTCAGTGAATTCTTGTATCTTCCACTGTTACCATTACAGTTACCATCATTGAACATTTCTCTTTTTTTGTTGTTTGGTTTTTGGTTTTTGGGCCACACCCCCAGCAACATTCAAGGCCTGCTCAGGGCTATACGATGAGAAATTGCCCCCATTTTGGGGGACCATATGGAATGCCAGGGGATGGAACCGAGGTCCATCCTAGGTTAGCAAGGCAAATGCTCCCACCCCTCATAGAATATTTCTGTTGCAGTTGGTATATGCTAACTCAAACTTTATTTCCATTTACTTTACCATACAACATAGCATTAAATATAGTATCTTAAGATAAAGCAATGGAGACCCAGTTTCTCAGCTCTTCAGTTTTGCAATTACTTTCTACACAAATGCTTTTCAAACATATATGAAACCATTCAAGATAAAAACTTTTCAAAATATTAAGTTTTCTTGGTAAGAAAGGGAGCTGAGCAATAGTCAATTTACATTAAAATGTCTATCATTGCTTATCTTTGAAGTTTAGTATTAAATTTTATTTATTTCATAGTTTTCCTTATTGATTTGCTTCCTCTTTTGCTTTATTGCTGACTCAAGAAACCTGAAGCCAAACAGACTCTAGTCTCAAGAAGTTTTGGTGACTGGTAAAGATTATCTCCAAGGGCTGTTACTATATTGTGTCCAGCTACTTTTCCTATACCATGAAAAAAAAGGATTTCACTATTTAAAAATTTCTCTAGTGATGGCTTCATGGTTTACTTGCAATACTGTTTCTTTTACATTCCACGATTTTGATATGCTTTAAAATAACTGTAGAGCTACTGTATTAATCCCATTTTCCCTTGATGTCTAATTAAGTTCTACTTGTGTATATTATAGATAAATAATAGGTTACTGTCTTAAGCAGACAGATATTTTTTCAAGATTTTAAGAATTAGGATGGCTAGGGGCTAGAGTGATGGCACAAACTGGTAGGGCGTCTGCCTTGCTTACACTAACCTAGAATGGACCTCAGTTCGATTCTCAGCATCCCCAAGCCAGGAGCAATTTCTGAGCGCATAGCCACAAGTAACCCCTGAGCATCACTGGATGTGCCCCCCCCCAAAAAAAAATTAGGATAGCTATGTATTATTTTTCTAAAAATGCTTTTTACTTTCTATCTTATTACTGAATATTCAAAATTTGCTAAAGTGTGATTAATTTGCTTAATGAATTAGTAGAAACAATTCCTTTAACCAAAACTAGGATTTTATATATAAGTGTGCTATTTTTTAAAATTAGAAGCAAATTTAATCTCATTGGATTACATCTAGTTTTCTATAAAATTTTTTTGTATTATGAAAATGAACTTATAATATTTTTAAATAACAAAGGATGAAATGAATTTGAATCTCTTACACACTTGGTGGCGCTCAGGCATTACTCCTGGCTCTGAGCTCAGAAATCACTTCTGGCAGGCTCAGGGGACCATAATGGATGCCAAGAATTGAACCCAGATCAGTGTGTCCAAGGCCATCTCCTACACACTGGGCTATTGCTTTGGCCCCTATTATAAGTTGTAATGTTAAATACTTTACCTAGAAATTCCAAGAAGAGAAAACTTAATTTTTCCAACTTTATGAGTTTTATCAATAATTATCAAAAATAAGAAATAGAAAAATGTTCATTAAACACATTTGCTGAGTAACTTTTTTAAAAAAGTACATATAATACCAAAAGTATGCTTAGTAGTATCAAATGAAAACTAAGTTCTGTGTAAGTATTCTTAGCATCACATATGTTCTTTATATTTTAACCAAGTGAAATTTTTTCTACCAACATAAAATAGGCAAAATATTAAATGAATAATATCATACCATTTAAATATACAAACTAGTCAAATTTTGTTTTATTTTGTTAGTTTTTGCTGTTTATAACTGTTCAGAAATGGCATAAAAATAAAGAATAGACTACATAATATATTTAATAAAGGGTGTTACTTTTTTAAATCTAAATTTTTTGATTGTCACATGAGTATTTCTTATCCTAGGTATTTACAATTATTAATTTAATGCAGACAATGTGTATGCACTGCACATTTGTATGTACTACATTGTAAGCAATAGCCCAGTATATTCCACATATAGAGAAACATAGAAGTATTTATAAATATCCCCAAGCCTCAAGACAATTGAGGAAGCCTTTTCATTTTTCATCAATGAACGTTTTTCTCAGATTACAAGCAGAGACCATATGAAAAGATCTATCAGTGCACACAAATGTGATAAAAATGATGATATTTTCCTTATCTGCCATTCACAACTTCACATCATTTTTTGTTTATATAGTTAGGAAAAAATAATAAGGAGCTTAGAACAATTATGCTTCCCATTTTCAAAGAAGCCATCTTATTAAAGGTACAGAAAGAAGTATACATTTTAAGAACATTTAATTAGTGACAGAATACAATAATTCCTTTAATAAATTTCTAGATAAGAGTGCACCAAAATTTGAGAATATTTTTAATTATTGGTGTTGTGAAAATTCTTGACCTGGAGCCTGTTAATTGTGAACTTAATGTCTATATATTAATGTATAAAATAATGGAAATAATCAGTCTTTTAAAAGCTGCATATTCTGGCATATTCTTCTTATTCAACCTATTGTACCAGTTCATTTTCATTTTTTTAAAAGAAAAAAATGTACAAAAATAACCAAAGCTTTATTCATAGGTTTTATTAGTAAGAGATAAGATAAACTGAGGTTCATTTTGAATAACAATTCATTTGTAGAATTCAGGCTAAATGCATTCTTTTGTTGGGCAGTGGGGCTGACATCAGTTCCCTAGAAAGCAGAATGTTCTATAAGGAAAGCTACCCTGGAAATGTTCTGTGTAAATAAAAAGCATTGTAAAATTAACTGTAATGTTATGGAAGAACATGTTTCTAATGAATAATTCTTAATTATCAGTTGGCTGGGAAATTCTGTATTGCCATTTGTGGAAGAGGAAGAATCAGCCAATTAGGAAACATTTTAGAGACTGCTATAGGGATTTCTTGGCAGTTTGTATAAAGATATAATGAATATATATAATAATAAGTATATTATATATATAGGAATGAAGAAATATTGGTGCAATCATAACTAAAATTGTACCATTAATTTCTGTAAGAAATAATTACTGAGGTTCTATAATTGTGTAAAAATTTAGTATGCTAGTTACATATATAATCTCAGAAAATTTAGTGAGAAAGAGCCAATAATCTTTTATATAAGAAAATAGAATATTCACAGATATGAATATTCAAGATCTAAGTTGGCAAATGTCATAAGCAAACCAACGTATAACTGAATTGGAGCTTAGGGGCAGCTGTCATTGACTGGAACTCTGCTTGGAATGGAAAACAAAGAAATTCCCAAGGCAGAGGAAATATTTGATTTTCACTTGAAATAACAAATAGATTCAGTCATGTGTCATGAAAAGACATTCCCTTGAATATGTGCAAAGACATTTAGGTAGTAATAAAGAGGAACTTTGCATATTTCAAAAGAAAATACTTGCATTATATTAGTGCATATTAAGGTTAAATTTTGATCATGTTATTTGGATTTTGGGAGAAGGTGATGGAATTGTCGGGTGATGGAAGGTAATTACTAATGTCCAAAAACCACTGACAACAATTAAATCAAATAAGTAAGAAACTATTTGCAAAGAGGCATTTAAAAATTGGAAAATATCTACCTGAGAATGTAAAGAAAAAAAATTCAAAGAAAAAATTTTCTGATTTTATTCCACTTAGAGTTAATGGATCATATTTAAGAAATTTCAGGAAATGTAATCATAATATTTATGAAGCAGAAAGGTGAATATGTACAGTTGAGGAAGATAGAATGAATATACAAGATCATATTTTTAATGAACCAATAATAATGACCGAGAAAGTTTGTTTTAAATATGGTAATAAAGAGAGTTTTTTGGAGTAGAAAAGAAACTACATTGACCATTCTCTACTGAGCTGTTCTGTCTTTAGCATTACATAAATATTTGTATATCTTAGTCCAGTCAAAGTCAAAAGTATATAACAAAGTGAGTGCTCCCAAAGAGATATTGTCATATCCTCTAGAATGTAAGCTGCTAGTTAGTTTTTTCTCTTGTTTAAAAAAATAAATTTTAAATGTAATTTATTTCTTTCATGTTAATATGTACATAGAGGATACTGAAAAACTGAAGAATTAAAGAGCAAAGCCCAACACCAATGTTAGCAGTTGGGAAAGACATGCAATTATAGGTCCTATTCTTTAACCTATAAAATTAAGATACATATGCTATTACATTTTTCTGATTTTGCGTCAGGCTTTGAAAGAAACCTCAGTTACCCCTGGCCAGCAGTCCATCTGACCCCATTGACTTAATACACTCCTTATTCCCAAGTACATGGTTAATACTTTGAGCATTCCTAATCAGACCCTAGAATTTTGCCCCACCAAGGAGGATAATATGGATAATGCCTTAGTCAAATGGCCAAACAAAGGACTCAGACCAATTGGACCACTGTGTAGGATCCTTATATCCTCTGTAAAGAAATGCAAAGAATTTTTAAACCCTATAATATAACTCAGTTTTCCTATAAAGGTACATAAGAAAAGCCATATTAACTAAGTCCTAAACTAAGCACTGCTAAGTGGCAAGTTCCTATCTTTCTCCTTTACCTCCCAATAAACTTTTCTACATTCTAAGTTTGGGCATATTACTATTTAATAATTTTATTCTTGATTATATTAAAGAAACTGGGAACTGTGGATTAACACAGAGAACTTCTATCATCATTCCTGCAACAGCTTCTTTACATATATACATGGAATGTTTACCATTCTGAAGTCCCCAACTATAGAAGTCTTTTGAGATCCACGAACAAACCACAGCATCTGCAATTAAAAATAAGGAACAAAAAATTGGCAACAGTCTTCTAGATAAAGAGATTTCAGTGATATTTACAATATTGTATTATTTTAATGTTCAATAAAAAATGAGACATGGCACCAGAATAATCGTGACCCATATTTCTTATTGTTATTTATTATATACTATTAAAATATTAACAAGGACATAAAATGTAGTGACAGTTTATTTCTGCCTCAGCCAAAGTGATGCATACACATACATCTTGCTTATCTATAAATGTAAATAGCATGTCCATATATATGTTTCCTTTTCCTATTCATCCCTCTTCCTCTCTTTGTCAACTCAATGAACAAGTCATAAAATATTCAGAATTAATATTCAGGTCTGGTGTGATAACACTGTTAGTAGGACGTTTTCCTTTCATGTGGCTAACCCAAATTCAATCCTTAGCATCCCATATGGATCCCTGAACCAGCCAGGATTAATTTTGAGCTCAGAGCCAGGAGTAATCTGAGTGCTTCCGGGGTGGCCCCAAAACCAAGCAACCTACCAAACAAACAAAAAACACATGAGTAGTTAAACAATTGCATGTCTATGATGCTTCTTTTCTGTCAATTATACCAAAAGATGGGTAGTTCTACATATTACCATGCGTTGTCACCACAGGACATCTGAAAAATAAAATGTTGCTGCAAAAATAATTAATGGAAATTGTATACAACAAGCACTCTTTTCTGTCTTTAAGCAATATGCCTATAGTGACCTTGGTTATATTTTTAAACTGTCTTGTAGACAATAAGACACTAGATAAGTTCTTGTCTGCAGCCTTCCTAATGCAAGAATCCTTCCCCTGCCCATTTAATAAGCACAGAACCACAACTAGATCCAAAATGTGCATATTTGCTTTTTTAGATAGAGAATTCATACAAGATTTGGGAAGAGAAGGGGCCAAAAGTTGACAAATTGTTGTTTGATTATACAAGAATGATATAGTAAGGAAAATGTTATGTCGAAATAGGACAGCATAAATTGTTTTTGGAAAGAGAATTGTTTTGGCAAGGCAGAGATCTAGTAAATCATAGAAGTGGGCTATGGGCAAGCAATTAGAAAGCCATTATGTAAAACTAGACAAAATAATGAGCTATTCATATGGAAGCAGAGGCAGTAGTGATGGCGATTTGGAGTGAATGTTAAAGAACATTATGCAGGTGACATTGATAATAGAGCATGCTAAAACACCCACATAGGATGAGCCCATTTAAGTAATGGAAGAGAATTTTGACTAGAGTCCTAGGGCCATAAAATTGTTGATTTTAACAATAAAACTCATATGCTGTTGCATCAGAAAATGCAGTAGCTCAGAATATAGAGGGTTGGAAGAAATGTACTTTCTAGTATTTGTAGAATCAAATTTGATGTATTAATAAAACACTCAGGAATAACATCCAAATGCTTATACAAAAGTAAATATATTTAGACACAGGCCCTTTAATCACAGATAAATTTTAATATTATGTTGATTATAGAGGAGTGTGAACTCATAGACCTCAGGACTGGTAAAATCTTCTCAAGCTTCTGACCAGTATAGACACAGTTCTTGTATCAAAAGTAGCTGCCAAAGAAACAGAAATATATTTTATCTTTTTTTTTTCAGTCTAGAGTATATCCTGCCTCTTGGGTTTTCACAAAACTGGTTCTCAGGTGGAAATAAAGGTTATGTTCTTCAGAAGAAAATAAGAAACAGTCTCAATCTGTGCTCATAGTCCAGATCTTTTACAACTGTTATTCAGAAAAAAAAAAGATTACAAGACAAAAAAAATCATAAAGCAAAGGATGTAGCAATGGAGGATACAGATTTTATGGAGTATGTGAGCATATCTAGACAGAAAGAAGAGCTGGATATTATGAGATTATTCATGATCTCTTGTAGAAAAAGATAAAAGAGAAACATACGAGTTCCCAATTGAAGTTTGCTTTGTGGATCATAATGAATTTTTTCGAAACTCTCTAAGGTTGGACTCTCACTCTAGGATATTCCTTACAAGATCATTGCCTTAAAACAAGAGAACTTTGGGATTTGGTTGTCTATTCATTCTATCATTCCACTGAACTATTTCTAGGGGTTGGGATGGGATGCTGGAATGGAGTCCAACCTATAGAGACAAGTTGGCTCTTTTAAGACAAGGTTTTGTCTTTGAACATTTCTTGATTAAAAGCTTTTTGTCTTAATATCTTCAAAAACATTTCTTAGTTTTAAAGTCACTGTGAAAGGTGGGAAGTCATGGAATTAAGAGCATCAAAAGACTGTGACAGCAATACAACCTGATTTACCTTAGTTCAACCAGCATGTGGCTGGGTCTTAGCCCTAACACAACAGAGATGCCTACCCTCCACCATCCCTCTTAGAAAGCTAAACGTGTCTCAGAGATGTAGTTGTTCTATAGGTTAAGGTACTCATGCTCGCCTGTCCAAAGTATGAGGAGTCCTGGCCTAAGGATGGAACCAGTGATAGCTCTTTTACAAAGAAAGTCAAGTTAGTCTTTTTGCCATGATTACCATGTTTATTGTCTCCTCTCATAGAAAAGAATTCAAAGAGGAGATAAATAGTGAAGCAAACAAGTTTTATTTAGGATAGGATTAATGAGAGAGAGAAGAAAGAGAAGAGTTGTTGAAGCTTCATTACTGAAATGTGTCTATCCTTTTTTCTGGACTGCTGTTGTCATTCATAGTCTTATCAGGCTTCAGTTTACCCATTACCAAAAGAGGTCCAATCTTTTTGGATAGTGAGAGTATAGCTTATTTTCTTTAGATTATCTCTTGGTTTGATTCTTTTACCCGGCCTCAATTTAATGACTTCTTGAAAAATGTTGCCCAAAAAACACCTACCTCTCCAACTATGTCAGTGTGGTAGATGCTACCCTAAATTTGGAATAGGATAGCTGATAGACTAAGTGATTCATAAATGAGCTATTGGGAAATATAGCAATCCTGATAGGCAGATATAAATATATACTTACAGGTTAAGGTTTGGAAATTGTAGAGTACAATAGAAACAATTATGGGGAAAGTTTGACATTGAATCATTGGAAATCATGATATCACCATGCATTTTATGCAACTTAAGAACACATATTAGCTAACCAAGGTAATTAGGGAGAAAATAGGCAATTATAGGATCAGAAAATAACTTCTGTATTCAACATTGATAAAAGCAAAATAGAAAGCAGAGAAAAACTGAAAATGATCACTGACATCTCATAACAACTAGGTATTTTGCTAAATCTTAAACCTGAATATTTAATAAGGTAAAAACATAAAAAAGTAATCTGCACAGAAATTCTCTTGAGAGTTTACATTTAAGTATGCAGAGTTTTAGGAAAGAAAGTTGAATAAAGGCAGGAAAAATATTTAAATAGGTTATCAATCAGCAATTTATTTAAAAAAAAGACACAGTCCATTGTGCTATAATTTCAGCACTTAGAATGGCAGGATATCAGATAAAAATGTTCTATTACTATAAAAGTAATAATAGTTCTATTAAAGTAAAAATGTCTCTGTAACATTGGTAGTTCATTGAGGTATTTATTGGGTAAGGATGGATTAGAAAACTTGAAAAATATTTTACACCAAAGAACAATGACAATTTTCTTTTCTTCCTTTTGTTTTTTTTTTTGGGGGGTGACACCCAGGGGTGCTCAGAGGTTACTCTTGGCTCTGTAATCAGAAATTGTCCTAGCAGGCTCAGGGGACTATTGGAATTGTGGGAATTGAACCACCATCAATTCTGTCAGCTGCTTGCAAGGCAAAGGTCTTATTTCTGTGCTATCTCTCCTGCCCTTCTAACAATTTTCTTAATAAAAGATAAGTGCAAAACATTTAAATTGTTTATAATCATATGATATGTTCATATCATTAATCATTAGCAAGATAATAATCAAAACTACAAAGATAGGCAAGGGATACATGGTTTGATGTGACGGTGAGATATTCCATGGGATTCTTGCCTTGCAATGTGCTAATCCTATTTAACTATCAACCCCACATCTGATTTCCATTCTCTCTTTCAAGAAACACCAAGAGTGACCTCTGAGCATCAGAAAAGAGTTTGTCCTGAGAATAACAAAGTTTGGCCCCAAAACAAAACAAAACAAAACAATGATACCAAGAAAATGATGAGTGCATACTTTATGTGTTCTAAGGCCATAGTTTTATTCTGATATTTTCTGCCTGTAGAACATTGTCTGGTGTGTACCTGGAGGCCATGGCATCACTGAAGTGGTCATTTTATTTGCCCTGACACTGCTGTTTTTAAAAAGATTAATTAACAAAACACTCATTGTAATTCAAATTTATTTTAATAAAAGAGAAACCAAGTTATGATAGTATGGGGAATACTGGGGATACTTGCAAATGACTGATGAAACAGTATGATGTTTTCCTCAGTCACTAAAAAAACAATAAGGAGTTTCTCAAATCACAAATATATAAATGGTGTATGATTCATCAATTGTAATTTTAGCTCTATATACAAACATAGAAAGCAAAGAGTTAAGCAGGTCTTTTACTTCTATGTTCATTGCAACAGTATCACAGTAGATCAAACTTGGAAAGAATTCAACTGTCCAATGAATGAGTAAATATAATATGATACCTAAATACATATTCTTCAGCATTTAAAGGAATTAATTTATAACACATGAAACAATATGGACAGGTAAAATGCCCTGCTAGGTAAGATAATCCAAACATAAAATGACAGATATTGTCCCACTTATATGATGTACCTAATAAAATATTTATAGAAGCAGCATAAAGAATTATAGATTATAAACTGGGCATTGGGAAGAGATAAAGGGAACCATTTCATATTTGACTCCAGAATTTTAGTTTGAAATTATGAAAATGTTTTGGTATGTAAATTGATGATCGTTATAAAAAGATGAAAATATTAAATGATATTGAATTTTATGCTTAAATCTTATACATGATAGGGCTTAGAGAAGTACAGAGGTAGGCACCTGCCTTGAGTGCAGCTGAATCTGGTTCAATTTTTTAGTAACTGAAAGAATGATCTCTGAAAGAAAAAAAGTAAAAGCAAAAGGTGCCAACCATAGAAGCAGGCTGGAATGCTGGAAAGAACCTGGGGATATTGTTGCAGGTAAGTGGACACTGGTGAAGGTATTGTTATAGGAGCTTTGTAATATAATATTATTCATTTAAAAGCACATATAATTTTGAGTAATTCCTGATCATTTCCTGGTTTGACCCAAAACCAAACAACCAAAGTTTAACTTTTTTACAAATGATCCATGAGCATGGAAACAGGAATAGGCCCAGAATACTGTTGGGTGTTGCCCAAAAACAAAAACAACAAAAAAGGTGACATGATGAAGGTTATATATATATATATATATATATATGTATATATGTATATATATTTATATTTATATATGTATGTATATATATTTATATTTATATATATGTGTGTATATATATTTTAAATGCATAAATATTATCTAAAAATTAGGGTTTTTTACATTATGTCTATGAGAAAGTGTTCTCCTTGTTTTTATTTAGGCTATATAACTTACTGCACTGATAAAGTGCAATAAAGTATTCCAGTACCAAGATATTAGTCTCCTCCACCAATGCCTAAAGGTCTCACTCTAACCTCTTATATATTCCCTTGGTAAACTCAATTCTGTAGGCAATTTTAGGGTCTTTTATTTGTTGTTATTTGTTATTCCCTTACTCTGCCTCTTTATATCCCATGCATAATGTAAATTGTATATTTTCCCACCTCTTTGAACTGATTTCAGCGGCAATGGTAGCTTAGGACCATCACGCTGCAGCAAATGGCATAGTTTCAACTTTTCTCATAGCTGAGTAGTATTCTATTACTTGTATTTACCTCTCATATGTAGTTGGCACTTGGGTTTTTTCTCATCTTGGAATGTTTCCCATCTACAGCAGTGATCATAAGTATAACTGTATTTGTGAAATCGTGATTTTAAAGCCTCAGAGCAGGATTCCAAAAAAATGAAATTTCTAGGTCCCATAGAAGTTTCTATTTTCAATTTTTTGAAAAATGTCCATAATGTTTCCAAAAAGAATGAATTGCAAGACATTCTCACCAACAGTGAATAAGAATTTCTTTCCCCACACATTGCCAGCACTGGTTTGCCAGCACAATATGAGTACTAGTCTCATTGACATGAAGTGGTACTTCATTGCTGTTTTGAATTTCATTTCCCTGATGATAAGTGGTGACAAATATGTTTTCATAGATCTATTGGTCATTTGTATATCTACTTTGAGAAAGTGTCTGTTCAACTCTTTGCCCTGTTTTTGACGGGGTTATTATCTCAAAAGAGCAAAATTTAAAACCACTTAATAAAAAGGTAGAATAAAAAGCAGCTTGTTTTGTTAGCTTTAAATTGTTTTACTTATTTGACTCAAAATAACTAATGTTATTTTTAAATAAAAAGGAAATTCTAAAAAAATATAATGAAAGCATGACGGGAGAGAGACCATAATTTTCTTAGTGAATACTTTACATGTAGGAGGTTGGAGTTGATCTCTAGCAAAAGGCCAACAGTTACCCTGAGTACAACCTGGTATGGCCCCAAACCTGCAAACAAATAAAGTAACAACAAATAGAATATTTAACTAGAATAAATAAAATTAAAATATGAACATGCTTTTAAAACAAATTTTATTAAACTTATTGGGATTTAATGAGATTGTTTAGTTCCAAAATATGAAGTGGTCAATGATCTAGTTTTACATCAACTTTAGTATGTATTAATATTATCAATCATATTTTGTACATTTGTATTTATTAACTTGTTATATTTTTAGTTCAGCAATATATCTTGGTATAGGACAGTGATTTAAGGACATAATGGGAGGAGGCATTCATTCTAATCAACTCATTAAAATTATTCAATTCAAAGATAAAAACCTCTTGACAGTTTTATACCAACAATTAATCCATAAATAACAACTATTAAAGCGAAAATATATCACCCAATTTTCACAGTTTATATACATTGTTTATTTTCTCTTATAACTAGTGTGTCAATTTAATTTTTCCTCCAAATCAGTTTACACAAGAGTGTATGAAAATGACAAGAATGTCAAGACATCTAGCATAAGCTAATGTTTTTAAAGCATTCATCTTCCATAAGACTAATTTTATGGATTATAAGCAGTGAGAAAGAAAGTTTAAGATTTTACATGCCTGGGGCCAGAGCTATATAGCACAGCGGCAGGGAGTTTTCCTCGCACATGGCCAACACTGGACAGAAGCCTGTTCAATTCCCGGCAACCCATATGGTCCCCCGAACATGCCAGAGCTATTATTGAGCACAGAGTTAGAAGTAGTTTTTCTCCATTTTCCCATTTTTCTGGACCTATGCAAACAATGGCGATTCCCACTATCACACCTTTACTATATTTTTTTACTCTTATCCTTTAAGGAAAAAATATACAACTTACTGAACTAAAAACAAATAACTGTAGTAGAATGCCTGTCTCAAATACAGGCAGGGGATGGGAAGGGGGAGGGGGTAATGTTACACTGGTGAAGGGGGGTGTTCTGGTTATGATTGTAACCCAAATATGGTCATGTTACTTAAATAAAAATATATTTAAAAAAGGGGGGGAGGTATAGGATGCATGCTGGGAACAGGGGTGGAGGGAGGACAGCACTGGTGGTGGGATTGGCCCTAATTCACTGTCACTATGTACCTTAAATATAACTGTAAAAAACTTGTAATTTACACTGGTCATAATAAAAATTATTAAAAAAAAAGGAAGTAACCCCCGAAGCACTACTGAATATGACCAAAAAACAAACAAACAAACAAGCAATAACAACTATAGCTTAAAGTTGTGAACGCGCTTAAATGATGTAGTAACTTACACACTAGAATGATGCAGAAAGAACAAACCCACTTTGACTCACTACTAGGAAGAAAGTAATATTTTATGGGGAAAATTATGAATGGGATGGGATAAATATATTTCACATTTGGCTCTAAACTGTTTTAATTTGTAAAGAAACACAACCAGAAGTACAGTTATTGTATATTATGCTGGGCATATTAATTTCAAATATGTGGAATGGGTGATAATATTTCATGTATTTTTATAGATGATTTCTGATCATGATTTTGTTCATGATGCCACCATAGAATTATTTAGACTTAGAAATGTCTTTCCTGGGGCTGGCGCAGTGGCCCAAGCCATAAGACATCTGCTTTGCCTGCGCTAGCCTAGGACAGACTACCGTTCTATCCTCCTGTGTTTTTGATCATGATTTTGTTCATGATACCACCAAAGAATAATTTAGACTTAGAAATGTCTTTCCTGGGGCTGGAGTGGTGGCACAAGCCATAAGACATCGCTTTGCCTGCGCTAGCCTAGGACAGACTACAGTTCTATCCCTCTGTGTCCCATATGGTCCCAAAAGCCAGGAGTGATTTCTGAGCACAGAGCCAAGAGTAACTCCTGAGTGTCACTGGGTATGGCCCCCAAACAAAAACAAAATAAAAAGTAAAAAGAAATGGCTTTTTACAGATTCGGTACCTGGAAGTCTGGATTCTTAGTGTACTCATAGTTGGAAATTTTCAGGGCCCATCTATTCGGAATGCAGCCTCCTAATTTTGATTATATCTTCACACAAAATAATGCAAGTCAGAGAGTTTTTTAGCAGTATTTATGCTAAAACATGAACCCATTGTTAAGAACTTCATTGTATTGGCCTAATCATTTTTAGTCATTAGAGATTAATATATCAAAATACAAATTATGAAGGTGATAAAGAGATCAGTCTATAACAGTGTGTGATCAATTTGCACAATTTATTTATGTTTATGTTAGCTTTTGTTTAAATTTTATTATAGTGCTGGCTGTAAGTTACTTTTTGATGATTTTTTAAACTTTAGTTAGAATCCACTTGAAGATAACTCTTATAACTAGACAATGAAATAAATTGGTGACTGCACTTGTATCTAGTGTAAAAAAACAGTGTGAAAGAATGAAGTCATTTCACTCATAATTATCAAAATAATTCAGCATTCTTAAATGTCAGGGTTTTTTTTTGGGGGGGGGGCACACCTGGCAGTGCTCAGGAGTTACTCCTGGCTGCTCAGAAATAGCTTCTGGCAGGCACGGGGGACCATATGGGACACCGGGATTCGAACCAACCAACTTAGGTCCTGGATCGGCTGCTTGCAAGGCAAAAACGCTGTGCTATCTCTCCGGGCCCATGTCAGATAGTTTTATTATAGTTCATCCATAAGATTAAAAACCATTACATGTATTATATATTTAGAAATTACCAGGACAGGGGCCAGACAGATAGCACAGCGGTACAGTGTTTGCATTGCATGCAGTCGATCCTGTACAAATGGTGGTTCGAATGCAGGCATCTCATATGGTTTCCAGAGCCTGCCAGTAGCGATTTCTGAGTGCAGAGCCAGGAATAACCCCTGAGAGCCACCGGTGTGACCCAAAAACAAAAAAACTAAAACAAAAACAAACAAACAAAAATTTAAAAATTAAAAAAAAAAAAAGAAATGACCAGGACAATCATGATTCTCTATTTTGAGTCATAAATTCCAATGGCTTATTTAATGACTTGATGGAACCAGAGAAGAGTAAATCTGAGAAGAGGAAGTTGAACATAGGGCAAAGAAAATAAAATCTCAAAATTCCTAATAGTTTTTGTTTTGTTTTGTTTTGGGGCCACATCCGGTGACATTAGGGGTTACTCTTGGCTATGTGCTCAGAAATTGCCCCTGGCTCTGGAGACCATATAGGAGGCATCGGAAATCCATCTGCCACATGCAAGGCAAACACCCTATAGATGCCCCACCAATCCATCCTCAATCCCTTATACTTTTAATGACTTTCCAAAATATTCCATTAGTCATAATCTTTTACTTCCAAGTTATCAAAAAGAAACATCTTGAGCTATTTAGTTTCTTGTATCAATATTTAAAATGATTTATTACTATTAATTTAGAACTTCGTTTTTCAAATAAATATTTTAGCCTGCAGACAAACATGAGTCCATGGACAAATGGTTGAAATTACTGGTTTATAGTTTTCAGAGAAATTAGTGCATCGTTTTTTCTACATGTTCTTCTAACTACTAACTTTCACAAACAGTATTGCAGCATATATGACTTGACCACATCAAGCAATTTGGACAGATTTATAATATCAGTTCCAATTCTAATATCTATTCGCTTCTTAAAACAAGTGTGCTTTTCTCTTTGAGCATTTCAAATTACACAAATTTGTGGAATATCCTACTCAATATTCAATATTAGCATTGTGTCTGTGGCCATAGGAACTGAATAAAGTAAGATAAAATTCAAATCTATGATTTTATTCAGAAGTTTTTTTATTTGCTTTTTAAAAATGGAACATTTTGGGCCCAGAGAGATAGCACAGTGGCGTTTGCCTTGCAAGCAGCTGATCCAGGACCAAAGGTGGTTGTTTCGAATCCCGGTGTCCCATATAGTCCCCCGTACCTGCCAGGAGCTATTTCTGAGCAGACAGCCAGGAGTAACCCCTGAGCACCACCGAGTGTGGCCCAAAAACCACACACACACACAAAAAAGGAACTTTTTTTATATTTAAGGGTTATTTTATCAAGAATACACAAAATGGAGAAAGGATTTACATATATTATAACAAAATAGTGCAGTATTACAAATTTTAAAATTCTTTAAATTTCTGTGTTTATGATAAAATTATTTAAATTATGTACAAGACCTATTTCTTTTTTATTTCTTTTATATATTTTATTTAAACACCTTGATTACATACATGATTGTGTTTGGGTTTCAGTCACGTAAAGAACAGCACCCATCACCAGTGCAACATTCCCATCACCAATGTCTCAAATCTCCCTCCTCCCTACTTAAACCCCACCTGTACTCTAGACAGGCTTTCTATAACCCTCATACGTTCTCATTATTATGATATTTCAAAATTTAGTTATTTCTCTAATTAAACTCATCTCTGTTTGTGGTGAGCTTCATGAGGTGAGCTGTAACTTCAAGCCCTTCTCTCTTTTGTGTCTGAAAATTATTATTGCAAGAATGTCTTTCATTGTTCTTAAAACCCATAAATGAGTGAGACCATTCTGCGTTTATTTTCTCTCTCTCTGACTTATTTCATTCAGCTTAATAGATTCCATGTACATCCATGTATAGGAAAATTTCATGACTTCATCTCTCCTGACAGCTGCATAATATTCCATTATGTATATGTACCACAGTTTCTTTAGCCATTCATCTGTTGAAGGGCATCTTGGTTGTTTCCAGAGACTTGCTATGGTAAATAGTGCTGCAATGAATATAGGTGTAAGGAAAGGGTTTTTGTATTGTATTTTTGTGTTCCTAGGGTATATTCCTAGGAGTGGTATAGCTGGATTGTATGGGAGCTCGATTTCCAGTTTTTGGAGGAATCTCCATATTGCTTTCCATAAAGGTTGAACTAGATGGCATTCCCACCAGCAGTGGATAAGAGTACCTTTCTCTCCACATCCCCGCCAACACTATTTGTTCTCATTCTTTGTGATGTGTGCCAATCTCTGGGGTGTGAGGTGGTACCTCATAGTTGTTTTTATTTGCAACTCCCTGATGATTAGTCATGTGGAGCATTTTTTCATGTGTCTTTTGGCCATTTATATTTCTTCTTTGTCAAAGTGTCTGTCCATTTCTTCTCCCCATTTTTTGATGGGATTAGATGTTTTTTTCTTTTAAATTTCTGTCAGTGCCTTGTATATTTTGGATATTAGCCCCTTATCTGATGGGTATTGGGTGAATAGTTTTTCCCACTCAGTGGGTGGCTCTTGTATCCTGGGCGCTATTTCATTTGAGGTGCAGAAGTTTCTCAGCTTAATATATTCCCATTTGTTAATCTCTGCTTTCACTTGCTACTTGAATATGCCTGTAGTCTTCATATCCTGGAGTGTTTTGCCTATGTGTTGTTCTATATATCTTATGGTTTCAGGTCTGATATTGAGGTCCCCATTTGGATTTTACCTTTGTACATGATGTTAACTGGGGATCTAAGTTCAATTTTTTGCAAGTGGCTAGCCAGTTGTGCCAACACCACTTGTTGAAGAGGCTTTCTTTGCTCCGTTTAGGATTTCTTGCTCCTTTATCAAAAATTAGGTGATTGTATGTCTGAGTATTCAAGTCTATTCCACTGATCTGAGGGCCTGTCTTTATTCCAGTACCATGCTGTTTTGATAACTATTGCTTTGCAGTAAAGTTTAAAGTCAGGGTAAGTAATTCGTCCCATATTCTTTTTCCTAATGATTGCTTTAGCTATTCTAGGGTGTTTATTATTCCAAATGAATCTCAAAAGTGCGTGATCTACTTCTTTGAAGAATGTCACGGGTATCGTTAGAGGTATCACATTAAATCTGTAGAATGCTTTGGGGAGTTTTGTCATTTTGATGATGTTAATCCTGACAATCCATGAGCAGGGTATGTGTTTCCATTTCCACGTGTCCTCTCTTATTTCTTGGAGCAGAGTTTTATAGTTTTCTTTGTATAGTTCCTTCACATTTCTAGTCAAGTTGATTCTAATATATTTGAGTTTGTGTGGCACTATTGTGAATGGGGTTGTTTTCTTTATGTCCATTTCTTCCTTATTACTATTGGTGTATAGAAAGGCCATTGATTTTTGTGTGTTAATTTTGTAGCCTGCCACCTTGCTATATGAGACAAGACCTATTTCTAAATATTTCAATTGCCAAATTCATTAATTCCATTTTGACTTCAGAAAAATTTTTTCATAAAATTAATACTGATTTGGGCAGGTGAGGTGTCGCTAGAGGTAAGGTGTCTGCCTTGCAAGTACTACCTAAGGGAGGACTGCTGTTTGAATCCCAGGTGTCCTATATGGTCTTCCAAGCCAGGGGCAATTTCTGAGTGCTTAGTCAAGAGTAACCCCTGAGCATCAAACAGGTGTGGCCAAAAAAAAAAATAAAAAATAAACACAAAAAAATAATAATGATTAGAAAAAAAACAAAACAAACAAAAATAATACTGATAATTATGTATTTAGACAATTCAATTCCTTTATGTCATATGTTAATATTATGAATAATATTTAATAACATGATATCTTGAATCTACATTCATTCATGGCAAGAATGTGCAATTATTTACAAAGTCAATGTTTTGCAATACTTTAGGCAGTTCAGAAAAATATTGCATTTATAATGTGTCCTATATGAAATATTAAAGTAAATGCTACTTAACTATATATATTTTAGATGCTTTACTAAAGCTTTCATATATAGATAAACATATGGACTTTTTGTTTCTTTTATTTTGTTTTAATATTTCTGTGCCACACCTAGTATTGCTGAGAAATCTGTCTGGCTCTGTGCTCAGAAACCGCTCTTGGCAGGCTCAGGAGACCATATGGAAAATCCATCCTGGGTTGGCCATGTGCAAGGCAAATGCCCAACCATCGTGCTATCTCTCCAGCCCCGGAATTTTGTTTCTGTTAGCTATATAATCTGTATTATACTATTTTCTTTAACAACCTAAACTTTATGAGTTCTTTGGTTTTCCTATAGCTTAGTATGCCTTTATTTCCTGGGAAAAACCTGTGAATTCTTCATCCATTTACTAAGTGATTACTCTGTGTCAGGCACAGTGCAAATCAATCTCTTGTGCTGAATGAAAAACAGAAAATGACTAAAGGTTTCGCTCTGCTGCTTCAGTAATTTATATCAGATAATAAAATATCAGGTAGAAACAGGTTTTGGACTAACTGATCTTGGGCAATTTAACTGAAAATGAGAGAATATTATTATTGTGAGATAATTAATAGAATTAAATGAAAATGATGATATAAATTACTTGAGACTTAGTAGAGGCCTCTATATTTTTGAGAGATGCAAAAAGAATAATGTTGATTGAACAGGGTAAAAAAAAATCCTTTCTTAGCTTTAAGATAAAAAGACCATGGATTCAGGAAAATCAGTTTAACCAAAATCAGTGGTAGATAAAACCAGGATATAATCTTGATGTTGAATATTCAGGATACAGTCAAAATATTTTTGCATTATGTATTTCTGTATTTAATATGAGCAGCTTTATTTTAGTGACTTTGATGTCTGTTTGTTTTTCATAGATGTCCAGGATTTAATGTTGTGTATAGGCTTTGCCTCTTCTTTTCTACTATGTAAATGAAAACTGAGAACAATCTTCTCTCTAACATTCGGGTGCAAGTTAGGGTTGCAAATTTATTTCATCCCGGTGTGAAACATGGAAGATAAATAATGAAGTAACATATGTAAACATTTTTAATTAATACAGATGGAGGGAAATATATGAGTTGTGGTGAAGGTTATTGTCGATGGAAGGAAAATAGGTACTTCAGAGTAGATGTGAGTGGAAAAAGTAGGATTAGTTTGTTTAACTGTTTAATTTAGCAAGTTCTTTGGTTTTCCTACCCCATTTAATTAAGGAGACTGGAACTTCATTGCACACTATCTTCAGGCAATAGATTGTGGACTGAGAAGTTACTGGAAGTATAAAAGTAAGGCTTAGGTCATGGATCAAGGTTTCCATACATAAGAAAATCAATTACTCAGTATGATGAGTGGACACTTTTATTGTTGAATTCAGATATAACCCAGTAGTGCTTATTGTCACTAATAAACTTAGGTAGTTCAATGATTATTAGATCTTGTATGCGATAGATTTGAGCTTGAAGTCTTTCAGTCTTACTAATCATATGACCTTGGATCAGTTCTAGATTCTGTTCCTAGATTCTATTCAGTTCCCTGATACATGAAATTAGAATAATAATTTATGACTCATTTAGTATATAGGCCTGGCATAGAAACTATATAATCAGCAGTTTCTCTATGTCCATTTATTATGTGAAAGGAAAAGGATTAAGGCAACCTAGATGTCAGTTTATATATGTAAATGTTTGTATGTAGATTGTTCATAAAATAAGGCCACCACAAGCATACTGGAATATTTTCATAAGAAGCTTTTAATAATCTTAAGCATTTTTATCATTTTTGGGGCATCACCTGCAGCACTCGGGTTACTGCTGGCTCTGTGCTCAGAAATCACTCCTGGCATGCTTGGGGGACCATATGGGGTACTGGGAATTGAACCCAGGTCTGTCCTGGCTGCTGCATGTAAGGCAAATGCCCTACCATTGTGCTATTGCTGCAGTCCCTAAGCATTTACTCTTAATGAAGTCTTAAGTGTTATTTCATTTATATGCACCTGGAATGCTTAAAATTTTAAATGAGTGAACAGCCAATGATGATTTAATAGCCAATTTTCTTCTGATACATTTCTACTCTTTCTTTAACTACTTGAATACTCTTTTTAATAATATCACACTTCTTGCTACCTTATAATGTCTGATCTACCTTAACTTATTCCTGAAAATGACAGTCAATCTGCGAAGGAAAATGGTATAAGTTAATAAGCAGAATTTTAAAATGACCCTCAAGAACAGCAGATGAATGCAAATTAGAATTATCATTGTTGCCTCAATAATACTGTTCTAAGTTCTGAATTATGTCAGGACATTAAGAGTAGAAAGTTCATTAATATTTTTAATGCATATCTATTATTTATAAAGCAGGTATAAGCTTGGAGCATAGATGTGCATTTAATAACTGCTTTTTACTTTCTATCATCCCTGTTTCTCCCCCACACCTTCCTGGAAGCAGGAATAGACTGGGTCTATGCTTTGAAGTATAGAATAAGAATCAATAAGACCTTACCTGATGCCGCCTGACCTTGTGGAGGTGAATTCATTTTTTTTCTTTTGGACTTCACTTTCCTCATTTTTTAAAATCTAGGATAATAACTAGCTCCTAAGTTATCATGCCAGTTCAAAAGTTATTCACATATAAGAGTAACACTTAAGGGTTGATGTTGTATTCCTTAGGGTATGGAAATGGGTACACTTGTAAAGGGAGTGGTGTCGGAGATATATGTATGGGAATCAATAGTAGCAGTATTGTAAATAACAAAGCTTTTGTCAATAAAAGTAAGTTTAATAATAACAAATATTGATAACTCATAGTTAAAAGATAGTAATCTTCTGATGTGTGGTTTGATAGTGAAATCTTGAATATAACTTTCTTTCTTTCTTCTTTCTTTCTTTTTTTTTTTTGGTTTTTGGGCCACACCCGGTGACGCTCAGGGGTTACTCCTGGCTATGCGCTCAGAGGTCACTCCTGGCTTGGGGGACCATATGGGACGCCGGGGGATCGAACCGCGGTCCGTCCTAGGCTAGTGCAGGCAAGGCAGGCACCTTACCTCCAGTGCCACCGCCCGGCCCCTTTCTTTTCTTTCTTTCTTTCTTTCTTTCTTTCTTTCTTTCTTTCTTTCTTTCTTTCTTTCTTTCTTTCTTTCTTTCTTTCTTTCTTTCTTTCTTTCTTTCTTTCTTTCTTTCTTTCTTTCTTTCTTTCTTTCTTTCTTTCTTTCTTTCTTTCTTTCTTTCTTTCTTTCTTTCTTTCTTTCTTTCTTTCTTTCTTTCTTCTTTCTTTCTTTCTTTCTTTCTTTCTTTCTTTCTTTCTTTCTTTCTTTCTTTCTTTCTTTCTTTCTTTCTTTCTTTCTTTCTTTCTTTCTTTCTTTCTTTCTTTCTTTCTTTCTTTCTTTCTTTCTTTCTTTCTTTCTTTCTTTCTTTCTTTCTTTCTTTCTTTCTTTCTTTCTTTCTTTCTTTCTTTCTTTCTTTCTTTCTTTCTTTCTTTCTTTCTTTCTTTCTTTCTTTCTTTCTTTCTTTCATTCTTTCTTTCTTTCTTTCTTTCTTTCTCTTTCTTTCTTTCATCTTCTTTCTTTCTTCTTTCTTTCTTTCTTTCTTTCTTTCTTCTTTCTTTCTTTCTTTCTTTCTTTCTTCTTTCTTTCTTTCTTTCTTTCTTTCTTTCTTTCTTTCTTTCTTTCTTTCTTTCTTTCTTTCTTTCTTTCTTTCTTTCTTTCTTTCTTTCTTTCTTTCTTTCTTTCTTTCTTTCTTTCTTTCTTTCTTTCTTTTTCTTCTCTTTTTCTGTTATTTTTAATTTATTTTTGATTCTAGTTTTTGTTAGGTTACACCTCATTTTACCTAAAACAAAGTTCATCTCTAGTTTCTTTGTATCTGTTTGTTTGCAATTTGGTTTTACCCAAAACAAAGATCGTCTTATGTGTAAATCTGGGCAGGACAGGCTTAGGATAGCAGCCCCACTCAGGGGTGGTCTCTGTACTCAATAAAAACAGTTGTTCTGAGAGGTAGCTAGCTCATTGCTAGGTAGAAGATGGCCAGACTACATACATATGTTTTACACTCAGTCTGGTTTGGACTATTTCATGCATGACCCTGATTCAGGCTCGTTTGCCTGCGTTTAGAGATACAATATGGCGTGTGGGTAATTTTAGAAGTTTTAACACAATAAAATTGAATAATAGATTCAGAGAGATAGTACAATAGAGGTTGCACATTGCCAAACCTTGCTAGATTCCTCACACTGCAAATGATTTTTCAAGCATTGCCAGGAGTGAGACCTAAGCACCAGAGTGTGATCCCCAAACAGTAAAATTGTCAGTCTTATAGAAAATAGTCAGTCTTTGTCTTCATCTTTTGTTTTCTGCTATCCAATGAGATCTGAATGTTTTTAGTAGAAAAATTCTCAGTAAATGTGTATTTTATATTCATCTGTTTTTTGAAGCACAATTTTTTTTTTTAATTTCAGGATCATGGTTATATATTCATCTATTTAAATATGATGGGCATAACCAATACTTGAAAACCATTAAATACTATTTTTAAATATTTAAAAGGATATTCTAAGGAAAATGTCTTTAGCAGCATTATCCACCCCTGGGGAGGGAAACAAAGCACATTCTAAACTTCAATATGGGTGACTTAATTAAAACTCAATTAGCATTGTTATTGTGTAACTAATGGCTTGAAAATGGCAATGTCATGAATCATCAATTATGGATTAGTGTAAAAAAATAGGTGCTATTGGCTGAATATCACAATAAGCCTCAGGATTTTTTTTTTAATACTTGTATCTGAAGTAAATTTATCAGTTTCTAACTTGGCATAGTAGTTGATTAAAAATAATACATACAATGTCACTAATAATTGTTTTTTCTTTTTACCCCAAAACTTTTTCTAATGAGTTAACATGAACTATAATACTTTATGAAATGGCAATTAAAAAAAACTTGGTAGTTGATTTCTAATATATTTTGTGGTAAATTTGTTTAGGGAAAATTGAGGTTTTTAGTATTTCCAAGAAAAATCTATGCAATGATATACTTTTGTTCAATATGTAAAACTAATATCATTTTAAAATGGTTATTTTAAAAATATTTTGGAAGAATTTTTATTGATGGTTTCAGTCATATCAGCATGAGGCTTCAGTATTCTTCTTATTTTTTTTTCATTTATTCATTTTTTCTATTTTTTTTACTTTAAAGAGCATATATCACATAGGTGATATAGTTGACCTTAATACATTTGTTTCCAGATAAATGATTATATGCAAAGCTATTTAAAAAAATGAATAGGAAACAAAAAAGAAAAATAAAGAGTAAAAAACCCCAAAAATACAGTGACAAACAAATTTGTAAAAATTATTGTGCTTCCAATGAGATAATTAAGCATTGGCAAGCTTCAGAATTCTTGATTCTATAAAGTGACATTTATTTCCATTCTGATTTTCTGTCCTCATATAGTAAAATTTGCCTTTCAACTTTAAATTAGTTCATTTACTAAAGAATTCTCTTCAAACTCTCTTCAATTAAAAACTCTTTCTCTATACTTCTCCAGTCTTTTGTTTAAAATTTTTGCTATTTTGTCTTAAATAAATATTTTCTTTTCTTTAGCAGGTTGTAAGTACATGAATAATACATTTTTAAACTATTTAATTGGTAATTCTTTCAACATATATACATATCATATAAAATACATTGTCAAAATCATGCATAGTAATATTTAAACTATTAATTTCAGTTAATGTAAAATTATCACTGCAGTTTTTACTTGAAGCAAAGAAATGAGTGTATTCAGTTAAACCAGGTGTCTCAAAAATGGTCAACAGAAGTTTAATAATGCTTAATTTAAAATTTACTTAGGAAATTGCATCCCTTGTCTCTAGATGATTTTTATAAAATATTTTGTTTAATTATTTTGTGTATATTGTTTAAAATATAAAATATTTAGGCTCGAATTATGGATTTTCATATAATGAAATCACTTTGTATCAATAATTTTCTGCTCAAATTTCTTAACATTTGGATTACACTGTTATTCCTGGAAACATTAGATTATTTGATTAACTTTTGCCTGTGTCTTAAGAGATTCCCTAGGGAACTTAGATAGAAATTTCAGTTGATGACTCAGCAACTCTGGAAATCTCAGCTGGACGTAATAATCACTTGTGATAAAAGGTAATTTTAGTGAAACACACTGTGAAGCAAATTCAAAAAACAAAAGAACAACAACAAAAACTCCTTCCAGGAAGCAGTTGAAGCCCCTTGGAAAAGCCTCCGACTAGCATCCAGAGATACTTCAGAATAAAAATGAACCTCTTGAGACAAGAAGACACCTGTTGTTCTTCCTTGATTATGTCTTCAGCCCTCAACAACAGTAGAGGAATAAACAGAAGAAAAATAGTCTTTGATGAGCTCTTTTCCCAAAATAGTAAAGGCAAAGAAAGAATTACTAGGTCATGACAATTTATAATTCTTCTGCATCATCAATGATTGCAACTAAATTATTTTCCTCTAGAATTGTGGCCTCTCTAACTTGCAGTCTGCTTTTTGTATTCCTATATTGCTATTAACAAAACAAAGTTATAAGGAGAACCTATTAACTGTGTCTTAGAAATACAAAGAAGGAATGATCACCCAATCATGTAACTTTTGAAGGAAACATAGTCTCTACAAAGAGTGTGTTGGGGCAACAGTCAAGAGGAAGTTTGAGAGAAGTCAGCAGGACCTAAGAACATGGAGCATTTAAGACTGAGTGCAGGTCCTCAACCTCAGTCACAAAGCATATGACCTTGTGGTACTAATTCAAAGATGCTTCTAGGCTAATATAATTATGCAAAGGAGCAAAGAAAGATCAATCAATATATGACAATGTGATTTTGTAATCTAAACTTCAAAACTTCAATACTATTAATCAATTATTTGCCTGTTTTTAAACACTTCATATTATATATATATATATATCCAATATATATACAAAAACCAATATATATATATATATATATATATATATATATATATATATATATATATTGGTTTTTGTATATATATTGGATTTTGGGCCACACTCAGTGATGCTCAGAAGCCACTCCTGGCTATGTCCTCAGAAATAGCTCCTGGCTTGGGTGACCTCGGTCTGTCCTAGGCTAGCATGTGCAAGGCAAACACCTTACCGCTTGTGCACCACTTTGGCCCCTAAACACCTGTGATTTCATCTCAGTCATTTGCCTATCATAAGATCTCTCCCAATCTATGTTTTCTCAGTATACCTGAATGTTAAAAATTTTTTGAATATTTTTCAGCATAAGTGTTTGCCTTCCTTTTAGATTTATTGATATCTTCATCTATAGCAAGTTATTTTTATTTTTTTTAAAAGGAGATGAGGTTTATAAAAAAAAAAAACAACAGGAAATGAGGTGCTCTTTTCTTTGATCAAGGTCACTTTTCAATTAGGTATTTGGTCTTATCCTGATTTTTGCCCATAGGGACTTGATCTCATCATTTTTGCCTCTATTCTATCTTAGGCCTATAATTATAACAGCATTTTCAGTCATCAATATATAAGTAACTTTTTTGGCTTCTCTTTCCATACCTCTTCAAATAAAAGTCCTTTATTAGCTTTAATATTTTAACTATTTTCACTGTTTCTAATATCATTTTATTAAATTGTAAATATATGGCAATTCACATTAACCCTCCCTTTTCATTTCAGTTTATCATCAAATGTAATTTTAACTGTATTATCAAATAAGTAAAGAGTATTTGTTGTATATTGTATTCTAGATATGACTTCTGAGAACTTATGTGGAATATTATTTCATTTCTGTGCTTTACATCTGTGGGTTATCACCAGTGTTAGGTTTTCTTTCACTTTTAAATGTATTATTATTTTAAATCCTCAGAGATAACTTGATTATTTTTAAGTTTAATGTATGACTTCTGAAAAATAATTTTGATTCATGCCTGTTTACCCACTTGGGAGTTATATATATTACCTCTTCAAAAACATCAACATTCAGGGAACAGAGCAGTAGCACAGTGGTAGGCATTTTCCTTGCAGGAGTAATCCCTGAAAGCCCAAAGTGTGTGGCCCCAAACCATAAATTTGTCACTATTTTGTTCTTACCATTTCCTAAGGACTTTCCCATAGTCCTAGTAGGACAGGCTCTGTCTGACTTTAGAAGATAAGGGCAGTATATTATCAGAAGGTACCTCACACCCAAGAAAACTGAACTCATTTATTTGAAAGGAAGAGAATAAATTCCAAAGAACAAGTAGCTAGACACCAAACTGCTCTAAGGAAAATTGTTTGATTTTACTACAAGTTTTAGGGAAGGTCAGCATAATGGAGTCAAGGGGTAACTTCAGGCAGGTTTTTTTTTCTCTTGAGGGTCCATCCCTTTTACACCCTGTTTTTCATTTCTTTTCTACTTTTTCATGAACATTTGTAGCAATTTTAAGGAGTCTCAGGTTAAGTTAAAATTATTGGGATGGTTTTAAGAGACATATAAGTCACCTGTCTGCTTTTAACTAACTGAGTAGAAGACAGGAGAGGTTGCGGCTGTCAGTTGTGCTGTAGTTTCTGTGGTTGACAATTTGCTGATGATAAAGAAGTTGGGGACTTTTCATGCTTTGATGCTTATTCCTCATTTAGCAGGTCAGGGCTTCAATGCCAAGGAACACATTTGTGTTCTTGTTAGAACTATCCAATCACTCAGTAAAAAATGCCATTATGTTATATTGTAAGTACTTGTCAACCTCCTTGTCTAGCTAAAACGTTTTTTTATCCCAAAGTTTTGAATTTTGAATGGTTATCATTTTTATAAAACCACTTAAAAAAACTAAATTGAAATATTTCCCTTTATCTTCCCACGGATATCTACCATTGCTTTTACCCAAATATGAAATTTTTTATTACAACTTTGGAGATGTTTTTAGTTTAAGCGTGATCCTTTATTTATGCTATTTCAATACCTCACTTCTACTGACATATCTTGAATAATACATGTTTACTAAGCTTATCTGAATTTATTTCCACATCAACTAAGATAGGTTGCCATTTGGCTCCTTAGAGAAAAGCAAACAGCTTCTGGGGGAGTTAATTGACATTGTATTGTTGGGTTTTACTATTTCTTTGTCAATAGCTTCAGATGATATTGCTAGTAGAATCAAATTAAGACATAATCTTGAGACTTTTATGTCTGTTATCTAGAAGGTAAGATAAAAGTAAAAGAGATAGATAATGGATTCAGTATATGTCTTACGTTCAGGAGATTCAAGCTTATGTCCTTGGCACTTAGAGTATGCCTGAGTACTGCAGGGCACGATTCCCAGCAGAGTGTCAAGGAGTGATTCCCGGCACACCATCAGGGAGTAGCTTCAAGGTTCTCTAGGATATGATCCTGATATCCTCCACCCAAAAAGCAAAGTAAGATTGTTTATTGAATATTTTATTATTTTCATCAATATTTCATTACTTTTCATAAATATTTAATCGATTTTCTTCTAATTTAGTGTATTTTATAATTTAATTGGGAGTCATGAAATTTTCTTTATAAATTATTTTATTACTTTTTCTAAGTATGACTAGCAATTTATATTACTTGTGCGAATGTTAAAACCCTGATACAAATTTGAAGTCCTTTATAAGCAGTGTTTGTCAAATAATTACTCAAAAATTGTTTTTTGTTTTAAAAGATATGGAAGAG
Source organism: Suncus etruscus (assembly GCF_024139225.1). Taxonomy (NCBI): domain Eukaryota; kingdom Metazoa; phylum Chordata; class Mammalia; order Eulipotyphla; family Soricidae; genus Suncus; species Suncus etruscus. The sequence continues at coordinate 71,531,337 of NC_064860.1, forward strand.
TTGATAGATCAATAATCAGCCAAGTGTGTATGAAATAAATTAAGAAGTGAAGCATTCACTTAAAATTTAAATATGAGTAATTTGGGGGCCGGAGGGACAGCACAGTGGTAGGGTATTTGCCTTGCATGTGGCTGACCCAGGATGGACCTAGATTTGATCCAGCTTCCCATATGGTCCCCATGCCAAGAGAGATTTCAGAGCACAAAGCCAGGAGCAACCCCTGAGAGTCGCTGGGTGTGACCCAAAAACCAAAAAAAAAAAAAAAGAATTAAAAAATGTGAATAATTTTTAGTCAATCCCACCAAAAAGGGGGGTGGGGATAAATGAAGAGAAACCTCCTCTAAGAATACATGCTGACCAATAGCCAAATTGAAAAAGTGCTTTGTAAACTTATCATCAAGGAAATACAAATTGAAGCTACAAAATATCATTTCCCACCAGTGAGATATATCAATATATATATATATATATATATATATATATATATATATATATAGCATTGGAAATAACATGGGGCTTAAGGAACAATTGCTATGGGACGTTACTTGGTTAACTTATTTGGAAAATTATAATGAGCAGCTCTCAAAAACAAAAACAAAGAAATGCACTTTTATATGGAACCCAGCAATTTCAGTTCTTGACATTGATGTAAGGCACCCCCAAAACATATTAAAAGATATCTGCACTCTTATGTTTATTGCAACTCTACTCACAATTGCCCAAATCTAGAAACAAAATATCCAAGAAAAAAGGGTTTTAAGAAACCAATACCGTATTTTCCGGCATATAAGAGGACTTTTGAAACGAAAAAAAGTCAGCCAAAAATTAGGGATCGTCTTATATGCCGAGTATATCCCGAAAAATATTTCTATATGCCACTAAACAAAAATCGTCTGGATATTGCCATCAAACGAATTTCCAACTCGATCCTGCTCCCATCATTGCAAGGCTGCTCGGACCACCTTTCTAACTCAGCCAATCCAAGCAGGCTTTTGATGCATGCAAATTAGACAATGTTCTGTAACGAATCTACACTGTCAAAAACCTGCTCAGATCGGCCAGAGTCAGAGAGGAAGTCTATGACAGTATAACCTTTGAACCTTTGCTTGTTGTGATTGGTTCACTGTGGTACATACAGTTGCAGCACAGGAACATTCTGTCTGATACAGAGAATATAGGCCTAACCCTATGTTTTAACTGTAAAATTAGGGGGTCATCTTATACGCCCAATTGTTTTATACACTGGAAAATGCTGTAGTTTAAGAACATAGTTCTGTGTGAAAAGTCAAAATTCACATAGTATAAAATACAAAATAAAAATATTTAGACATGGGACATTTTCTTTCGAAAAATATGAGGTGTTGAGGGGGGAGAGGATGCTTGTTCCTATGTCCAGAGTGAGGACATGCCCCTATGCATCACCAGAGCATTTGGAAGGGTCCTAAAATGGCAGGGTCCATTTTAGGCATTGCTATGGTTTAGTAACACTAAGTATATCAACAACATATGTAAAATGTATAAGCAGAAGTATATTAACATGCTTTGTATGGCAATGGTATGGCAACAAAAATAAATTAATAATACTGTGAATTAACTACATTTTGCATTTATACATATACACACATTTTGTATATCTGTAGTTGGCTTTCAGAGTTAAAATAGAATGTCAAATATGATGAAACACTGACATGTTATTACAAGTTTGTATCACATTTAGGACATATTCTATGAACACAAAATATGAGATGGAACATTTTTGTTTATGGTGATTTACTTTCCTGTTGGATGGCATATTTCACTGGGCAAATAGATTACTGTTAATTGTTCTGTTCATTTAATTTTTCTAGTGTAGGGGAAAAGCACCTGTAGCAAGAGTGTAAAACCTAATTTCATTATGCAAATGCTATACAGTATGTACATGCACGGCATGTTATTTAGATAGTAAGTATTGAGAATGTGATTACATTGTGAAACAAATAGGAAGATTCAGAGCAGTGTTTGTTTTTGGATTAATTTGTTTTATTAAGATATTTTTTTACAATGTTACTGAAGTTGATAGCAGTTGCCAACCCTTACATGGTTAAATGGTATTTCAAGACCTCCCCATTATTCTCTCACAGCCTTTCCCTCTCCCTCCTCCTCAGTTCCCAGTTCTATTTTTTGTCTCAAAGTTCATTTGCATGATTATTTTCTTCTTTACTTTTTATTCCATATAAGTAATACATTAAACTAATATTATTGTGTTTATCTTTACTTTCTCACTCAGTCTACTTATTATTTGACATATTCTCTTCACAGATTATTTCAAAATATAGTGGGCTTTTAACATTAATATGAGTAATATTAAATACTACTCATAACATACAAATTAATAAAATAAATTATAAAGATGCATTTTATGGCTCAATTAAATTTGGGAAATATACTGTTCACTCTCTTTAATAAGCTTATCGGTGATAAATGGTGAAATAAACAGGCAGGCTAATTTTAAGCTGTATCTCAAAGACATAGAAGATAAAGGTTACTGTTTTGAAACATTATTAATATATACCAGTGAATTTATTTTCTAATTTTTTCCCACACCTGGCTATGCTAAGGGGTTACTCCTGACTCGGAATTACTCCTAGTGATCTCAGGGAGTCATAAGTGGGATTGAATGCACGTCAGCTGCATGCAAAGCAAGTGTCCTATCTACTATACAATTATTCTTTTTTAATAATCTTGTAAAATTTATATGGTGCTTAACTTCCAAAGAATTCTTAAATTTATAGGTCAAGTAATTAAATGTGTTGAAAGTCAAATGATCTACATTGTATCTCTTGGACCTGGCCTGTGACATAGACATTTCTTTGCCAGGAAGCTTAAATTATCTTAGGTTAGTTTAGTATGGGAGATGCTATTTTCCCTGGTTGCCCTTCTCATATAACATAAGGAAAATAATAAAGCATATATTCTTCTTAAAAAATAATGATTTGTGGGGCTGGAGAGATAGATTGGGGGTAAGGTGTTTGCCTTTCATGCAGAAGGATGGTGGTTGGAATCTCGGCAATCCCATATGGTCCCCGAGCCTGCCAGGAGCGATTTCTGAGCATAGAGCCAGGAATAACCCTTGAGCACTGCCGGGTGTGACCCAAAAACCAAAAACCAAAAAAAAAAATAACAATAATAATAATAATAATAATTATAATAATAACTTGGTCTTTTAGGGTTTTCTACTATTGCCAATTGTTTGCCATATCTTGATAGCATACCAGTTTTCAGGGTTTTCATTTTTTTGTTAATTTAAGGCAGGGGTATTGTATTTTATTTATTGTATTTATTCCCATTTTGTTTCTTCACTTCTAAATAAGATATATGCAGTGTGCATAGAAATTTGTTCATAATTTTTGTTTTTACTATAATATGGCCCTCCCACAGTCTGAAGGACAGGGAACTGGCCCCTGTTTAAAAAGTTTGAGGACCCCTGATTTAAGGTATTAGATATTTAAAGGAACATTTCTAAATCACTTAGTTTACTATTTCATTCTTATAATTTTATTTAATATAATCATAAACATATTCTGAAAACTGTCTCAATAAATATTTTTATTTATATTGTATAAAAATTAGAAATCTATTTATTTTACCAATGATATATTCATATCACCTCTTTGTAAACATGGTTCAAAGATGCATTCATTTTCCTAAGAAATTTAAAGGAAAAAATTCTGATGCTGATATAGATCCCTAAAACCAATATAAGATCTGTACATATGATAAGAATGTATTTTTATTTGCAAGTTCTTCTGTTTCCTAAGCTATAAGTTTTCGACATATTATACAAGTTAATTGCAACATTGAAAATAACACTTGATACAAAACTACTAGCTTTGTAATATATGTGTATATGTGTATGTATTTGTAAGTATAAATAATGCACATATATACAGATATATGGAGCGACAGCACAGCAGTAAGGCATTTTTGCCTTGCATGAGGCCAACACAGGACAGACGGTGGTTTGAATTCCGGCATCCAATATGGTCCCCCAAGACTGCCAGGAGCGGCTTCTGAGCACAGAGCTAGCTACAAGTAATCCCTGAGTGCTGCCGGGTGTGACCCAAAAACAAACAAACAAAAAATAGCCCATAACATCAAAATATCAGAATGTGTCTTAGATATGACTGTGAGAAAGAAATGAGAAGAGAATTTATATGCCTTTATATACCAATTTGTATTAACCATTACTAAATACTTTTAAATTTGAATATTTATTCCCATCTCTAAAACAATGTGAATTAAAGAGACAGTCTACTTAGTCAGTAACTAGCTCAGCTAAGATTGATATTTTATAGAAGTGATTTTATGAGTATAGATATTTGTATTCACGATCCTGTTTGATAAGGAGAAAATGGGACATAAATAAACAAGTGACTAATAAGGATGCTGCATTGTTTGTTATAATATGCACTTGTTTGAAGTCAAATTAACTTTAAACTAAACTAATACAATACAATAATTCAATGCTAATTATGCCTCTTTCTTTTATACCTTCCCTTAGTCTTCTATCATTCTAGCAACTAGTAAATGATGTTCTATGTGGCAGGACATACAGACTAGGTAAAGACTGAATATATAGATCCAAATACAATAAAATATTAATTTATTGATACTGCAATTATATATTCAGTTTTCAAGATATTTAGATACTTCAGAACAATTATCAAGGAACTTTAAAAAGACATTATGTTTACATAATTAAATTGAATGTCATTTATGATCTTTTACTAACAAGGACCTTGTGTGCAAGCGTTCTGGGCTCAAGGGCCCTGTCAGGTGACACTATGCCCAGTGGTGCAGATCTGAAGGTTTAGAACTTTAGTCCAGTTCTGATTTATGATAATCTATCATGCTTTATGCACCACAAGGGACACATGTAGTGATACTTGAGTAGAGGGGTGTCATTCTCTTCTAGGATTTATATGGGGACCTATGTATTGTTAAGCATGAACATTTCCCCTAAGACAATTCCCTGGTACCTTCTAAATGTTTTTAAATAGAAGTTAACTTGTATTTTACCATTACATTAATATCATATATGAAGTATTGAAAAGTAGCAAATATCTTTCTATATGAATTTTTTACCATTGAAAGTTCAACTTTGTCCAACTTACATTTTTCCCTATGTCTCTCATAACCCATTCCTTTCTCCTTATCTAATAACTACTAATTGGTCTTTTAGACCATAAGTTTATTTTTGTTGTATTTGTCCATATGTTTTTTTAGATACCACATCTAAGAGAAATTGTACAGTACTAGGCTTTTTAAAATCTTTTAAAATCTTTCTCACTTTATTTATATGGCATTTTCTAGGTTTCTTGTGTTATAAAAATGACATTATTTTATCCTATACTGGATAGTATTATGTTCTGTCAAAGCTCCTTGAAATGGAATATTTCTTATCATGCTATATCTTATATCAAATTTATAAATAAAATATAATTTAAATTTTAAATTTTAACTTTGAAATTTTATTTATTTGCCATTTTATGGAACTTAGATGATTTTTGAGTCCTTAATTTTTGCATGTGATGCAGTAAACATCAAGTACATTTGTTTCTTCAATATAGTGTTTTGGTAATTTTGAAGTATCTGTAAGTAGATTTTCTAATATTGTTTTCAATATTTTCCAAAGTTGCATCATTATTTTTCTTATTCATAGGTTACTATAAAAATTGCACGAAATTTCTTTAGGAAAACCTAACTATGAACTGGGTTTTTTGTTTTCTCTTATTTTTGTTATCAAATGAAACCAATTTGGAAAAAAGCAAAAGGAATATACACATTTATATTGACTCAATCATATATTACTTAGCTTGATTTACTAGTTAGCTTGATTTCTTTCATCTATCTGATATAATATACTTTTTGTTTAATGCTTTTCTTTTTTGAAATGTAGTAATATAATCTATCTAATTTTTTTTTACTAGATCAAGATTCTTTTTTGAGTGCATAACTTGGAGATTTTCAAGTGATTTAATCATAACATGAATTTTGTTTTATTTTGGTGGTTACATTCAGCAGTACTCAGTGGTTACTTCTGACTCTAAGTATTAAGAAATTGCTTCATATGGTGCTCAGAGGACCATATGGGATGCTGAAAATTGAACCTGCTCAGCCATGTTCAAGGCAAACAACCTACCAACTATTCTATCTCTGTGGTCCACAATTGTTTTTAAAACTTATTTTATCTTCAGCATCCCCACAAGCAAAAGGGAGCATTCTCTCCAGGTGGCGAAGTATTAGAGAAAATTAAGAATATTAAGACTAATCATTACCACTGCTCTCACTATTTTCTTTCTGTCTCTGACTTAGAAATACTCAAGCACACCAGTTAAATTCTTAGATGTTAATATTGTGTATTCTTTCCCTGTCTCCCATAAGGTCTGTGCACAGGTTTCCATTTTCTAACTGTTCCTGTGTTTGTTTATCACCTCCAGAAAGCCGCTCAAAATGGATCGTTTCTTATCATCTTCTCAGATCTGTAAATAAAATAGTATTATAATCCCACAGATCTAAAAAAAGTTTGTCTGACAAATGGCTGATCCACAATGGATCTCGGTTCAATCCCTGGCATCCCATATGGTCCCCAAAGCCGGGAGTGATTTCTGAGCCAGAGCAAGGAGTAACCCCTGAGCTTCATCAGGTGTAGCCCAAAAAATAAATAAAAAAAAGTTAAATAGTGGGCCCGGGCGGTGGCGCTAAAGGTAAGGTGCCTGCCTTGCCTGCGCTAGCCTAGGACGGACCGCGGTTCGATCCCCCGGTGTCCCATATGGTCCCCCAAGCCAGGAGCAACTTCTGAGCACATAGCCAGGAGTAACCCCTGAGCGTTACCGGGTGTGGCCCAAAAAAAAAAAAAAGTTAAATAGCATTATTTTTCTACACTTTTACTCTAAAGTCTCAACACTTTTACTTTTACTATAGAAAAACAGTTTTATTATAGTCTCAACACTTTAAAAAATGCTGATTGTCCCAAAGATGTAATGTGAGTGTTAATGAAAATAATTCCTATTCATCCTACAAGCAGAGCTAAGCAATTAATAGTTAACTTTTGACATTCATTCTTCTCATAAGATATTAGTATTTACTTATACTATCGTTGTAAATATAAAATTGTTGAGATCAAAGAGATAGTGCCAAAGAGATAGGTGTAGTTCAAAAAGCCAAAGGGGAGGGAAAAAGTCAAAAATTGTTGGTATGACTTTCTTATGATTAAGAACTCAGAGATATCATATTAAAAATATACAGTAATTTATCATGATTTTCAGTCAGTTTTAGAAACATAATTTATATTTATTCAGATAACGTTATGCCATTCAAATACAATAAATAATAATAATAATTACATAAATACAGCAATACAAATTAGAACAACATTGTAACGGTAGAATTAATTAAAGATATTAAGAGAAGTAGAAAATGCCCTTTCAAGTTACTTGCTTATTTATTTTATTTTTGGTACTTTTTAAAATTTAAAACACTGATTTAAAATTATTCATAGCTCAGTTTTTATATACAATGTTTCAGCACCACATTCTCCCGACATGTAAAGTTTCTGAACAATTTGGTTTAAGCTATTTTCTTAGGTGTGAAGTGAGGTGACATTTTAGTTTATTTGTGGGGGGCACACCTAGCAGTTGTCAGTGTTTATTGCTGGCTCTGAACTCAGCTATCACTCTTAGTTCGTCCTGGGGACCATATGGGTTACTGAGGATTGAACACTTGTTGTATCATCCACTAAAATTTCATTTTTACTTAGATTTATATGTTCCTCATAATAAGTGATAATGAGCATCCTTGCATCACCTGTTCCATCTATGCGCTTTTTACTTTATTTTTTTTGAGTAATGTTGTAAATAAACTGTTGACTTCTTATAAAATGTTGCTAATTAATTATTTTATAAAGCAAACTAGAGGAGCTGGAGTGATAGCACAGTGATATGGTGTTTGTCTTGTACACAGCTGACCTGGGACGAACCTGGGTTCTATCTTCATCATCTAGGGTCCTTCAAACATTCCAGGAGCAATTTCTGAGCACAAAATTTATGCTAAAACTAAAGGCCTTTATAAGTTTTTCTTTAATGTAAGTACCTTCATCTGTCAAATGCATATAAAATCAAAAGCTATTGTGAAAATAATTAATGATCCATTTCTTATTTTAACTTTATTTATTTATTGGTTGTTGGGCCACATCCAATGGTGTTCAGGGGTTGCTCCTGGCTCTGCTCTCAGAGATCCCCTCTGACAGTTTGGGGACCATATGATATGCTGGGAATCAAACCAGGTTCCTACAAGGACAGCAGCATGCAAAGAAAATGCCCTACTACTTACTGTGCTATCTCTCAACCCCTTATCATCCTTTTCTTTTTCCCACTAAAGTGATTATTTTGAAATGAAAACCTAGGATCTAGAATGCAGCTCAAGGTGAAGACATATGCCATATTTGTTAGAGATGTATATATATATCCTCACTCTACTCTCAGTACTATTAATGAATGGGTATAAGAACAATTAAAATAAAAAAATATATTAGAGGGGCCAGAGAGGTGGCGCTAGAGGTAAGGTGTCTGCCTTGCAAGCGCTAGCATAGGACAGACCATGGTTCGATCCCCCGGTGTCCCATATGGTCCCCCCAAGCCAGGGGCAATTTCTGAGTGCTTAGCCAGGAGTATCCCCTGAGCATCAAACGGTGTGGCCGAAAAAACCAAAAAATAAAATATATATTAAGATTATGTTTTGTATTTTATATATTTCACATTATAATATGTCTAAAGGTAAATTTAAAACTTATGGAGCATATTATTATAAATATAACTTTTTACCAATAAACTAATTTTAACAAAATTTGGGTATACAATTGTCATTATGGGTTACCATTATTCTTAAATGACTTTAATTTTTAAACACAGGTATATAATTATAAAACATTAAAATATTGCACATTTGACATCTATAATTAGAATTGAAGGTTCTGTTCAATGTACTGTTAACATATTTCTATTTTAGTAGTTATTTTTTTCATATTATATATTTTGCAATGATGACACCTCCCACAATTGAGTAATAGCAATTAAGAAAAATATATACACACTCCTTCTCAAATCCCAATTGTAGAGTGTATTGGGCCATCAAAAATGGAAATATAAATAATTAATCTACTCAAGATATAGTTGAAATTATTTTTATTCTGTTTTCCTGAGGGCATGACACATCATTAAGATACCAATTAAATCAATGAAGTAGAATTCGTTTCATCTTTATGCTCAAAGTATTTAACAATTGGGAATTCCTACGTTTTAATACAGAGAATATTTAGTTCTTAAATTTAACAATGATAAAGAAACTAATGATAATTTGAATCATTTCATTATATATTGGGTATATTTTTAATTGTATAATATTGCTTTTCCAGATATTGTGGTTTGCCAAATTAATTTGTGAGTGACTTTTTTTTGTGAGGGAGGTTTGGGCCACCCGTGGTGACTTGGTGATGTTCAGGGTGTAACTGGCTCTGCACTCAGAAATCTCTCCTGGCTTGCGGGACCATATGGAAAACCCAAGAGTGAACCACAATCTGTCCTATGTCAGCTGCATGCAAGAAAAATACCCTGCTGATGTGCCACTGCTCCAGTCCCGCCTTTTGATGTATAAAAATATAAGCATTTGTCTATTGCCAGGCCTTATAATTATCTCATGAAGACCACCAGAAACTGTTATGTGACCAAAAGCCCTAAAAGACAAACAAAATATTCAAAATTATACATAATGCTCTGAGTTTTCAATTATTTCACTTTTGAAAAGAACATAGTTTAGTATTCATGAGTTTTACTTTAGGTAATTTGTTATAAAACAATACATTTTAAAAATAATTTTACCATTTTTAAAATTAATTTTTGGTACTCATGTAGCAATATTCAGTGCCTACTACTGACTGAACTCGGGAATTACTATTTGCAGTCCTGTTAGGGGGAAATCATAATAGGATCCAAAGAACAAAACTTGGTCTGGTGAGTGCAAGACAAGCACTATATTTGCTGTGCTAATTCTTCAGCCCCAGATTAATTTTAATAACATATTTGGAGATGTTAATTGTGTCATAGTTTTATGCATATCTGTATTTTTATTTTGATATATATATTTATATAGATTTATAGTCATTTAGGTTGAAATACATGCTTATTTTACATGTTAATCTTCACCAGAAAAAGTATGCTTCCAGAGCGGTGGCTCCAGGTTGGATCAGGTTTCGATTCCCCAGCGTCCCATATGGTCCCCCAAGCTAGGAGAGATTTCTGAGTGCCAAGTCAGGAGTAACCCCTGAGCATCACTGGGTATGGCCCAAAAACCAAAAACCAAAACAAAACAAACAAATAAAAACCCCAAAAAGTAGGCTTATTTTGTAAATCATAGAATGGAATCAATTTTAGTTACTGGTAACAAAACAGAGTCAGATGTCTTCATTGAGTTTATTCTTCATTGTTTTAGATATTTTTGTCTTTATTATGTTTTGTTCCAGGAGGGAGACTAGTACCATCCCACTTTATCAGTATTATCATGAAATATATGAACATATGCAGAGACATATAAAAACATTCACAATGGTAAGAAAATATATGATAGCCTCAATGATTCATTATGAAAGTTTCTTTTGTGAAAGTTTATGTGTTTAACATATATGTGACTTACATTTGTTTTCAAATATCAACTATACATCTCTGTTGCCCTTATAATTTATTACTGGGTAAATATTAATTCAAATTTTATATTTAGTAAGATTTTTTAATTAGTTTTATTGTATATTATGAGAATATAATAAAATTGCAGTTATTGACTTAAAATACGTTCATAATAATTGCAATCCCAGGAACATGAGTGTCAGTAATCAGTAATAAACATAATTATGAAGAAATTACTGAAAAAATCTGAAAGTGTTTTTTCACAAATAAGATGTTATATTCTTTATTTTACATTGGGGACTGTAGTTTATATTACTATTAAAATGTATTTGTATGTAACACATTCCCACACCACAGTACCACATTCTAAACCAGACTACCCACTTTCCTACCATTATGATGGTGTTTTCCCCTTGCCCAACTTCCCAAATGGCCCCTTGACTCCATTGTGTTAAGCTATATACTAAAGACCAGTTTACAGAACTTAAGAACTGAGCTATGTATTTTTATATTAATTTAAGCATATACATAGAACAGCTTAATAGAATAGAATAATTAGATTTTGGAATTGACTGTAGTTGTATTAGTGTGTGCAGCACCTACTTAATTCCTTGAAATAAACTACTTTGCATTTTAGGACAATATAGGTATATCCAGCAGCTAAAGGTTAGGTATTTAATTTACATCTGGTTAACTTAGGGAAACACTGAAAAATGTTAGGATTAAATGTATCTGGAGTTTCTACAGATCATGGCTGTTTTTATTTTTAAAGATAATTTACCTTTGAGAAAAGAAAATTAACTTACTTGTGAAGTGAAGGCAACGATGGAAGAGGTCCAAGACACCTGAGAAGTTGGAGTGTCTTCTAGAAAAAATAAAGGTCAATGAGATTAAATATACAGAAGAGTTAACTAATTTCAGGAAGAATTTGAGACCATTTAGCATGGAAGGCCTTTAAGATATGGCCACAAATATTTAATTGACTAATGTTGAGGCGCCATAGCAGGAAGATATCTAAATTTCAGGAACTAGAAATCCATCAAAATAATCAAAGTTGTGATCAGTCTTGAGAAAACTTCATATATTCTTTAAAGGACAGAAGAGTGAGATATTGGGATTCCTGGGGAGGGAAGTGGCTTCTATGATGATGGGTATGTGGTTTGAATTATATATGTGAGAAAGCATTATTAACAGTGTTATAAACCACATAATTTCAATCAATAGAAATTAATTAAATTAAAAAGGCACACAATACATCAGATTTTGTTAAGAAACGCATAATAACCATATATATTAATATCACATATAATATACAGAAAATGTACGATAGTTCATTTCAAGTGGTAGAAATCTCAGAATACAGAAATCTATAATTAATGGTAATTAATTTTTAAATAATGATGTTAGCAAGCCAGAACTCTCCGTAAAGAAATGTTAAGGGCAGATAATTTTTTAGGTCAGAAAATATATCATTTCTAGGGTCGGAACAGTGGTGCAGGCCGAAAGGCTTCTGCCTTGCCTGCTCTAGCCCAGGATGGACCACGGTTTGATCCCCAGGCGTCCCAGATGGTCCCCCAAGCCAGGAGTGATTTCTGAGATATAGCCAGGTGTAACTACTGAGCGTCACTGGGTGTGGCTGAAAAAAACAAAACAAAATAAAAAAAAAAGAAAAGAAAATATATTGTATCTGTAAGGAAGTTTTTTTGTTTGTTTGTTTTCACATTTTGAATTATTTCCCAGACCAAAGTTCTCTTAGGACAAACAATCTCTTGCCTCTGCACTCAGGGATCATTCCTGGTATTGCTCAGGGTATCATATGTTGTGCCAGATTTCACATATACACATGGAGGTTTTATGCAAAGCAAGAATGGTCCCCACTGTACTCTTTCTGGTACTATGATTTTTTTTGTATGTTTGTTTGTTTAGTTTTGGGTCACATCCAGCACTCAGGGATTATCCTGACTCTGTGCTCAGAAATAGCCCATTGCTGGCTCTTGGGACAATATGGGATGCAGGGATTCAAACCACTGTCTCCTGGATCAGCTGTATTCAAGGTAAACGCCCTACTGCTGTGCTATCTCTCTGGCCCCTGGTACTATAACTTTTAAAGCAGCACAGTTTTAAGAACAAGGGATTTTTTAGAGTAGTTTAATATGCATTTAGGAAAGTATAAGGAAAGGGAAAGTAACAAAATAACATGTACATTTTACTTTATATGTATATAAATTGGTAGTATATATGGGATATTGATTAGAATATTTAAAATAAACTGTATCATCAAGTATGTGTATAGCACTTTCCTATTCCTTATTAATTTAGAAAAATATAAATATTATAAGTTATATACAAATATTATCTCATTCAACTTTACATTGATCTTGAAATATTACTATCTAGCAATTTTGGACACTTAAAGTTTAAGTAACTTGCTCACATTTACATCTCCTGAGATTAGAAAGTTAGATCTTCTGTATTAGAACCAGTTTCTCTTGGTTATATATCTTTTGAAAATTACTGCTGTTTCTCATCTGCTTAGAGAGAACATCACATCTTGTCTTTAAACTGGCAAAATTCAGTCTTACTATTAATTAGCTAATTATAGACATTGGTAACCTAAATTAGCTGTTTACACTTCTTAGGAGTATAAAACTTAGAGATTTCTCTTTTATTCTGTTCTTGAAAATACCCTGGTCTCAGCTGAAATAATTTTACACAAAATCCATGATCTGTAATTCATGTCCTTCATTCATGATTTCTTGACAACAAAGGTAACTTTAAACAGGAACTCGATCCATGGATTACATAGTATTCAGCCTGTCATTTTCTTCTATCTGGCTTCATCTTCTTTAAAACCTTGGATTTCATATAAGAACTAGATATTTTATTTAATACATTGAAATAATTAACTGCTAGTCTTTGCCTAGCAGCAGTAGATTACAGTTTTCAAAAGCAGTTTCTATAGCCAAAATGTTTTATTTCAGCCTCAGTCCTGCCAATTACTACCTGTATAACAATGGATAACTTCTTAAACAATTTATTTTTTGGCTTCCTAAAATTTCTTAAAATCAATATAAAAGCAGTAACTTAGAAGTACTCTAAATAAAAATTATATAGTTAGCATGTGTAAAGTGTTTTAGCAAAATGTGACACGTAGAAATCTTTATAAAAATAAGTTATAGCTTGAATTCTTGTGTCAAGATTTACAATCATTCCTTAATGCCAGGAAAAAGCTTTGTCAACTTTGAGGTTTTCTGTGTATATAGTCATATTATCTGCAGTAAAATATTTTATCCTTTTTCAAAAAATAAGTGTTCTATTACTCTTATTTGAGTAGAAGTAAATATAGTTTCATGTCAAAAATTAAATGTTTCCTGGAGGGGCTGGAGTGATAGCACAGAGGCAGGGCATTTGCCTTGCAGGTGGCCAAAACAGGATGGACACCTGTTGGAATCATGATATCCCATATGGTCTCCCTGAGCCTGCCAGGGGCGATTTCTGAGTGAAAAGCCTGGAGTTACCCTGAGCGCCACCAGATGTGGCCCAACAAACAAACTAAAAGTTTCCTAGTAACTGCTGATGCCTTTGAGTAAAAGTCTTAATTATTATTAATTACTATTAATTATTAAATTTTAAATCATAAATATTTCACATTTATTAACAGAAAACACTGTTACAAATATTTTTGACAAAGTAGGGGGTCAGAGCAATAGCACAGAGTTAAGGTGTTTGCCTTGCACATGGCAGATCAGGGACTGACTAAGATTCCATTCCCTGAATCTCATTTGGTCCCCAAAGCCCACCAGGAGCGATTTCTGAGTGCAGAGCCAAGAGTAATCCCTGAGTGCCTCTGGGTAGCCCCCCCCCCAAAAAAAAAAAAAAACATAAAAAAGAAAAAAAGCAAACAAACACAAAAAAGCCAAAACTACAACAAAAACAAAGTAGTCAACTTGATAGTCTAAGATTTAATTGAATACTATAATTAACTATACTTAACTTCAAATCTTTATTCTCCCACATATTTTTGAGAAATATGGACATAAAGAGATAGGCTAATAAAAATAGTATCAACTTCCAGGAGGCAAAAACCCAGTTAGCTGATTCCATCCTTGAATTCATAGATTTTTGTATTTTGTGCTATTCAATATATTCCATATAATTTAGGTGGTTGGTAAGAGTACATTATATGCCTAAATATTTATTATCTTTTAACCACCCCAAATTCCTGTAACTTTAATCACTAGATTTTGTAATTCAAGTTAGATTTCCATCATCATGTGTGAGGAAAATCTTTTCATCTAAGACCTTTCAGGAAATGGGCTTTGATACCACACTTCATCATATATTTTCAGGGGAGGCTGTGAAACAGAAGAGTTTCTAAAGCTACTCCCCTATCATTTTATTCATGTTTTATCAGTCAGGACAATTCACAGTTTTTGCCTAGTTTCAAATGTGAAAATAGATAACAGTTCTCCTTTGTCAGGAGAGAATATGGAAGTTGCCCTCAGGACCTTCTTACTGGAAACCAGTTTACCTTCTTTCTTGCACGTTGGTTTAGCTACATGCTGGGCTTTATATTTTCTAATAAAATTAATCTTTACCATTAACCACATAACATATATCAACTCTTGACTTGAATATAATTTCTTAAATAATCAGTTGCTTTTCTAAACAGTTTTGTGTTCAGGAACATGAAATATGAATGAAGAATGGAAATTATTCAAATGGGGCTGGCAGTGGTCCTACTAGTACTATAAATGCATATGGGAAGCTTTCTTTTTTAATTCCATAGTTTACAATGTATGTCTAATTGCAGTGATATTTTTGGATTATTTTTAAATAGCTAAAATAGTTTCAGACTTATATTTATTATGAAAAATAAAATGAACTAATTATTCCCAAGGAGTTGAAGTGAGGATAAATTGCATCAAATTTAGACGATGATCTACCTTTCATCTCTGAAAATGAAGATTTTTGAGCTAAGCACCTTTTAACTAAATCTCTTCATGGAAAATGAATAGGGCATGGCAGAGTCAATCTGTTAATTTCAGCTATATTAAGCAGCCATGAGAATTCCCACACAGTTTCTCAGAGTCAATATAAATCAGGACGATGACCTTAATGAACAGATTGTCCACCAGTTAGTGGGATTCACTGAAGTGTAAAGGCAAAGATTGTGTTTTGTGAGTTTAGAAAGTAATTATTTTTCCAATTTATCTCATTATCTCATTTGATAATGTATTTAAGACATATTGTAAATTCTCTTGGCGAAGAGGTTGCAAATAGAGGCTAGGAAGTACTAACTAATGTTGAACAAAAATACAGAAACAGGCAAGGATAAACAATTTAAAGATAAAGCAAATGTTTCAGTTTCTATTCTTCAGTATTAAAAATTAAAAATTAGGAAATTAAAAAAAATAAGAATGGGTTCATTTTGAAAGTAGATATATATTTGAGGGACATGTAATTACATTTTTTTAAATTAATAAAGGCATTGGCCATAATAAGGTTTAGTGGTGTACCACAAACTCTCAGTGAATCACGAGAACTTTGTATTTTTTAAAAATTATATCAACTATCACTTATTCCTATTACGAGAAGCAGCCATGGATTAACTGCTAATTTTATGGTCTTAAATGTTAATTTCTATAATTTATACACTAATATTACCCTACTTCATAAATGCTTTTCATTATGTATATGAGTCATTTCCTTTAGCTTAGTTTCACTATTGAGGTCAAGCTCTTTTATACTTATTTTCACTTAAAGACAACAAAAGTCCTTTATAGACTTTGAAGGACAAAGACAACTATCTCTAACCTGTCCTTTGTTATTCCTCCTATTGTCTAGGCTTTTCAGCTCATACTTGCCTCTTCGCTGTGCATTTAATAACTTAATTTCTTTAGGTTCTTTTGTGCTGAGAACCTAACTCTGCTATTTTTTTCCTTTAAGTTTTTGTTATTCATTTGGACTTCTAGTATATACATAGTTTTATTCAAATAAATTCTCTCAGCCTTTCCTAGATCCCACTTTTCTGCTAAACTTCATTATTCCATTCTATTTTCCCAGTTTTAATTTATATAATATTTGTAACAATCTAATATATTCTGCCTTATAACCACCAATCCTGCTATATCCATTGCCTCAATAATTTGTTAAATGGATATCCCGAATACAAGGAATAACATTTGGAAAATGCATTTTAAATAAATGCTTTTCCTCTAGGGTTAGAAATGTTCTTTGCTTAATTAAAAATGGGCATAGAAAGTGGCTTAAAATCAACGGAAAAATCATAATTATTGTTAAAAGTTTTAAGATAGTTGTAGTTAGACAGTGTTGCTAAGACACAAAGATTTGGAACTAAGAATAGAAACAAAACCCCATTAAGCATTCATAATGAAGTTTCTCAATGTAAACAAGAGTCATTTGAAACGTATGAAGTGATATTCCAAGTATATGCTAAATCAAATATTAAACCTTCTTTTCTTCCAATATAATTCAGTTTAACCCAATCACATAAACGTTTGTATTAATTTTGACCCTAAAGTAATTTTTTGTTTGTTTTGGGGCCACATTCGGTGACATTCAGGGCCACTCCTGCTATATGCTCAGATACCTCTTCTGGTTTCGACGACCACATGGGACACCAGTATCGAACTGCGGTTTGTCCTAACTTAGCGCATGCAAGGCAAATGCCTTACTGCTCTGGCCCCTGAAGTTATAATTTTAAGATTATTATATTATTGGGGCCGGAGTAATAACACAGCGGTAAGGCATTTGCCTTCTTGTGCCCTACCCTGCACAGACTCGGATTCAATTCTAGGTATCTCATGTGTTCCTCCAGCTGCCTGCTAGGAGCAATTTCTGAGCGCAGAGCCAGGAGTAACCCTGAGCGCCACTGGATGTGGCCCCCAAAAACAAAACAAGCAAAAAGATAATTCTGTTATTCACTATTCTATGTTAAAGAGAACATTTTGTGAAAATATGATGAACTACCTTAAGAAATCTATAGTTTTTGTTTTAATTTTATATGAGTGGATTAATGTTATGTGGATACTAATTGTATAAGAAAATTACAATACAATTACTAGATAAACTATATTATACCAATTTCTTTTATTTTGTTAGTCTTTTAGAATAGAACCATATATATATATATTGTTGTTGTTGTTGTTTTGTTTTGTTTTATTTTTTCCTTTTGGGTCACACCAACCACACTTAGGGATTACTCCTGGCTCTGCCTGGCCAGCTCGGGTGACTATATGGAATGCTGAAGATCAAACCCTGGTCGTCCACATACAAGGCACACGTCCTTTTATTACTCCAGCCACAGGACCATAGATATTTTAACCAAACTACCTAACACAAGAGCTGGAATAATAGTGTTGTAGTTAAGGTGCTTGTCTTGCATGTGGCTGATCAGGGTTCATCCATTACACCATATCTTATCCTCAAAGTTCCACCAAGAGCAAATTCAAGCAAAAAGCCAGGAGTAAATCTTGAGTACCACAGTGCGGATCCTCTCCTTCAAAAAAGAAATACCTGCCATTACTTTAGCTGTGCATCAAATAAAGATTCTAATTTTCTCAGTAATTTATGTTTCCTGCTTCCATGTTTAAATAACAATCATTTATTATTCGCAATTTATTTGACAAAGAATACAGACTTATCAAGCACACTAGGTTTTGAGGTTGTCATAAAGTTTTAAAGCTATGAGAGGGATAAAATTAAGGCCTATAAAAATTTTATTATTGTTAGTCTATCTCCTTAGGTTTGATAGACAAGAGAATAATCCCTGTTGTAGTCATTAATGGAGGCAAATATAAATAATGGAATGATCTAATTTAAATTGATTTGTGGATGATTAAATCCACTTATGATAATTAGCATATTTTACAGTGTGCACATACATGGAAACAAAGGAACAGAAAATGTTTTATGATATGTGACCATTTCAGTAAATTTAAATTGCACGAGACATTTAATTGTTTTCCATGTATCTATTGGCTATCCACATGGCAATAATAAAATATGTGTGTAATAAATGTTATCTAGACAAATACCACACTAAGGGTGTTATATTAGCATAAAGTAATAGACCTGATTATAGACAATGAATAGAAATTTTCTGACTTTAATTTTCGATGTTTATTTTTTGTTTGCTTTTAAATGTGTATTTGTGCCACATTGAGGAAATCAGGGGATGCTCCTGGCACTGTGCTCAGAATTTACACATATCATTGCTTGGAAACCACATGGGATGCTGGAAATTAAACCCAGTTCAGCCAAGTTCAAGGCAAGCTCCCTACTCATTGTTCTATATGCTGGCCCTAAAAAAATTTTCAATTTTTGTACCCAGCACATTTAAAACTTCTCAAGATTGTTCAGCCTCCATTCTGCTGCTTTATTTTCTCATCTGACAGATGAAATTAACATTTATAGGGTTTTGTAATGAAGTCAATTAATATTTTACATATCCAGATCAATGGGTAACATGGACCATGTTAAAAAGTATGTTTGGATTCAATGAATTCTTTTTTTACATATAATAAAGTTTTTATTATAGAATACATGCACAATAGAAAAGTCTACTTATTTTAGTTTCCACTTCAGCTATAAAAATTAACATAAACTCAGTGACTTTATAATTAATGTCTTATATCTTATATGTCAGAAGAGTAGCATGCTCTTTGCTGGACCAAAATCAATACAAAGCAAGGTTATGTTCCATTTTGGAGACTTTGGTGGACAAATAATTTTCCAGTGGTTTTTTAGTTTTTTTAGTTTTTTAGTCTTTAGACATCACTCTTATTTCTTGATTCATGTCTTGTCTCTTTTATATTTAATGCTACCAATAAACTCAAGTATTTCTCAAGGTGCACTAGCTTGACCTTTATTCCATCATCAGATATCATTCAACTCTCATTCTTCTATCATCATTTTATATATGTAAAAACCTATTGTGATTCCATTGAATATAACAGAATAAATAACCAGATAAGAGCTTCTGTTTTGTTAGCCATAATTGTGTTGTAGTATTTTATATTACCTTATTTCTGGGTAAAAATCAATACATTTTTATGGCTATACTTGTTGGTGAATGTCTCATCAAAGAGTTATCATTCCTCTTTGAATTTTAATGAGGTGTTCATTTATGCCATGGTTAGTAAAGGCAAGTAAAATCAAGGAACAGAATTATTCCTTATTAGATATTTTAAAACTATTATTTTTCTATTGGATTTATCAGCATATTGTATTAAATAAAATATTATTAAAAGGTATTTTAAAAAACTTAAATCTAAAGTTATATTAAGAAACATAGCATGTTTTTATCATTAAAAATAATGTTTAATAAATAATAATTGTTCTATGTAATTGATAATGTAATTGTAATTAAGTGAAATATTTATACAGAATAACCACAATATGAAAAATTTCCAAATAATAATTCTGTGAATGCATGGTCGTATTAATGTCCAGTATATAATGTTCTATCTGATACAAATTCAAAGCAAATAAGTGGTTTAAAGTACTTTAGTGAAGTTGCAGAATGATTGTATCATCTGATATTATTCAGAATTGACATTTACAGGGGTTTGATTTGTGAGTTGATATATTTTATATGCACCCTGAAAGTAAGAAACAAATAAAATTGTACCAAGAGAGAGTATTGTATATGAATAAAATAATAGAATTTTTTTAAGATTAGTAAGAGGGGAGCAGAAAATCTAGGTGCAGTACATTTGTTGTAAGTGAGGAATGTTATTAGAAAGTGATCAAATTGCTCAGACTGTGATGAAAATATCCAGAACAGAAAAGAAGAAAAAGCATTTTTGGTGAGTTGATTTCTTGGGGTGTGCCTTGGGACTTAAATTTGTCTTTTAATCAAATGTACTATGGATACCTTTTGTAGAGTACATATAAAGGAATAAATATTATTCACATTTGCACAATTACAAATTTGTTCCTATATGAGTATTTTAACTGCTTATAAACTTCTAATAATTAATTTCTTATATGTTAAATAATATAGATATGTGAAAATAATGTAGATAAATTAAATATAACCTCTAATAAAGTCTTACAATATCAAGCTATAAATTGTGAAATACATGCGATGATTAAGAATTTCATTATATTAGTTATGATTATTATTCACATATTTAAAAAAATTAAAACTTACTCAAGGGCTGAGACGTAGTTTGGTGGATTAGGTGCTTGCCTTGAACCCTGATAATCTGGGTTTAATCACAGGCCATGTGTGGTCCCCAGAGCCCTGCTTCATAGGAGTAATTTCTAAACACAGAGCCAGAAATAAACCCTGAGCACAGTCAGTAGACCCCAAATAAAATAAAACAAAACATTAATATGATAGGAGATTCAGAGTCAATAACAAAAATGTGTAAGTTATATAGTTCTGTTAGTGTTTTTGGTATTTATTGCTAGAATTAAATTGAAGGATGGGCTGGAGAAATCATGCAAATGTGAAGATACTAACATTGCAGATTTGATCCTTAGCAGCCCTTACCGTGCCTGTAACCTACTATGATTGAATTCTGACCACGGAGCCTGGGTGAAAAAGCTTTGAGCACTGCTGTTTGTGTTCAAATAACCCAAAACAAACAAAATAAATTGGTTCAGGCAGATAAATGGCAGAATTATGCTATTTTTAAGTCGCTTAAAAGAAATCACACAAAAAGTACAAAATCTCACAAAGTTTCTGTTGTTTGAGAAATGATTGTAAGGTGAACCTAGATAAAGCTCTAAATAAAGGTGTTCCCTCAATTTGCTATTTCCCTGCACTTCTTTTAATATATAAAAACCCACTTGGAATTACAGGAACCTGCCCTACCCTGGTGTATTTGATTCTGAAAAATAGAAAGGCTTTGGGCACAGAGAGCACATTACAGAGAGGCCATGAGGCAAGAAGCAGGTTGACTCCAATGAAAATCTTTTCTGACTGGCATGGTGTTATTTATCTACCCTGCTTCTTCAGATCCACCAGCCCAAGGGGCTAGAAACATGGTGTGTGTGAGGTGGTTTCACCATTCATGGATATTTTAATTTTACAAATGGTCATATCTAAAATTATAGATTTTATAAAACCTGATGTTATAGCATACACAATTTTTGTTATGTATAACCTCATATATACAAATCATTTAATGTATATGACTGAGTGTAAATAAATCTGGGGAGTGGAACAGCATCAACCTATAATCAGGCCAACATAGGATGATTCTTTCTACTGCACAGGCAGCTGCGATCTCTTTGCATTTTAAAGCGAAAACCAACTTGGAAAATTTTCCTTTTGGTACTTTTTGAGAAGAGGAGCTGTTTATTCCCAATCAGAAGTCCAATGAAGGGTATTACAAAACAAATTGAAAAAAAAAATAGGCAACTTTATACTTTCCAACATTCACAAGTACGTATATCACATTATGCTCCATGTAACAGAAATGGCAAATACTGAAGACGTATATGTGTTTTAGATGAATATGACACTGTTTTCATTTAAAAAATAGCACATATAATTGAATATTTTTAAATATATTTTGGTAGTTTGGAGCCAGACCTACACCAGCGATGTTCATTGATTATCCCTGACTGGGACCTTGGGGAATGGGTATTATTTCATTTGTGATATTGAGGCTGGGCCTCCTTATGCAATGTATATGCTTCAATCAATCAAGCTATTCTAGCTTAAAGTTACATTTAGTGGGAATTTGGGGGTGTGGATTGAGGCTATATCTGGCATTGCTCAGGGGCTATTTTCTGATTTTGATCAGTTGTTATTTTTGTTGAACTCAGAGGACTAGACGCAGTGGTGAAGATTATTGGCAGCACATATATGTGGAGAAGTGCCTTATGTCCTGTGTATCTCTCAGGCTATCACAAATATTATATTATCTTAAACACTATAAAGCTTCCATAAAAAGATTTATGACATTTAATTGTTCTTAAGTCTTAACTACCTTTACAATTTCTTTCAAGTTCCTCATGATTAGCTTATTCCTAATTTTAACATAATCATATTTCTAATTTTTATATTTAGTACTTTTGTGTCTAATTTAAGAAAACCTCAGGTGATAGGATGTTACTTTTCTCTAGTGTTTCTTCTAATACTTTGTTTTTCATAGCTAATCCTATAATCTCCCTTTAATTGATATTTGCATCTAGTTAGGATGTAATTATAATTTAAGTCCTTAATGCATGGGCAACAACTTTCCCTAGACTCATTTTGAAGGAATCAATTTGTCCCATGAATTGCAATAATACAGTGGTCATATATTTCTTTAAGTTCATACTATATTGTTGGTAGGATGACTCAGCCATATGATGCTAATGGAAATGAAATAATCTAAATTCATAAGAATATGGATTAATACCTTGGAATTTAATATCTTTACAATATGAATAAGCATTTTTAGGTACCACATAATAGTACAGTGGGTAGTGTATTGGTATAGTACAAGTAGGCCTAAGTTAGTTCCTGAGCAAATAATATGGGGCTTCAAGCCTGCTAGAAGTGATCCCTGAGCAACACCAGGTGTAGCCTCAAACAAAATAAAACTCAAACAAATGAAGTATTTCATTGAGTACCCTGGCCATTCACTTAGAAGCCCAATTGTGCTTCATTATTTAGACATCCCTTTTCAATTTAAGTCTTTCTGGAAAAGAGATCATAGTATTCTTAGGACATCAATAATTCTTGATGAGAATACTAAATGCTCGAAAAAATATATCTGTATTTCAAGACATTTTTTGTTTTGGCTTTGTGGACACCCAGCAGTGCTCAGAGCTTAATTCCTGGCTTTCTGTTCAAGGATCACTTCTGGTGCGACTAGAGCAACATGAAAAAGGCTTGATATTGAACCCAGGTATGCTGTATGCAAGGGAAGAAATTTTCCCACTGAACTGTGTCTGTGGACTTTATTGGAAAGAAATTTAGTACTATCATTTAAAGTTACACTCATAAATGTCTAATAAGTGGTTACATTATATTTATTTTAAAATTTCTGAAAATCCTCTAGTGCATCTAAATTTATATATGATATTGTATAATCATACAAGAAATTGGTTCACTGCAAAAAACAATGTTTTAGTGCAAAATGCTATAAAATCATTTTCTCAAGCACAAATTATTTCTCCTTCTATTTTCGCAGTGTCTTAGCAGTGGATCTTGGTAGCCTGAATTTTCTGATAACTAGAAAGGAGCTACATGGTCTTTTCTGGTACACCAGCATGTATATCCGAGTGAAGGTTAAGGTTAACTTAATTTCTCACTTCAGTTGAAAATCAATTCTTCTACCCTTTTGTCATAATCCTATCAACTACATAGAGAAGCTGTTCTATTCTTGAGTCCTATTTGAATTTGCACAGGGAATTAAATTTTAGCTTTCAGAAACTGAACGGTTTTATAGGATGACAGGACCTTTTTGTCTGTATTTACTGTAGTCAGTAGTGACCCTGGAGTTCTAAAGGGGTTTTCATAAGGGGCCTTGCCTAAAAGAAAGACCAGTCAGAGGAGGAAGTCTCATCTGTATGGTCTTTCTGCTACTGGGAAATGGTGTACAAAAAGATATGAGTGAACTCACAGATAGAAATAATGCACAGTTAAAGGACATTTTAAAAGTAGGTGTTAGCCATAGAATAATCTTTTAAAATTATCTAATAATTTTCCTTGCGCAGCCAGAGATTTTTCCCATTGAAAATGAAATATGTTCCCTATTAAGTTATAAAATAGCATATAGGTGTGATAATTGCCCTTGCCAATTTCCTGAGCTAGGGTTTTAAATTAGTTTATTTGCTGAAATTCAATCTATTAAGAAAGTAAGTCAGATGGCAAGGAAGCCTCATAGAATGTAATGTGGGTTACGCCCATCTAATTAAATGAAAGGGCAGAGTTCTCCTTTATTTAATGAGGCTCTCATCTTGAAATTTACTTTCAAGTTCAGTGAGCACAGCAGTGATAGAAAGGAACACAAGGATGTAACAAAGAACAAATGGAAGAGGTATGAAATTATACACCACTGCAGGCTTAGTGTCCAGATCAATGGCCCTGATCTGGGAATACTGTTTGCTGCCCAGGTAGCTATGTGCAAGTACTCTAAATCCAATAATTTTGGGGGCATTTTATTTTATTTTATTTTATCTTATTTACTAATGCCTCATAATATCCCTGATCTTGTTATTCTACTGCAAAATTCTTCTCTTCAAAATTGTCCCGTTACGATGATTATGGAATTTTTTTCTCTCTTATTTTGTGCAGGACTGGTTGTAATTTCTTGCTTTTAGTTTTATATGTTAATTTAGCATACAAACTGAAATGCATTCTTTGAATGCATTTGTCTCAAATATTATTTGTGATATAATCAATAAGACATTGACCTTCTCAACACCTAGGAGTAGATTTAGGATAGTGCCCCAACTCCTCTGGTGTGCTTAGTCTCTTTTTAGAGAGTTTAAGTCATGGAGAGCACTTTCCATTTATATTGCCAAAGCTTCTTTATTTATCCCAGATGGTTTCCCTGTACGAGATAATCCTAGTTGTGCTGGTCATTTTTAGAAGTTCTGGGAATTTCAGAGAATTTATCATTTATGTTACTAACATAAACAGCTGTTTGGGTTGGTAATTGAAACAGAATCAGGACTTTATGTAAAAATAAGTTATGGCAACCTCTAGATCTCTATTAACATTTAATTACAGATTATTTGTTGCTGAAATAAATACCCAATATTTATAGAGTATTTTTTTCTCTGCCAAATGTTATCATAATTTCCTTCTAAATAGGCTCACATTTCTCCTATGTATTAGTTATACTCACAAACCTATTTTTCAACAGAAATGAGTCTGAGTATGTTAAAAAATCTTCCCCAGGTTAATGAAAAGTGACTCAAAAATTTCGTAGCTCAAAAAATATAGGCCAAATCTGAACATCAAAATGACTTTTAGAAATCCTAAAAGCATGAATGATTCAAGCTACGCACACCACTACAATTTTTCCTTCTGACACAGAAATCAGGATCTCTGAAAGTAGAAATAAACTAATTCCAAGATGCTCATCCCAGTAATGCAGGCCACATAACACCAGAACTAAACAGTGGGGTTCAGTTAACCTTCAGGTGCCAGGGATATGTATATTCCTTCAATATTTACATAAACATAAGTGTTAGTATATGTGCTTTACTATTAATTCCTTCAACAACACAATATTTTTAAAAATGTAGCTCATATTATGTGTTTTTAGTCATGCAAATGATTCACTTTCTTAAGAACTTAGTCTTTGAACTTTGTAGAGGAGAAGATTTGGGAAGTTATTCTAAAAATGTAATACTTGGGGAGAACATCAAGTGATTCTCACAAATTTGTCCAGATACTGCATTCAAACATCACACCTAGTATTGTTCAGGAGACCATATATGATACCCTGATCAATCCTGGGCCAATCACATGCAAAGCTAAGTATGCTATATGCTGTCTCTCTGGCCCCTAAATTTACATTTAGCCTTGTATAAAATAATTTGAAATAATATTTATAGTTCTATAAAAATAATGAATGAACATTGAAAAAGTAGACAATTGTCATTTGAAAGCTACCTATATATTTTTACATAATTCTAACCAATTTTATCCTACATTACCCAGTCTTTTATATATAATACAAATCTTCTGTATTCTAAAATATTTAAGTTGAAATTAGCAATTATACTTTTCTTATTTTTTCCCCAGATTTATACATCATGGGATATTATTTTCTCAGCTATTTTAGAGCTTAAAATTTCATTGAAAATAATGGCTAGGAATGATACGTATCTTAAATAGTAAATAGCTTTGTTACTCTATATTATATATTTTAAGAAAATGTTTATTGATAATAATTTTAATGTTTAGAAATTTTCTTAAAATCCAAATTGGTTTGTGTAGTTAGTCCTTGTATTTTCTTTTTTCTGAAGTCTGAATTTCTGATGATTATCTTCTATATGATTTTCCTTTCATCTTTTTTATACTTTCCAGTCTAGTGTTAAGCAAAACACCATACTTTTCCATGTTCTCTGTTACTCCAAACTCTATACCAGGGGTGTAAACACGCGGCTCTCGAGCGCATGTGGCTCCCGGCCAAAATGAATGTGGCTCTTTGCCTATTATTTTGTATACTGTGGCTCTTTGCCAAGTTTGGAGTTTGCTCTGCTGCTTCTGAGGAGGGAGGGACCTCTGAGGAGAGATCTCCGAGAGTGGTGTCCCGCCCCCAGGCGGTGTCCTCCAGGCTCCCATCGCTCAGAAACAGCTGCACGGGCCAGCGAGGGTGGGGCACCCGTGTGTCACATGTTGGGTCACATCTGGCCATTAGTTCTTAGTGTGGAGGACGCAGCACACCCTCACCATCACTGCAGGATTTTGACCCTCACTCAAAATGGCAAAATGCAATATGTGTTTAATAGATTATTGTTAAAATTGATGCTTTTGTGTGAGAGTGTGTCTGTTTTGGCAGGTCACTGTGTGGTGTGGCTCTATGACTCTCACAGTTTCAAAGTTTGGCTCTTTGTGTGGACTTGTTCGCCACCCCTTCTCTAGACTCTGCCTTGAATACAGGTGTATTAGACTAGTGATTAATTCATTTGCAACAATGTTTGCCCAAAGAAGATAATACTGTATAATAACCTTCATGCGGAAACATTGTTCTAATTCATTGCTTATTTTTTATGATCTCTGCTGTGTCTTGTACAATTTGATTCTCTTCTACTCATTATGCTCTCATACAGATTTATTTTTTAACAATGGTTCTTTCTTCTTTTTAGAGCAGAATTTCCCTTTATTCCTTGTTTCATAACACTTAATGTAATGTCAATGTGTTTTAAAGTTATATTTTTTGTTTTAACAAATTTTCTTTTCTATTCTTTTCAACTCATAATATCTGAGTATGTATTATAAATATATAACTCATAATAGAGAGCTTTGTCATATATTTTTTCAAATGTGATTGCATTATATAGTAATATTTCATCTTATTCAATTGGTAATTTATGGAAAAACAATAAAACTGGAGAGAAAACTCACTAGAATGAATATTAACCCCTATTTTAAAATTAGTGGCTTATTATTTTTTCTGTACAAGTGTATATGGAAAAACACAAATGTGTTGCACAGAAAATAAGGGAGCAATCTATTCACATAGGTGGTTCACAAAATAATAACATATAATATATAAGTATTAATGTAGACAAATAGCTTGTAACTTCTCTATATTCTATGATATTGGTATTGGTAGCATCTTACCTATATTATTAAAATTCATGAAAAATTTTACAATTAAATTGATTGATTAAATTTTGGGTTTTGGGCCACCCGTGCCAGCTCTTAGGGCTGACTCCTGACTCTGTGCTCAGGAATCACTCCAGATGGGCTTAGGGGAAAAGATGGGATGTCTACGATGAACCATGGTTGGCTGCATAGGAAGGCAAACACTATCCCTGTGCTATTACTCCTGCTCTTAGTTTTACAATTCCATTTTATCTGATATGTGGCTTCCTTGCTCTTTACATACCACCATTTGCCTATATAGTTGTTTTCTACTTCTGGAAAACATTGGCCCTATATTTATCTTTAGAACTCAAGTGTGTCTCCTGTACACATAGAAAACAATATTATTTTTAGATTCTTACCATTTGTGTTGCAAGTTTCATAGTCATAATTTTAGGATATTAGTCTTTAGTCAGAATGTTGTTAAAAGTTTATTAAAATTTTTCCATATGGATTCTTAAGTTCTTATTTATATTGTATTTTATTTATATTTATCATTATTTATATTTATTATTTATGCATATTTATATATTTATTATTTATATTTTATTTAGGGGGAATGCTGAAGGCGCAAACTCTGTGGCAGGCTTGAGGGACCCTATGGGATGGTGGGATCGAACCCATATCAAACAACTGCAAAACAAATGCTCCAGCCCTGTGCTACAACTTTGACCCACTCTTCTTATTCTATGTCCTATACTTCAATATTATTTTTTTTGTATTTGGATTCATTTACTTTACTCTTCTGTCTTCTAAGAATGTTTGTTTACTTTGGGGTTACCATGAAGTTTATCTCTGAGTCTTAAGCCTATAAAAGCAAGTAAAACATGAGTTGGTTCTAAAATCCTCATTATCATAATTCTCTATTTCTCACATGATTTATCATTTTTAGTCATCTTGTAATTTCCAAGTGGTTTTTGTCCTGTTCATACAAATTTTTAAATGTTTTTATGAGGTGTAGTTTAGTGGTGACAAATTCTTTGTATTGTTTGGGTAAAAAGCTTTCTTTACCTACACCATATATGAGTGATAACTTAGCTGGTAGTGATTTAGTGCTTATAGAACATTTCTCATTCAGTAATTTGGATGTATTACACACATCTCTCATCATCTGTGGAGTTGTAGTTAAAAAGCTGTATATATTTTTATGGGGATTTATTATATACATGAGTCTTTATTTTTCTCTTTTTTTCCTCTTAGAATTCCTTTATTATTATTTTTAATTATAATGTATCTTGAGTTCTTTTATTTGGAAATCTTTGAGCTTCCTGGATCAGGGTAATCAATTCCTATGACAGCAGATGGAGGTTCTCACTTTTTACATGCATCAAATAAAAATTGTTCCCAGTACTTTTTCTTATTATTATCTCTTTCTGGGACCTGACCTGATGGATAAGAAAAGTTCCTCAAAACTTTTCTATGGAGTTTTTCTGTAGCCACTTAGCTTTCAGTTGTTTCTTCTTTATGCTGATTTTTAATTTTTTTCGTTTTTTGGGCCACACTTAGTGACACTCAGGGGTTACTCCTGGCTATGCACTCAGAAATCACTCCTGGCTTGGGGGACTAGATGGGACTACAGGGGATCAAACCCGGTCAGTCCTAGGCTAATGCGCACAAGGCAGGCGCCTTACAGATTGTGCTACCAATCCGGCCCCAATGCTGATTTTTAAAAAGATTATTTCCACTTTTATTTTTCAAAACCATGGATTTAATTTTTATTCTGCTCTTGAGCTATTGTAGTTTTTAGTTAAGCAACAATATTCTTTAGCTCAATGTCTTATTTGGACTTTTAATAATCTTTTTCTTTCTTATTGTCTCTGCTATTTTTAAACTGACTTCCATTGATCCATTATTTTCAATGAACAGCATTCTAACTGCTGCTTTGACTTATATTCAAGATAGCTTGCATAGCTTTGTTGTGTATTTGGTGTTCTGTCTAGACTGTTGTCTTACTCTATACCTGCACTGAGTTGTTCTATAGCTTTTATGTCTGGAACTCCATAATGACCTATGCAGGAACCAGGGACTCTGTTCAAGTGAAACCAGCAGTGACTAGATAATTCACAGTCACAGGCCCGAGCTTATCTCGAGTGCAAAGAAAAGATACGCAGAGTGATTATCTGTTCTTGAAATGAGTCATATTAAGTGGAATAAATTAGGAGAAAGATAAATAAGAGATGACCTCACTCATATGTGATATCATAAAGCAGAGCAATACCAATCAAAATCAATTAGTATCAAACCCTTGGACTATGGTTTTAGATTATAGTAATGGGCTAAGGCTCATGCACAGATACAATTGACCTCAGTTTTATTGAGGTAATATATTATATTATATCTAGCACTTGGAAAAGTCCTAGAGGCTCCTGAACATTTCTGAGTAATGCCCTGGAGGCTCCAGATAATGCTTGGTCATCTCAGGGTAATCATCAGCAAGGGTTGCTGTACCCTCAAGCTGTCATAATGTACAACCAGGCCAGAGGTTTATGATTCTGAGAATTATAAAGAGGACCACCTACCTGTTGAGCACCACTTGACAGGACTTTTTTTCCCAAAAGAAGTGAGGATGCAATAAAGTGTCATGGAGGAATATTAATATTTGGTGGTATAATTGGTGGTGAAATAATTATAAGAGATGTGAAATTGTTGTCATAAAATATATCATTCTGGGGCCAAAGAGATAGCATTTAGGTGGGGAGTTTGCCTTGCATACAGAAGGACAGTGGTTTGAATCCCGGCATCCCATATGGTCCCCCGAGCTTCCCAGGAGTGACTTCTGAGCACAGAACCAGGAGTAACCTCTGAGCACCACTGGGTGTGACTCAATCCCCTCAAATATATACATATATATCATCTTGAAAACCAAAGTTATATTAATATAATTAATACTGAAACAAAAATAATAATTGTACAGTATTATAGGCATTGTAGATTATTTTTAGTAGATCAGAATTTATAGACAGTATAATGTTTATGGATCACAACATTCAACATTTTTGGGGCCACATATTACTCTGTGTTTAGAGGTACTCTTGGTATCTGTGCTCAGGGAACATACCTGATGAACTTGAGGGACCATATATGATGCCAGGATTTAATCCCGGATCTTAGTTTCAGCTGTATGCTCATTAAGCGCCTTCACATTTTTACTAATTCTCTAACCCTTAAAAGTTTTTTTTACAAATATTTTTATATAAAAACTTGAATAGAATCTCAAGTCATAATAGAAGTGAAATTAATGCATACAATAAATACTAAGTCAATTTTTATAAAAGCACATATTTTTTATAATTTTGGCAGCTAATATTTCAGAATGGCATAAACTTAAAATTTTATGAGTTAACTTTATGTAACTCCATAGTAGTAAATTTATATACATATGTCTACATAATTATATATACTCTTATGCATAAGGTGTTAAAATTTGCTGATAAAATCACAACACAATTTTGTTTTATTTGACCTGAGAAGAATTATTTACTTCTATTCTTCTTTATTTTTCTACATGATGATTTTCTATTACTTCCAGTGTTTTATTATTTGTGCTGTCAAATAAACCTAGGCAAGTAATTCTTTCTATACTCATACATATAAACTTCTTTCCAAACTGGAAATAAATTACATTTTTTGTTATTTCATTTCTATGTTTTCCCTCATTAATCTTTTAATAAATCTATAATTCCACTTAAAAGATAAAACAAGGATATATTATGATTTATCAATTAATGTTAATATTATTATAATAAAATCTAAGCTTTATTTATTTATGCAGATTTCACTTCTCAAGTCAGGAACACATGCAAACACACATGTATACATACAAACACACATCCAGATATACATTGTACCATCTCTAATAATATTTTGTCCCAGAGAGAATGTTTATAGTATTAACAGTGTAATTACGGTAGATGAACGAATCATAGTTTCAAACCTGGACATCATCTGACATCTTGAGATTGTTCAGGAGTTATCCATGAGTATAATGGTGAAATAGTAACTCCGGAACACCAACAGATGTGGCCCAAATCCCTCCCTCTGAAAATGATAGGTTTACAACTTTTTGGCAGGCCTTCCTTTTTACGATTCATCTATTTGTGTATGTGTGTGTGTGTGTTGTGTGGTTGGGAGTCACAGCACATAATTGCTCAGAGCTTACCTTTGGCTCATTGCTCAAGGACTACTTCCGGTACGGTTTGGGGGATATGTGGCTCCAGAGATTTTAATCAATATTTAATGCTTACAAGGCAAAATTCCTTAACCTCTATACTATCAAACTGGACCTCATAAATACTCCTTTTTTGTCATGTTTATAATTTTAGATAAAATTCAAAATATTAATTCAAGTTTTAAGAATTCAATTGTTACTTTCTTCAAGCTTGTTAAAATCATGTAAATTACTTCTACAAACTTTGACATTTATATAATAATTAGTCTTCCCATGTAGGAATAAGACTCCAAGGAATTATATAATCAGCAAAGGAACTTAATAAGGAAAAATTTCTCATCTAATGGAAGATAGAGGAAGTGTATTTGTCCTGATTTTAAGTGAAATTGATTGAATAGCTATACCATATATTTGATATTATCATGTTATTTTTACCTTGTACATTTCTGTGGACCAAGTCTTTCTCAGAAGCAAAATGAATTTGTACAGCTGCAGGAAATATAACTTCATAATGTTAAGCATATATAGTAAAGGTGAAATAATTGTTTATCTAATTACTTTAAAAACCTATGTCCTATTCTATATTGATAATTTTGTATGAATAAAACATTTATTGTTATATTATATTTATAAATATTAGAACATTCATTGACTGAATGCAGTTAAATATATTCAAATTTTCAACATTTTCTTTAAGAAATTGTAAAACAAAGATTTGCAGGGTATTAGGGTAAAAATTGTAGGCACATGTATCAGCTAATCTATTTTTATTGATTGAGTACATATATAGGTCTATGAGTGCTTTAGCCATGAACCCTCTTTTTTCAGTTTCCCAGTGAGATGCCCTGGTTTTCCTCCAGTTTTATAACCTTACCGGCTTTGGTACTTTCTATTAGCATGCTATCTCTCTTTCTAAAGTCTAGTATTCTACTGATTCAGGATTCATGTTCATCACATTTAATATCCTAGGGGAATTGTATTGAATATGATGTCACTAATTTAGGGTTTGATGAATGAAAAAAATGAGGATGGGATGCATTTATTTTTTGCTGAGAAAAAAGGTGTGATATAATTTATTTGAGTCTTAATTTTAAAATAGGAAGATACTTAAGTTTATATTAATTCAAATTGCTTATTGAGTCATATAATATAGATTTGCTTTATATTTTAACTAACAACCAATTTGTTGCACACAATTTTAGTTAGTCTAACATATGCACCATATATGATATTTGTGATATACATTTAGTGGTTAATATAACAGAAACTATTCTGTTTATGTTCTAGAATATGATATGAGTCTTAAAACTCTTAGTGCAAGGGTCTCAATCGCAGCCCACGGACCATTTGCGGCCCTCCTTACAACATTTTGTGGCCCGAGGCCGGCCTTCAAATATCGCAATATTCGCGATTATTCACTTACCGAATAATCGCAATAAAAATCGCATTAGTAAGAAAAAAGTCACATTAAACATTCGCATACACCGAGCAGTTCTGTTCGGGGTATGCAAATGTTTAATGCGATTTTTTTCTTATTAATGCGATTTTTTATTGCGAATATTCGGTAAGCAAAATCCCTTATGCGGCCCTGCCTCACCCTGACTTTGCCTCCTGTGGCCCCCAGGTAAATTGAGTTTGAGACCCCTGTCTTAGTGGGACTGGACCAATGCACAGGGTTCTTGCCTTGCATGACGTTGACTCAGGTTCAATATTCTAGACCCACACAGGGTCTCCCAAGACTACCATTAATAATGCCTTTGAGTATGGGGCTGGAGAGATAGCATGGAGGTAAGGCATTTGCCTTTCATGCAGGAATCCCGGCATCCCATATGGTCCCCCGTGCCTTCCAGGAGCAATTTCTGAGCCTAGAGCCAGGAATAACCCCTGACCACAGCCGGGTGTGACCCAAAAACCACACACACAAAAAAACCAACAAAACTTTTAGTTTGTGTAAAACTGTTCCATTTTGAATATAATAATAAATACATAATAAAATAAACATTTCTAAACCTTTTTAGTATATAAGTTAATATGTAGGTTAGATTGTGTATAGAAATTCAAATTATGAGTATTGTGTGTACTGCTTAAATTGTTCCCCAAGCAATTAATTATTATATATTTATGAATATGTAAAATTTTATATCAGTTCATGGTCATAAATATTTGATAACATTACATTTCAATTTAGTAATTCTGATAGTTTCAGATCAAATAATGCTTAAACAGAACATATACTACTTTATTTTAAAATATACATATATTTTTTTTGGTTTGGGGGCCATTTTCAACTTTCTCCAGGCTCAGTCCTGGATCTCAGCTTAGGAAACATTCTTGAGTGGTTCTCAGGGAACTAAATTTGGTGCCAAGAATTGAATCTATATTGGTTGCATGCAGGGAAAGTGTCTTACTTTCTATAATACATCTACTGCCCCAAATTATATATACTTTTGTGGGGGGGTTGGGTCATACCCTATGGCGCTCAGGATTTACTCCTGGCTATGAGCTCAGAAATCGCTCCTGGTTTGGGGGACCATATGGGATATGGGTGTGTGTGTGTGTGTGTGTGTGTGTGTGTGTGTGTGTGTGTGTGTGTGTGTCAAACCATGGTCCGTCCTAGGTCAGCCACATGTAAGACAAACACCTTACCGCTGTGCCACCGCTCCAGCCCTTATATGTACATTTTTATGTGAGTTTTATTTGAGTTTTTGGTCTCATGTGTCAATCTTCAAGGTTTATTCCTGTCTTTTTTTCCCACAAGGATTATGTACTTCAATGAGTAAGGAACCATATATGGTACTTTTCATAAAACTAGGGTTGCTTACCTGCAAGGAAAGCACCTGAAACCTTGCACAATTTCTTAGCTCCCATACGTTATATTAAATATTATTATTAGGTGTTTGCTATTCAAAATGTGGGCAAGGCTGCAGGGCTAGGAAGAAATCATGATGAAGTTCATGTCTAGCAAAACTTTGAGTTCACTTCTTGGCATTTCACAGCCACTTGAGCACTACCATGTAATTTCTTCTGACCAATAAGCACAGTTAGGTGTAGAAATTGATAAAACTTTGTTTTCAAGGTATGTATTTTGTATTTAAGCAAAGTTTTAAATTGATTAGTAAATTCTTTTAAGTTTATTAATATTAAATTTCAAAGTAATACAATACATATATTGTACACATCTACATGTATACTGCAATACATATATTAAATCAGAGTGTTTACTTAGGTCTTCTAACTAAATTATAGCTTTGCTTATAATTTTGAATTGCACAGCAAACATATTTCCAAGAGTTATCAAGATTTGTTCTTGAATTGAATCATGTCTATTGACAGCATGCTTGGCAACAATATAGATGCAGTGTAAATCCTGCCACTATAATCTTAAGTAATATTATGTGTTATGTGAATGATGATTGAAATATTTTAAAGAAAATATGCATATGTGTATGACAGTTAAAATATGCTGGGAACTGACTATATTTTCAATAAACAAATGAAAATTCAAATAAATTCAACACCTACCATGTAAACTTGAAATAATTATACATAAAAGTGATTCAATTATCATTCTGTATGGCACACAGACATCAAATTTTATATCATGCCTAATTATAATATTGTGGTATTAATAATTAGTGATATTATATCATGAACAATATAAAATAATACATTATTACTTTTCTTTTCATTTTTCATATTAAGAAAAATATCCATGGGAGTCTTTGAAAGACTTTATAGATTGTATTACAAACAGTTTTCCTTTTGGTGCATACCTGATTAAGTACATTTTAACCAGTATTTAAGAATATTCTTAAGGCATTGGTAAAATGTTTATATGACAAGGGGGAGGATTTTAGATATTAAAATACCACATATATTTAACCTGAATGCAGGAAAAATTCAGTCAATGTACTTGGTGTTCCTTGAGTACCCAAGATAACTTTATATGTCACTGACTCTTTGGTTGTAGACACACTGATAGAGAATTTATAACTATTTGGAAATCAAAATTGGCGCCTTATTTCTTTATGCTATCAAACCATAAGCAATGAATTTAAGCATGCTATATAACCACATACACAAGCATTCCACATGACAAAAACTGGTGTTGCAACAGAAATACAAAAATTATTATTCAGAATGAAAATTCTTTTTATCATTTAAACTTTTTAAACAGTATGTATTTATTCAATAGCTAACAAGTTACTTTATATCAGGGGTCCTCAAACTTTTTAAACAGGGGGCCAGTTCACTGTCCCTCAGACCATTGGAGGGTCTGACTACAGTAAAAACAAAACTTATGAATGAATTCTTATGCACACTGCATATATCTTATTTTGCAATGAAGAAACAAAACAGATACAAATACAATATGTGGCCCGCTGGCCATAGTTTGAAGACCACTGCTTATATAGTAAATGGAACATTGGTATTAATTTTAGTATATATAGACTTTTATATATTAACTTTTATATATTTATATATACATAAATATTGCCATTGTGGATAAATAGGAATGTTCTTTATTGAGGGGAAGCCGCTGAACTCTGATGGTACTCAGATGCCAGCACCCCCTATCTGCCTGTCTTCTGTGCTGTGCTCCATTTTTGGCCTGATTTCATCCTGTGTGTGGGTCATCTGCGGACTGCTCGCTTTCCCTGGAGCCTTCTGTGGAGGTGATTTACACACCCAGAAAGGGTGGAGCCATAGGAGCACAGCTGCTCTGCTTCGCAGCCGTTCACATAATTTAGCCAATGAATACAACCACAACACTTAGAAAAACCCACAATACAAGTGTGACAATAGGGAAACAATGCAGGCCAGCGCCAGACATAGAGAATGACGATGGCAACTCTGATGACTTGAACATGACCAACCAATTAGTCAGTCTCTCAGATAAGGAGTTTAGAGTCACAATATGGAAGATGTTCAAAGAACTCAAAGAAAGTATAGAAGAGAACACTAATAAGAATCAAGAGAATATGAAGATAGAAATCAGAAAATTCCAAACTGAAATTTCAGGTCAAATAATAGGTCTGAAAAACTCAGTAGATGAATTGAAGAAAAACATGGTTGAGCTTTCCCACAGGTTAACAGCAGCTGAGGACAGATTTAGTACACTGGAAGATGAGATGAATAACAACTCCATATAGCAGATGTAATTGGAAAAAAACCTTAAAGCAAATGATCAAACAATGGAAAAATTACTCAAAGAATGGGAACAGATGAAAATCTCCAGGAAGAATCAACAGTCAAGAACATCATTAAAGAGAAACTAGCAGAGCTAAAGAATACATGTGATCAAATTCTGCAAGAGTACCAACTAAGGGGCCGGAGAGATAGCATGGAGGTAAGGCGTTTGCCTTTCATGCAGGAGGTCATCGGTTCGAATCCCGGCGCCCCATATGGTCCCCTGTGCCTGCCAGGAGCAATTTCTGAGCCTGGAGCCAGAAATAACCCCTGAGCACTGCCAGGTGTGACCCAAAAACCAAAAAAAAAAAAAAAAAAAAAAAAAAAGAGTACCAACTAAAAGAGACCTCAGAAAAAACACCCCAAGACACACACATCCTAGTCAAAACGACGAATCCCACAGATAAAGACAGAAATCTGAAAGCAGCAGGATTGAAAAGAGAAATTACATTCAAGGGAACATCCTTGAGATTTACTGCAGACCTGTCACTGGACACACTCAAGGCTATAAGGCAGTGGTGGGACATAGTGACAAAACTCAATGAAATAAATGCTTCGCCTAGAATACTGCACCCAGCAAAACTCACTTTCAGGTTTCAAGGAACAATACATGGTTTCACAGACAAACAACAGCTCAGAAACTTTACAGATCAAAACCATTCTTAAAAGAAAAACTGAATGGCCTACTTTAAGACAAGACTGACCAACAGACACACCAATCTTCAATATAAAGATGGCACTAACTCCCGGGACAATTCTTTCTCTCAATGTCAATGGACTAAATGCACCATTTAAGAGAAACAGAGTGGCTAAATGGATCAAAAAAAACCTCAATTCAACCTTCTGCTGCCTACAAGAAACTCACCTGAATAGTCAGAACAAACATAGACTCAAATTACAAAGCTGGAGGAAAATCATCCAAGCAAACAACACCCATAAAAAAGCTGGAGTGGCCATACTAATATCAGATGATGCAAACTTTATACTTAGGAAAGTTGTAAGGGACAAAGATGGACATTTTGTATTAATCAAGGGATACATAGAGCAGGAAGAAATCACTCTCCTAAATATATATGCACCGAATGAGGGGCCAGCAAAATATTTAATAAAATTGTTGACAAATCTGAAAAATAATATCAATAACAACACAATAATTGTGGGAGACCTCAACACAGCATTGTCAACACTTGACAGGTCAACCAGACTGAAACCCAACAAGAATATACTAGACCTGAAAAGAGAAATGGAAGAAAAAGGCCTAGTAGATATATACAGGACACTCCTCCTCCAGAAGCCTGGATACACATTCTTCTCTAATGTGCATGGGACATTCTCCAGGATAGACTACATGCTAGCACATAAAACATACCTCCATATTCTCAAGAGGATAGAAATTTTGCAGGCTACCTTCGCTGACCACAAGGCCCTTAAATTATATGTAAACTACAAAGGGACAAAGAATAAAAAATTTAATACCTGGAAGTTAAATAGCTTCATACTGAATAACTAGTGGGTTTGAGATGAAATCAAAGAGGAAATCTAAACCTTCCTAGAAACAAATGACAATGGAGACACAAACTATCAGAACCTTTGGGACACAGCAAAAGCGATACTGAGAGGAAAATTTATAGCTTTGCAAGCACACATCAGGAAAGAAGAAGGGGTGAGTTTAGTTAGAGAAATAACTACGTTTTGAACTACCCTAATAATGAGAATGTACGAGGGAAATAAAAAGCCTGTATAGAGTACAGGTTGGGGTTGGGTGGAGAGGAGGGATATTTGGGACATTGGTGATGGGAATGTTGCACTGGTGATGGGTGGTGTTCTTTACATGACTGAAACCCAAACACAA
This sequence comes from Suncus etruscus, assembly GCF_024139225.1. NCBI lineage: Eukaryota > Metazoa > Chordata > Mammalia > Eulipotyphla > Soricidae > Suncus > Suncus etruscus. Next base: position 71,570,561 of record NC_064860.1, read on the forward strand.
TCATGTATGTAATAAAGTTGTTTAAATAAAAAAATTAAAAAAATAAATATTTTTTATTTCCTTAGATTTTTTTTCCTTCTATCAGTCACCTTAAATACTTTTCTTGTATAAACTTGAGGTAAACCTGATTCTTAGCTGGCTTAATTAATGTGGTGATAAAATGATTGGGTAGATATTGGTAAATAACTGGTATATATTGTTAAAAACCAAATTATTCTTGTATTGTGTTGTTGAAAAATTTTGATGAGATTAATTACTAAAACCTATTTATATTATTCTTTCTCTATGCAAAGAATACAAGTATAGAACACAAATTGATGTCTTGGAAAATCAGCTTTTGTTTAGGGCAATCTATTTATTACTCTATCCTTGTTTCTAAGCAACTGTCAGACTTTTTTAAAATTTGAATTATCTAAGGCCTGGAAGATAGCACAGCAAGTAGGGTGTTTGCTTTGCACTTGGCCTACCAGGGCTCTATTTCCAGCATCCCATTTGATTCCTCTAGCTTTCCAGGAGCAATTTCTGAGCATAGAGTCAGGAGTAACTCCTGAACGACTCTGGGAGTGGCTCCAAAACAAAAACAATCAAACACACAAAGAATGAATTCAGAAAGAATGAATTATATAAAGAGCTGTATATATGGGTGTCTACAAGCAATATATAAGTCTATAGACAGTCTAAGTCTGATTTCACTAAATTCTAGTAACTAATATTTGCTTCATATTCTGACAGAGGATTCTTTAGGAAGGCAGTTTCCAAGACTTATGCAAAATGCAATCAGGCATGTCTTGATTTGTAGAGGCAAATCTCAACAATTGTTTTATTATTTCTTTTGAATGAAAATATGCCCAAATAAATAGATATACAAGGATGTGTTCTCACTTGAGAATTTATCTTTCATGTTTAAACATGATAATATGTATATATTTATAAAAGAGAAATTTGCATAAATTATTTCCATTTTTAATGAAAATATTGCTTTCACATTTGTAAAGATACTGTGATTTGTTTTCTAATGTTAATAGAAGCATCAAGTACAAACTTGAATACTTTTCACATATATATTATTAGTCCTTTAAATTTATAAAATTTCTGGAACATCATGTAGAGCAGGAAATACCCACAAAATACCCACAAAGCCCAGAGATTTGGGTCCATTTTTTTTATTTTTTCCTCCATTTTTATTTTTTTTCTTTTCTCCTTTCTTTTTTTGGTAGTTGTCACCAAATTTTTTTCTCCCCTTTTTCTTATCCCTTTTTATCTCCAATGACTGTGGAATGGATGCTCAATCTACAACAAACTGTAAAGTGGAGACCAGTTGCACTGGCATACTGGGGGGTAGAGGAGGGAGATGTGGGATGCATGCTGGGAATAGGGATGGAGGGAGGTCAGCACTGGTGGTGGGAATGCCCCTTATTCATTGTCACCATGTACCATAAATGATGCAGTGAAAGATTTGTAATGCATATTGGTCACAATAAAAATTAAAAAAAAAAGAAATGCAGAATATAAAGGAATATTGAAAGTTTTGTATTATCTACTAACTATAGACTGTAATAAGCTACCTGATTTATTTCATAAGTATCCTTATAGATCAAGAAGCAGAAATTGCAATTTATGCTCATCTTTGTCTACATACTAGATAATCATTAAGAACAGATTTTGAAATACTAAGTCTCTTTCATAAGATGAAACTGCTTCCATGAATATTATTTATTCTCTAAGAATAGCTAAATATATTCACTAATTTTTAAAGAGAAATATTTAACTCAGTGACCTAAGAAAATTTTATAAGTTAAGAATGTGCTTTAAAAGAAAGTCCCAAGCCATTTTAAAAATTACTTCTGATGCTATATTGCTTTAGGCTTTACTTAATACATTTTTTGGAGGAAATAAATGTCCTTTTTTGGCTTTCATATTGATATAATATATGCTTAAGGTTATACAATTTTAATATGTGCTTCTTTATAGTGACAGTTACTTATAATAGTAAAAGTCTTCTAAATTTTAAGTTTATTTGCTTTGCTCTGTCTTCTATAATTAATATCTGTGATAATTACTAAGTTATTAAATCTATATGAAAAAGTCATGAGTTGTTTTGAATATTTAGGCAATATATTTTAAATTTCTAAATTTATGTATAAGTTAGTCACTATTTTTCCCCAGAAAATGAGCGATACACAGTATTTGCCTTTTAGGAAAATTAAATTGCTAACTAATAATTATAGTTTTTTTTAATGAAATAGTCGCCATGGATTTATATCAATTATCTTGGGAATTTTGGCATATGCTATGAGATAGATTAATGCTGCTACATTGTAAAATAAAGTAAATTGGATTTTGCTAGATTGTATCTTAAATTAGTCTAGTATCAATGTATAAAGGCAATTTTTTCTTTTTTCAACAATGTTATTAAAGAGATTACTTAACATAGATATAGTTCTTAAAGGCCTGGCAAATATAATTCTTTAAGGCATGGGAAATTTGAAGTCCATAATCATAATGTCATTTGTAAGTTGGAATTAAATTCAATGCTTGATAACTCAGGAAACAGTGGAGACTTACACTGAATGAATCTCAATAGCAGTCACTGGTTTTGGAGCGAATCTGGGATTAAAAAAAATCTTTGGAAGCCGGAAAGATAGCATGAAGGGAAGGTGTTTGCCTTTCGTGCAGAAGGTCATTGGTTCGAATCCCGGCATCCTATATGGTCCCCCAAGCCTGCCAAGAGGGATTTCTGAGCATGGAGCCAAGGTAACCCCTGAGCGCTGCCAGGTGTGACCCAAAAAACAAACAAACAAACAAAAAATCTTTGGAAAATAAAAGTGTAAATTTTTTCTTATCTGAACTATTCTAGGTCCTTTAATTAAAAAAAATCAATGTAATATGTTGTATTCACAACATACTTTAAATAATTAAATAATAAATAAAAATATCTGTCATAAGAAGTATTCCATAATGATATTGAAAAATAATGCATAAACTTATTTAGATCCTTGAGAAACATAGTAAATTATTAGTGCTAATAAGTTATTTAAATAATGATATATATATATTAAAATTTGAAAACAACTTACATAAAATATGTATATTTTTATTCCATGAGATTTGTGTAACATAGTCTGTCCAATAGAGAACTAATTACTTCTTTATATACAGGAAGATCATTATTCTTCTAATAATGTTTAAGGACATTTTCAAATGATTTAAATTTTAAATTCTTCAAAGATATATATTATTGTTGCTAACAACTCAAACGTTCTTTTTCTCAAGTCATTTCCAATTTAGGGATTCTTTCTAGGACTGAAGTAATAATACCAAAAGTAGGGGACTTGTATCCCAAGTAACTCAACCCAGTGTTCAGTTGCAGGCATCCCATACGGTCCCCAAGTTGGCAAAGATTAATCACTGAGCACAGTTCCAGGATTTAACCCTGAACAAGGGCAGATAAGGATGCAAAAAGAAAAACAAACAAAAATAAAAACAGAAGTTTTAAAACAAACAAAAAAAATTTTTAAAGATGCCAAATTACTCATCTGTATAAACAAAGAAATAATGAACAATGACATAATTTTCAATATATGTTTGGGGAAAATTGTCAATTATACCTTCAAATTTTATTGATACTTTAAAAAATAGAATTAAATTCATATTTATTTATATGATCATCTAGAAATGGATGTTTTAAAATATATCTTCCTGAGACACAGACCATATGCAGAAACAGTTTGTCAACAGAATGGCAAACTTCTTCAGAAAAGGAAAGGCTCCAAGAGAATTTTAAGATCCTCATAGGTATAGAAAAGGACTATAAAAAGTCCAAGGTCTTCCCTCTGACAATTTCCAGATTTAATTTTATGTATGCAGAGAACCTGGAGAAATTTATCTTCTTCTTCTCTCTTTTTCTTCCTCTCCTCTTCCTCTCCCCTTCTCCTCCTCTCTTCAAAACTGATGTATAATGAAAGCATTTTTCCATGTAGTTGAGAATATTAAGTTAAATGTCATTTTAGAGGAATTTATATTTATTTTTATCATTTTTGGATTTGGGGATAACATCAGGCTGTAAACATTGATTACTACTCTTTCTGTACTCAGGAATCACTCCTAGTGTTACTCAGAGGACCATATGTGATGCCAAGGATTAAACTGGGATTGGCCCTCTAGCAATGGTTTAACAAGATTATAGTTTAAAGTGTGTTTTACATGAAATGCTTTGAAGCTGCCACAGGATTTAGTAAATTATCCACTCCAAAAATGCTTTATTAAGTGGAAAATATAGCATACATTTAAGTCAACATGTCCAACTCTAAATTCTACTTAAATTTGAAAATTATTGTATGCTATAATCAACATAGGTTATTTTTATGATAATTTGTGGTTGAGAAAAACTGTGTAAATTTAAGTTAATAGAAGTCTAGTAAAATCCTCTGTACTTGTCAAACATTAGGAAACTATAAGTGTAGATAGACACAAATAAGTATTACACTGTCTCTGTCCTGGAGGTTGGAACCTAAACCATAAAGACATTGAAATTAGACTAACATTTTTTCATAAAATGAGAATTATGCTCTCATTCATATTTTGGAACTCAAAATACTTATACCATTAATTCTGAAGTAATAAATAAATATATCTCATATTTACTTCTAGTCTAACCATTTTTCTTCTGTGCAAAATCTTCTTTTACATTTCTTACTAAAATATTATTAATTAAGCAAATATAATTAGATTAATTAATATATATATATTTATATAAAATATAATTTTAGGAGCCCGAGAAATAGTTCTACATTTAGAATGACTGCTTTGCTGTGACTCATCTGGACTGATTTGTGTTCTCCTGAACACTGCTAGGAGTGATTTTTTGAGTGTAGAGCCAGGAATACCTGAGTATTACTGGGTATGGCCCAGAAACCAAAAATATATGTGAGTATACATTTTAGAACATATTGAGTTTTATTAATTTTTATAGTTTTGTTTCTTTCACACTTGGGTCCATGTTCTTGCATCATTGCTTTATTAAATGCTGTGCTTTTATTTTATTCATTTATTTATTTATATATATACCGTATTTTCCGGCATATAAGACGACTTTTGAAACAAAAAAAAAAGTCAACCAAAAATCGGGGTCGTCTTATATGCTGAGTATATCCCGAAAAATGTTTCAATATGCCGCTAATTGAAAATTATTTGAATATTGCCACCAAACAAAGTTTCCAACTCGATCCTGCACCAATCACTGCAAGGCTGCTCCAACCGCCTCTCTAACTCAGCCAATCCAAGCAGGCATTTATGCATGCAAATTAGACAGTGTTCTGTACCTGAATCTACACTGTAAAAAGCCTGCTCAGATTGGCCAGAGTCAGAGAGGAAGTCTATTACAGTAGAACCTTTGAACCTTTGCTTGTTGTGATTGGCTCACTGTGGTACATACAGTTGCAGAACAAAAACGTTCTGTCTGATACAGCGAATATAGGCCTAGACCTATGTTTTAACTGTAAAATTAGGGGTTTGTCTTATACGCCCAGTCGTCTTATACTCTGGAAAATATGGTATATATATTTTTTTGCAGGCTACACAAGTGGTAACTCAAAAAAAGTTCTACTCCTGACTCTAAACTAAGCTCAGGAATCACTCCTGACGGAATGAGTGGACCATATTGGAGGGAGGCTGGTAATCGAATCTGGGTTGCCTGCATGAAAGCATCCTAGCTGCTGCAATATTATCCTGTCCTGTATGCTTGCATTTTTTTTTTTTACTAAATTCCCCCATCTGCTTGCAATTTTATGACACCTTTTTTTGCTCAATACTTAAATTAATTCCTATAAAGTATTTAAATAAGTAAAAAATAACAAAACCATAAATAACCATATACTTTTGAAAGAAATATATTCATAATATTCTGAAATACGATGTCTCTTTATGAAAGAAACTGTTCAGTTATCAATTTTAATAAAAATATTTTTAAAAAGATTACTAAATATATTATGCTTTTTAGTGAATTGAGAAAATTGTTCCCTAAATAAATTGATGATTTTTGGTGTTATATTATCATGATAATACTTCTTTAATTTCTCTTTTCATCAAAATATTTATTTACAGCAATTTTGAGATAATTATATCACTTTGCTATAAAGGATTTATTTTGCCTGTGCTGAGAATATGACAAATTTATTTCATAATCTAAGGATACTTAATAAAAAATATTTGAAAGTTTGATATGGTATTTCATTCACATGTGTTCAATTATATTCATACATAAATCAAATTATTTACCAAGAAATAAATCAATTTATTCTGAAATTTGTTAGGATAGCTTCTGCTGAAGAAAATTAGATGCATCCTTGATAAGATACTGTAATATTTCAATGAATTTATCTGATGGTAGCTTACTGATCATTATGTTAAAAATTTTGAAGAAAGTTTTTTGTGCTTTCTTTCAGTTACTGTATCTTGAAAATTCATAAACTTTTTTCATTATTTTTGATTCAGCCTACACATATTTACTGTTAAAGTAACTCATGGTTCAAATAGCCTATTTTCCTAAAGATTGCGAATATGTAGTAAAAGTTGTACACTAAAATTAAATTTTACTTTGATTTTCTGCTGCAAAGATTTTGAATATGTACATATTTTTATAGTTTGATAAGTGATATTACTGACTTACCACAGTATTAAAGGCCTATCAGAGGGCCAGAGCAGTGGCATAAGTGGTAAGGCCTTGTGCTAGCCTAGGGTAGACTGTGGTTCGATCCCTGGCATCTCATATTGTCCCCCAAGCCAGGAGCTATTTCTGAATGTATAACCAGGAGTAACCCCTGAGTGTCACCAGGTGTGGCCCCAAAACAAAGCAACAACCAAAAATCCTATCAGTCATTTCAATTTTCAAAAGATAGGAAAATATTTAATACCTACCCTAAAACACATTTTCAAGCACTAAATTTAGATCATAAGGTACCACAAAATTTGCTTCACTGATTTTATTTTAAATGTATATTAGTTACATTGAAATGGTAAAAAATTAATAATATTAAAAAGATGACATTATAAGTTTTTCCTTTTAACCAAGCAATGCTTATTACCTTTCACAAATATTTGAAGGGCATGATTAAAACTAAATGTCTACGTAAAGTGATATAGAGGTTTTAGTTGAATGGCTCCTAATGCAATAAAAATACACCTTTATCGCTAAAATATACCAAATGTAGAAAGGTTTATGAGAGACATCACTGGTTTTAGTGTATTACCTTTAAAAGTGTGTTAAGATTTGTCATTAACAAATTAGTAGATGACATTTGTGAAGTAGCTCAAGTTGTAAAGCACATACCTTTTATGTAGGAGGTCTTAAGTTTGATCGTTGGGACCAAGATATGCTTATTTCATCTCTCAGCACCAGGAGGAGTATTGTCAGCCCCACCTACACTCAAATAAAAAAATAGCCATCATTCCTCATATATTACATGTTATCTTTTTTAAAGGTTATTATAGAAAGTGTATTATAAGATAGCATGTTATTATTGTAAAATGTATAATACATATTATACACTTCTATGCAGTAAAAACTAGCTTACAAACATGCTACAAAACACACTAATTAGCCTTATTACTTTCCACTGGATAAAGCATTAATATCTTTATTACAAACATTATATACAGGAAGATTTATCTTCTTGCTTATTGACACAAATGTAGAGATAGAGCTTGTTTTAATCTATATCTGGCCATTATTCATTGGTAGTCAGCCCCATAAAAAGAAATGTTATTAACAGATTAAAGGATTGAATAATTATATAGTTATGTAATTGTCTCAGTTCACTAAACGTAATAAAAATATGAATGCTTCACTAAATCATGAAAATATTAATTCAAATAAAACGGTGGTATGAAGTGTTTACCAATGTTTGCCTTACTGTCTCTTCAGGATGAACTGAAATGACCCAGTCGCTAGTAGTAGTAGATGCTTTAGGTTCAAGAGGAAGTATTGGTTTTTGTTGTTGTTGTTGTTTTTGTTGCTGGTGGTTTTATGGGCCACACCCAGCGGTATTCGGGTTATTTCTGGCTCTACACTCAGAAATCACTTCTGGCAGGGACTATGTGAGATGTTGGAGATTGAACCTGGGTCAACCACGTGCAAAGCTAACTCCCTACTCGCTGTGCTATTGCTACAGCCCCACCAATGGGAGTATTTTCTGATTATTTTTTAAAAACGTGAATTAATGGGGATTGAAGTGGTGGTATTTATGTTTTGTGTATTTGTTTGTCAATGTGCTTTTTGAAAAGACCATTATATACAATGGAGTCTGGTATCCTTATGTATAGGGCAACCATAACATGTGTTGTAGAATAATAAGTAACGGTTGCTTATACTCAAGATATATACTACCCACATTTTTCTGTCTACAAACACCTCACAATATATCTCTGGTTTTATTATTTATTCATTAATTTTGGTTTTATGCCACCCCTGCTGTATTCAGAACTGTCTCATGACACTATGAGTCAGGGTCACTCTTTGCAGTATTCAGGGGACCATATGTAGTAACAGAGATAAATCCAGCCATCTTTGTGAGGCAAGCACTTTGAATTCTGTGTTCTCTCTGGCCTCGTAGGCTTCAATTTTTACTCAACAGAATACATAATTAAGTCTTATAATGAATTTCAATATTAAATTTAGTCATTTATGTATTTCTTCTATAATTTCTGGGAATCTAAATAAAACTTAAAAGTAAATACTTTACCTAAATAAATTAGTCTCATGCTAATGTGCCTTTAAGTAATTATTTTTGCATTAGAGTCATGCAGCTTTGCTTGCTGTCAAAAAAAATTAGGTTACCTGGGGATGAATATTCTCTAATGGTAAGATCACCAGACTGCAGTCACGGGTGAGCCCCGATTTCTATTCTTAGACTCACCCAATAATGCCCAGTCTAATCTTCTTTAAGAACTCTTAGCAGGCTTTACTTTTGTCTTTTTGATTGTAAAAAGATAGTTCAATTCAATTCAACACATATTTCTTATCATTTAATAGAAAAGCAATAGAAATGAAATACAAGACCACAACAATTGACAAAAAATTGTAACTTATTCTATGAGCCTAGAAACCTATTAGGAAGGGCATATGAATAATTACTCTAATAAAAGTTATATATCAAAAGTGATTACTTTGAGATGATCTCAGTGATAATTTGTCTAGATAAACAGTGCAAGTCAAGTAGACATTTAACGATTTTGTAAATGACATTGAGTGGTCAAAGTAATAAAGACAGTTGTTTGGGTATAAAACAAAAATCTTACAGAGACTGAAATTAATGATTTTATAGTTCATAATAGTAGTGGTGGTGACTGATAAATTGAATTAAAACATTCGGGAACTAAATGTGTGCATCTTTGAAGCAATAGTACTCTTTGAGAAGGATTTTTTTTTACTAAATATGTTTCTCTGACATTTTCGTGCAGCCTCCCAACTTATATAGTCTAAAACTACCATGCTCCATCTTCCACACTGACCACTGGTCTTCAGAAAAAAAAAATAGCACCGACTGGATGCGTATCCTTTCATTTTTTTTTTTTTTTTTGCTTTTGTTCTTTTAGTTTTGTGCCATCTCTGTTGCTCAATTCCCTGCCCCAAGCATGGAATCAGTCTCAGTTGCAGTCAGCCACTTGATGTTAGGAATTGAATTTAGGTCTCCTGCATGCAAATAGACACTTGCTACATTTAGTATATCCTTAGTATATAATATTTCTCTAGCCTATAAATATCTTCCTTTTGTAAATCAAAACAGATGACCTGCATTTATTGCTGAAGCTGACTATGCCACATTACTAATTACCAGTGCCACCTGATAGTGGATTAGCATGTTTTTTTTGGGGGGGGGGTTTGTTTTTTTGGGCCACACCCAGTGATGCTCAAGGGTTACTCCTGGCTATGCAGTCAGAAATCGCTCTTGGCTTGGGGGACCATATGGGACGTCGTGGGATTGAACCTTGGTTAATCCTAGGCTAGCGTGGGCAAGGCAGACAGTTTACCACTTGCGCTATGCTATCACTTTGGATCTGGACTAGCATGTTTACTTCATGGCAAACAGCACTTTTTTAGGGTGTTGAGTCATCATGCTTTTTGTGAGTGATTGATAATTGAATAAGATGCTTTGTCTTGTCATTTGTTTTTGGTTCACATCGTTTGGTGCTCAGAATTACTCCTGGCTCTGTGCTAAGAGATTGCGCCTGGCAGGGACCTGGGTATACTCTGGGGGTATCAACAATCAAATTTGTGTCAGTCCACTTACAGGGTCCGTACCCTACTTTCTTACCCCCTTGAATAAGTTTCTGAATCTTCATATGTTGGTGTAGACTACTTATATACTAGTAAATGTATAAATATGAACTAAGAAAAGCATATTTTAGAAAGGAAGATGCTTATTTTAAGAAATTCCATTGAAGCATAAAGAGATGAGTAAGTTTAATCTGGCAGTAATATGAACACCAATTTAAGGACCATGTTATAGGTAAAATAGATTTCTTTTTAGAAAATATTTAATTCCATTTTATGTAGCATTCATGCCTATTTATTTTAGTTGTGTTGCTAGTAGTTATCAGTTTGTTACTAACAGGCAATTTGGTCCTTTGTATTAAAACTTTCTTTTTTTTATACAATATTTAGGAGAAACTTAGAAAACCTATAAGGTAGGAGTTGAAAGGATTTCAGGTGATCATTTATTCTAAACTTGTGGTCAGAACAAGATAAAACATTTATAATGCAAATGATTATTAAATATTTTATTAACCTTTGAACATGCACAATAATCTCATTATTTTCCCAAGTTGTCTTCTCATTGTTGTACTGGTGTCAATATTAGGAAGTAACCTCTTTTTAATCTTTCAAACATTGGCTCGCTGCCCTCTTGAAAAACACACAATTCTAGTCTTTCTTGGTCATAAAATACATGGCTACAATGAAAGTACCAATTTATGTAGAAATGAAAAGATAAAGATAAATTGTGTCATGCAGTAATATTAGGAAATGAACACAGTAAAATATCACTTTTACTTGTGTATGAGTTTGCATTGTGATTTTGCACTCGATAATTTGTTACAACAATATAGAAATGAAATAAAGCAAATACACAATTTAAAAATTCCTGAGAGATAGAACAGGGGTTAAAACACTTGCCTTGCTGTTTTCTGACTCACAATTGAGCATTGAATGGCAAAACATGTTGTCTGACAATGCCAGGAGAACCCCTAAGCATGACATGTGAAGCGTCAAAATTGAACAAATAAATCGCATAAGGATACCAGTGACCATTAAGCACATAAAAAGATGTGCAATGCCATTAGTCATTTTGGAATTGCAACACAAAATACAGTGAAATACCACCTTTCCTTCATTTGGGTAACAATTAAAAAAAATTAAGCACAGACATAGATACACCAAAATAGAAAGTAACAAGTGTTGAAAAGTATATGCAGGGATTGGAAACCTTGTGCATTGCTGGTTTTGCAAAATATAAAATATATTTCTATATGTGCTACTGTGGAATTGTACATGCAACAATATATTTGTAGGCCAAGTTCCAAAAATACAGATATAAAAATAAAATCTCTAAATTTAGGTTTATACAGTGTTATTTCTGAACAAAATGTAGAGGAAAACTCAACCACCCATTTATAAATTATTCTAAGAAAGTGTCCCATATAAATAGTATAAAATAATATTTGTCGAAAGAAAATCCAGTGTGTTACAACATGTGTTAACCTTGAAGATAATATAATAAGCTAGTCAATCACAAAGGACAAATATTAGAATAATTCTTCTCAAGTGAATTTTAAGGACTGTCACATTGATAGAAGCAAAAAGTAGTAAGGTATTTGGCTAAGGCTGCTGGGAGAAGGGAATGGCTAGTGTTTGATTGGTTTGAAATTAAACATTTGTAGAATATGAAAATGGTCTGCAAATAATGACTCTTAAAACTTGTAAAATACAAAGTAATGTGGATATGCTGAACACTACATATTTTAAGTTCCCAAGAGGGTAAATTCTGTTATATCAAGATAGATGTGTTATAATCATTTAAAATCAAATAATCATGTATGTCTTTGTAACCAAGAAGTAATGCTAAAGTAGAATTGATGTGAATAAAGATAATTTCAAGGCACTTGAGAGATAATACGGTGAGTGAACCCTTACCTTGCATTTGGCCATTCTGGGTTCAATCATGGAAACACAAGGTTCTCCTAGCCCTCCAGGAATGACCCCCATTTCTGTTCAGAGTCAGGAATAAGCCCTGAGCATTGCTGGGTGTGACCCCAAAAAGAGAGAGAAAAAGATTTAAGGAGAAAGACAGTCAGAGACAGGCAGACAGACAGAAAGAAGCAGTGAGAGGTGGGGCCAGAGTGGTGACACAGTGGTAGGACATTAGTCTTGCATGTGCTTACCTAGGACGGACCTCAGTTTTATCCCTCAGTGTCCCATATGGTCCCCCAGGCCAGGAGAGATTTCTGAGCACATAGCCTGGAGTAACCCCTGAGCATCATTGGGTGTGCCATTCCCCCCCCAAAATCCAAAAAAGTATTTTGAGGATGAAAGGGAGGGAGGGAAGGAGTGAGGAAGGAAGGAAGGAAGGAAGGAAGGAAGGAAGGAAGGAAGGAAGGAAGGAAGGAAGGAAGGAAGGAAGGAAAGAAGGAAGGAAGGAAGGAAGGAAGGAAGGAAGGAAGGAAGGAAGGAAGGAAGGGAGGGAGGGAGGGAGGGAGGGAGGGAGGGAGGGAGGGAGGGAGGGAGGGAGGGAGGGAGGGAGGAAGGGAGGGAGGGAGGAAGGAAGGAAGGGAGGAAGGAAGGAAGGGAGGAAGGAAGGAAGGGAGGGAGGAAGAAGAAAGAAAAAGGAAGAAAGGAGAAAGGAAGGAAAGAGGAAGCATAGAAGAAAATAAGGACAGAAAAAATGAAAGAATGAAGTTAGGAAATTCAATAAACTCTTAGGATATATGATATTTTATATTTAGTACAATTGATGTTGTTCAATTATATACTATATTTATCTAAGCCTTAGGATAATTGTAAAATATACAGAGGACTGAAGATGGAGTCTAAGCATTCACTGAGCTGTATTTGACATATCTCATGTATACAGGTGCTTTATTTGTTGCCTTTGTATTATAACTGACTGTGCTCTGGGGCCATGCCTGGTGGTGCTCAGAGATCCTATGAGATGCTAGGTTCCATAATAGTGCAATGTCTTCAGTCTAGGCAAGGAGCTTAGTTCCGTATGATTTTTTCTTACCCTCAGTTGCAATATTTTCTCTAAGTAAATTTCTATTCCCTTTTATTTATCAAATTAAAAGAAAAGAAGGAAAATAAAAATAAGCAAGCAGAGAAATCATTAACACCTAAAACTGTGAATTGGGCAAGTAAACAAACTTGATAGATCTCTTTGTTAGATTTAAAAAGTTGTCGAGCATTCTGAACAAACTGGCCTCAATTATGTTAGAGTCTATTTTGCCACTTTGCAACTGTACATGGGTTATTATCCACAGTGCATTGCTGAAATTTTACTGTTTATCTTTGAAATGACATGTTTTTTTTTATCAATGCTGATATTGCCTTTATAGATGTTTTGTGTATATTGGATAAAATTTAGTTGCTCTACAAAGGATAATTTGGAAAAAATGACATATTTGAAATACAGATTTATTCAGCAAATAACTCTTAGATATATGTCAGAAACCTCACTTTTTATCAGTTATATGTGTTTTGCTGTGATATATATATGTATATATATACATATATATACACACACACATATATATAATACTTTTTTCCCGAAACTGAGGACTTGATTGCTTTAGGGAAATTCACATGCAGATTTTACCTTGAAGAGCCAAAAAGCATTGCTAAATGATGGATCAAGTGTAATGGGATTAAGAATTTTTACATCCTTTTTATATTAATTACCCATCCATAAAGAGAGAAACTAATCACCCTGTCCCTGACTAATGCTCTGTAGGCTTTTGATATCTGTTTGATGAAACTATCACAAAAGATAAGGCTGGAAAACGAATTCTTCTTGAGATTCACAGTTAAATTGTCAGGATTTGAGTTCCTGAGACCAAATAAATATAAAGGAAGGATATATACCATCTTGCATAATGAAGCAAAATTTTGCAACTACCTTTGATGTGAAAAATAAGTGTGATAAGCCTGTCTTTAAAACCAAAGATTTGCTGCTCATTAATTAGACTCTGTCGATCTAAAACAATGGCCACTTAACTTGTATAGAGGAAGAATTGGTATATACAGGATAATACTTATATATTCTTCCTCCTGACAGTAGTTTATATATTATGTTTATATCTAACAAGTTCTAGGAAACAGGATATACTTGATTTTTAATAATAGTTACCTTCATGCAGTATTTAATGTAGCAGCTTGATGCATATTTCAATAGCTTAAATTAAAAACACTTTCCTAGGAGATGCCATCAATAATCACCTGAAGCATGTTTTTTTTAACTTCTCTTGAATTTACATAATTGTTTGATGTTATGTATAAGATCTATGAATTAGTAACCTAAACATTTACTTAAAAGTACTATTTGCAAGAAACTTAATATCACAAATTGCTGAATTATTTTATTTATTCCATTTTTGGGGGGAGGAAACACTTGTCTTTCAATCTCAAACCTTTATGTTATATTTAAAAATAGATATTAGACTAATATATATATATAAGGGCCCAAATATTTTCCTTGCATCCTGTAGTTCAAATATCTGGTACCACAGACAGTTTCTGGAAACATCACCAGAGTCACTCCAAAACACTGAGAACAGCAAAACCTCTGAGCACAGCTGGACATGACCTCACATCCTTTCTTCCATACATATATATAAGTGTATATAAGACAGACAGTATATAAATTTAGCCATTCTGATTGTGAAAGTCATTGGGCCACAAATTTCTTAATTTGGGATTTTGAATCAAAGCTTGCCAAAGTTGAGGGAAGTTGATTTTGTGTATGTTAATTGATGAATTTTAAATTGAATTTTTGGGGTTACTTCAATTGATAATTTTTGAAACAATTGAATAAACAACCCTTTGTCATTTTCTGTTCATATATATATTTGTATTGATTTAATAAATCTCCTTAGGTCAAAGTCATTAATATAGTTCAGCTGGTAGAGCAAAGGTTCTAACCCTAAATTGAACTGAGGTATGAGTCTCAGTGCAGAGAAATATGATGCTGGTGGCCTCTGAGAATTGTTGGATATTGCCCAAAAAGCAAAAAATTTCCAAGTCTACTTATGCCTTAGAGAGCTAATTTTTCTCTGAAAGTTATGAAGAATATTTTAAAGAACAAAAGTTGTGATAATATTTTCACAAAAGACACATAAGGCCTATTTACCCTTTCTACTTGAACTGTTACACTTTTATTCAATAATCCAAAATTAAATTTATATGTTTGAATAAAGAATGCTGTACATGGGGGGGAGGGAGGTCAATTCGGTGGTGAAATTTCCCTGATTCAATGTTAATATGTACCTAAAATATTACTATGAAAGATTCGTAATCCACTTTGATCAAAAATAAAAAAATATAAAAAATGCTGTACTGTCACATATTTTATTAAACTATACTACATACTTTTATTATTTAAAAGATATATATTTATATTTCCTGATAGTTATCTCAATTTTATGGTTGTATGTTTTGAAAATACAGTGTTACAATACTTAGTCATGGAAGTGGCTAGCTGTATTCCCTATATATGGAAAAATGTTAGAATACTTATTTTTGTTCTTTTTTGTAGTTTCCTCATATATGTGACCTTTTAGTTGGTCTTATTCTCTACAAAATAAGTTATAATCTCCATCGGAATGTACAAGAAACACATTCACACTTGTGTGAATTTATAAAATTTAGAAAAGTGTATAAAAAATTCTAAGAAGTTATTTAACAGGTATATATGAGCAGCCAGAGCAGTAGCACAGTGGTGGGTTTTTTCTTATGCATGCAGCAGACTTTGGCTTGATTTTCCAAACCTCATATAGTTCCTCAAGCAATGCCAAGAGTAATTCCTGAACGAAGAGCTAGGAGTAACCCCTGAGCAACTCTGGGTGTAGTCCAAAAAATAAACAAGTAAACAAACAAAAGATGTATATGATTTAGTGTACACATTTAAAATCAATCATTCTGTGTATTTTTAAATTTAAAACAAGGTTAAATATTACAGTTTTCACACTATATTTATCCTCTACTTTACCTTTATATTTTCTACACTAGAACTCATGATTCCAACAATCCTAAGATGAGTCAGTTTCTACAGGATACTTGATATTACTTTTAAAACTCTCAGTAAGATGCAACAGCCTACTGGAAGAAATAGGATAATCATAATGATTAAATGTAGCATGTTATGTTGACTTAAGCTAAAGAACTTTAAATGCAATTAAAAACAACTACTGCCACTATGGAAGATATTAATATTGTATATACTGGGTGTTGATCATGTTGTCCCTTCTGTACATATACAATGATTTTTAAATAATAGTTTTAAGTGATCTGAATGATGAATTAGAGGGATAGTTTTTCACAGAAATTCAATTTTCTGTGAATTATTAGTAAAGCTCTCAATTAAGTCTGTAATGGAGATTTACCTTTGCCTGATACTTGGTGAGTATTGTGTAACTGTTTAGAAGACATAGTACTTAATTTTAATAATCCTGTTTAGTCTGTATCTCTTGCATCATGATCATGCAAAAATCAAGCAAATACAATTTAATTATGTAAAATATTATAGGATGATTGTAACATATACAGTACGTATAATTTCAGTTTACACATGGTACACTCTGAACCCTAATTTCTGGATGATGTAAATAAAAATGATATTTTGTAATACTTATCTTTTTATTGATTGCATCAATATGCAATCAATATGCTGGGAAGGATTAAGGCATTAACTTCTAAAATCTGTCAAGTGTGGATATGTATCCCAGATTCATCTGCTGAACCATGAACCAACTTTTATTATTTTCTATAAAATTTCACTTGTATCCCTTCTTATAAATGAATGCTGCCTGTGATTATTAATAACAACAGATAAGAATAGAACATGTTCTTGCAATATGTTTGGTTCATCTTGTTTGCAATTATCGTCCTGAAATATTATTCTATAAGAAGACATATCTTCTCCAAATTTATTTATAGATTTCACAAAGAAAAACAAAAACCTGCAATATGTTTCATTTAAATGTGTTATGTAGTTGGATGCTGGGAGAAACCAGATGTACAGTATTTCTAGTTCTGAGACACTTGGTAACATGCTGAAGATTGCTCCCAACCCCTCCAGGGTCTTTAGAGAGGTCATACTGCTGAGATAGCTATTTGAATTCATGACCCTCCTTAAGTTTAGATTTAAGGATAGGAAGTCAATGTCATACATCTCACTATGCTGGGCATTGTATAAAGAAGATTTACCTTTAATATTCTAATAACATCTTAAGCTTTAAATAATGCAAAATATAGTGGAAAGAACACATTCCAGAATTTGAAATGAGATATTTATATTTTTATTGTGATAGTGTTGATAGTTACATTGAAAATAGTTCTTGCAGTTTTGCTAATAAACATTGACTTTGGAGGAACTAAAATTTAGAAAAAATGAAAGTTACAGTACATATATATTTGTGTGTATATATATATAATATATAAAGTACTATCTAAGTTCAATGTTGTGCTAGGTGGAAAACGACTGAGACTATAGAGAATAATAGTCTCTAAAAGACATTTGCAACATAATAGTAAAAATATGTAAAACAGAACATAAATGCTTCCATCAATGCACCTTGGGGTGGGGTTCCTTTAGAAAATCTGGCTGAAATGCAGTTGGTGAGGCCTGATGCAATAGTACATGCATCAAATGTACTCTACATGTCAGAAAGGGAGAGAAAGAGTTGTGAAAGAGTGAAAATTTTATATTATTATGGTAAATTTTGAAGATATATTTGGGAACAGAGTGGTAATCCAGCAGGTGGAGAAATTTGCCATGCACCAAGCATGCATCTAAACCAGGTTTGTTCCTCTATCTTCTATATTGTCTTTGGAATCCTACTAGGAGTGATTTCTGAGTGCAGTCAGGACTGAGCCCTGACACTACCTGCTTAGATCCCAAAATAAAACAAAACAAAAAAAGATACAGTTGCTAAAAGTAAATATATCTATATCTTAACTTCTTTTTTCAAATTTTGGGGTCACACTTGATAATGATATTCGGATCTTATTCATGGCTCTGCACCCAGGAGTAACTCTTGACAGGGTTCCAGGGACCATACAGAATGCCAAAAAAATCAAACTCTGGTCAGACACATGCAAGTCAAATCCACTACTTGCTGTAATATCACCACTGGTCCTTATTTCTTAATTTTCTTTGTTGTCTTTGGGTCTATGCTTGTTTTATCAGGGCTTTTATCCTGTAACTTAACTCAGAGATCCCTCCTGGCATGGGACAGAGGATCATATGTGGAGCTAGTATTGCACCCAGGTATTTTTGTATCTTTCATCTTTCTATTTCTAATAATCCTTAATTTATATCTGTTAAAAGGATAACCTGAAACTTGAAAATATCTGAAAAGTTGTTAGACATTGCTTTAATGTAAAAAATGTGATATCTTATCTAGTATTTTCTGGCAGATATCCTGGGTAACTTTATAACAACCTACAAACCGTTAAAACTTTCCTATAAGAAAAATAAACCATGCTCCAAGACAGATGACTGATAGGATGCTATTTCTGATATTCTCATGAGAATGTACTGGAGTAAACTCTTGAGTTCCATCCTTGAAGAGAACCCACATATATATTTTTTTGTTGGAGAAGATCCCCCCCCCTCACTCTCACTTGCTCTCTCTGTCTTTCTCCCACCACTTCCCTTTCTCTACTCCCCCTTCTCTTGGGATAAATCTGGAAACATTTCTCAGCAGTACTATGACTAATGTTCTTGGAAGGAATCATCTGTATATTGATCCAAATAAAGAATATTTATTTTTGGATTGGCACCTAATTACTCTTTCTCTACTCAGGAGGAAAAGGGAAAGAAAATGTGGTGGTCCTTATTGAAAATACCAGCATATGTTTCCCAAAACATTTAACAGACTTTTGTAGCATCTACGCTTTGATATAAACTGGAAGTGATTATAATAGTACAAATAAAATGGGCTCATTTTACAATGTGTGGTACAAACACAACTATTTGAAAGGTAAAATCATATTGTCTTAATATGATAGTATAAAGTATAAATATAAAGGATAAATATAGATATATTTCTTTCCTACTTATAATACTGATATTTTCCTGACAGCATGAAAAGACAACTTATTACTCTAGTTTCTGTGTGATGTAGCATAGATTTCTTCTACAATGGAACCTCTGAGGATTTGATAAGAGCAGTTGAAGAGCTGTGAACTGCACTTAAGCATCTTTAAAATAAAAGTATTTAATAAATGGGAGTCATTTGCTTCTTCAGCTGCTCTTAAGGATAGCATCTCACAAGGGAAAAAATACAAGAATGAACAAATGCTTAATAAGTATTTGCTGAACGGAATTGAATAAGTGATTGATTCTTCTTCAACCACAACAAACCATCATATTTACCTTAGAGTAAGGAGGCATCGCAATTTAACTTGACTTGAATTTCATTCAGGAACATACGATTACAAATTGTTCTTAATTGTAAAGAATTCTTGGTTAAGGCAGTTTTTCAGTGTAGGATTCATTATGGCATGCCATTTGAGTATAGTTTCTGGCAAAATTAAAGGTTTACAAATGTGTTTTTCAGAGTTAGGTGACATTTCCTGACATATAATAATAGATCATGAGATATGTGATAGATGTTTCTTTAATTTCTTTGTTTCTAGTGTGGAAAATGGACAAATGCCACCAAAACAATCCCCTCTTGAGTATACACATCTGTCTATAGTGGCTTTTCAGCTCTATAGTGGAATGGTTCTTGGTATTTAAAATCAGTTTTGATAAGAAAAAGTAGATAATTTCATAACCTAAAATACAGCAACAAATCAGCCTATAACAATGAAAGTAGAAGCCAGAGTGGTTGTATAGGGGTTAAGACACTTGCCTCATACACATCTAAACTAGGTATGATACCTGGAGCCTTTTAAGGTCTTCCAAGCACCATCAGAAATGATCCCTGAGGGACCGGAGCAATAGCGAAGTGGTAGGGTGGGTTTTTGCTTTGCATGTGCTAACCTAGGACGGACCGCAGTTTGATTCCCCATTGTCCCATATGGTCCCCTAAACCAAGAGCAATTTCTGAGCACATAGCCAGGAGTAACCCATGAGAGTCACTGGATGTGGCCCCAAAAAACAAAACAAAAATAAAATAAAATAAAATAAAATGATCCCTGAACACAGAATCAGTAGTATTTACTGAGCAGAGTTGGTATGACTTAAACACACACACACACACACACACACACACACACACACACACACACACACACACACACACATCAACCAAAATAAGAACAAAAAAACCAAGAAATCTATGATAATGCTAGCAAAACAAATGTAATTGTATTATGTTTTCTACTGAAAAATTCCATTGACTTACAAAATTAAACATATTACATTTCCTCATTATGTTTATTATAATTTATTGATATATAAATGACATAAAGCCTACATTTACATATGTTGAGATGGTGTTTCTATGTCATAGCCTGATGAAAATTTTATTTTGATTATTTTGTTACATTTAATAATAATCCAGATCTATTTCTATTTAATGTCAGTTATAGAACTTTTCTTACCTTGATCAAACAATAATTTCACACTTACTAGAAGTCGGTGAGGAACAAAATTTTCCTGGTTGTACAACCCTCACTAAGTTAGTTGAAAAACTACATTGTATTCTATTTAGTTATGTTTTATGCTGTAGATCTATTAAAACACAAAATTTCTATAGGCATCTTATGAGGAAGATGGGTTTGCTTTAATAAATATTGAAAAATAAGTAAACTGCTATTATGTTATGATATACTGAATGGTTACATAACACTTCTAATGTATTTTTGCAAGAAAATATAAGTTCTTTTTTACAATGAAGATCAATTAATTTTGTCACTGAATTAGTTTTTCACAAACATTATTTAAAATGTAATTTATATAGTGTTTTGATTTTTCAAAATCACGCGACTAGTGATCAAAATCTGCTCTAGTTTAAACTACTAGTCTTTATTTGATAGTACAGGAAAATTGTATGACTTAATTAGATAGAAAAAAACATATTGTACCTGTGTTGTAGGTATCTAATAACATTTAACTTTGCATTAGTTTAGAGATTAACCAGTGAAATTGGGAAGATCTAATCACTGAAAGTTTAATGTAAGATTAATGATTTTTAAACACTTTGTTATTTCTGAAATTATTTTCTATAAAATGATTCAAATTGTACATCACAACTTTTAAGAAATACTTTACTAAAACTATATTATATTTGTTATATAAAATATTGGATTGTTTTATTCTTCTATAGTTTTTTTATTTAGTGATTTATTAAATGCTTAACTTGCTGATTTATGAACCTTCTCTCCCTTGAAACAGAAAATTTGCAGGTGACAGTTCTGTAAATGAATCCAAGCTTTTATTTCTATGAAGAATATGAAAAATTGAAAGTGGAATTGATGTTCAATTTATATATATATATATGATTTTACAAGTATATAAATAGAAACTCTTGCCTAAATTAAAGGTATTTAAAATACCTGATTTAAGTGAAAAATTTAAAATGTACTTTCAATTCTTTATAGGTTTTAATGCTTTAATTTTTTAGCATTTTTGATAGGTATAAAATGATTCCCTGTCACCAAAATAGCATGGGCTTTTTTTTTTTACATTATTATTTTTGATTTTGTAAGGCATCTTAAAATCTCTGGTGTAGAGGAGTTTAACTGCCATTTATATTTTCATAATGACAGGAGGATGAAACCAGTTACAATTAATAATGTAGCTTCCAAAATTCGATAAGACATTTAAAATATCTGTTTGATTCTGGAAATAAGTCGTCATAAATAATTTATATAAAGTTAATTACTAATCAGTTATTATGTATTTAATTTTATACTAAATAATAAATAAGTTTTTACTAAATAATTTTGTCTCCATTCAACACATGTATGTTTATGTACAATTTTGTCTGTTTCTTATTATATGTAAAGTTTCTATTATTTGTTTAGTGTTATGCTTATAGTTTTCAGAATCTATTTAAATTTCATAAGAACAAATTAGTCATGTCTAATAGTGAGCTTTTGATGCACTATTGGTATTTATAGGTAGTAAAATATATTCAATAAATTATATATTATTATATATTTATTTCTTATTATTTTAATTAGGTTATTTGCTGTCTAGTCATTTTTTAAAATGTTAATAGATTTCACTACTTGTTAAGCTACATCCTTCATTCTGCGGTGCACTGCAACTGAACTTACCAATCAATATAGCGAGTGGAGTTTATAGTAGTAAGAATCTCAGCAGGACCTTACACAACGAGCCATGTATCCTATCACATCGATTTTCTTCCCTATTCCACAGAATTATTTTAAATATATAAAATATTTATTATATTAGTATAATCAGATATTTTATGATGATATAACACTGAATGCTATATTTCATATATATGTGTGCGTTTTCCATATAATTATTATTAACAGGCCAATCAGTATATTGAAATACTAGTGTTGTCAGAGCATTAACTTTAGTTTGCTTCGTATGAAAACATTTGAGATCTCTTTTATGCAAATATTTTGAAAATGAAGATCAAATAAACAAGCATTTCAAAATTTGTATCTGATGGTGCAGAAAGAAAGTTATTAGTACTACATATTTTCAAACTAATCACAATTTTGGAAGTAACAGTAAGTGTAACCATGTATAATGGCATTTCACGATTCTAATTTCTTATGATTCCATAGGGAGATGTTTTTCCTTGACAGATTATAGATAATTTAGCATTAACTTTGCATTCTTCATGTTAAGGTTGAAAGTTTTGTATCTTTTTAGCTGAAAAATGGTGGAAACCAAAACTTGAATACAGTTTTTCATATTCAATAATCCAATATGATGTAATTCAGTAACATATACAGCAACTGAATTTAATTTTAGTAGACAATTATAATAAGCTTATCAAGAATAAATATTTAATAATTGACATACACTTGTGCTCTGCAATGAGTAATATACATTATTCATGTAGTATCTCTTTATTTTCCAAAAATATTGCTATTTCATAGAAAATACATCATTGTATATGTATAAAGGTAACTATAAATAAAATATTAATACATTTGAAACAACATTCTATTTATTTATAATATAATATCTGTGTTAGGAATTCAGGCAAATCTTAGCTGCATATTTTGACTATCCAGATTTCACAAAGTCATAATCCTTCTCTGTCTCTTTCACCCAATGTTTGTGTCCAATCTGGCACATATAACTATTGATTTATCTTCAGCAGTGATGGTACAGAGATAAAAATACTTCATTGAACATCTCATAGATTGCAAGTGTTTTCTCTCTACATCTGCAAGACTATGCAGAGCAATAACTGGAGTGTTGTGCCCTAACAGTTTTTTACTTTATGGTATATTTGGAAAAAAGAATCACTTAAATTTCATTTAGAGGTTGCCAGAACAACACCACTAGCTTTGTGTTAAGTATGACTGCATATTGTATGACTAGAATTTCATAATCTTTTTAGTAGGTATATTAAATTTTAACTTTATATTTTTATGAGGGTAGTTTAAAGGAAGATAATTCCATTGGCACATTTTGTGTCTTTATTCTATATAGTTTTATGCCCACATCATAAATATGTCCCCTCTATAATTCCAATTTATTTGTCATCTAATGCAAATTGTTGTATTCTGATTCTGATAGTTGTATTGTGATTGGAGTTAAAATGAATTAAGAAAATAAGTAAAATTTGTCCACAGTACTATTATTTCCCAAACTCACAAAAAATGTATGCTTTAAGTAATGTAAGAAAAAGTTTATCATTTTGATCATGACATTTTTGAAGGTAGCAGAGTATAAGAAATGACATAGAGTTTTGAAAAATTAATGTACATCAAATTGGAATGAATGTGTGTAAGAAGAAAATGTGTCCTCCTATGTACTACCATCTTCATCTTGTAGAAGACACTGATTATTATTTCTTAACAGCTTCAATAAGTTTTAATTTCCCCTGATGAAGTAGGATTTATTGTTCTCATAAAGTTTTTCTTAATAAATGCATTGAGATTCGTAACTGTGCCAATTAATTAGTCAAGTACATATAAAACCCCTTGTGTTAATTTAAATTGGTCTTTTAAAAGGAGTCATAATACATATATATGAAAAAATAAAATATAGCAAGTAATTATTTTATTGTAAATATTATTTTCAAAATTGTAAATATGTAATTTGTTCACGCATTATAATCAGTTCAGCTGGAAGAATGGTATTTTATTGTTAAAACATATATAAGGAAATAAAAGTCCTGAAAAGAGAATTAGGTCATGTAGCTGATAGTTATGATTATACAATTGATAACTATCTAAAATTACATATCTCTAGAGTTACCAACTCCCATTTTTATAACCTACTTGAGGTTTTGCTTTTTACTTTTGCTTTATTCTTTTAGGTAAAAAATATTTTTGAATCATCGATTTTAAGAAACTTTACTTCACAATTAATAAGCATGAATAGAAATTAAAAGGTATACATTGCTTAAATACATAAAAATTAGTAACTGTTTAAATAATTATTTTCTATAGTTAGCCTCAAATATTATTATAACTGAAGCAACGATCTTTGATATGTTGGACAAACTTATTACAATAATCACTTTCTATATGATAATACTGAGACACAGGTAAGTTGTTTACCAAAAGCCAGGACTACGACCTAATAAGGCTGGCTTCCATTTTGAACGTTTAGTAAATTGTGATTTAACTATAAATTCATAAAGAATTTAAAATGAATATCTCGAAATAGACATAGTAAAGTGAAACGACTTTGTTTTATTATCTGTTTATATACTAGTATTTTTAATTATTAAATGAATAAATTAATTTAAAAAAAATTACATGATTATTTATATATTCATCACTTCTTGATTCATAAAGCTTTGAAAATCAATACAAATTTCCCAAATCTTAGTATTCAAAAAATCAAAAATATTATTTAAATAAGATCTAGATGTATTAATAGATGTATTAATTTTGAACTGGTCAAAAATGTGCTGTGCCTTGAAGATTTTTCCATTCAGGGTCTGTAAAATTATCTCATGAAAGAGATGCTGCTTAAAGAATATGATGAAACAGCAGTTTTTCTTTTACTACCCAAAGCTTATCTATCTTTGTTGTCATAATGTCTCATAATTTTATTTGTTCTATTGAATTTGGATCTTACTTGCAAATCTACATATTGGCAGCTCATTCTAAATCATTTATAGTAAGATAAAAAACACAGCCTATGAATCAAGTAAAGGAATTTGAGGTCTCTATGACTAAATTTACCATGTAGTAAATATGAACTACAATGTCAAAATATAATGTTTAAGGTGAAATTCTTAGGCATATTCCTTAATGTTAAAATTCCTTTAGAATTTAATTTCTAGTTAAAAAATAAACTAAAGAAAATACTCAGCTTATTTTGCTCTATAGATTTTTATGTGTCATGTTGGCATTAAAATAAAAGCAAAGGCAAAAAGTAAAGTCCTTTTTTGATTGTTCTTGAATTTTCCATGAGTTCTCATCTTGACTTAGTAATCACAATAGAATGCCCGCAGGGCATTCTTAAACCTCTTACTACATGCCAGGTTTGTTACCTAGAATTGAAAGAGGAGGAAGGATAGCTATGTGTTTGGAAAGTTGAGAATATTTGAAACATTTCAAATATATGAACTGTAAATGAATGTAAATAAGTGAAGATTGATGTAACATTGAGATTGATGGACATTTTTTGAAGAGGAGAAAGAAATTGGAACTTTCTCATTCACTGCTGACATTGCTAAAATATAATGGGGAGGGGGATAAAAAGTACACCAGAATTTGGCTCTGCAATTCAACCTACTACCAATTCATGAGTGAAATAAGTGAGAGAGAGAGAGAGTGAGTGAGAGAGAGAGAGAGAGAGAGAGAGAGAGAGAGAGAGAGAGAGAGAGAGAGAGAGAGAGAGAGAGAGACGCAGAATGGTCTCACTCTTCTATGGCTTTTAAGAAAAATTAAAGACATTCTTGCAATAATAACTTTCAGACACAAAAGAGAAAAGAGCTAGAAATTACAGCTCACCTCATGAAGCTCACCACAAACAGGGATGAGTTTAGTTAGAGAAATAACTACGTTTTGAACTATCCTAATATTGAGGATGTACTAGGGAAATAGAAAGCCTGTCTAGAATACAGGTAGGGGTTTGGTGGGGAGGAGGGAAATTTGGGACATTGGTGATGGGAATGTTGCACTGGTGATGGGTGGTGTTCTTTACATGACTGAAACCCAAACACAATCAAGTATGTAATAAAGTTGTTTAAATAAAAAAGAAAAAAATAGTTAAACAGGAATATTTCTGATAGCCTTTAAAAATATAATTCACAGAAAAAAAAAACAAGAAAATATAATTCACGTCAGATGAACGAAGCTACATAAAATCATTATAAATTCACTTAAAATAAAAGCTTTTTAGATTAGCCTGAGAAATTATGAATAAATCACAGGAAACATTATAGAAAAAAACATTTCAGAGTTTTCATGCCCAAAGTAAGTAGGGTTAGTTTTCAGAAATCGAGGACAGAGGCAGGGCTTTTTGCCTTATGTGTGGCTTTTGTTTCTTAGTACCCCTATGGTTCTCCAAGTTCTACCAGGAGTGATTCATGAGTGCAAAATCGGGAGTAAGTGCTGCTGGCTGTGGCCTCCCCCAAAAGCAAAACAAAATTTCCCAAATTCAAAATATATAGAAACCTTCCCACCAAAATAAAATATAAAAAACATGGCTTCATTTTCTACTTATTAAAATAGTAATCATATAGGGTAAAATGAGATATTTTCTAGCACTATACTTAGAAGTATGATATACTAGCTTTAGATTATTCTAGATTTATACTTTTAAAATTTTGTTCACTTACAAGTTCTATTTTACAAAATTTCAAGGATTAGATTCAAATCTTGTTGTGTAATTTCCATTTTCTCATGTCCAGAGAATAGCAGTGCCATTATGGTACCTACCCTGTCATTATTTTGTTTCAATTGCTCCCCTATGTTTATAGTTTAAATTTTGCCATTACTTTCTATAATAATTGTCAAGTATTTCCAAGAAAGCATCACTTTTTTCAGCCATAGATTTACAACCCTACAAAATATGTTTTTTCCTCATTTGGTAGAATATTTTGATATCTTTATATCTCACATGATTTAGAATAAACACTAACTGACTTTTCTTCATCATAATAATTTTTCTTGTTTTTATACTTTACAAATTTTGGTTTATCTTTGTTGAATCATATGAGTAAAATACATACAATATCTTACAATAAACTTCTACATAGCATCCTTCTTGAGGTAAATTAAGAGATAGTGGAACCCGTATACTTGGTTACAACATGTGGTTGCACTCAGGGATCATGCCTGGAAGCCTTGGTGAACCATACAGGGTACACTATAAGATATTATATAGGGAGTCTAAGAGGTGGGGTATGGGGTGCCCTTCACTCTAAAATTTAATAAAAGGATTCTATGAATTAACAAAACTACATTTCAAAGGACATACTATCATGAGAAAAAGTAAAGGTAAAGATCACATTTTTATACACTTAATTGCACTACATTTTATAATTAGGTATAATTATCAGTATATTCTTGTGTCTAATTTGTAACTTAAAAAAGGGAACTTTAAAAAAGATACGGTGTATAAATAAAATCATGGCATATGTGAGATTCTATACTACCCTTGCTTTTAAGCTTCTCCTAAAGTTCTTGGATCCTAGCCCCTACAGAAAGATACGATAGAAAGAACTGTATTATCTTAGTTATTCAAACACTAAAATCCCCATCACCCGACTTCTATACTATAATTGATTTCTTTGTTTGTATTCTTGTTCATTCTATCCTTCACTGACAAAGTGACAGTCTAATCTCTTTTTTACTTCTATCATTCCCAGCACAATCTCCTCACTGTGAAATATATTTCAATATCACATATGATCATTATACAATGGTTCGTAAAATTTGTCACCTGATTTTTTATATAATAACCACAAATTTCCTAATGACATAAAAGATATGTTTTATGGGGCCGGGCGGTGACTCTAGAGGTAAGGTGCCTGCCTTGCCTGCGCTAGCCTTGGACAGACCACGTTTCGATCCCCCGGCGTCCCATATGGTCCCCCAAGCCAGGAGCAACTTCTGAGCGCATAGCTTAGCCAGGAGTAACCCCTGAGCGTTATCGGGTGTGGCCCAAAAACCAAAAAAAAAAAAAAAAGAGAGATATGTTTTATTATTTCATATGTACAATGAGCATCTAAAATATATTAGTCTTTAAGTAGAAATGCTTGACATTAGCAAAAGCTGTTGTGGTCACTACTCTAATGAAATCTAAACTCGTGGGAAAACTGATATTCATGTAATACTATAAAAGCTGTGATAGTTCTGCTATGAAGAGTTACTTATATATTTATGAGATTGAGTAAAGTGATTTTATTTATGTAGATATATAAGAGTAGACACTTATGGAGTGGAATCAAAATTATTTCTGAGGGATGAACAAAAGAGAAAGGACTGAGGTTATCAATTAGTAAACAGAATAGTTTGTGTGGCAGAATATCACATAACACAACACAATAGCAACACTGTATTGCAGACTACATACAATATATTATATATGTACATTAATCTATGTATATAAATATACTACTGTATTTATAATACATATTGGAGAAAATATTGGTAGATATGTAGGCTTTTTTTGGCACCGGGTGCCTCTCAGGGGTTATTCCTGACTCTGTGCTCAGAAATCGCTCCTGGCAGGCTCAGGGACCATATGGGATGCTGGGATTCGAACCACAGTCTGTACTGGGTTGGCCATTTGCAAGGCAAATGCCCTACCACTGTACTATCTCTCCAGCTCCTGATAGATATATAGAAGCAAGATATAAGCAAGGATATTAGTTTACAAGTTATCAATCTAGACAAACTAAGTGGGGGCAAAGAGTACTTACTAGGGCAGATGATACTAGTAGCAAAACTGAAGATCTAAGAGGAAAAGTTACAAACTGATTATTAAAATGGAGTCAGTATATATTTGACTATTGTGTGGACTAGAAGATGATTATAGATAACTAGTATGCATAAGACATTAAAAAGGAAGCCAAATGAATATGAATTAAAATGAGGTCATACAGAGTGGGGCAAAAAATATGTTTGTTTATGGAATTAAATTCTCAACCTTTAGTATCATCAAGCTTGTTTAACAAGTCACAATTTTCTCTAAAATTATGCCATACAATTCACTCGACTGTATAGTTCAATTAAGGCTTTACATCACATTTCTTGAAGTTTGAGATGAAGACTTCCTGAATTTTGATTATTTGACATACATGAAAACTGAACAGGGACAGACTCCAGATTCTACATTTTAGTCATACAAGTATTCCTAATGATCAGATTTAAACTTTGAGATAATAGTGGGAAATGCATTGAGTTTAGTATTAAAAATGCTGAAAATTTGCATGTGATATTAAAAGTGCACTTTAAAAATTTTTTTAAAATAAAAATAAGGATACTCATGAAATTTAAATTTTACTTACACAACTTCACTTGATTATATTAGACAAGTTGAGTTTTGTTGATACCACTTCAAGAAATGTTTATTGGCATTTTAAGGTATCTTGCCTTAGTTAAAATTATGTCTGCTACTCTCTGGACTTTTGTACACTTTCAACTGAGAAGCTTTGAGGGAAACTGAATTCCAATTTCCATTAGGTTAAACTTGGATATTGTGAAATCTCTATGTCTCCTTATTTGAACTCTGATGTAATTTCCAGGTAGCCTTCTGTATTCTCAGTTACCAATATATCAGTTAAGTGAAAGGATTTTGGGGGGCCAAGGTATAGGTTTGCACTGCACATTCTGACCCAGATTTGAACCCTGGTATTCTATGTCATCTCCTGAGCACTGCCTGCAGTTATTTCTGACAGCAGAGCCAGGAGTAACTCTGAGCATTGCTAAATATGGTCCAAGAATGAGGGAAAAAATGAATAAAGAAATGCTTAAAGTGTAATGAAAAAGGCTATTCTTTTCCTGTATATTATTTCAATTATAATAAGTTTTGTAAATGATCAACAGTCACCCGTGTTCTGTGCATTTCATAATAAAAATAAAAATAAAAATAAATCTTCATATATAAATGTGCCACAGATACAGCAAATACAAAAATTTATTTTCATAATAGGTTCAAAATTGTCAATAGAAGTGATTTAAGTGTATCTAATTATGGTAAGAATTAACTTTGAAGTCCTTAGAATATTTGGCTATGAGTGACTGCTATATGATAATAAACAGTAGAAAGTACCTACATATCAAAAATTCTTAGCTCGATAGAAGTTTGTTGCCTGCTTTCAATAGGCTCTTCAGTTCTAAAAGTAAAAATGGTTAAATATCATGTTAAATAATTGATAAAATTCAATAGAATATAAAAGTACTAAGCAGTACTATAACAGTCTTAAAATGCAGAGAGAATACAATATTTAGTTTCAAAACTAATCGAATTTCAATCAAATCATCTTGAATACTATTGTTCCCCAGATAAAATTTCTGTCTAAAATTGACAATTATGCACATGGCAGATCTTTATGCTGGGTTAGAGTGTCCCCAGCAGGTGGTTAGCTTATGATTAATGATTTACAATTCTTGAATATTCAGATTTGTAAATGCTCTTGAGCTTGATAATTGCCAAAGTTTTTCTACCACCCAGCTTGTCTTATGACAGCTTGCCTTCATTTTAAACATGTTGTTATTGAACATGACTTAAAATGAGTTCCAACTGTCTGAAGATGGCGTATTGCATTAACTGCATTAGGAAAACATCCTGCATGATATTTTCTTCTGTGTTATCTTAAAATAATTAGGATTTCTAAATAATTTTTATTAAAGGTAGTGTATAGTTTATGTTTAAAGACTTAATTTTTCAAGAGTTATCATTGAAAATATAATTGATACCTATTCTGTTCTGATGTATAAAGTGCTTGTCATTTTAAATTGTAACTAATCAGTAGATTGGGTCAACTATAAAAAATATTTAGACCATGATAGAGGATATAAAATGTTTATAAATATATTTATAGGTTTAAGGTGGTTATTCTAGAAAAGATAAAGTATATTGACCTTTTATTTCAAATATGTGAAAGCTTATTCTTGTTAGTAATGGATGTGAAATATATAAAGGAAATATTCAGTGTGGATATAAGACTATGCTTAAAAATATCTTTATGATGTCAATTATAAAATAGGAAAAGTCATTTAAATAGCTCTAAGTTTTATAGCTTAATCTGTACATTGTGCTAAAAATAACTGCCCTAATTAAGCCTATTTTTTGATAATAAAAGACTTAATATCTTGCTAATTTTTTAAAAGATGTAGGCAATGACTATTTTTCTTTAATTCTCTTTTATATAATAAAAATTCAAATGTTAATAGATGAGTGGCATATATTAAAATATAAGGTCTTCTTAGGCATAAAATATTTTGTGAGCTGTATTAGGAAAGAAAATATTGATTCCCTTAGTGTAATTTAAGTAATTTATAGAATAAATATCTACAGCTAGGTAACTATTTTCATGTATTGTGGAAACTCTAATACACTTAATATTTTATAAGAATTTTAAGCAAGAGATTGTACAGTTGTTCAGGTGCTTGCATTTCATATGATCAAGTTGCTTCAATCCATGTCAGTGCATATGATTGCCTCAGACACAGCATGAGTAAACACTGAGCATAGAGAAAAAATGCCATATTAATTAGGCTTTTTAAAATATCTTTTAAAATGAATAAATGAACTATGTCAGGAACTTAGCTTATATGTATTGACTTACTGTGGAAGAAAGAAAATATAGGTTTTGGTCTCATAGATTTATGTCATAAAAGTTATAAGAACAGAAACAAGTCACATATGTGTCATAGAGGTGTATTAAAGTAACAACTCCACAAGATACATGTATCTGGAATTTAATAGTTAATCTGCTTAAAATATGCATTTATTGTATGTACTGTGCCCTCCTATTTGACGTGAGAGTATTAATTAGAAAGACAGTTCAAATTTGTTTCATTACATAGACCCTATTTTCAAAAAGAGGAAATTAAGAGCATGAAGATAATATTTCTTGATTAATCATATAGCTAGTAAATTATGCAGAACACCATCCATATATGTTTACACCACTTTATCTAATTCATTGAAGTTATACATGTATTTTCTTGATATTCATTTTGTTAGAATGTAAATGAAACAAGTCTGACAGTCACAGGAGATTTACTTAACTCTGGAATATGTCTCCTAATGTTACAGCTTCTGTTACTTAACTTGGTGCTGCTCTGTTTTACTACTGTGAAAGGTAGCTCATAGAAGTACGCTTAGGGTATTTATATAGTTGTATATAACTGTTACTGGACACTGTTTCTACTCTCATATACTCCCAAGAAATGGGTATTATAATGGTGCTCGAAGTAAAGTTTTTGCTCTCAAGCACCTTATTGCTGAATCATTTTTTCCCAGTAATTTTCATTGTAATATAATTCCTTAAATATATCTAACAGTTTATTAATTGGTCCTATTCCATTATCCCAGTGCAACTAGTGATATGATTCAACCTTAATTTTCTCATACTTATCTAAAAAATATTGTAGTGCATATATAGAATACAAGTTTAATAGCTCTGTAGCTTTGTAGATATTTGTATAGAAACAACTGAGCATAACTCACAGATATCATAAACTTATTATTATAAATGTCTTCAGTGGAGGAGCAGTGCTATATTGAGTGGAGTTGGGTGACATTTGGCAATGATCAAAGGTTATTCCTGGCTCTATGCTTAAGGATTGCTTCTAGTTGGCATGGGGAACCAAATGTGGTGGTGGGGCTGATACTCTGGCAGTTCCTATATCTGACCACTGTAAAATATGGTCAATCTCAGCAAAGACATTTTTAAACACCCTGTAAATTTCTTTAAGTTTCTAAAAAACTTATAGAATATGTGACATTTCACATTTTAAAATGATTATTGGCATACACATGTTTTAATATAAAATACTCATTGGTACACACTAAGGACAGATATGTTTTCATATTAAATTTAATTATATGCTCACTTACCCTCTTTTTGTGCCAATTAACAATCTAATTTACCTTTATTATGTGCTAATATTAATAGTAGTAGATTGCTTCTTTTTTCTTACTCTATTCTTTATTTGTCTGGAATCATGCCAATGCCCCTCAACAAATATTGCACTTTAATTAAGGCATAAGTCACACTAGCAGTATAAAATAGCTAACTTCCTATGAAAATATACATGATAATTATTCAATTTTCACTGGTTATTTTATTTGATTTTTGAAATAGGTTGCTGGTTTGTGACTTTTAGTTTAGATTTAAATGTCATTTTTTTCAATTACATGAGAATCAATCAATTACATAATTTATGAATAACATTTTATTGATTCTCTTGAATGCATAAGTTCACTTATTTCTTCTCATGTGGGTTAAATGTCTTCACAATTGTTTAATTGCTATGCATTTACTTTTTTTCCCCTGAAGGAAGTTCAGCTGTTTATAGGTTTAAATTCTATTAAATTTTCCATCATTTGATTTTAACTCGTCCTTTAGAATACACTGTCCTTTCATGACTTATTTTGTATTACATTTATTATTACCAAACTATATGTTTTTTATGACATTTTAATATACACTTAGGATACAGAGATCAAATAATAAAAAAGATCAAATGTTCTACAATTAGTTATTGGTGAGACTTATTCATAAAGTAACATATGAACAATTATTTCTATGGTTTTTTTTGTAGTATCAGTATATGTGGCAGAAATAAAAATGGAGTTTCTTGTGAAAGAGAGACAGAGAAGGAAAAAGAGGAATAGAGAAAAGCTCTTTAAATAATTATTTTTAAGGTTTAGATTTATAAATTACCAAGGTAAATATTATTTTACATTTTTAGACCTTTTAGTTCTAACCATGAACATGTCCATAGAACTCTTAATTTAGAAATATTTTAATTCACTAATATATTTGAAATCATGTTTTCTCTTATCACTAATTCCTCTGCTCCTCAAAGAAATACTATTTAAGATCCTAAGAGGAAAAGTCATTACTAAGAATGAGCTAGTTAGCATAACTTTTACATAGAAACATATACATAAATAAATGGTTGTTATAAAAATCATTTCATCATTGAATGAATGTGTCATTTCAAAATTTACATTCTCTGTCATATATGTAAATATTTTTCTGAAATATGTTTCAAAATAAGAACAGGAACTCTTTCTTCAGAATGTAGTTCATTATACTTTGAAATGAAAAACTGTATGTCTTCAGGATCTTTCAGGATATGGAAAATGCATGGCACATCTGTACCTATTTGCTTATTCTTCTCTTTATTTTAATTTTTAGAATCATTTCACTTATTGAGTGTTTGATATTTACTTTTATGAAGTAATGAACTACATTTATTCAGTTAATGCATTTTGGAACTATAAACATGTAAATGATATTTTGATGTTCTTGTAACATTTAGTTTTATTTCATTAGAATTGTGTATTTAATCATTATCTCAAGAAAAATCAAAACTTTTGCATACAACTATTTTAATTATTTAAAAATTATTTTTCTTGTCCACAACCAACAATCACCAGAAGTTACTCCTGGCTTTTGTTCAGGAATTACTCTTAGTGGGTTTATGGGACTATATGGGATGTATGGGATGGTAACCATTTTGGTCATCTGCAAGACAAAAGCCTTATCTGCTGTATTATTTCTCAGGTTCCTAATTTTTTAAATTAAAATTAATTAATATATTTAAACACTATGGTTTACAAAGTTGTTTCCAATTCAGTAGTTTCTGGCTCTCAAAGTGCTAACAACAATACCACCATAGTGTAACATTCCCTCTACCTCAGGTTCTCATACCTCCAAGCCTTCCTCCTTGACAAACACAAAATAATGTATTTTATATTACTTGTTACAACTAAATGGCTAGTGGAATTATAGAGAAATAATTCAGTAAAAGAAAATTTAAGAAAATAGTTATACCTCACAATGATGTTAAGTCATTAAAGGTTTGCTATGTTGTTTGTTGGTATTTGAGCAATCTGTGTCATTTAGTTTATTGGATTTAGTTGGCTTCTAAGTTATTTTTTCATCTAATTTGATGTGCTCCAACTGGGATGTCACTTTTGAGGAATTTATCCTGATCCTGCATTCCAGGAATTCTAGGATCTAAGAGCTGAGTCGATGTGTTTACATGGCAGTAACTGTGGAATATAGGTTTGGCTGCTGTGGCTTCTGGCAGTTTAAGAGGGAGAGAGAAGCCTGTGCACAAGACACTGAAAAGACAAGAGTTGTAAGACCTCAAACTATTGTACCACAGATTTTCATCTGTTGTCTCTGCAGAGATTAAGTGTGAAGCAGTGAAGGTTTGTCTTTAGCATGAATGAAAGAATAGGATATATGTCTACAAACCCCAGGGTACCTCAGATTTTTTAGTAGGAAGACTTCCAAATTCCAACCTATATCAATACTCTTTTAGCAGAATATATTCTAATATTTAAAACATAGTTTATGAATTCAAAAATACTAATTTATTTAAAACTTTGATTGTGCCTCTGAACTAGTGTTCAGAAAATTTAGTACACAATGTTGGAGATAGTTGTCCTGGATTTAAGGCTCAGATAATTCAAAGCCTGGCCCCAAAATGTGGTGTTGGTAGGATCCAGAATTCCTGGGGCCACTGAAGTTATTCAGAAATGCTTAGGGCCACCAGTCTTCTCATGGGGCCTCTAAATGCGAATCATGCACTCCAGTCTTCTGTGCCATTTTCACAGCCCATACTAAAACATTTTTAACTGAATAGTAAACTCACTCCTTTACCAGTGACAGAATTGAATGATGTATATGATTTAAGAAGTTGGAAAAAAAGAAAACAGACATTTCAGGTCCATTAAGAACATGAGTTGCAAAGTCTTGTGCGAATAAAAAGCAGCCCATTGGCAAAATTGTAATTGGATTCTAATTTGTTTTATTGAGTTTATAAAAGCTAACTTATCAAGATAATAAACAATATCTCTTGGAAAAAACTGATAAATGTAAATGCCATCCACCCTTTTTATTTCATATATATCTGGTAATATTGCTTCTGCTGAATTTTATTCCAGTAAATATACTTGCATTCCCACGAACATACTGCAGATCCTTGTAAGAGTCATAGTAATTAATTTGTTTGTTTTTATCCTTTATGCCCCTATGAAGCTTAACACATATGTTCTTATACATAGTCTGTACTGTAGCACTGTATGATATCTCAGTGTTATCCAAAGAACTAATATTAACTTTACGAAGACATGAGTGATTTGCCTTGCAATTTTCATATTATTGATATGCTTGAGTTTCCAGTTTTTCTTTTATATATGACCTAGATTTTCTAAGCTCTAGGTTAATTCATGGATATTGTAAAACTCAAATTTAATTTTGTGATTTTGGAGTATATACTTTGTTATAATACCCCTTTAATGTAATGTTATTAGAAATGTTTTAATAAAGTACTATCGTAAGACTGTAACAAAGAATAGCAATCCTGGAAGGTGCAGGAATTCCACAGATAAGACTTGTCACAAGGAAAGTAGAACAACTTTAATATACATTCAGGTGAATAGGAAATCAACAGAGAATTGCAAAATGCAAAGTTCTGCTCACAAGGTGACCCGGGAGAAAGGTAATAGTGGGTGAAATTTTACTAGTTCAATAATAAATAGGTGTACATAAATAATTAGTTTGTGACAGTTTTAATGACAACTCAGCTATGGGTGAAGGTAAATCTACATATTCAAAGAAAGCAGTTAAAATGTTGACTTGCAGAATGACAGAAGTAAAGATGATACATTTAAGAAGAGACAGGCAGCTTGTCTAAATATGGCTAATATTAAATACAGGTGATTATAGCATTTGAAATTGAAATTACAAATAATCTCTGATTCACTTATTTCAAAATTGCCAAGCCCCCTCAGCTGCATATATCACCAGGTGTTGGTGCAGTTGGAACAACAAGCATATCCAATGATTTAAAAATAACATTCATGGGTGTCACCTGATGTCACTCCAGATAAAAAATGCTGTTCCCAATCAGAGAGAACAGTTTCTGGTATTCATCCTAACATTTTCCAAACCTGTGTTACATATTTATGGCATGCAGTTTAAAATAATCTTTGGGAACTTGAACATATTAAATAGATTAAGCTTTTTACAGGTGTAAACACTGTGGGGGGTGGAATGGAATGCTTTTATTTTAGGTAACATTCATTTATGGGTTACAAAATTCATATTTTATTATAGAGTTTAAAGAACATTATAAAAATGCTGTTTTCCCTCTAAATAGAGCAAGCTTAATCAAAGATTAACACAGTATTTGTGAATTATTGTTCTTCAAACAGAATTTTAAATTTACACTTCAGGTCATCCAAGGACAATTTCTTCAATATATTGGTTAGATATGGGGAGTATGTAAACTTAGATTAAGTCACCCAGGCAAACAATGTGCTAAGTACTTTATGCGCATTTACTTTTCCCTGAACAAGTCCTACGAGAAAGATGTTTTATCTATATTATAGAGAAAGCAATCGAAGCACTGAAAGTTAATTTGATTTTTCGAGATCAAAAAGGAACTTGGCAACATAAACTGGATTTGCCCTTAAATTGTGATAGAAAGGACAAGGCTTACTATTATGTATGTAAATAACTTTACACGAGTGATTTCTCAACCTTTTGTCAAAAAAAAAAAAAAAAAGGCAAATTAGTATTACCTTCTATTGCCCTTCTTCCATACACTAATTTTACTTCATTATCTAAAAAGAAAATGTCTAAATCGTAAGTGTATTTATCTTTGTTGCTGAAATCACAAATTGTTTTTCTCAAGGAACTGTATAAAATGGCTCAAAACATACAATGGCGTACCACTTTTTTTTTTATTAATTTGAAAATGAGCTAATACCAGCACTTCACCATCTAATATTATTGTTTGTTTGGTGTCACTCTATGTGCTGAGGGGCCACTCTTGACTCTCAGCACAGGGATCACTTCTAGTAGAGTGAGGGCGGACCATTTGGACACCAGGATCCTAATTGAACATATTTATCTTATTTATATTTATATATTTATATTATTTTATATTTATATTTATATAATATTTATTATACATATTTATATTATATTAATTGGCCATATTTAAAGACCAGTTATATGTTCTCTCCAATCCATCTTCAGTATCTTTGCGATATGGGCAGTGACTCCTAATCATATTAAACACAATTTTAAGTGAAATATGTATACAATTTAGTTCACAGGAGATATAATTTAAAAAAAATAGAAAAGGCATCTGTGATAAATATGAAATATTTATAATAAAGCTTTATTTTTAATATATATTTATTAGTTTTATAAATAATATCTCATATAAACAACATGATTACAAAAATGGGTTTCATTTATAAAAAATATGAATAGCCCCCCTTAAACATTTGTGTGTGTGTGTGTGTATATATATATATATATACACTTTTCATGAGATTTTTGATAAAATAGAAGGTAAACATAGATTGATGGGAAATAAGAGAAAAATCTAGTATTACATTTTTTGGTTCATTTGATTGTTTTAGGGGCACAAATAGTGGTGATCAGAGTTACATAACACTTGGCTCCGCACTTAGGAATTGATCCTGTTGATTTCTGACAACAGGATGAGATGATGGAGATAAAAGCTGGGTTGGCTGCTGCAATGCTCATTCTTTTCCTCTTGTACAATCTGACTTATACTTCTTAATAAAATTTTTTGAAAATTAAATTCTCAAAGAAAGGGGAAACTTGGTTATTAAGCCTTGGGTAACTATGCTCTCCATTTTGATTTGTACTTCTAAAATAATACCTTAAATTTGTAATAAACTATCACATTCTCAACACTCAAAAATAAGCAAAATGATGAGAACACAATAGCGAATACGAGTGAAATCTGTAAAGAAATTATTTAAATGTACTGATGATAAAATATAACTATTTCTGTAATACTATATGTTTATCAGTAATATAAAATTAAACTTAAAAAGTATAATTTTTAAATGTTGATTTTTTTTATCTTCTTAAACATAATGTTGGGGCCAGAGCAATGGTGCAGCAGTTTGCCTTGCACTCGGCACTCAGCTGACCTAAGACAGACCGCAGTTTGATCCCCTTGCTCCCCATCTGGTCCCCCAAGTCAGGAGCGATTTCTGAGCACATGGCCA
Source organism: Suncus etruscus (assembly GCF_024139225.1). Classification (NCBI taxonomy): domain Eukaryota; kingdom Metazoa; phylum Chordata; class Mammalia; order Eulipotyphla; family Soricidae; genus Suncus; species Suncus etruscus. Next base: position 71,610,154 of record NC_064860.1, read on the forward strand.
GGAGTAACTCCTGATCGTCATGGCGTGTGGCCCAAAAATTAAAAAAACAAACAAACAAACAAACAAAAAAACAGAACACCTTAATGTTGCGGACCAGAGCGATAGCACTGCAGTAGGGCATTTGCTTTGCTCGTGACTGGCCTGGGATGGACCCAGGTTCAATCCCTGGCTTCCCGTATGATCTTCCAAGTCTGCAAGGAGCAATTACTGTGCGCAGAGACAGAAGTAACCCCTGATGTCTACTAGGTGTGGCCCAAAAACCAAAAGAATCACAACAAAAAAATCATTAACATGTATTAAAATTGGGCATTTAGCAGTATATTTATATAATGACCACTCAACTATGTTTTCATCAATGGCAAATGGTTTTTTCACAACCGATTTACTGATATTTTTGATCATTTAATGATAATTGAATTAGTTTATTTGTAATGTATAATTTGACAATATCTTAAAGCAACAGGTTATAAAATCGCAGGGTATTGCTTTCAAATATTACTATAAAATTGAATTTTATAATAGCACAATGTTGGTGTTCAATTACTTGGAACTGATTTATATCCCATACCTAAGCAAATCTATAGAATTAACACTGTATATTTTAGAAAATATTATTCAAAAAACACCACAGGTATTTAAATGTTACAAAAAATTTTCTAAAATAAAGTGACCATGATAGAAGGACAACGCTTTTCTGATACAGCTTGCTGTCCTATTTAGGACCAGATTTCCAAGCACATTAACCTTACATTTAAGTAAAATTATCATGTTGTAACTCTATTTACACCAAACAAACCTTCAGAGATAATTAAAATAGTGTTGTATAATGAAAAATCTGAAGTTTGAAATAATAAAATATATACAATATGAATGTTCCTGCAAAATTGTGAACTTTTACATAGTAATGGCTCTTTTAAAGTTACATAGTGTAAAATGGCCAAAAGGCACATGAAAAAATGCTCCTCTTCACTAATTATCAGGGAGATGCAAATCAAAACAATGATGAAATACCATTTCACACCACAGAGATTGGCATACATCACAAAGAATGAGAAAAATCAGTGCTGGCAGGGATGTGGAGAGAAAGGAACTCTTATCCACTGCTGGTGGGAATGCCGTCTAGTCCAACCTCTATGGAAAGCGATATGGAGATTACTCCAAAATCTGGAAATTGAGCTTCCATTCGACCCCGCTGTTCCACTCCTAGGGATATACCCTAGGAACACAAGAATACAATACAAAAACCCCTTACTCAACCTATATATATTGCAGCACTATTCACAATAGCCAGGCTCTGGAAACAACCAAGATGCCCTTCAACAGATGAATGGCTAAAGAAATGTGGTACATATACACAATGGAATATTACGCAGCCGTCAGGAGAGATGAAGTCATGAAATTTTCCTATATATGGATGTACATGGAATCTATCATGCTGAGCGATATAAGTCAGAGGGAGAGAGAGAGACGCAGAATAGTCTCACTCATCTATGGGTTTTAAGAAAAATAAAAGTCATTTTTGTAACAATCCTCAGAGACAATGAGAGGAGGGCTGGAACTTCCAGTTCACTCCATGAAGCTCACCACAAAGAGTGGGAGTGCAGTTATAGAAATAACTACACAGAGAACTACCATAATCAAGTGAATGAATGAGGGAACTGGAAAGCCTTTCTGGAGTACAGGTGGGGGTGGGGTGGGATGGAGGGAGATTTGGGACATTGGTGGTGGGAATGTTGCACTGATGAAGGGGGTGTTCTTTACATGACTGAAACCTAATCACAATCATATTTGTAATCAAGATGTTTAAATAAAGAAAAAAATTAAAAATAAAAAAATTTTAAAAAAGTACATAGTTTGGAGGGCTTTGGTGGAATGAATATTACACTAGTGAAGGCTTTTTTTTTAAACTACAAATACAGAATTATAATTATATTTACATGAAATCATAATGTTACTTTCTAATTTGATTTTGGCGAATTACTTTATTTTATTTTACTTATCTACATTTTTAGTAAAATTGATTGTCAAATTCAGTTAATATTAAAGGAAATTTTTTAAAAAAGCAGACCCCAAAAGATACTATATAAAACCTAATATGTTCATTTCAGTACTCTTCAGTTCAAACAGAATACTCTTGCTATGTCCAACTCACAAGTGGTAAAATAAGGTTACTGTAAGTTTAACTGTAGCTAACATATCTCCCTAAATGGACATTATTTTTATATATAAACCCTAGTATCTTCTTTCAATGTATATTTTAAAGAAAATTAAACTAGTGAATAAAACTCAGAAGCAACTGCATTTTACTGTTATGATACTGTGAAAGAAAATTGTAGTCATTAGTCAAAAAAGTGAATAAAATTGGTTATATGCTACATAGTGACCTTGATATTGATTTTTAAAATATTCTTATAAATTGCATGATACCAAAACAATGAGTGTTCACAACCTCGCCTGGTAAAAAAACTATTTTCCTTTAGAAAATCATTATAAACTTGTCAGTTAAAGCACATATTGATCAAGAATATTTTGGTGCCTGAGATTATAATGTAGGTGAGATATGGTATTTTTAATGCTGTTACATACTATTTGAGGCTAATACATTCTTTTAAATTAATCTTCCATTTCATGAGATTTTGAATAAGTGTGTGGTAGTTCATGAAGTAGTAGAATCATCTAAAATTTTAACATCTATAATATTGAGTGATTACAGGACTCTTGTCTTCTATTTAAATATTTAATAAGCCATAAACTTTTATTGGTAAATTTGCAATTTTAGCTCATTTGCCCCATATTTGAGACAGTGCAAAGCCATACAGGTATTCCAACAAAATACTAGTATTGTTTTAAGATGTGAGCAATAAGCCAGAGGCAATCTGGTCTTTTATAGTTTGTGAGATTTTAACAGAGAAAAATACCAATTAGTCCTTATTTGAATGAGGATATTCATGGCATGGTCTCTAGCAAGTTTCCTATAGAAGTTTGATGACATGTTTTCATTTTCTAAAAATATAAACAACATTATATACATATGTGTATATTTTATAATATATTTCATATATGTATTATATAAAATGCTGATTTTATATATATATATATATATCCTTAAATGTGGTGATGGTCTGTCGAATTTAATACACTTAACTGTAAAATGAAAAATGAGTCATCTTATGTTTATCTCTGTAACCTCAGCTGATACAGATTTCATGTTATTGGAGACGTCCAGAGTCTAATTAGTTGAACAGGCAGACTATTTTTATTTGTAATATTATTACAACCATATCGGTGATATTATCCCTGCTATGCAAAATGCATCATATAAAATTCAGATTTCTTGAGGTAAAAATTTCTATAATATGTATTCATTTACTAGACCCATGTTTAGGGGTATACATTGCTAACCTATTCCATACTCATAGGAAAATGACTAGGATGGTGGAGAACGTAAATAATGTCTTAGGAGGAATCCTGACAGTAAGAAATCAATGTTTATAAAGAGAATGTTTGTTTAAGGGAAATATATTTAAAATTCATCGTATGTGTTAGTCTTGTTGGTGAGACACTAACCTGGAGTGTAAAAAGGCACAAGAAATAAGCATGATCAGTGGACAAAATTACTAGGAATTTCAATATTCAGTTTAATTCTCTCAAAATAGTGACTGAAATTATTATGCCATGTCATTGTTCAATTTTTTCCAAAAGCAATGATGCAGACTACTTGAGAGATTTTAGGAGAATTTATGCCTAAAGTAAAGAATTGGAGGAGGAATGCTCTATGGACTCATGTAATTTTGATGTTCAGTGAATTTAATAACTAAAATATTTCCTTGTGATAAACTTTTCCCAAGTGTTCCAAATGTTCAATACAGGAATCTATTATGTTGAAATGTATGAAATTGCCAGTGTTGTAGATCCAAATTACTTGAATAATAATAGTATCGTGTGATTCATCTACATCCATAGTTTTCCAAGATTATTCTGTGGCACAATATTGAAATGAGTAGGTTAAAGAAATGAAGCTATTAATCTCCATTTTCTCAGAATTTCTTATCTTAGTACAGTGGAGACAAAATTCAAGATGACTTGTGTTTAAGTTTCACAAAAATAACTGACAATGTTTCAGTTACTTAGCTCTTTTCATTAAACTTAAATACTTATAATGGTTGTCCTACTAAAAATTTGATGTAACAATAATAGGGTCAGAGTGATGGTAAAGTGTGTTGGCCCTATACACAGCTGAATTTGTTGTGATTACATATGTTCAGGTAAACTTGCCAGTGATAATTCCTGAGTGCAGAACCAGGAATAACCACTGACCAATGACAAGTGTGGCCTTCAATCCAATTTAAGTATGTATACATATAAGGAATCATAAATAATAAACTAAACCAAAATAAGCAGAAAGCAGATGAACCAATAGTTATGCTAAATTTTATGGGCAGTATCTTTTAGTAATAGTAAGCATGGTGTGATAAATGATTTATGAGAAATATATATATATATATATTTTTTGGTTTTTGGGACACATCGGCTGTGCTCAGGGGTTACTCCTGGCTCTACACGTAAGTAAAGTACAGGCAGGAGCTGGAGCAATAACATAGCAGGTAGGACTTTTGCCTTATACAAAGTTGACCCAGATTCAATCCCTGGTATTCCATATGATTCCCTGAGCCTGAAGGATTGATTTTTGAGCACAGAGTCTGGCTAACACCTGAGCACCGCTGGGCCTCTCCCAAAACAAAACAAACAATAAAATAAAAAGGTAGTGTCAGAGAAAAAAAAAGTGAAATTGGGCTAAAGTAATGATAAACAGTGCAAATCACAGTAATAGAGGTCAGGGCATCTGCATTCAAGCCCAGCTGTCACTAATTCTTTTAGTAACTCAGCAAGGCATGAAATCTCTCATGACCTGAAATAGCTCATCTGTGACATGAGTGGGTTGTAATAATTGACCTCTAAATAACTTTTATAAACTGAAATTCTATCCCTCTTTGAAAGTATTCACAAGTCAAAAATACATGATCCTAGTAAATAAAAATCTACAAAGTAATCTTCCTAGGAAGTCAATTGTGTTACAACTAAATTATTGGTAATGCTATCTGAAGACTCATCATTGTGAAATATTAATTCTGAAATAAAAATATGTACATATGTACATATGGTGGGATTGATGCTCTTTTATTTCTGGTAAAGTCGTTGCATAGAGATCTTTTCAAAATCAGTGCAGTGCCTTGTTAGTTTGCTGTCTGACAGCCATGAGGGACTACACAGAGCTCTGCAGAAATGAACCAGCCTACGTATGTGATAAAAGTTCTGTGCACTGAAATGCATGAATCATGAGGGTTGTAACTGAGTCCCCACCTCACAATTGCTTCTTCCAAAAAATGATGAAAATAAGGAAGTAGTAATGCATGTCCATTCCGGCAAGATGTTTTACTATTTTGAATATTTTTGTCTTATTATTAAAGGAATATGTTCTAAAGAAATCTTAGGAAGAGTCGTGAGGTAGGGTTTCAGAAATGCTGCAATTAGTTTGAAAAACGGAGACATCATTATTTAGCTGCAGGATGTTCCCTTGACTATTAAACATAAAGGGAGGAGAATACAAAACATATTCCCAAGCTAAGTCTAAATGACACTGTCTCAGATTATCTATGGTTCTTATCCTCTCCATTAGTGCAAGTAATCGAGTGTTTGAATTTGAAAGTGCAAGTTTATCTCATTGTTCCATTAGCGATAATAAAAGTGACCTATGCGAGGATATTAGATTAGTGATTTTACTTAGTATTCACCTTATGCTTAGAAGGTGTGAAATTGTTAACTCGTTCAAATTAAGTCATTATCCAGTTTTGTAACAAATAGCCTTGTGCTTAAATAGCTTAACTAAGCAGGTGCAGAAAAGAAAGGAGCAACTCTATCAAATGCTTCAGGAGGCCCTTTCTACTGCTGTTCTTTATTTTTACGTCTCATTAACAGCAGTATTAACTATCACATACTGCTTACACAGGGACAATTGAGAGAAATTAAGCATTCTGCATAATCCTCTTAAAATATTTATATACATGTAAGTTCAGTTTTTAGAACCTTTTGTTTGCTTGTTCATTTAGTTTAATAATCTATATAACTTTATCTCCCTTTGAACCTTCTTGTCACTCATTGGTAAATATACTTGCACTGGTGAATCAATTTGCTTAGGCTACAATAGCCAAGAATTGCAGCTTACATGAATAATTTGTTTTCTCACTCATTGATATTATGAATCAAGAGAAAAATTTGTCAAGGGGCAGATATTTCAGTGGCCTATAGGGTTTGTAGAACAACTGGGTTTGATCCCTGGCACTCCATGCTCCTTGGCCAAGCACAATCAACAGTGCCTCAAATATTTGTTGATTAAATTATAAAATATAAAGTATAAAGTCTACGTGTTAGGTGAGGCCTCCCTTGGCATGGCGCCTCTAGGCCCTATGGCCGGAAGGTCTGAAGAAGCAGGGTAATGGAGGAGAAATAATTGACAAGCAGTTAGTTAATGTTTCAATAGAGTCAGGTTGCTTTTATTCCAAGGCCCTGTCTACCATCTTCTTTTTCTCATGTGGCTTTCTCTGCTAACCTTTCTACTGCCCTTCACTCTCAGGCTTTTTCTTCTTCCTCCTTTGTGTCTTTCTCTTTTTTTCTTCTCCCAGGCCAGCTCCTTTTATTCTTTATTCAAAACCACAGACCCATCACAGGTGTGGGTGGGTTTGACCATCCAGGTAGGATTAACATCTCAAAAGGAAGCTTTGGTATGGGTGAAGAGATACCTTACAAATATTCAACCTTAGAGCAATCCAAGATCACTAACCCCACCTATTAAAAAAAGATCAAAATAAACTACAACATCAGAAAAAAGAATTCTGTAAAACAGTGTTTGGTCTGTGTGTAAGTGTGTTTCCCAAACACGCCATATACACACCCACATAAATTATATTGTTTTATTGCTCAGCCATAATTCAAATCAAGAAGCGACAATATGGTGAAATTTATTATGATACTGCTAAGTCATCTTGTCTTAAATTCAGTGTTTTGCAGAGTATATTTTAACACTGAAGTAATCAAAAGAAAACAAATGAAAAGAAAACTGTTTTCATATAAGTATAGGAAGGAAGGATTTGGGATAGGCATAAGAGCTTAAGGCTCTTGCTTTGCTTTATGGTCAAACCTGCTTTGATCCACTTAGCATTACCAGGAGTAAACCCTGTTCATAGATCCAGAAGAAAGGCATAAGCATAGTTCAGAGTTTCTAACTTTCCTTTCTACATGAGATTCCCCTCCACATGAGAGCATTGACTGGCAAATATAGTTTAAGGCTTCTAATATATTATAGTCAATATTACTCTTTAGAGTTCTATAGAAAGACAGACAGGTAAGATTTTTCAATATGCATATTCATTGGTTATAAAAAAAATGAGTTAGATATGGATGTTTTTTTATTTATTAAACCTAAGGTTATTAGTAGGAATATCCAATGTCATTGTGTATTTTTATACAGATGACAATGGTAAAGGGGCTAAAATTTGAAATTGCAGCATATTCACATTTATTTTTCTCAATCAAACCCCCTTGAGTTTTTTGAAGCACTGTTTTTTTATTATATGTTTGTGTTGTTTGTGAAATGTCCAATATAGCATGGGATTATCTATTATTTTCCATTATCTATACATCTATCTAAATATTTAAATATATATCCATTGTTGACAGTTATCTATACATCTATCTATAGATATCTAGATATATAACTGTCTTTATGCATTATTATCCATTATCTACATGCTAAAAATCCATCAAATGATGTTGCTGGGAACTATTTATTTTTAAAAAAATGACAGAAGGCACATAATCTCAAATAGTTTAGGAACTTTTATAGAACATACCAACTCAGGACATTGTGTAGAAATTATATGCCTCCTGTAAAACATTAAAGAATTTTTCTATAAATATGTACGTGTTTATAATTTTTAATATAGATTATCGGGTCATTATGCAGATTTTTACAGCGTATGTCCTTCGAAAATATATAGAGAGAAGTTGGAATAATAAAGCAACAGGCTTATTTTTTTCAGGTGCATTTCTTCATAGTAAGACTATTCTTTGAGACAGCTGCTATACTGTGATCAAAACCAGGCATTTCTGCAAATAATAAAATGTATGCTTTCTCTCCAGGTGGTTCTGAGATTTACTCATGATCTCATAATGTACTTCAAAACCTGTTTCCACTGATTTAGTATTTAATCATGGATCAATATTATTTTTGATTACCATGTTTTTTTTTCCCTTTTTGGGTCAAATCAGAAAGGAATCAGGGTTTATTTCTGGCTCTGGATTATTCCTGGATCTGGAATTTTTCCTATGGTGCATGGTAGTGCATGGGGATCTATATGAAATGCTGAGTGTCAAAGCTGTGTTGGCCATAATTAGGCAATAGCCCTACCCTTTGTTGGTCAGGTCAAATCTATGACTCTTCTCAGGGATTACACCTACTAGTTCTTGAAAAGCCATAGGAAGTGCTGTTGATTGAACCTGGGTTGACCACGTGCAAAGCAACCCCCCAATCTGCTCTGCTCTCTCTCTGGCTCCACACGTTTCTTTTCTTTTTTATTTTGTTTTTTGGGCCACACCTGGAGAAACCCACACATTACTCCTGGAAGGCTCTGGGAACTATTTTGTATGCCAGGAGTCAAAACTACGTCAACCACTTGCAAGGCAAATGTCTTACCTACTGTGCTATTGCTCTGTACAGCAGGCTCTTAATATCTATCTATCTATCTATCTATCTATCTATCTATCTATCTATCTATCTATCTATCTATCTATCTATCATCTATCTGTCTGTCTGTCTGTCTGTCTGTCTGTCTGTCTGTCTGTGTATGTATGCGTTGGAACAAAGGAAGGGTGCTTGCTTGCTTCACACATAGTCAATCTTGGTTTGATCCCTGTCACCTGAAGGTTTCCTAAACTCAGTAGAAGTGATCCTTGATACAATAGATAAATAGATAATAGATATATATGATAGATAGATAGATAGATAGATAGATAGATAGATAGATAGATAGATAGATAGGTAGGTAGGTAGGTAGGTAGGTAGATATGTAGGTAGTTAGGTACGTAGGTAGGTAGATAATATATTTAATTTTCCTTAGGCTGTTGACTGCCATCATGAAAATTAAATGATTTTTGGTCTCCTGAGGTTTCTAGCTTACAGTCTTTATGTGAGTGATAGCAAAATGTACTGCCATCTTAACATCTAATTACATATAAATTCCATTGTTACAAAATATTTTTAAAAATCTACACAGTCTCTCAAAAAGATCACATGTTCACCTATAAAATATTACTTACTTTAAAAATGAAAAGCTCAAAATAATATTGATAGGCTAAAGTACTGCATTTCATTTGTTTCATATAACTGACAGTTATTTAGACATTTATTAATGTAAATTTGAAAATTCAATTCACTTAAGTTTTATTGATACTTTTTTCACAATTTATTGCAGTGACAAATAATTTTGAGATGTCTTCTATGTCTTAATTTTTGATATTTATAGTTATCTTTTATTATTTTTGTTTGCTCTTTTCTTTGATAATGCTGTCTCATTTTGAATTGTAATTTCTTATTACAATTAAGAATGTAAAAGAGAAAGTTGACATTTAAAAGCTGATTCTGTAGATGACCATGCTGAAACTCTTATTATTGTCTATAGAACCTATAAGTTGTCTTGTATGTGTAGAACATAAGTTTGATCCCTGATGGGAATGTTTTCTTCTTTTTTGGGGGGGGGGAGTTTGGGCCAAACCAGGTGATGCTCATGGGTTACTCCTGATTATGCACTCAGAAATTGCTCCTGGCTTGGGGAACCATATGGGACACCCGGAGATCAAACCACAGCCCCTCCTCAGTTAGCATGTATCAAGGCAAATGCTGTACTGCTTGCACCACCGCGCTGGCCTGGTGGCAATGTTTTCTGAACATGGACAAAAGCAAGGCCTGAGCAGAGCTGGTGTAGTGCAAAAACAAAACAATCTCATATTAAATACATCACATATAGGTTTCTAAAATTTATTTATAAAGAAATTTTGGACTTGTAAAAAATTGCAAAGGATAAAATAGATACAATAGACATTAATAACTAAAATATAAACTCAAGCTTTTTTTAATTTTAATATGGTATTATTATTATTTATCATAGTTTTTGGAATCTTTTGTGAGCCTTGGGGGCCCTTCAGTGAGCCTTGGGACTACTCCCAAGTTTTCTTGGCCAGAGGCTGCAGTGTCCCTTTGATCTTGTAGAGCTAATTCTTTAGGGCACCTGGGCCAAGATTCAGCAGTGTTTAGCAGATTGATTTGCTTATTAATTAGTTATTTCTATTTACTTTATCTTACATACCTAACAAGTTATGTTACAAATGTTTCTTCCTACAAACCACCATTTGCTCTTGCTCTGCTTTTTTTTTTTTGAGAGGGAGGGGATTTCAAAATACTGGTAGATTAAGTGTAAGAAAAGTTATTATGCTCTTACATGAATGGTGACTATCGAGAAGCAGGAGTGACACATTCATCTGTGCCTGATATAAGGGGAGCATTTTATAATGCTTTAGCAATATGCACTAGAGTCTGTGTGGTTTTTGTTTGGTGAATAGGTGGACTCCAAATGTGCCAGGGGTGCAGGACACAGCACATAGATGAGAGGATGGAGGTTACCAAGACTTATAAAAGTGTGGTTGTACTTCAGGCTAGGAGCCTAATTGTCTTTTCTTTCTTTTTTTAATTACCCTGAACTTTTTGAAAATAGAAAGGGTTCAGAGGGAAAAATCCACTGACTAGATTAATAACTTGACTATGAATAATGCTTTACTATAATATCTTTTTGAATATGAATATTCAAGGACAATGAAAACAAAAACATGGGAATTGGTCATCATAAGGAAACATGACTTTTAATGGCTTGGACTGTAGAAAGGAGAGGGGGAATGTTTATATTGGGGGGATGATTTCAACTGGCGGTGTTATAAGGTAGTATGAAACTATCAACAACTGTATTGTAAACCACAGTGCAAAACACTTATTTAAGATAAAGTGCCTCTTCCCGTGAACAAATTCATGAGTGGGAAGTGAATGAGAATAGATAGGGACTTGCTGACAGAAGTGTATACCAGTTGTTGAAACATTGTATGTCTAAATTCCAATCATGAAAACTAATTCATGTTACGAAATAACAATAATGTAAAATATTTGATTTAATAACAAAATTAATCTAATACTTAGTGTATTATTACTGAAATACTATGATTTTTCAGTTTGCTTAGTTGTTATAGTTTTAGCCTTATTTTATTTTTAAAGTAAATTGATAAAGGAAATAACTCCTAAAATCTAAATCTCAATGTACTATGAAAAATAAATTCCTAAAATCTAAACCTCAATGTAAAATCCTAAAAAATCATAATTTAGGGGCCGGGCGGTGGCGCTGGAGGTAAGGTGCCTGCCTTACCTGCGCTAGCCTAGGAGACGGACCTCGGTTCGATCCCCCGGCGTCCCATATGGTCCCCCAAGCCAGGAGCGACTTCTGAGCGCATAGCCAGGAGTAACCCCTGAGCGTTACCGGGTGTGGCCCAAAAACCAAAAAAAAAAAAAAAAAAATTATAATTTATGTGGCACTATTGTGGTATAAGCATATACATCAGAGTACAAGGTATTACGGAAAAACACAGGTAGACTGTGATGTCAGTAAGCATAGTGTCAGCATATACTTTTATTAATACTAACCGTCATTTTCTCTCTCTGTTTCCTATTCTCTCTCTTCACAGGTGAGTAATTGAATTCCTGGTTAAAATCTGAATTCCCGGATATGACGTGTACTATGCTTTTTTATTAGTATCCTGTGGGTAAGTAAAGAAAAAAAATTGGCTTAAAAACCACATTGAGTGCTAACTCATAAAATACATTTATTAAGAAGTACCAATCTATTATTGATATATATGATGACATATTTAGAAACTACTTGGAGGTAGACACTATAGTATTGATGGGTATTTTCTCTTGTTCATACTTATATTTATATCATTTAGTATAGGACATATCTAAATTTGGTGTTTTATTGTTGACTTCCAGTGAAACCTGTTGAAATAATGGTTGCCATTGGGTGTTATTTCAGATGGAAAATATTTCTGATAGAAGCTTTGAAATAGCTCTTTCACTATACAAGTAGTTCATATCATATTACATATTATTCAGCTATAGCTACTGAGTAATATTTAATATTATAAAATAGAATTACATTAAAATATATGTTAGGATTATTAGTAGTAAAAAATCACTTGAATTTACATTATTAACCTTGGAATATGATAGACCTCATGTTAACAATATAGTATTAAATATAAATCAAATCAAATATACTGTACAGTGGCCTACTGTATTAATAGTTTTAAAAATATAATTAAACACTTTATTCTTAAAACAAAATTAGATAAACTTAAAATTATTCTCTTAATAGAAATTTTGTTGCATTAGTTCTACAGGGTAAATTATTATGTTTTTTTAATAAACATAGTATATATTAAAAGTATTTTAAGTGATTTACTCATCATTTCAAAAGAGAAAGTAATTCTTAAATGTAGGGGACCGGAGAGGTAACACAGCGGTAGGACGTTTGCCTTAGACACAGAAGGATGGTGGTTCAAATCCTAGCATCCCATATGGTCCCCCGAGCCTGCCAGGAGCAATTTCTGAGCGTAGAGCCAAGGAGTAACCCCTGAGTGCTGCTGGGTGTGACCAAAAAACTAACCAAAAAAAATGTAAATCCATATGGCAGAAAAGCCAATTAAATTTTATTTATATATAAATAAATATAAATTTATTTATAAATTGTATTTATAGAGGCTATTAAGGTCATTGATATTTATGAGCTACAAATTTAGTTTATTAAATAATTCTATTCTTGGGGCCAGAGCTGTGGCACAAGCCATCAGGCATCTGCCTTGACTGTAATAGCCTAGAACAGACCAGGTTTAAACCCCTAGCAGCGTCCCATATGGTTCCCCAAGCCAGGTGCGATTTCTGAGTGCATAGCCAGGAGTAAACCCTGTGCATCACAGGGTGTGGCCCCCCAAAAGCAAAACAAAAAAAAAAGAGAGAGAAAATGATTCATTCTTAATTATCTTATAATTTGATTATAATATTTATTAGTTATATCATTTAAAGATTATATTTCAGAAAATGTATACTCATATGGATGTGTGTTATTTCTGAAAATCACATAATATTTTAAATAATATTTATGTATCTAATTTGTTTTTAGCACTTTTAAAGTTTTTATTGCTTTTTCTAAAAATTTAAAGTTTGATCCAAAATTTCATGCAAAATTTTAAAGGATTATTATATTGTTGCTATGAATACATTGTATGCAAAATGTTTACAAAACTGTATTAAAAATGGATGTGGTTTAAGAGAAACAGTGGATTTTTCTAGGTTGGCATAATATGTTTCTTGGCATGACCAATTGATTTGACCATTAAAGACTACTAATTGGAATGGTCTAACTTATAAGATAGCTTATTTTACATTATGAAAAATAGTTATAAAATTATTTTAATGAAATGTGCATTATTGTTACCATAACTAAGATTCTTGTGAAGAGTTTGTTCATAAAATATTTAATGAGTTAAACATCAATAACTGAATTAACCTTCTCTGTGTAGGTTAATGGCAGTATTTTGGAGATAATTATCCAACAAAATGAAAGGTTTGGGGATATATTCTGTGAGAGATACCCCTACCCTACCCCATCCCCTGCCAACAACCCCTCCGTCTTTCCCTAAATCGCACCCTATCTTTATTTTATTTAGCATTGATACAAAGTCACCAAGGAATTTTTTTCTGTGATTGACTTTTTCAAATTCTTATTTATTTTCTATAGGAAGGAAATGAAAGCTTTGCTTTAGGTGATAGACAATATTTTGAAATCACTGTCATTATGCAACTGTAATATTTATTCATTAATAATTTTAGCTAAAGTATCATAACTAGAAGTAGCATGAGTTAATTTTATTGAGAGTCATATGTGTTTAATTAAAATTTAATACATTTATCATTGATATTGACAGAATTACTTTCATAGGATTTTATATTAAACATATAAATCTAAGAATATGTTCTTTCTGCTCTCTCAACAAGAGCATAATGCTAAAATAATAGTATATTTAGAAACAGTTTAGCATATATGAAACCAAATTATTCTGTAAAGAGAAAATGCCTCATAGTTTGAGTTTTAGTGAATATTTTGACTTTTCAAAAAAATAGTTTTGGAAATAAAATTTTACTAAGCACTCAGGTTTTCCTTATATTGTTGCTTTCATTTTTTGACTCAAAAGTGGAGAGGTTCCAGAGCATTCCATTGTTTTTATTTTTAGTATTTAAATTAATTTGACATGGTACATGAAATCATTCACTGGTGCTACTCAGTAGCCATATGGTACACGAGGAATTTAACCAGGAACTTTGACATATAAGTAGTCAAGTGATATGCATACACCTTTAGTAACATTGCAAACCATGCTGTCTAAAAGAAAAAATAAGGAAAAGAGCAAACATGTGACAGAGAGTGAGAGAGAAAAAGAGAGAGATGACAGGAGAAAAACATCTGCCTCAGAGGCATGGAGAGGTAAACTGGGGACACTGGTGGTGGGAAATGTGCTCTGGTAAAGTGTCTTTTACATTGAATGATTGAAACTCAATTATTAACAACTCTGTAATTGTCAAAAATTGCAGTGTTATAAACAATCTTGTAACCATGATGTTTAAATAAAGTGATTTAAAAAAGTATAGATTTGAGATTTCATAATTAGAATTCTATTTCCTATACAATAATGCATCTAATATTTTAAAAGATATAAAAGCAAATATATTTGATATAGATAATAGTTATTTAGATTAAGTTAAACATTTGTATGTTTAGTCTAAGAATTAACAATAAGCATAGTTTATATATTCAATTAATTAACATAGTTAAACAGATACATATTGAAAGATACTGTAAGATATGTTTAATTTTTAAAGATATGTTTATTTTTGGATAATACAAGAATAATTGTTTTTATTTTTGGTACTTAAATTAAAGCTAGCCAAATAAATCTCTTTTTATGTATATGATTTATTAAAATTTTAAATTTCTAGAGAATTTTATTCTCTAAAATAATATCCAATATGAAGATACAAAAATAAAGACACTTCCATATTCACATACCAATCTCTTCATATAACTATTTTATTGTCTTATAAGAGGTTTTTAGTTGCTTCTAACCAAAGACCTTGGGCCAAAGTCTGATATATTATATAGTTTTATTAAAAGTTCAATTTGAATACTATTATATATAGTCTTAGAAATAGAATCATTTAAATGTCCTAGTAGTTTCATGAAGTAAATTTTTGATATATGAAATTTTGCTGGAGAGATAGCACAGCGGTAAGTTGTTTGCCTTAGATGCAGAAGGACTGTGGTTCGAATCCCAGCATCCCATATGGTCCCCCGAGCCCGCCAGGAGTGATTTCTGAGCGTAGAGTCAGGAGGAACCCCTGAGTGCTGCTGGGTGTACCCAAAAACAAAGCAAAACAAAAAAATTATACTTGATTTCTAAGTATCTGGATAAAACATGTTTTGATAAACAAAATTAAAACATTTTTAGTTTTCTTTAAATTTTATGTTATTGTTAGTACTTCTTTTGGGCCACACCTTTTGGTGCTCAGGACACATTTCCAGTGGGTTCTGAGATAATATGGGATTCTAGGAATAAAATCTAGATTGACCAGATGCATGTAAAGTACCTTATCTTCTAAACTATTGCTATCTATTTTTTTTTTTTTTTGGTTTTTGGGCCACACCCGTTTGACGCTCAGGGGTTACTCCTGGCTATGTGCTCAGAAATCGCCCCTGGCTTGGGGGGGACCATATGGGACGCCGGGGGATCGAACCGCGGTCCTTCCTTGGCTAGCGCTTGCAAGGCAGACACCTTACCTCCAGCGCCACCTACCCGGCCCCATATTGCTATCTATTTTTTTTTTTTTTTTTTTTTTTTTTTTTTTTTTTTGTTGCTATCTATTTTTAAAAGAAAATTTTAAAGGGCATCTGTGTGTTTGGAGAGATGATATAAGCATTGCCATATTATTATTTGTAAATTTTCTTGATTTTATTTCTAAAATGCAAGGGTTTTTTTTTTGTTTGTTTTATTTATTTTTTTTTAGGTGGCTACATTCAGTAATGTATAAGGCTCAACTTCTGTCAATATGACGTTTAGGAATCTAACTGGAGTTATCCACATGCAAAGCAAGGGCCTTATCCCATGTACTATCACTGACCACAGAAACTTTTTTAAATGCTGTATGCTGTACTATGTCTTCAAGCCCTTGAAAGTGATTTTGAATGCATTATCTCATTTGGTCCTGAGCAATAGAAATGCTCATTAGATTGTCCAGATGGAGTGAAGCAGAGTGTTCAGCCATAACTAATGTTCTCTTAAACCAGGTGAATATAAAAATTGTAGATAACATTATACAGTAAAATCAGCAACTCTAATTATATTATATTTAGCATTTATGTGAATAAACTCACTGTAATTTCTTGTGATTTTCATAAACTTCCTGACTTACTTATGGCCAAACTAAATTCAGATAATTATTTAAGATCAAATTAACTAATTTTACTTATGGTTCTTTAATAAAAAAACTATATAAAAATAAATAAATAATTATCTAGATTACAAATATTGTTAATGACTTCATGTAATTTTTACATGATAGAAATGTACAGTAGTAAAAATTATTGTTAAAAATCAAGAAGTAAATTTCTGGGCTGGAGTGATTGCACAATGGGTAGAGAGCTTGCCTTTCATATGACTAACCTGGGTTTGACCTCTGGCTTTCCATGCCCACCAGAAATTATTCATGAGTGTAGAACCAGGAATAATCCCTGAGCACCACCAACTATAGCCTAAAACAAAAATTAACAAAAAAGGGGACAGTTCTAAGTATTTTCTTTAATTAAATGTAGAAAGTAATAATTTACATGTTAAGATAAACACTCTTGATTTAAATATGAAATTTTAAATATCTATAAGAGATAACTTCATCTGTGAGAAGATTGGTTACATGACTGATTCATAGCTACTTTTCAGTCTCTAATTTATAATTTAAAAGTCACTAATTTATTATAATAAATAACAGACAAAATTATCTCATCAACATGAAAGGATTATGTACTTGATATAATGGCAATGTCTCTCGGATATATTTGAATTAAGAGAGTTCAACCTTAAACCAAGCCTAACATAGTGAAATATTTTAGAATATATATTCCTCGAACTTTCTCTATATTTCCTTAAAAGGAAAAAAATCCACATTTTTCATTTTATTTTCATTTTATTTTTCATGAGCTTTAAATTAAGTAGTGATAGGTTAAATGAATGAAAATATCAGTTATACTTTGTTGGTCTATGCCACTTTTTTAAAATAATTTAGCTATTCTCTTTCAGACTTATTTCTAATTTTTTGCAGTATCCTTTAAATCAAGAGTATTTGAATTTATATTTTTATTTGTACATGTCTAGGATTTCTCCTTGAGACATAACATTTGATTAATATGGTAGAGTAAAAGGCTTTTATTTTTCTAGTTATTAGCACAGTTTATATCCTTCTTCTGAATAGCCATCTTTATTAGTTCCTTTTGAGTAAATCAGGGATATCAGATATTTCTAAAATTATTAATTCACGTGTTAAATAAAGTTCTTTATACCTAAGTTATGATCATTCTACCTCCAAGTACTGATTTTTCTAGAAACTGAAAAAAATTAAAAAATATTAATAGAATTTGATCATTCTTTTGGAGACTAGCCACATCTTAGAAATTGAAATGTAAAATACATTAACGTGTTTGATATTTTCTAAAAATTTCAAATTATTTTACCTGTTTTATAAAAGACAAAATGAAACCTGAAAATCTGCATTGATGGCCATTTTATTATAGCTTTTACAACATGATTGTTTATAAGCAAGAATCAGTCTTAACAGGAAAAAATAATTATTTACTGAAGTATGTCTAGCACAGTAGGGAAAACTTAGCAGCCTTAATGAAATCACTATGTGAATCAAAGAGAAAAAGATAAACAAACAACCATCCCAGAGAGCTTTATAAATAAGTGTAGATCAAAACTATGTAGTCTTAAGAACTTAGAGAAAAACTGTAAGACAATTGATAATCAAATCCAATATAAAGAAAAATTAAGCCTATGATTTTCCCTTTTATTCTCCACTTAACAATTGTGCCTCCCTAGTACTTAATCTTTGGCATTGACATATTGATCAACTTATATAAACTATAAGTGATTTGTATAAATGATAAGCACTTTATTTTAGTAACTTTTTCTTCTACCCTTTATCCTCAATTTCATGACATAGAAATGATTTGCATTAAAATACATAATAAATATTCCATATTAAGTTAGAAACATGTATCAAAGAGTGTGCTACATACTTTGCATAAGGTTTTTTCTTCCATGTGTCACAGAAGGAAGATGTTAATAATTTGGAATATTGTTGACAAATAGTAGTTTTAAAAGCCAGGTAAGTCTTTTGTCCAGTAGGTTCTCAACCTTATCTTCAATCCACGACAACATATGTGATCCTCAAGCATTTCTGAGCACAAGACCAGGAATTATCCCTCCACATTCAGAGTGTTTGACAAATTCCAAACCACCCCAAAGTACATAAAACAAAAACCATAAGTCATCTAGTTAACTGTTGATGTGAAAACTGAACTCCATATTTACATTACTATAAATGTAATGTTGGGGCCAACGTGATAGCAAAGTCGGGCCATGTATGCAGTCAATCCAGATTTGATCACCTTCATCCCTTAAGATCTCTTGGGTCACCAAGGCTTATATCTGAGTGCAGAGTCAGGAGTCAAACCCTGAGCATTGCTGGTTATGATAATATAAAACAAAACAAGGCCATGTTTTTTCACCAGTACTTGCATTATTTAATTTAGAAGCTTAAAGGTTGCTAATAGATTTGGATTGGGTATATTGATTAAAATCTTCATCACATTACACACTGGTTAAAACGAGGGGTCATTGGGACTGAGAAAGCATACAGGTATTAAGACTTTCACACAGCTGCCCCAATAAATCACTGGCACACATAATAATTATTATGAGCAGTTATCTCTGAGCACAGAGTCAGTGGTATGACAAGAGCACCATTGGAGAGATTTATCCCCAAGAAATCAATTACAGTTTGATGGTTTTCATTTAAAATGAAAAAGAATTTATGTTAAGTTACAGGGCTTTTTAGTAATTTTATCAAAATTTATTTTCAAGACTATGTCATGTAGACTCACAATTTTATGCTTCTTCAATATAGAATCATAAACATCAACTACCAAAGTCTACCAACACCCTTCAGATCCTTTGGCCCCTTAGATTCCTCTTGCTGCTCAACCTCCCTAGTAAACAGAGCTGTGTTTTGGGTGCATTGACTTGTTTCATTCCATTTGTCTGTAGAACACATTTACTTAAAACATTTTGTGAAGAAAATGCAATAGTTCAACATTTTGTGTTATCAGTAGATAAAAGACTCAGGCAAAATTACTTGTCATCGTGTCACTTTTACTTTAAAATTCTGCTTAAACTTTAAGAGAATATTTACTTTTAAATTCTCTATTGTTTGAGTGAATCAGCAAAAAATACGACTTCAGGTCTTCGTTGTTTAGTCTTTTTTTTTTTTTTTTTTGGCTTTTGGTTTATGGGTTACATTCAGCAGTACTCAGTTTGCCAGTTTGCTCCTGGCTTTGTGCTCTGAGAATATTCCTGGTGGGCATTGGGAGTCATTAGAGATGTCATGAATCAAACCAGGATGAGCCATGTGCATGGCAAATGCCCTACCTGCTGTACAATTGCTCGGGCTCATTTTGTGTTTTATTGATAGTATGTTTCATACTTCTATTTATTTGTTACAAATCTATTTACTTTTTAGTTTAATCTTTTCATGATATATTGATGTTTAGCAGGATTTGACTTGTTACATGACTTGAATAAATTGTGTTTAAATGGTTGATATAAAACAATTGATAATGAAGAACCCATTATTTCAGCAGATTTTGCACATAGCAAATATGAATAAATGGCATGTATAAAATAATGATTCAAGTAACTCATTCTGAAAAGGGTACTGTGAAAAGATGTGAAAACATTAACTCATATTAGTTTCAGTAATTCACACACCAAGAAATCTGTATAGTAAGGAAATATATTTTCATACTTGTAAATAAATTATAGTAAAATAATATATTCTAAACTATCGATTAATTGCACAAAGTGTAAATAATATAAATGAATATTTTCTACTTATTATTAAAGTAACTAAATATAGTTAATGGTTGAACACAATAAGAATTTTGCTATCTTTTACATAACTACTGGTATTTTTTATCTGATATTTTAATTTATAAAGCAGTTTAATTGCTTTCTATAATAACTAAAATATATAACATTTAATTTTCTTGACTTAACCACAAATTATTATAAATTAGGTAATTATTTTTGGACATGTCCTGTGTTTTTAATTTAGAATTTGTTCATTTTGATATGTGTGAATTGTGTTTAGATTGTGTGAATTTGTTCCTTATTCTATTTTGAGAAATTTTTTGTTATGTTTGCTGTTATTATTTCAGCCACTTATTTTTTTATTGTGGTGGATAAGTAAAAATAGATGGAAACCATTTTAATTTAATTCTATTGAACAATTTGTTTCCAAGAACATATTATAATGTAAAAATTGTAGTACTAGTGCAATGTCTGTGTAAAGATAAATGATTCTTAAATGTACATAAATGAGTTAAGTAGATTTTTATTAGAATTATTATGCTAAAAACAATATACATATAATTTAATATGTAAATTTCTCTTTCAAATTTTACATTTTAATAGTACTTCATTATATTTTAATCATGTGACGCATATATAATTTATCCATATTTTCAAGTGAAAGAAATTGAGAAGTTTGATTGTTTTGAGCTGTGCTCAAGATTTACTCCTGACTCTGAAATCATGGATCACTCGTGGCAAGGCTTGGTGGATCATTATGGTAACAGGTATTGAACAGGGATCAAGGCAAGCACTCTACCTGCTAATATATATTGGCTGCCAAAAAAAATAAATTAAAAAATAACTTTTACAATTTTATATGGTGGTGTTACATTTATATTGAAACAAAATAATAATTTACTGATTATGAATTGTGAACAGTGCAACTGCTTTATTAATTGTCTCAGATACTGTAAGAAATCCCACATGATTGAATTATATATTTTTAAATATTTATGCATCATATGAATGCTTATTACTTGCTCCTCTGTGTCTATTATTGATCTACATAATGGGTTTATATATTTATATTTTAAAAAGGATTATTTAATTAATTCAAATGAAATAATTAAAGTACATACAAGATAAAATTAGAAATTTATAGCTAGTTTATATTTGCTGGTAAAATGTTCCTCTGAAATATAATCATTTGGGTTAAATTTAAAAAAGTAATATAATTTTAGTGTATTCAATAAATCAGCAACATCTGAAGTGATCACAAGTAGATTTACTGTTAGAATATATATTTAATCAGATAAGTGAATAATGAAATTTTTTCAAGTCTGAATTTCAAAACGATGCTTTTTAAACTTAACAGAACATCAAATATAGCACAATTATTTAGGGTAGAGTGGTTTGGGGCTACACTTAGAATTGTTTAGTACTTGTTCCTTATTCTAGGCCCAGATCACTCCTGAAAAAGTAAGGGGACATTGCAGGGTACAGAGAATCAAATCTAGTTCAGCCACATGAAAAGCAAGTCTCACTTGTCCTATTGTACTAATATTCTAGCTTAATACAATTAGGAACAACTAATTAATATCTAATCATTGAACTCTAAGCAAAAAATAAAGAGCTATAATATATCAGGTATTTAACTGGTAGAATCTTCTGCCTCCAAAAGTCGTTTCTGTGATATATACCTAGAACTAGTTTGAATCTTCAGCAATTATAGATGTGATATTTAAAATCAGTTTGGTCAGCAGCAGTATTAAAAACATAATAGATAGCCAGGAGTGATTTTTGAGTGCACATCTAGGAATAATTCCTGAACGTCATCAGTGTGGCCCAAAAAGAAAAAGAGAAAACCTTTATATTTACAAAATCTTTTTTTTTTTTTTTTTGGTTTTTCAACCATACCCAGCTGGGGGTCTAAATTGGACTGTGGGGATGAGACCTAGCTCTGTCTTGGGTCAGCCGTGTGCAAGGCAAACAAATGCCCTACCACTGCTATTTCACTTCGGCCCCTATTTGCAAAATCTTATTTTCAAAACATTTTTTTATTTGTAGAGACAGAAGACATTGCAAAATATTTTGTGCTTGCCAGGTTTAATTTTAAAATCATAGGCATTGAAATGTTTCCAACCCCAAAATGTTGATATGGATGTGTCAAGTGTGACAATATATGTGGAAAATAAGTATAAATAAATTATTTTAAAAATATTGTGAGTTTATTTATGAGATTGCAAGGTTATTTATAAAGTACTATTTTAATGTTGAACTATAATATAATTAAATTAAATATAGGCAAAGGTTTTATATTGTTATATTAGGCAAGTTTTTCCTTTTTTATGCTAATTGTTGGAAAATAGTTAAACCAACCTATGAATACATTTTCTGATAATCTTAGTATATGTAATAATAATAATTAGCATATCTACTGAACTAGTCCATCAAAATTCATTTTGGAGCTTGAGGATATTTGATCAAAGATATATGACTAGTTTGCACATTGTATGACCTGAGTTGGATTTCACTATTGCTGACAAGTATAGTTATTAAGGATATAATAAGTACTACCAGTGTGGACCCCATTGCTCCATTTGTCACTGGATCATCATTGAATCCCTTTTTCCTCATTAGCTCAGTATTTCTGGGAGTAGTATTCATAATTCTGAACCTTGATGAAAGACCACCAAATATATAACTATTTTAAAGATAATGAATAAAGTGGCTGAGAGAATTAATAAAGTGGCTGAGACAATGTATAGCAGTTGTAGTCATCACACCATATGGTTCAAGTCTGCCACAAGTGATTGCTGGGGGCAGGCCCTGAGAACCAGACTTTCAACAGGAAGGAAGGAAGGAAGGAAGGAAGGAAGGAAGGAAGGAAGGAAGGAAGGAAGGGAGGGAGGGAGGGAGAGAGGGAGGGAGGGAGGGAGGGAGGGAGGGAGGAAGGGAGGGAGGAAGGAAGGGAGGGAGGGAGGGAGGGAGGAAGGGAGGGAGGGAGGGAGGGAGGGAGGAAGGGAGGAAGAAGGGAGGAAGGAACAAAGGGAGAAAGGGAGGGAGGGAGGGAAAGGGGAGGGAGGAATGGAGGAAGGGAGGCAGAAAGGGAATAAGGAAGGGAGAAGGAAAGGAGGGCTGGAGGAAGGGAGGGGAGGGAGGGAGGAAGCAAGGCAGGAAGTAAATAAGGAAGGAGGAGGAAAGGAGGGCGGGAGGGAGGGAAGAAGGAAGCAAGGAAGGAAGGCAGGAAGAAAGGAAGGAAGGGGGGAGGGAGGAGAAAAGGAGGGGAGGATGGAAGGAGGGAGGGAAGAAGAGGGTAGGAGGGAGGAAGGAAGAAAATAAGGAAGGAAGGGAGGGAGGGAGGGAAGGAGGAGGAAAGAAGAAAGGGAGGGAGAGAGGGAGGGAGGGAGGAAGGAATGGAAGGAGTGAGGAAGGAAGGAAGGAAGGAAGGAAGGAAGGAAGGAAGGAAGGAAGGAAGGAAGGAAGGAAGAAGGAAGGAAGGAAGGCAGGCAGGAAGGAAGGACAGAAGGAAGGCAGGCAGGAAGAAAGGAAGAAAATTATTTTCTTTAGTTATGGGATTTAATCAATTAGTCAACGTGCATGACCTTATGTTTTCCTGATAATATAAGAATAGTTATCATTATTTGAGGAACTACTTATGTTAACATAAATATTTTTTCTCATAAAGTAGAATTTTCCATGATTTCTAATATTTTGAGAAAAGCATGTTGGAACTGGCTTCTAATAAGAAATGTTGACAAGTACACTGAACATGATCTTTAGCATCTAAAATGTGTTTTATTTTTCCTTTGATCCATCAAAAATATGGTTGATTCAATTTATCATGACTGCTATAAACAAAATGAAATTCCTTATTTTGACGTGTGGTACATTGTTTTGCAATATACTCAAGGCAAAGTGAATTTTCATAGGCCAGTCTTAAAATACCTAAAGATCAAAATGGTCATGTGAGACATTTATGTCCCTTATAACGATGACGAAGAAACAGGTAAATGAGAATGAGAATATGCCGGTGTGCAATTTTATCAACAAAAGAAATAGATGCCACTTGCTTTAGATTCTGCTTGTATCATGCTTTGGCTATGTAAAAATTGTAATAAGTAAAATAATTTAAATTACTATAGCAGGCAGTTTATAAGCTGTCTTTAATCACAATACAGAACACTTGCTGAAATTTATGTATTATCTGAAATTATTCTTGGTGTATAATTGTTGACTATAAATTTCAAATAATGTTATAATGAGATGTTTTTGAGAACAGAAATCCTAATCCAGTTTACATACAACTGGCAGTTTCAATGGAGCCCTAAAGATTGTCTTCATTGTTCCTTGAAAGGGTCAATTAAGAGATAAGGTTGTAGGTATAAAGGCTTTATTAGCAACAAGACAGTAGGTTGAAGATGGTGAAATCAATACTATGCTACTATCTTTGGCTATATATACTGCCAAATAAGCTCTTTGCATAGGAAAATCTAGTGTTTGAAAGGTCAAATGTTTTAGATTGCTGGGCACAGAGTGTTAATGATTATCCCTGGTGGACAAAAGTTCTCTGAGTCACACTTCGTTAGATTTGTAAATCTCAGCTGATTTCTGATTCTCCAGCCAGCAGTTTGTTATCCTTGTAACAGACTTTTGAGGTAAGGCCAAGGAAAGAGAAACATCTTTATGTTTTCAACAGCCCTTGACTATATGTTTGTTGTTTGTTTATTTTTTAAATTGATTTAGCTCTATGGGAACTTGTAAATTGAGAACCCACAAAGGTACATATTCAGTGTGAATTAAATTTTAAAATGGACTGGTATGAAAACTCAAGTAATTTGCTCTAAAACTTTTGGGATTATTTCTTAAATTCTTTTTGATGACAATGGAGGTAGGGAAACATCTCCATACTGAACTAAGCACTGTAGATTCTAATCCAATTAGGAGATGGTTTCTCATTTCTTCTTCTTCTTCTTCTTCTTCTTCTTCTTCTTCTTCTTCTTCTTCTTCTTCTTCTTCTTCTTCTTCTTCTTCTTCTTCTTCTTCTTCTTCTTCTCTTCTTCTTCTTCTTCTTCTTCTTCTCTTCTTCTTCTTCTTCTTCTTCTTCTTCTTCTTCTTCTTCTTCTCTTCTTTCTTCTTCTTCTTCTTCTCTTCTTCTTCTTCTTCTCTTCTTCTTCTTCTTCTTCTTCTTCTTCTTCTTCTTCTTCTTCTTCTTCTTCTTCTTCTTCTTCTTCTTCTTCTTCTTCTTCTTCTTCTTCTTCTTCTTCTTCTTCTTCTTCTTCTTCTTCTTTTTCTTCTTCTATCCCACCCAGTTTGTTTGAGTTTTACTTAGTGTCTCAAGGTGGTAGTTAGAGACAAGATTGAGTTTGTTTGGCTAACAAACCACGATACATTTTGTTGAGTAAATACTTGCTCACAGGAGTACTGTTTTAAAAACAATAAAACTTGCCCCCATTCTCTTTGTTTTTGTTTTATTTCTTATTTATTTATTTATTTAGTGTTTCTTTGGACCACACCTGGTGATGCTCATGGGTTATTCTTGGCTATGTGCTCTGAAATCGCTCCTGGCGTGGGGGACCATATGGGATGCCAGGGAATCAAATCACAATCCACCCTAGGCTAGCATCTACAAGGCAGATGCATTACTGCTCCGCTTCACCGCTCCATCCCCACCCCATTCTCTTTTAAGTAGGGAAAGACACCAATTATTAAACACATTGCTCTGCCTCAAGAAATCTGATTCTAAGTTATACTTTCTATGTCTATCAGTAAAATAATTTTATTCTGTGAAGAAGTAATCTACTCTCTGTGCTAATCTGTTCCATAAATAAACTTAATTTGAGATGAATGAACATACTAATCTATAGACACATTAATTAATTATATATAAATAATATATATAATAAATTTATTTATAGATAAATAATATATATATATAAATTGTAGGCAATATATTTATAAATTATATAAATAAATGTAAAATATGTAAGTGAATAATTCTATATATTTTGTGAATAAATTCTACCCTTTATTCTAGTAACTCTTCTAGTATTTATACACACCTTTTGCTGACATAGTTCTTAAAGTTAAATTTCTACCAAAAATAAAACATGTCATCTGCTTCAATGAGATTGTCATTATATAAAATTCTGTCAAGCTTAAAATATAACATTCTGGGCTGGACTGATAGTATAACTGTAGGTGAATACCTTGAATAATGCCGACTTCGGTTTTAGTCCTTTCATCACATGTAGTGCCATTAGAAGATGAACTAATACTGAATGTGAGTCAGGATTAAGTTATGTACACTGCCAGATGTGACCACAACACCAAAAAAAACCCACCCAATATGCAAATCATGAGCTTTTATGCAAATTCATTTGTTATAATACTATTTTTCTTTTTATTTATTATGGTCAATGTTTATAATTGAAAAGATAATATTTAAAGAAAAATATTCTTTAAAATATAAGTCTATAGTTAAGTTTTTTTTTTAAATTATGAGAACAAAGGTACAAAAAAAGAGGACAAGGTAAAGTTACAGTGGAAGGACAATCACCCATAACATAATTCTCAGAAGTCCCCTTGCTGATATCTTAACTTTGAAATTTCAGCCAAAGAACATTAAGATAAATAAGACAGAATCCATGTACAATTACTTTGTCCCTCAAGTCCCCAGATTGTAACACATTATAATATTTCTTAACAGTACACAAAGCAATCTAAAGCCATAAAACTTACGTAACTCCTTAAACATTACAGGCATAGTTTTTTCTTAAATTTCCATATACATGCATATTAGCTTACGTTAACCTCAAATTTTAAGTGAGTTCATTTTAAAGATTAGAGTCAAAGGAGCACAGTAAAAATGGTGTTAGAGTGGCAATTGTTGTTTGCATAGGCCCACCAAAATATGAGGGACATGGAAAGAAATAACCTTGGCCTAAGTACAAAGAGACCCGACCCCTGAAGTTTCCTGGCATAAGACCAAGTCTAGGCCCCAGGCAAGCTAGATTGTCCAAACCAATACATTGTCTGTAGTGCCAACACACTTTTATTTTTCACACAGTCTCTGTTGTTGGTATCATGTTTCTGTATTAAAGATCCTGGAATCTGCATATCTTACATTGAAGTCAGGATGTGGAGCATCCTCTCCTTTCACCTCACAATCAAAGGGCAATGCAGGGAGCCCTGTCCTGTAAGCAGGTCGTTGTCGTTGTTAAGTCTTCTCAGTGTTAAGGGAAGTCTCTTTTGAGCAGGTCAAAGTCTGAGCAGTGTAGGTCTTCCGTGGTAGAGGATTGCTTCCAGGTGATGTTATAGACCAGCCTGGATGTTTCGTGGATGGCTTCCCTGGTTCAGGAGAGAATGGATTATGCCCTTTCTTCTGAGGTCTGTGCCAGGTCGTTATGTCAATGTTCAGGGTGTAAGGTCCCTCTGCACTACAAGATTTGTGTGTTCCAATCTCTATTAAATAGGATCTTATTTGTATGTATAGTATTTTCCCATTTTAATGTGCCTATGCAAATAAGAAGCAATGCCACGTGGTGTTATTGGCACATATGGGGGCCATAAGAACAATTCCAATGATTCCCATGACATGGTTCAATCATAAGCATTAAACTGGGGGACTCTTCCACCAAAATTCCTTGTTAAACGGCTCAAAAAGAGAAGATAAAAAAGTGGTTAGAATCATCACTGTATAAGACAAAATTTAGTAAGAATTATAGCTGTCCAAAAAAAAAAAAAACCCACAAAATATTCTAAAGAAATACGTGTCCATTTTATGTATCTTGAAACAATTTGGGGTTGTCACACACAATGCACATCTTTGGACTGTGATTAGGATTGTACACTACTGAAGTTAAAAAGAGTAATGTAGGTTAGTGATGTTTGAGAGGGGGTTAGAGAGTTAAGGAGTAAAAAAGAGCTTTGTATGGGTATGGGAAAGGGCAGAATACAAAATAAACATTCTGTATATGCAAAACATAACATAAGAATAAGGAATATTTTGAATACATGAAGTACATGAGCCCCCGCGCGTTTCTGTAGTTTTTGGATGCCTAGGGAGGAATTTCTCCCCCTCTCCCCCCAGGGCCCAATTAACCAGGCGTGGCCTTGAAGACCCACCAGGTTTGGGGGGACCTTGGTCCCCTGGACTAGGTGGTCAGCCCAGGGGGCCTGTGGCTAACTGTCCTGCCCAGAGCCCCCAACATACCAGGCAAAGACCCAGAAATCCTGGCATGCGGAGTGTTCTGAGCCCAGCTGTGCCTCTGTAGTTATTGGATGCCAAGGGAGGAATTTCTCCCCCCCCCTCCCCCCAGGGCCCAATTAACCAGGCGTGGCCTTGAAGACCCACCAGGTTTGGGGGGACCTTGGACCCCTGGACTAGGTGGTCAGCTCAGGGGGCCTGTGGCTAACTGTCCTGCCCAGAGCCCCCAACATACCAGGCAAAGACCCAGAAATCCTGGCATGCGGAGTGTTCTGAGCCCAGCTATGTCTCTGTAGTTTTTGGATGCCTAGGGAGGAATTTCTCCCCCCCCCCAGGGCCCAATTAACCAGGCGTGGCCTTGAAGACCCACCAGGTTTGGGGGGACCTTGGACCCCTGGAGTAGGTGGTCAGCCCAGGGGGCCAGTGGCTAGCTGTTCTGCCCAGAGCCCCCAACATACCATGCAAAGACACCCAGAAATCCTGGCATGCAGAGTGCTCTGAGCCCAGCCGAGCCTCTGTAGTTTTTGGATGCCTAGGGAGGAATTTCTCCCCCCCTCCTCTGGTAAAATGTAAGTCTATAGTTAAGTTTTACACTAAATTCAAATTATTTGAACTTTAGATATTACTAACAGAGTATTTATTTGGTTTTTACTAAGCTCAGAGATCCACTGTGTCCTATCAGTATGTATACAATAGATGCATGATTGCAGAGGAAATGTATGCAAATCTGTGCATACACATTACTATCTTTAAAATCAAAGTTATTGTGTGATTATGATCAGACTTGTTGAGATTAGTCAAGCTACATTCTTGTAAAATACTAAGCATTTCTCGATGATCACTTTTTCTCTTTCTTATCATCTAGTTTCCTCTATACCTTTATGGTTGAATATTTCTTCAGTTCTAGTTCCCTGAAAGGTAACTTTAAAGATCTATTTGTAAGACCCTCAATCTTTCCTTATTGTTTATTCTTCCCAGCTTTTTCATAGGATACATGACTGTAATGTCTTTTATGTTTGTTGAATGAATAAAATTTACAACTTTCTAAGATAAACTATAAAACATTTTTCTCATATCCTGCATGTTTATTGTTTTCTTCTTGGGTTGCTTACCATCTAGTATTTCTCTATGAATTCAATTGCTTCGAGTTTTCATAACTTCTAAATAAGTTACTCTATGGATCATAGTCATGCCAAGAAACAGATTGGGTAATTCAAGCATCAAATTTTATTTGAGAAAAACATAAAAGGGTCCATTCATAAGTGTAGGGATGTTGTAATGACTGTAAAGTACAGAAGACTATGAAGTCAGTAGCAACGAGAAATGAGGACTTTCTGTAATATGAAAAAGCAAGCATAAGATCAATATACAAAGAAAGACGAAATTGTTTAGAAAACGATGTTAAGATGAGCTCTTTTTTTTAACTAAAATAATGTGATCTGGGCCCAGAGCTATAGCACTACAGGTAGGTATTTGCCTTGAACATGGCCAATATGGGTTCCATCACTGATATCCCATATTCCAGGAGTGATTTCTGAGCTCAGAATCAGGCGTAGTGCCTGAGCACCGCTGAATGTGTTCCAAAAACCAAACCTCATCTAAAAAAAAGTTATCTGATATTAATGAATAGGAATGAAATAATTTGTTGTTCTCATTTTTCCATTCTGTATCTGGTATTTCCCATTAGAGGAACTCATACAACATTCAGAGCCAATACTTGCTATGATTGTGAGTCAGTCTGTAGAAATCAAATTAAGGCATTTTTATCTTACTAGTTATTTGTGAATGGTAATTTAGCTAATTAATATCATATTCTGAGTATATTAAATTATAATATAAATAGATTACAATTGCTACATACAATTTTTAAGTATCTATGGTAACTGTTTAGTAGCATCGGCATACCCAATTGCTTAAAAGAAAATCTTAGAATCATATTTGTGATTCATCGTTTTTTTTTTTACTTCTCCATACATAGTATATACAGCATATAGAATATGCAGCATAGTATTTAAATATAGCTAATATTAAACTATTTAGATTTGAGCAACTAAGAACTTTATTTAGTGGGTGGATAACCCATGTCTTGATTATTCAAACATGAATTGGTTTATAATCCCAACTAATGGGATTATAAATATGTCCAACTTTTTTTCTAGTATGAATAAGCAGCAGAGTTATTTTCAAAGATATGGACATTGATAGATCACAACTTCAGAATGACTTATTTTATCCACTCTATTTTCTTCTTTTTTATTAACTTTTTAATTTTACATTGCATAGTTGTGAAACCATAGGTTGAGTAATCCACAGTCCCCAGGGAGGGAGAGGGATTCCATGCCCCCAATCCGGGTAGGACAAGAGACGAGAATCGGTAGCAATTCCGACACAGAAAATAATCTACATATGATCAAAAAAATAACAGTTTAGGAACTCACACTGCGAGCTGTACACCCACAAACCAGCTGCTTCACCACATGGAACAGTGAGGCAAGATGGCAGCTCAATCCACTCTATTTCCTTCCTTCCTTCCTTCCTTCCTTCCTTCCTTCCTTCCTTCCTTCCTTCCTTCCTTCCTTCCTTCCTTCCTTCCTTCCTTCCTTCCTTCCTTCCTTCCTTCCTCCCTCCCTCCCTCCCTCCCTCCCTCCCTCCCTCCCTCCCTCCCTCCCTCCCTCCCCCCTCCCTCCCCCTCCCTCCCTCCCTCCCCCCTCCCCCCTCCCTCCCTCCCTCCCTCCTTCCTTCCTTCCTTCCTTCCTTCCTTCCTTCCTTCCTTCCTTCCTTCCTTCCTTCCTTCCTTCCTTCCTTCCTTCCTTCCTTCCTTCCTTCCTTCCTTCCTTCCTTTTTTCTTTCTTCATTCGTTTAGTTCCTGGGCCACACCCAGAGGCACCCAGGAGTTACTCCTACCTATGCACTCAGAAATTACTCTGGCAGGCTTTGGGGACCATATGGTTTTCTGCGGAGCAAACCTGGGTCAGTTTTGTGCAAGGCAAAATGCCTTGCCTACTGTGCCATCGTTTGGCCCTAACTCTCTTGATTGATTGTCTTTCCTCTTTCTTTCACTATTTTTTTCTTTTATTTTCTTTTTTGCCCTTCCTCCCTTCCATCTTTCCTTTCTTCATTTGTATTTCTTTAATTCTTTCCTTCTTCACTTTCTTTTTATAACGTTATATCAAATATATAGTCCTATTGTATCAAGCCTTGATAAGAAATGAATTAAAACAGTCTTTAGAGGAAAAACAAAGCACTAAATTCACCACTATAGGTATCACTGCTCTTTCATAAATGTTTTAATCTGTTTTAACATTAATAATATTAGCATCAACTATAGTAACTTTCATATCTATTGAATTATAAAGCTATATCCTTATCTACACACTTAAACTCTTTTCCAGATACTAATATTACTTTCTACACAAAGAAAAGTTTACACATTATTTTCCACATAGAAATATAAATTATGTAATGAAATACATGCATATTTCTAGAAAATGTGCCCTATAATACATATCTCGAAAAAGCCAGCCATCCTTTGAATTACATTAGCCTGATAGGTGACAACAGCTAGACTATCTTGAAAATAAATGCACATCATTGGAAGGAAATCAAAATATAAAACACGTATTTCATCATGTTCTTTTACCACTTGCTGAACTACTCCATTGCTCTTGCAACAGCTCTCACATATCTGGGTTCTCACCATGGAGTTGCCCTCCCCTGCAGCTCCCAGTTAGCACTTTTCTCTCTCCCTGTGGACTTCCACTTCACAGTTCCTCTCCCACTCATTTTTTCATCCAGATCACTCTCTTCCATTTTTATACCATTGCTCTGTCATTCATAGTGGCATCTCCCAACAAGGATGTGTCATTTTCATCAGCCTGAAAGATAAAATAAAACTTCCAAGATCAGCAGTACCTGTAGGATTGAAAGTCTGCGTTTATGAGCTATATAAAGCTTTTATGAAGCATATAAATCTGCCAGGGGAAATGCACCTGTGGAAACTAAGAAAGAACTCTTATTCAAAAAGCTGTAACTCTGAGGCCAAAGGCCTAAACTAATAGAAAATGAATTCAGATATTGACTTTCTATAAAATGCTATAAAATATTTCCTCCCCCAAAAGTAAATTGTTGAACACCAGAGATCGTCCATCTATTGTTATCTTTATGCCTTTAAAATGAACTTATTTTTCTCACACACTTTGAATGACCACATAGTCTAATTTTAATTAATATCAAGGTTAAAAGGGGCCGGAGAGATAGCATAGTGGTGGCTTTTACTTGTACATGGCCCTACCCTGACTGACCCGGATTTGATCCTCGGTACCCTATTTTGTCTCCTGAGCTTGCCACGAGTGATTTCTGAGTCCAGACCCAAGAGTAATCTCTAAGCACTGCCGGGTGTGACCCATCAACAATAAAACAAAAAGTAAAAAGAACAAGTTTCATTGTAAATACATTGAGAAATTAGTTGTATATTTGGCACACTTTTTTGGTAACTAATTTCATTCAATTTATTTTCTGATATGGAACCTCTAAAAGTAATATTTTGCCACAATGTAAAAATGTATTTTTTGTGTTTCAACTTTAAATTTTTTTCTAAAATTGAAGCACAGTGAAAAAAGAAATTGTATAATTGTGCCAGTATTTAATAAATATACCTTCTGAAATATATATATATATATACATATACATTTGCACTTGTATATATTTTAAAGAGCCAATACTGGTAGAATTATTGCTAAATTCCAAGTATTAATTTTTTATTTTACAGATGAGTCACTTATTAACTTAGTACACAGGAGGTAATTAATGAACAGGGACATTAGTCATCAGTGGTACAATAGCCAGTGCACATCAGCAAACATGTTTGAGCATTGATTTTTTAGATGCATGATTCTTAACAAATTTATCATTTAATAATAATATTATATTTATATCTAACTTCAAACTATGTACAAATCTTGAAATTAACAGACTCATTTAATGATCTAAAGATCTTAATCATAAAATGATTTTCATGAGTTATTTTATGTGCATTAGTAACAATACCAATACAGTGTATATATACATATATATTAAAATCTCCTTTATTAATATCGACTAGTTGACACTAACATATAAATCTATGTTAGTAATAAAGGTAAAAAAGAGTAAAAAAATATCAACTTTAGTAAAAGGCTTAAGATTTATGAGATCTGAAGAGAAATAAATGGCCAAAAGACACATGAAAAAATGCTCCACATCACTAATCATCAAGGAGATGCAAATCAAAACAATTATGAGGTACCATTTCACACCATAGAGACTGACACACATCACAAAGTGTAAGGACAATCAGTGTTGTCAGGGATGTAGTGATAAAGGAATTCTCATTCACTGCTAGTGGGAAAGCTGTCTAGTCCAGCCCTTATGGAAAACAATATGGAGATTCCTCAAAAAAATAGAAATTAAGCTCCTATATGATCCAGATATAGTACTCCTACGATTTTACCCTAGGATCACAAAAATACAATTCAAAAATCCCATCCTTACACCTATATTCATGTTAGCGCTATTGACAATATAGCCAGGCTCTGGAAACAACCAAGATGCCCTTCAACAGATGAATGCTAAAGAAACTTTGGTACATATACACAATAGAATAGTATGCAGCGGTCAGAAAACATGAAGTCACGAAATTTTCCTATATATGATGTACATGGAATTTATTTACACTGAGTGAATTAAGTCAGAGGGAGAGAGATAGACACAGAATAGTCTCACTCATCTACGAGTTTTAAAAGAAATTAATGACATTATTGTAATTAGGCCAGAGAC
Source organism: Suncus etruscus (assembly GCF_024139225.1). Lineage (NCBI taxonomy): Eukaryota > Metazoa > Chordata > Mammalia > Eulipotyphla > Soricidae > Suncus > Suncus etruscus. Next base: position 71,644,562 of record NC_064860.1, read on the forward strand.
ATTAGAGTTTAAGTGTCGGAAGGATTGATACAAAATATGAAGCTTACCACAAAGAGTGGTGAATACTGTTAGGGAAATAACTACACGAACAACTAGCATGGCAATGTTAATATTCGAGAGAAGTAGAATGCCTGTCTTGAATATAGGCAGAGGGGGTTGGAAGTGAGCATTGGTGGTGGAAAGGTTGCACTTGTGAGAGGGGTGTTCTCTTTATGACTGAAACCCAACTATAATCATGCTTGTATTTATGCTGCTTAAATAAAGATTTTATAAAATAAAAAATCTACTTTAAACACTAAATTATTCTGTTTTTATAATACATTTTCTCTTATATTTAGCCTATTTTTGATAAATTTAGAAAGTCATTGGGATTATTATTATTTGTCTAAAATAAGGGTTTAAATTGTAGTTTTCACTGTTGATGTTACATTGGCTTATTTCAGAGCTAAGATTCATTTTTGTGGATGCTTGTTTCTGTGTGTGGCCATTTTGGTCATTTCTCTCATTTGTACAATGTAGAGAATCTCAGTTAAGTTGATTCCTGTTAAATTTGCTCTTTTTTTACTGATTGTTTTTTATATTATATATTCCCTTACTGACAAATAAAAATAAATTGTCTTGACAAACACTTGATACTGAACAAACTTATAATGGATGACATTTGTAAATTATATTTTTTAGAGTTTGCAGTCATAAATATAATGCTTTGTTTCTTAAACACAACTGCTTTTTTTTTTCCATTTCAAACATATTTTTATTTCACAGGTGCAATTAAGTAAAATTCCACATGGAAACATGTAAGTAGAAGAAAGGATAAGAAAAGAATGATTGTCTTTTTGTGCCATTAAATTAGCAAAGATTACTGTGTAGGAAGCAGCACCATTCAATCTCGGGGGCAAGATCATATGCATAGGTAATTATATAGGATATTTAGAGTCTGAACTTTGTTCCCTGCCAGAAATGTGCTCTGTGCACACTCAAATACGGTCTGCAGAGTGAATAAAAGTGCTGGCAGAGAATGAAATGTTGTAAATGGCCATTTTCTGGTACTTAATGCCCAATTTCCATGGTTTTCCCCATCTTTTTTTTTTGTTCTAAGAAGTTTCTTTCTGACATCTTGTGCTCTTGTTACCTTGGAAGCTTTTCTTCTTAAAAACCTACTGACCGACTTCCAAAAGAGGCCAGTCCTCACCTTGCCTTTTTTCCAACGTGCTCTTCTGCTCCATAGAGATAGACAATATTCACAAAAGGAAAGGACAAAAGCTCACACAGTCCCAATATTGTTCATATTGGGTAACTTTTTAAGCTGCCAGTTTGACAGAACAAAGCCACATAAGAGCCAAGTGAACTAGTGTCTCAACCCATTGGGCCAAAAAGCTCACGGAAGATACTGCTGATTCTTTACCCCAACTTCTTATAAATGAAGCTTGATTTATTTCACTTAACTTTATGAAATTGGACTTTGTTACCCATCTAGTTTTAGTCCAGCAATTTATTTTAAATGATTTTGTTCCAGGCCAAACTGAACAATAATTAAAGGAGGAATGAAAGCTACCATTTATATGCTTGCAAACAAGTTTTCTCCAGACTTTATTATTTTTTATTTTTCTTTCATATTAGAAACAGATAGATAAGTAGAATATTGTTCCAAAGTGAAAGCAGTGGAGTGTGGAGCTGCCTTTCCTGTCAAATTGATAGAGTGAAGATGTTAAAGGAGATAATGGAAACTTTCTATTCAGTGAGGACTAGAATAAAGAAGCCATTTCTAGTCATTCATCAGCATTGATTGCCTTAGTGCTTGCAGCACAGATCAGAACTTAGGCAGTACAAAGGGAAAGTAAAACAAGCACAATGATCCACTTTGGACAGTGTAGTTGGCTTGAGTTCACCACTTAGAACATAGCAATCATAATACATGGCAACAAAAACACAGTTCTGCTATGAAAATGGAGCCTGGCAAAAATGTTGGTTGGTAGTAATATTTTCTGGTTTTGCAGCATGAATATTTTACTCTAATGGGAAACGCTAAGTGAATTTATATTTGGTTTAAAATCATATGTAATTTAGAATATATATTTTTATTGATTTTTTTTCCTTCATCACTTGTGAAGATTATATTTATGAATTGTTTAATTTTCTGAAATGGCTTTGTGATAAATAGCTACACAAAAATGCAATTTAGTGGAACATGTGTGAGCTTGCACACCATAATTTATTTTCTGTAAAGGAGGTATTGAAAATATGTAAATGATATCCTTAGTGGTTTTCAGTTTTATTTTCCTTTAAACATTTACAAACTTTATACGCCAAAAATATGTGTACATATTTTCAGGGCACAAAATGAATATGGCAACTCATCCATTTGCTTTTGAGCAATTTATACTGCAAGATGAAGTGGAGAACTGAAACAATTATCTAAATCATTCAAACCAAAGGCACACTCTGGCCTCAATCATTTAGATACAGAATTTCAAATCAAAGTGTTTCTTTGACTTGAATGATATAGAAGCATGTCTCAGGGCTCCATTATCTCTGACTATAGATTTCCAATCTGATTATGGGCCTAGCATAAAATGGAAAAAATAATAGCATATAATTGTGTTTTGAGAACATGGCTCATTCCAAAATAACTGTGCCAGGGTTTCCTCTTGCAGACACAATCTAAAAGGTTACTCATTCTCAAGATGAGTGAACTCTTAAAAAGCCACTTGAATACTATTAGAAGCTCCTTCCTGCCTTAGCCTGCCTCTTCAAATATCTGTTTGATTTCAATGCATTTTAAATATATTCTTTAGGAAATAATGCTGTTCAACTTATTGGAACACCATAAATCTTCTAATCACATAAATGAGCATAAAAAAACTTTTCAGTGAAATTGGCCCAAGTACATGCGGTTATCAACTTTGTAGATTGATTTATTCATTTGTATGCTATAAAATATAAAAATAAAGGTGTTTATGAAACAGTTATTATTCTATTGTTGACATGAAAGAAGCACTTTACAAATTAAATCCTGTTTAATTTTCTTTTATAATACATCTTCATTTTAATTGTCAAATGTATCTGAAAATTATTGTTTACCTCTAAATAAATGTATTATGGGAAAAGTCTTGAATTGATGAGGGTAAAATAACAAATGAGGTTATCTCTTGGGCTGTAAAACATTTCTTTCTCATATATATGAAAAACCCAAATTTCTGAAGTGCTAATAATTTCCTTTGCTTTTGTAAAATTTTATACATGTTGCAGTGATATATCTTACCTGTATTTATCACATATTAGTTTAAAAGTAGGAGGTGATATTTGCTTATGGTTTTCTGTGTGATTCTTACACTTGAAGAATAATTCACATTTATATCTCACCACAGTAAACTGCATATATTGTAAGCAAGATTACAATTTAGATGCAATTTCCAGTATGTTATTCTTTGCTTTTCTTTGAAGTCAAGTATCTCAGTGAGTATATTGATAAGCATAATCTTAAGTAGAAATCATTTATAAAATAAATTGCATTATAGTTTACCAGCTATCATATGAAATATTTGTTTTTAAATGTTTTTTATTTTATAAACCTGGAGTGCCATGGCTATGGATAACATTTCTTAGGTGAACACAGAAAAATATTTCTAACCAATGGAGTTGACAGCAGATTCCAGAAATTAAATGAGTTGTAAAATAACATCAAAACATATCTTAACTGCACTAATTTCTTTAAAATAAAAAAATAAACTTACTGCTGTTTTTCTTTCTGTTACTTCCAGGGTTCCCTGGCTCACTTCATTTAATATGATATCTTCCAGTTTGATCCAAGTTGCAGACAATTGCATGCAATGTCATCCTTGTAGCTGCATAGTATTCCTTTGTGTATACCATGTCTTCATAAAATACTCACCTCTCCTTGGCCAGCTAGGTTAACCCATATCTAAACTATTTCTGAGTACTACACTTAATAATGATGAACTTATATCTATTTGAATCAATGTTTTGTTTGCAGAAAATGTAATTGCTAGGTTGTATGGCAACTGAATTTTTTTGTTTTTTGTTTTTTTGGGGCCACACCCGGCGTTGCTCAGGGGTTACTCCTGGCTGTCTGCTCAGAAATAGCTCCTGGCAGGCACGGGGGACCATATGGGACACCGGGATTCGAACCAACCACCTTTGGTCCTGCATCGCTGCTTGCAAGGCAAACGTCGCTGTGCTATCTCTCAGGGCCTGAAACTGATTTTTTTTATTTAGAATTCTCCATAATATTTTCTGCCAGAGTTGACCAGGTTATATTCCCACAAGTGTGGATGAGGAATCTTTATTTACTACACCCTCGCTAACATATTTTGTTCTCAGTGCAATTGAGATAAATTGGCTCAGTTGAGAGAATGTCTGCTTTGATGTATGAAGTTTTGAGTATGATCCTTGTCATCACCCCTCAAGCAAAATAGAAGTTGAAGATATCTTTAAATATTTGAATCAATAATAAATGATTAAATTCATTGAGTGCTTTCTATGCTCCAGGCATTGCTAAATACACACATAATTATATAGATTTAATAGTGTTAAAATTTATGGCATTGATGTACAAAATTATTGCATCCCAAGAACAACAAAGTGCCCATGGCCTTTTACTCATCTCCCTTTATGACCACTAATCTGATCGTCTTTTTCCTCCCTCACCCTACCTACCATCCTTACTCGGTAATCAGTTTGTATTTCTAAGCTAAGGATTTGTCACTTTTTGATTGAACTGTATTTTGGGATCTCTGGTTTTATTACAGAGTATCTAAACATGTATGAGTATCCCAGTTAAAATATATAATCCTTGGAAAGCACTACAATTAGGTATGTGAGTACCATAAGCCAAGTTGTGATCACCATTACCATGAATGAGATTGCTGGTCGTCAAAACAGGAAACAGACAAAAAGAGAAAAATAATGTGTTGGCGAACTGAGATCTTTCCGAGCAATAATTTGTCTTAGAATTTAAGCCTGAATGATTATTGCTTCAGAGGTCCATGATGAGGTGATGTTCTGCCCAGCAGTTTTCAAGGCAGCCACACTTATTGGTGCAAGGCAACATGTTTAGTTCAGGAATCAAATATGGATTTAGCATTAGCAGACTTGCTTTTTAACCATTTGCAGTTACTCCCTTTCTTTAAATGAAAATTATTTTAAATGATAATTTAAAAGAAGATGTAGGTTGGTATATCTACATGTCATAATAAAAATGATATTTCCAGAACCAAGGAGGCATATATTAAAACTAATTTTTTAGTCAATGTGCTTTCTTGATAAATTTGATGAAGTTAATTTTGATTTGAGGCTATATCAAGTGATACTTAGAAGTCAATCCTGGCTCTGTATTTAAAATCACATTTGGTCGACTCAGAGACCATATGAGATGTGACCATCAAATCTGGATCAGCTGCATGCAAAGGCAATTTTCCTACCTATTGTAGTATTGCATTGATTTCAATATTTCTCAATGTTTGGTTCTTTAAATACTAACATGATGATAGATTTTGAGCTACTTAGGTGCTGCAAATAAATTTTAAGTTGCAAAAATATACATACACATACACAATTGTGTAATATTTCTTCCACAGGGCCATTACAAAGCTCTTGCATGTAGAGACAATATTGTAATATAGCCAAATGTTTAGGAAATAATGAGTTTTGAGAATGCTTGTCTTTTAAAATATAATTTAAATTTTACTTTTAATGTAATTTAATTTTATAACACCTGTCTTTTAAAAACTAGTCAAATCTATGAAATTTTAATGACTGCATCTAGAATGTTAATATAAGCTTTTTCAACATCCTACTGGAAGAGGATGGAACCTGATTTTACAAAGTATTTTTTTTTGCCATGCTTTAATTTCTGTGAGTCATTTCTTTATCAGAGACCATTAGGTATATAACACCATTATAAAAATATTCAGAACATCATAAGTAAAGATTTATTACTCCAACTTTAACAAATTTGTCTACCTACATTACAGCAATAAAGTTAAGATTCCATTTTATATTTAAATGTGATTCTATGATTATGATGTCAAAATATAAAATTTGTTTCAAAATGCCACATCAAATACTTTTACATATAAGTATATTTAAATTATATGCACCCCTTTAGTTATAGATATGCTATAAAATAATAATTACCATTATATGAAAAACATATAATTTTCCTCTAAACAGTGTTGCCCAACAAAAATATTAAAACATGTTGGATTATAGGTTACACTTTGACATTTTAAATGAGAAGAATAATCCCTATTGAGCTTTGCCAAGCTTTCTTTGTATCATGTAATAAATATATGCTTTGCCAAACTCCTTTTTTTACCCTCCAGTATTAAGTCTGAAGAGACTTTATTATTCATGTACATGTTCGAAGGTAGCTGTTTCTACCTTAATAGAGCCAAAATTGTCAACTTTTCAAACAGTAACTTGTTTTCTATGCCCTAAGGTTTGAAAGAAAATAGTCTCATAATGGAAAATAGTAAGCTGACTTTCTGAATGCATAAATGCTTCAATTCTTTATCAGGGTACGCTGTGCTACCTGAGTGAAGGTGCTGATAGGGTCTTTTAAACTACAGGGAATGGAGTGTTTGTATAAATATACCTTAAATAACAATAGTTGCTATTTTCTTTTGCAATTTTGCAATCATAAATTGAGTTCTTTAGCCTTGGATATGTGCCATTGTTTAAATTGTAAGCAACAGTAAATGATTTTAAATATAATGAAATGAAGAGAAATTATGCTATTTGAAATACCTGCCATATCTAACTAAATATATAAGTTATATCATAAAGAATAAATGCATTCATATTCGAGGGCAATCTGACAGGTAAGCAGGTGTACTAACAAGTTATCATATTGTTAATTAGTTTCAATAATGATAAAATATATTAGGGGATAGTATGTTAAAATGATGCACTTTTTTCATTGATTCATTGAAACCAGCTAAAGATGAGAAAATTAATAATCCATTATAGAAAGTATCTAGCTAAGCAGATTCAAGATTGTAAAGTTTTTACTACCTCTGCATCATATGTCTTAAAAAATACCAGCTCTCATTTTATTAAGGTGGAAATATGAAAAAAGATACTGGATATTTCATGCTGAAGTGTGCTTAATGATCTATTTTCACGACATTCCTTTGGGTAATCAGTAATTTTATTGCTTTAATATTATAGAAGTGCTAGATTACTTTTGAAGGGGAAATAGAGGAGAAAACCTACATTGGATCAATGGCTTGACATTGCTAGTTAACTTAAAGGATGAAAACAAACATTTAAAAATCTAACTAGCAGCTCTTCATCAGCAATCAACATCAGTGCTCTAATTATGTTGTAAAACTATTCCGGTGTCTTAAGGAATTTCTCTTCAAGTAACATGTGTGGGGATTTAGCATCATAATCTAGACACAATTAAAGTGAGTATAATATGTTTAAAGACATGTGTAAGCAGTGATCTTTTCAACACTGCTTTAATTTGCAGGTGTATGCCTTCATCGTATAGTTTCTGTCTAGGGTTAAAAAATCTAAGGTTAATAATGAGTAGTTTTAAGTATAGTTAAGTTTTTCTATATTATAGAAGTCCAAACAGTCTTATATCAGAATAACACACAGGAGAAACATGAGTACAGTACAGGTGATTTTTCTAAGTAATTTCTTCTGTCTTTGCTGTTTTGCAAAACAGTCCTCCACTGTGTGTGTGTGTGTGTGTGTGTGTGTGTGTGTGTAAACGTGCATGCGCAGGGTAGGGTGCTTATTCTTCTGACTGCCATAAAACTCCCTTCTGATATTTCCATATTTCACTTTCTCACAGACTTCAGATTACTCAAATGTCACTCACACAAAGAAGCACTTTCTGTCCACTATATTTAAAATTGACAGCTTTATTTATTTAGCTTTGCTCACATATAATCCATCATGTAACATTTTCATATATATACTTTATATATTATATGCTCCCTGCTCCAAATAGAAAGTAAGTTCTATTGATAACAGGAATTTTAGTTTTCCAGTGCCTGACAGTGCTTTATGTATAATATCTTTTAGAAATATACATATAATAATGGGGACGGAGTGGTAGCACAGCGGTAAGGCGTTTGCCTTGCACATGGCCAACCCAGGACAGACTGTGATGTGATTCTGGGTATCCCTTCAAATGGGGTTTTATTATTGGGCATAGACTAATATTTAATATAAGTTATTATCTATGAAAGAACCAATTATAAATTTTGAAAATTATATCAGCTTTTTAATTTTATTATATGATTTATATATATATATATTTATATATGTGTGTGTTTTAAATGCAAGTAATTCAAAATAGAATATACTGAAAGAATGAATTATAGAAATTTATAACAATATAGAAGACAATGTTACTAATTTATATTTGCCAAATTACTTCAAAGAATAAACACCAGAGAATTTCACTCAGATGTAAAATACAAAGAATATGTAAAATACAAAGCAATAGAAAATTGAAACCAATAATAGCTTTCAGTACAGTATTCAGGATATTATATAGGAAAGGAATATAAGCTAAGGGTGTAGGAGAACCCATAATCACCAATACAGAATAATTAATATTTTTGTGGTGTGATTTGGTGTGATAACATACCTTTGAAAAAGTATAAAACTATAATCCTGAATTCTCCATTGTTTGTAAGTCAACATTATACGATGCATTTTATAGTTGTATGTATTCCTATGATCATATTTAATAATATAATTTATAACTTTTAATACAAGGCTATACTTGGGGAGTTTGTTCTATTCCCTAAATTCTGGTTTGTCACTATCTCAATCCTAGGAAGAATGTAATGTTTATTCATGTTTTTAATCTAGTTCAATAATATAATACCAGTATATTATAAAGAATCATAGTCACTTTGTCTTAATACTTTGCTTAGAAAACTAGATTTATTTTATTTTGATGTTATATCAAAGTTCTTGGCTAAAATGTGTGCTCATATGTTAGTGTTCAACATAAATGTTACAAATATAAGAAAATGATTATTGTGTTGTGAGAAACATATATGTAAATTATGGTCTTCCTGCATGTATATTCAGCACACAGACATACTTCAAATAACAACTTGCCTCTCTGTCCAGTGACATACCAAGTTCACTGTTATTCGAAACAAATCAATCTTTGATAAATTCCATTGATAATGTCTGCATTTACGGCTAAAAAAGAAGAAAATGGTACCTTTTACAAACTCTGATTTCTGTTAAACTATGCCACCCTTAAAATTTAATGTTTTAAAAATGTTTATAATAAATAATAATTCATTCCATAGGTATATAAATGGTAAATATTAATAATGAGGATAATTTGGTCTAGTAATGAATTCAAAATTTTTTCTTGTATATTTCCCATCTTAGAAGGTTAATTGCTGTTAGTCTTTGGTGATGTTGTTATATAATCGCTGTAAGTAGAACACAGTATGAAGTTTCAGCATCTGGTAGTGTTCAAATAAAGCCAGTGTCATTTAAGAAGATCAGTGCACTTAGCTTTGTAAAATAACTTAACAAATCAAAAATAGTTCAGAGTAAGTTTATTACCTAATTTCAATATTGCACTAGGATCAAGTAAGTGTAAGTTTCTTCATTTTTGTTTTGTTTTAATAGCCTCTTGCTTGCTTTTAGTTATTTAAACATTTATTAATAAAGCTCAAAATAAGCTTAAATATACAAATATAATCAAGACCATAATAAAGTTTTATGAAGTATTTATTTATTTATTTTTATGTTTTATTTAAACACCTTGATTAATACATGATTGTGTTTGGGTTTCAGTCATGTAAAGAACACCACCCATCACCAGTGCAACATTCCCATCACCAATGTCCCAAATCTCCCTCCTCCCCACCCGACCACCACCTGTACTCTAAACAGGCTTTCTATTTCCCTCATACATTCTCGTTATTAGGACAGTTCAAAATGTAGTTATTTCTCTATCTAAACTCATCGCTCTTTGTGGTGAGCTTCCTGAGGTGAGCTGGTACTTCCAGCTCTTTTCTCTTTTGTGTCTGAAAATTATTATTGCAAGAATGTCTTTCATTTTTCTTAAAACCCATAGATGAGTGAAACCATTCTGCGTTTCTCTCTCTCTCTCTCTCTCTCTCTCTCTCTGACTTATTTCACTCAGCATAATAGATTCCTTGTACATCCATGTATAGAAAAATTTCATGACTTCATCTCTCCTGACAGTGCATAATATTCCATGTGTATATGTACCACAGTTTCTTTAGTCATTCGTCTGTTGAAGGGCATCTTGGTTGTTTCCAGAGTCTTGAGATACTACCTCACACCACAGAGAATGGCACACATCACAAAGAATGAGAATAAATAGTGTTGGCGGGGATGTGGAGAGAAAGGAACTCTTATCCACTGCTGGTGGGAATGCCGTCTAGTTCAACCTTTATGAAAAGCGATATGGAGATTCCTCCAAAAACTGGAAATCGAGGTCCCATACGATCCAGCTATACCACTCCTAGGAATATACCCTAGGAACACAAAAATACAATACAAAAATCCCTTCCTTACAAATATGAAGTATTTATTAGCAAAATAACTTACCATATCTGGGGACACAGAAACCTTACAAATTGTTTAATGGAATTAGGAAACATCAAGATAGTGATAGCGTTATTTAGTTGTACATTTTGAACCAAATGAGATTTTTACAATAAACCATTTCCTTCATCATAGAAAGACAACTGAGAAAAAGTAATATTATCTTATTTGAATAGTTCTTTTTTTTTCTTTCTTTGCCTCCAGTTTTTCAATATCAGGTGTAAAAATGGAATTAGAGTCATTATCAATATTTGAAGGTTTATTCATCTGATAAGATAATGAGTAATATTGATTGTTACATTACTTAAATAAAATATCTGAATATACTATTTCACTAACAAAAGAAGAACAGCACATATATATCATACTAAGACAAAGGGATTTTATTTTGTTACAATAAAAACCTAAAATTTTGAAAACATTTAAATATTTTGTTGTAAAATTTATATGTATTGATTAATTGATATATCTTTGGGAAAAAGACTATCGCAATGTTGATTGACACTATCTCATTAAAGATTGATTACTTATTGGTATGGTAAGTTATTTTCTCTAAACCACTCATTGAAGATGGAAGAATGAAGAAACCATGATCACAGACTGGAAAATAGCAGAGCCACGCTTGAAATGATACTAAACCAAAAGTATATTGTTTCTAACTTTATAACATACTCAGAAATATATAATGATAATATTTTATTGCAATTAAGTGTATAAAACAAAGTATCAAGCATAAATAAAAATTTTTCAATTAAATGTGTAATGTATGTGATATGTAAAATACATAAAATATGTAATGAAACAGTTTATTGATAACAATCATAGTTTTTTACTCTTTAAAATTACATTTTTATAAAAAAATCAAAATTATTATTGTTTGAAAAAACACAAATCATTATTACTTGAAAAAAGGCAGTTTTTGATATAGTTCTATTTGGGGGGCAGGGGTTGGGCTATATCCGGTGATGCTCAGGGCTTACCCTGGCTACATGTTCAGAAATTGCTCCTGGCTGTGGGGAACATATGGGACACCAGAGGATTGAACTGCAGTCTGTCCTAGGTTAGGCACGTGCAAGGCAAATGCCCTACTGATGAGCCACCACTCTGGCCCCAATATATAATCCTATTTAAACTGTTTTGTAGAAAAATATTTTTTAGATTAAAGAAAGAATATTAACATAACTTTAAATATATAAAATTGTTTAAGATGAATGATTATCAAGTGATACAATTGGTATTTGATTTTGTCAGTGACTTACAAGAATTATACAACGAAAAGGAATAACAAATTACTTCATCTACTTCCACATTTCCTGTTTGCGATTTATGAGTTAAATCACTTGAATAGTTTTATTTTATTTTTATAGATAGATAGATAGATAAATAGATAGATAGTTTTTTGGGCAATGCCCTGCTGTGCTCAGAGATTATATTTGCTTATCGCAGGGCAATATGTATTCCCTAGGTTAAAACTCAGTTAAACTGCATGCCACACAAGTGTCCTACCTGTCTAATCCGACTTGAATAACTTTGAAAAAATTTATTCTGATTAACTTGGAAGTATTGAAAATTTTCATTCTGATTAAATTAGTATTTATCACATAACTATTTGTCTGTTCAGTCAAAGAATGCATGTACCTGTGAGTAGAAAGAAATACAATGATTAGTTTACTTGACTTGCTGACCTGAATTCCATCATCAGTAACTCCAATGGTACCTCAGGCACAACTAGTTTTAATTTCTGAGTGCATATCCAGGAATACCCCTTGTACATTAATGGCATGACCCCTTCAAAAAAATATTTAAGCCAGAAGCAAAAATCAAGGGTTTGATTGATGAGTCTATTATATGCATATAGATAAAGCAGGTAAAATCATGACACCATGTGGTTTCCCAAGTAAGTCTGGGAATAACTTTCAAGCTTATAGGCCTGAATGAGAATGCCTTTAACACATAGCCAAGTGTGGCTCCAAAGAAAACAAAATACCCTCTCCAAAGTCAGAGAGAGAGAGAAAAACGCAGAATGGTCTCACTCATCTATGGGTTTTAAGAAAAATGAAAGACACCCTTGTAATAATAATTTTCAGACACAAAAGAGAAAAGAGCTGGAAGTTCCAGCTCACCTCAGGAAGCTCACCACAAATAGTGATGAGTTTAGTTAGGGAAATAACTACATTTTGAACTGTCCTAATAACGAGAATGTATAAGGAAAATGGAGAGCCTGTCTAGAGTACAGGCGGGGGTCGGGTGGGAGGAGGGAGACTTGGGACATTGGTGATGGGAATGTTTCACTGGTGATGGGTGGTGTTCTTTACATGACTGAAACCCAAACACAATCATGTATGTAATTAAGGTGTTTAAATAAATTTAAAAAAAATTAAAAAAAATTATCCCCCAGAAAACAATAACAAATAACCTTCAAAACATACAACTTAGGATCTTTTCTTACAGATTTAAAATTTTGGAATAGCTAGCTAACTATCGCCATTAGTGAATCAAACAATAATTCTGACCTAAGGAAGGATTTACACAATAACTGCAATATATATTTTATGTAGCACGCTAAATTGCATGGAAAACAAAAATCAGAAAAATTGTTTTAAAAGTCTCATAGAGCCTCCTAATTCTTACCACAGGCTGTGTTCTTTACACTGACTGTATAGAAAGAGAAGGTACAGTAAATGCACCCCATATACACCTCAACACAGGCTCTTTGCCTGGTCTGTATTGTGAATTGGGGGACAAAAAAATAAACCATTGTATTGTTTCATGCAGTTATTCTAAATACCACATAAAAGTGATATCATTATGTATTTAAAAAAAAAGTCTCATAGAGATGAGGTTGTAGTTAAATGAAATCACATTGTGGGGTATATTTGATTTGAAAACCTGAATCAGGTAAATTAGTGAGTTACATATGGATACTTATAGGACATAGAAACAGTAAAGATACTGTGACAAAAAATAAGGTATGTTTGACATATTTGAAAAAATTACAGGTAGCGGTTTGAGGTTGAACATTAGTGAACAAAAGAGATAATAAGATAAAAGCCATTGAGGACTCAGATCCCAGCATCTGCATTGTGGATTTACTATCTATTGAAATGAAGAAGTCTTGGAATGTTTGGGGAGTAAATTTTAGTATTATTTTTTATATAATAAGTAACAGCAGATAGTGGATATTAGCATTTACTAATTAATGGAAATGTTCTACAAAAAGCCAAAACATTGACCAACCTCCAAATGTTTGAGCTGAGAGACCCATACAAGAGTAAAATATTTAAATCATTAGCTCGATGCAGGCTCTGAGTAGCATGGGGTGAGCCACCCAATCAAATATACACAAACCGTATTTATCGGGTGTATAAGACGACTTTTGAAAGGAAAAGAAGTCAACCAAAAATCAGGGGTCATTTTATACACCGAGTATATTCCGAACAAAACGTTTCGATACGCCGCTAAATGAAAATCGTCTGGATATTGTCACAAAAAGAATTTTCCAACTCGATCCTGCACCAATCACTGCAAATCAGCTCGGACCGCCTGTCTAACTCAGTCAATCCAAGCAGGCTTTTGATGCATGCAAATGAGACAATGTTCTGGACCCAAATCTACACTGTAAAAAGCCTGCTCAGATTGGCCAGAGTCAGAGAGGAAGTCTATTACAGTAACCTTTGAACCTTTGCTAGTTGTGATTGGCTCACTGTGGGACATACAGTTGCAGCACAGGAACGTTCTGTCTTATACAGCGAATATAAGCCTAAACCTATGTTTTAACTGTAAAATTGGGGATCATCTTATATGCTGCCGGAAAGCACGGTATATATTAATCATCATATAAGGATAATTATCTAGTCTTAGATGGTGATATAAGGATCATTAGCATATAGTATCAAGGGAGGAATATAGATAAGATGAGTTTTTAATGTGCAAAGGTTTGTGTCTGAGAATTCCTCTTGTCTTTGAGACTTAGATAAGAAAGAAATATTAAGGCAAACTGAAAAGAACAATAAGATAGGAAAAATAAATTATAAAGTCAGATTTCAAGAACAAAAAATTTTCCCAAGTTTGATCAAGTTATTAACTGCATCAAAAGCTATTGATATCTCAAACAGAAAAGTGATAATTCAATATAGTACTTTAAAATATGAAGATTTGGATAGTTCAGGGGTCAGAGATAGATGTCTTGCATTTGTAAGGACTCCAATTTGATATTTGGCAATGTATTACTCTCTAAGTACAGCTAGATAGAGTCTTGAAGGTGCCATCTATCACCAAGTGATAACTTCAGCATTGCCGAACAGAGCAGTAATGTATCACCAGATTTAGCATTAAGCTGTTCACCTCTTAATATGGCCGGTAGGGGCCCCTGAATCCCCTCACCACTGGCTGAGAAGCCTCTCCCCACAAAAAACAAATTGTGGAAATTACTGGTAAATTTGACAAGATCCTTTCAGTAATGTGAGTTTAATAAAAAATGTGACTAAAGTAATTAATATTAGTGAATATAGTTCTTTTTAAGAATTTTCATAGGAGGATGATAGGAATAATATAATATCTAGAGAGCTAAGTGAGTTTAATAAAAGTAGAAAGGAGACATAAGAACATATCTAAAGCTTTTAGAATAATGTAGAAAAATTATTGCTGAAGGGAAATAGAGGTATATTAATGAATTCACGATATCTTGTGCTTCTGGGAAGAGAGAAGATTTACTGTAGGGATGCCCTGGTACAGATCTGTTCTGTGCTGATCTAGATTTTAGGACACCAGTGCGTTAAGGGCCCAACTTAGAATTTAATGCACAGTACATGAATACATAAGGAAGGAACACTCATTATATGTGTGCTATACACCTTAGGATAGCCGGAGAATATGTGATGGTGATCTGTAGAAAATTTCTTAATTCACTTGATAAGCTGATAACTTTGCTAGGAATTTTAGCATATAATAATAAATATAGAGGATATAGGAATTAGGTAGTTAAGTAATTTTAAAAAGTAGTTTACTGGGAAAATTGATAGTCATTGGAAATAGCATCTTTATCATCACTTTAGATGTAGGATTATCAACTTATTAAAAAGAGAGTTTTGCAGGTATGTGCTTTTCCTTAGCCTACTTCTTATGAAATGTGAATAGCATAAAATGAAATTGGGGATGGATTTAACTATGGTAAGAATTGGGCTAGATAGGAAAAAGTGAGTAAAGGGAAGGGCATTTATGTTATATATTCAAAGGTTTCATTGAAATTGTAGCAATGTAGTAAAGTAAATCATTTAGAAATCGATAACATATTACTATGTGATCAAATAGGATTATCAATTCAATGTACTTAGCTGCACATGAAGTTTTGTGTATAAAAGTCCACTTGCATTTATATGTATTTGTTGAAGTTTAGTTTGAGGGTTGAGCTACAAGAAAGGGAAACATGATGCAAGTGTAGAATGCTTGAAAGAAGGTGATGAACAAGTCCATTGCTATACATACCTATGGCAAGATGTTTATGTAAATTAAATAAATGTGTGCCCAAGATTGGAAAGAGACATAATTAAGAAATGTTAGTTGTCAAGGGAATCCTAACTTTTATTAAAATAAAAAAAAGCAAAACAAATCAAACAAACAAAAAAAAAACCAGGAACATCTAGATCAGACAGTGACAATGAATTCTGTGGTGTGGCATGGACTGAAAATATGAGATTTAAAGCTTGAGAACTTAATTTTGAGAAAAGAAAAGAATCATTTGAAAGTGGCAAGGCAGAGCACACAATTTCTTCCTGGTCATGGATAGGGTTATTTTTTAATCTACCATTCAATTATTTTATGTAATCATTGTTATCAAAAGAGCAAGCAAGGACTATAGAAAGAAAGAAAATAAAGCACAGAGAGGTAGTGCAATTTTAAGACATTTGTTTTACATGCAGCTACTCTGGTTTTATCTTTGTCACTATACGGAGTTCTTCAAGCACTACTTGGCAAAAAACCTGAGTAAAATTGCACTAAATGTGCCCCCCCAAATATATTGATTTTTTAAATATTATATTTATTTAAACACCATGATTACAAACATGTTTATAGTTGGGTATCAGTCATAAAACAAATACTCCTCCTCATCAGTGCAACATTCCCACCACCAATGCCACCATCTCACTCCTTCCCCACTCCCTGCCTGTATTCGAGACAGGCATTTCTTCCTAAAAGGAAGAAAGCTAAAGAACTGTAAATATATTTCTTGTTTGGATATCACAGAGATTTCATATTGTTTTTATACAAGCTACTTACATGCAGACATGTACCTTTATTATAATGTAGTATATATATGACAAATATATAGATATGAATAATATATTTTAAATTAATATATGTTTATATATTATTACAGAATATAATTGCTTTACCCATTATATACCATTTTATTAACTTTTTATTATTGTATTTCAGCTGAATTGTTATAACCTTCATTTTAATTTAAGCAAATATGTCGATTAAGTTGAGATTATTTTTCTCAGATCATCAGCTTATAAATAGCTAATTTGGCAGCTATATTAAGTCCATGTACCTTGGATTTCTATAGAGACATTTTTAATATTTTTCCCCAGGGGACTTAATCAATTTTAAATGAAGTGCTGACAAAGAAAGCCAAGTCATTTACCTAATTTGATAGTATAGAGCACATTTCTACCTTGTGCACCTGTTTTTCTTATCCCTTCAGTAAAAAACTGCAGTAGCCACTGTTGAAGCATAAGTGATTGTTGTAAAACACACTTCTTGTTTTTGTAGATTTTGGGGGGAGATCAGCTATTGGTACTTAATGCTTCTGACTCTGTGCTCAAAAACTACTCCTGGCTCAGCTCAGAGATTAAACCTGGATCATTGCATGCAAGACAAGTGATCTACCAGTTGTACTATTGCTCTGATTCACACAAGAAAATATTTTGAAGTGGAATAAATAATATGGGTTTTCTTATGGAAGTAACTGCCTTGTTTAGTTCTTTATTAATAGTATTGAAAATATTCATCTTGGCAGTCAATAATATTAGTAGGTCATGTTTTCTCTATTTTGTATGCTAAAATTTGCAATATGTAATTAATATACCCAAATACAATTTCTCAAATAATTTGTATAGTATTTACATTAAAACAATTGCCAATTTAATAGTGGTTTTTATTATTTTTATTGCTTTATTTGTTATCAATTTGTGTGAAATGTTTGTTTCCATAACATAAACCAACTTTTATTAAAAGGAGAATAATTGAAACTGGGCTTAGGGCTTACCCCTCATTCTGTGCTCCTGGATTTGGGGAACCATATGCAGTGCTTTGGATCAAACTCATATCAGCTGTATGCAAGATTGATTCCTGACATGCTGTTTTATTTCTCTATCCAATACAGCATTAACACACTTTGAGAAGAAAAAGTCTTCATTGAGAAGTCATGAGTCAGAAATATTTTTTCTCTATAATTATAAAATGTGCAGGTGATTTACCAGGTTGGCATAAATATAATATGTAACTATCAATAGTATAAAATTTTGTCATATGAATCTTAGCTGTTGGACTAGAGAGATAGTACAGTGGTCAGGGCGTTTGACTTGCACAAGTCTGACACAGGTTCAATCTCCAGTCCTCAGAGCAATGCCAGTGTTCCTGACCACAGAGCCAAAAGTAAAACCTAAACACAGTCAGGGGTGCCCCCTCCCAATAAATCAATATTCTAATTTTGTGCTTGGTTCAGAAGCACTTATACTGAAACTAGAATGATAAAGAGATTGTATGGCTCTATATCAAGAATTTCACAAAATTATGATTTCTATAATAATATAAGAGATATATCAAATTTCAGAACATATGGCAATCTTGTATAATTGGTAATGTTTCTAATGCAATAGATAAGCTTCTCTGAGCAGGTTGTAACAGTGTGTCAGTGATTTTTTTTTTTTTTTGGTTTTTGGGCCACACCCGTTTGACGCTCAGGGGTTACTCCTGGCTATGTGCTCAGAAATCGCCCCTGGCTTGGGTGGACCATATGGGACGCCGGGGGATCGAACCGAGGTCCTTCCTTGGCTAGCGCTTGCAAGGCAGACACCTTACCTCCAGCGCCACCTACCCGGCCCCGTGTCAGTGATTTTTTGAAAACAATCCAGGACACTTTTACTCACTTTGAGATTTTAGCAATTGAAAACAGTAATATTTGTATTAATAACCAAAATATTATAATAGAGGATAATCACGTATCTAAATGAAAATAATTTTTCAGGAAAAATACAGTTTGTTGGCATTGGTTTCTTTTTTTTTTCTTTTTTTGTTTTGGTTTTTCGGGCCACACCTGTTTGATGCTCAGGGGTTACTCCTGGCTAAGCACTCAGAAATCGCCCCTGGCTTGGAGGGACCATATGGGACGCCGGGGGAATCGAACCACGGTCCTTTCCTTGGCTAGCACTTGCAAGGCAAAAACCTTACCTCTAGAGCCACCTCGCTGGCCCTGGCATTGGTTTCTTATGTTTTCTTGAAGAAATATTTCTTTGAAATAGTTTGACAACTAAAGATATTAATGTCCTTATGATTCAATAATATTCTTGCTATACAATATTTTGACTTCAGTTTTTTTTTTCTTTTTGGGCCTTTTGATGATTTCCAGTAGTGCTCAGGCTTTACTTCTGGCTCTGCACTCAAAAATTACTCCCTGTAGACTTGGGAGACCATATGAGATGTCAGGGATTGTTGGTAATGTGCAAGGCCAATGCCCTAACCACTGTGCTATCTATCTTTCTCTTTGGCCCTTGACTTACATTATTCATTAGTTATCTAAAATATACCTCCAGAATCTATTTTAGAATAATGAGTCTCAGAAGTTAACAAAAAATATCTAAAAAATGTGGATAGTCAACTCAATGTAAAATACTGGTCTAGACCAATGGACATTTATTTAAAAAAAACTGTTAGTGCTTAAATAAAATATATTCAAAGTGATGAAGAAAACAACAATTACATGTAATTAAATATAAATAAATATACAACACAATGTCAAGTATTTGGTTGCTCAAGGTAATTCAGCCTAAATTTACTTTTATAATGTTAGGATAATCAAAAAGGGGAGCAATTTATAAATATTGAATTTTCTGTCAGTTTCTCTTATGCTTGTAAAAATTATCAATGGTAGATTTTACATAAGACTGACAGGAGGAATAAAAGAGCTATGAGTCATAATTTAAAACTGTAAAAAAGATAAAAATCACAGTATAAATTACTATGATCAGAGTAGTATATTTCAACAGATTCTTAATTTTTTCTAAACAAAGAGAATAAAAAAAATCATAGTCCTACTTATAAGCTCACCAGTACATATCTTTTAATCAACACCAAGAATTTTCTGAGGACAGCTTCTTAAATAGGTAAGTGATTTTGCTGTGAGGGCTCCAAGTATGGAACATAGAAAATGAAGTAAGCACGTATGTCAAAAAGCTAGAATCAAAATAATGTTCCCAAAATGAATGAAAAATGCTTCTGATCACAGAGAAACTAGAAATAATTTACAAAAGTAAGAAATTTACTGTTTTTACTAGGCACCCTAGAAGTTTCTTCTTATAAAAAGGAAAAAAAATAAACCAGAATTAAGCTTTTCAAGAAAATAAAGCTTGTACAAGTAAGTATTTCATGAGAATTACAAATACAACTTTCAAACTATATGTAGTTAAATTCAATCTGGGAAAAATATATTAAAAAGTATATAACATTATTCATTATCAAGGAAATGTAAACAAAAGTAAAGATGATATATTTACACACATCAGTAAAAATGGTTCATGTAAGTATAATGAAACAACCAGTGATGCTAAAATTGTAGTAAGAAATAACCTCATTCACTGTTACTCTCAAATATGGAAAATTTCTGGAGACAATTCAAATATTAAAAAAAATCTATTTTACCCAATGATTTTACCCTTGGCATATATTCCAAAAATATAATATTAATTCTAAAAAGTAAATGAAAAATATTTTTCATTGCAGCGATGTTCAGAATAGAGTCTGGAAATAACCAAATGCCACATCAGCAGTGGATTAAAAGTTTTGCTATTGTCCAGAAAGATGCTATAATTAAGACATTTGCCATATGTGCTTCAGTCCTGAGTGCTATTCCTATCACTCATTTGATCCCCAAAGCACCACTAGGAGTGCATTCAGGAGTAAGACTTAAGGCAATATTGAGTTTGGCTCCAAAATAAAACAAATACTAAAGAATTGTGATGATAAAATAATATACTTATTATATTTAGCTTATACAATGGAATTAAGTCCTTCACTTTGTCACAATTTGGATGGAAATATAGTGTGTCATCTTAAACAACAACAGAAAAAGCAGAAGGAGAAATATCAGAGTATTTGACTCCAATATATATATATATATATGAAAATGTATCCAGTTACAACAGATGCGGTGAGCCAGAATGATAGCTCATTAGTAGGGCTTTTGCCTTGCGTTCACCCGAGCAGAGATGGACCTGAGTTCGATCCCCAACATCCTATATGTTCCTCTGTGACTGCCAGGAGCAATTTCTGAGTGCAGAGCCCCATTATGAAAAATTTTAAATATGTATTTGATGGGAAATTTGAAGAAAATTGTATTACACATGAAAATCATAACAGAGTGCGGTTGATAAAAATAGAAATAATGGCACTAGAAGGACAAGAATTGCCTACGATATGGCTAGCTTGAGTTCCTTTTCAAGTACTTCATATGATTGCCTAAGCCCAAAGAGGTATAAAATATGAGCACTCCTGGAGTGACTCTAAAACAAATAAAAAATATCATAAAGGAACTCTTGTGGTGCATTAAATGTTGAAAACAAATATAGATAAAATGACATAATATGTAAGAGAATCATTAATAAAGTTCATAAACTAGGAGTCAGAATGTTTTGTAACCATTCAGAAATATGTTTGCCAATGACTACATAATATTCAGTAAAATCTCAGAAATTTTAAGATAATTAAAAAAATGACAAATGTCCATTAAAAGTTAAAATAATTATATATATAGTTTTTAATAACTAGTATAGAAAATTTAGTTACCTAAATCATTGTATATATATGAGAAATATTTAAACAGGAAAATAAATACATAGATTGTGTATAATAAAACTAGAAAGAACAATATAAGTACTAGTATCTAATATAACTTTAAAATTGGTATATAGTATTTATTTTCAGTATTTCCGTTCATTCATTTTATCTCAGAAATTATATATTTCAGAGGTGATTATAAAAACCAATCTTTTTAAAAGTTATGTAAATTAGTAAATTTCTGAAACCTTGGAAAATAATTTGACAGAACTTTTTAAAAGAGTTGCAATGTGTGCTAATTGCTTGTTTAAACACAGTGACATGATTATGAGAATGGTTTTTATGAATTTGAAAATGAATTGAAATAAGCTAATATATTTTGTGTTTTCAAAGAACTCACTAAATAGGTTCAACACTGTAATCATGTTGCATCAAGTTATTATTTGACTGCTAAATTTGCCTTAAAAAATCAACAGGACTTCTCAGAATGGTTGAATAGCTGCAGATTTTGTATGTCATAGTGAACATGTCTAAAAGCTTTCTCTCATTATGCAAAAAGTCATGAATAATCAGGTCAAGGCGGTATGCAAAGAAAATTATCAGACTGTGAAACTAAGGGAAGGCCTATTAGGCACATGCTCAACACCTGTTTGCTCGTTTCTCACTTTAAATGGTTTGTCATTCTGTTTATAAAATCTCAGTATACTGAGAATTCTATGAATGAACAAAGTATTTTAAAAACAAGTCCTACTCAACAATAAGGGACATTATAATGACCTTCATAGTACTTTGAAATATACTGACTTGTTTGAAACAGTATTTGTGAGATACTTAAGATGTATAAACATTTTACAAAAACATGCCTAAATATATATAATAAAGCTGCAGGGAAGATAGAACAGTGGGTAGGATGTTTGTTTTACACTGTATAGATACATCTCTGACCCCCATAATAATAGTGACCTCTCATCACTATTGGTATTTCTCTATTAAAAATAAAAGAAAATTAAGAATAAATTTGAAAATAATAAAAAGTTTGAGGTACTTATGGTACTATTCAACTTTAACAAGAACATTTTAATTGAAAAATGATTTACAACATATTAACCATATTATGCTTGTTTAATAGAAGTTCAAGCATAAATATAATTTTATACTGATTTGAATCATGTAGTTTAAGAAAAAACAATATTTTTTAATTTGGCTGTTACAAGTGTATTACAAGCCTATGCAACAAAACAATTTTTGGTTCTTGGATCACACCCGACTGTGCTCAGGAGTTACTCCTAGCTGTTCACTCAGAAATCACTCCTGGCAGGTTCAGGGAACCATATGAGATGCCAGGATCGAACCCAGGTCCATCCCAGGTCAGCAACATGCAAGGCACATGTTCTACCATTGTGCTATCACTCTGGTCCCAAAACAAAAAAATTTTTGCTTTAATTTTATTTTACATATTGGCTGCTTAATATAAAAAATGAAAATTAAATCCTGAAAAAAACTTCCAAAACCATGCTGCAGATTTGAATTTATTTAGAACATTTATTATGTACAAATATTTAGTTACATTACAAATTTTATATATTTTAAACTTCATATAACCACGGTGGCACAGAGGTAGGGCATTTGCCTTGCACATAACTGACCTAGGACTGACCAAGGCTCTATCCCCAGCATCTCATATGGTCCCCCAAAGCCAGGGCTAATTCTGAGCGCAAAGCCAGGAGTTATCCCTTACTTCACTGGGTATGGCCCAAAAGACAAATAAATAAATAAATAAATAAATTTTATACGTTAAATAATAATTATGTTTCATATGTATGGTGATTTGCTATATATTATAGTATATAATCATTTTAAAGCCCAATTATTTTAATTATGAAAAATTCGAAATCTACCTTAAGGTTTATTCTTCATGTTTTCTGCTATTATTAGATATTTAACATTGGTATTTCTAGTTAGAATTTTAAAATAAAATATTATTTTCCTAGTATTTTACATCTCATAAATGTAATTTATAATCCTGGATTAGGGTTTTCTTGTCAGTTCTGTAGCATGATTCTTTAAATGTAAGATTTACACATTTACTATGCCTAAATACTAATAAAGTAATTTGAAAGAAATAGTCATACTTTTAGAATACATAGACTATTACTGGAAGAAAGCATTATCAAAGGCTATTTTTGTGCATTTGAGTCTAACACTATTACTTGCTCTATTACTTGCACATGTGGACAGTGCATTGAATGACATTAGCACAATCAAGCAATAATAAGAAACTATTAATTATACCCTAAGAATATTTTACAAGATTCTGCTATCTTACTCAAGATTACCTGCACAACTAGATGCAAATGGAATATGAACTTATGAGCAAGAGACTGCCCTTATACCTATGCGCAAATTAAGCACCACCTCATGAGTGCTACTCATTTTTTATGCCTTATACTTAAGCTTCTTCAATTAATGCATTCTTTAAAATCCTTGTCCAATCCCTAGGAGACTCACCTTTAGAAGTGCCTATGCCTATGTCTCAAATGTGCACAATCTCTTTAATAAATCTTCCTACTATTATCTATAACAGAAACAACTAATTGAAACAAATAGCTGGATTTCTTTTTTAAGTGCATACTTTCATTATTTTAGCTTATTTATAGTATCCTCTCAAAACCATTTTAGAGAAATGTATCTTCTTGTTCACATTTCTCTATCTTTTCCTTTTTCTTTCTTCCCTCTTTTCCACTTTGTTCCCCACCCCTTCTTTGTTCTTTTTCTTTTCTTTTCTTTTTTTTTTTTTTTTGGTATTTGGTTGTTTGTTTGTTTTTGGATCACACCCAGTAGCGCTCAGGGGTTACTCCTGGCTCTACACTCAGAAATCACTCCTGGCAGGCTCAGGGGACCATATGGGATGATAGGATTTGAACCACTGTCCTTCTGTATGCAAGCAAATGCCCTACCTCCATGCTATCTCTCTGCCCCCCCCCTTTGTTTTTTATCCTATCCTCTGTCTTCTCTCTATCACTTTTCTCTCCCCCTCTCCTCTGCTCTTTTCTTACAGATTTACAACAGCTTTGAAAAAGTGTTTCATCATTCAATATTCCAATTCAAACTCACCAACAGTGTCTGTATCCCTGGACTGATGACCTGAGATTCTCCTAGCTTCCCAATACCATTTTCTTTGAAAATGATATTTTTATTTTATTTTTTACTAAAATTTTACTTATTGTATGGTCTGTATGTTTACAGTAGTGCTTCATGATTATGATGTGCATATTTTTGATTGAAATTAAATTTCAAATCATTTTCTGCATGTGAAAGTGCTAAATCTTATTCTAGCCTAATTTCTATGACTACCTGAAGTTGTGGCTGAGCAAATAAAATGGAATCAGGTACTGTCTGTGGCTACCTTTTGGGATTGGCACACACCATACCTGATAAGGCGTCTAACTTGCAAGCACTAGCCTAAGACGGACCTCGGTTCTATCCCCCAGAGTCCCATATAGTCCCCCCAAGTCAGGGGTGATTTCTGAGCGCACAGCCAAGAGTAATCCCTAAGTGTCAAAAAGATTTGGCCCAAAAAAACAAACCAAAAAAAAAAAAAAAAAAAAAAAGAATATAAACTGGGGCCAAAGAGATAGCACAGAGGGAGGGCGTTTCCTTTGCAAGTGGCTTACCCAGGACTGACCGTGGTTCGAGTTCCGGCATCTCATATGGTCCTCACAGCTTGTCAGAAGCAATTTCTGAGTGCAGAGCCAGGAGTAACCCCTGATCACCAACAGGAGTGACCCAACCCCCCCCCAATGAATATAAACTAACAGATGGAAAGATAATCTCAATATCTTCATTTCACTTTTATATAATTTTTTGACATACTCAAAACTGGAATCTATGGTGCAATATACATTATTTATATCAGAATCCTCGTTTATACATTTGTTAATAATGGCTTTTTTACCAAGTACTTTTTTCTTTGTATAGTCATGAAGTCTTATTTGTTTCATTGCAATAATATTGCTTTATAATATTATGCATATTTAAAGTGTGCATTCCTTATATCTAATAGATACAATATGTACATTATTTCTTTAATCATGAAGGAAGCTTTGTATTCATTTTCAAATCATCTTCTTGACCTGGTCTTTATTGTATGTTGGTATTTTGCTTTGTGCTGGAGAAATGAGATGATAGCTACTAATTTGAGTAATAACAAAAATTTCAGACTCCTTCCTAATTTTTGTCATAGAATATTTGTCAATAAAATTAGAACATACATTTATATGTTTCAGCATTTTTCATACAAAGCATTAATAATAATGCCACATTTTAACATCTAAATACTCATCATATATTATTAATAAAAAGTTGAAAAATATGTGTCATTTAATAATTCCAGAGTATG
Source organism: Suncus etruscus (assembly GCF_024139225.1). Taxonomy (NCBI): domain Eukaryota; kingdom Metazoa; phylum Chordata; class Mammalia; order Eulipotyphla; family Soricidae; genus Suncus; species Suncus etruscus. The sequence goes on from NC_064860.1 coordinate 71,670,606, forward strand.
ACTGTATGAAATATAGAATTTATTTTTTTACGTTTTCTAGAGAAAAGGACTTTCATATAATATAAAGGTAATATACATTGTATATTAATAAATCAGTTCTAGTTTTTAAAACACTGAATTGGCCAGAATACATTGTTACTAGTTATGCCTATACAAATCACCTAAACTTTCTGAACTTCTCTTTCCCCACTTCTAAAACAACTGTTCGTTTGGGGGTTTTACCTGTGATATTAAGGGACTACTCCTAGTTCTGCAATCAGAAATCATTCCTGATAGCTTGGGCTACCGTATGAAATGCTGGAAATCAAACTAGGGTTGGCCATTTGCAAAAGCATTACCCTTGTTCTATCGCTCTAAAACTACTTTTATGTTTTACCTTTTATAATTATTATAATAATTTGTGGTGCAAGGGAGAAAGCATATATGACAGGCATATACTGATTTACAAGTAAAAGTGCCTCTGCAGGACATTCTGCACAGATGATCATTTCTCAGTTTTTGGCAATGCATTCTCATCCTGTAACTCGAATGATATGGCCCAGTAAATACTATTGTTGTTTTAGATATATGCATTCAGTATTTTAAAAAACAATCATAGATATATTAAAATATACAGTGCACTTTATTAAATTAATTTTATTACAGAATTAGAAAGAATATCTTTTTCATGTTGGCATCTAAGTTGCATGTGCAGAATTTATAATATGTTCAATTACATGCATATCAAGTAATTTAGAAATAAAATAGTAAGATAGGAAGTTAGCTGAGATATACCTGATCTGTATGTAAGACAAATCTCAAAGATAAAATTCAAGTGCAAATTTTACTGCTAAAGTTTATGAAGTTTAATATATACATGTATGTGTGTATATACACACACACACCTTGGAAATACTTCAATGAAAGTCAATTTTATTTTATTCAGTATTTTTCTTTCCCACTATAGCTGTTTATCTGTCATGAGTAATTTCTCAAATACAGTTTAAACACAAACTTGACTAAGTATTTGGATAACTTATAGTTGTTAATAGGATTTTTAATGTCTAGATATGATGATTATGTATATTTTTACTAGAATGTGTTAGGCATGTGCCAAGGAAACAAAATAAAAGCTTATCCATGAATTTTTTATTGATGAGATTTTTATTATCACCTTAGCCTTTGTTTTATAAATAAAAGTAAGATATTCTTAAATTACTTTATTAAATTTACTCTTAGTTATTTATAGTATTGATGAGCATTGAATTAACTTTACTTCCATTCAAATTATAAAGTGCTGTCTCCATATTACTAATTACGGTAGGGTAAAATACTTAGACTGCATTTTCTTTAATTTTAACAAATCTCTGTGGAATTTCTTTTAGAAATGAGGTTGACCGCAGGAATGTCAATGGGTTAATGAAAGTAAAAACTGTGGCACCCTGTTTATTTCACATTCACTTTAGGCTTAAAATACTGTCAGGCAGTTAGTCTAGGTCTTGCCTATATGCTTAAAATCCACTATGTGGATGCAAAATGTCAATTATCTGGTTAATTTATCAATTCAGCCAGTCAGTCATGCCCTAACATGCACCTCCTTTCAGTATATATCTTTTTCTGAGCTAACTATAGGCACAGTATAACTTGATTTGTTAATTGCTAACTTTTCCTTTAATTTAGTTCCTACATACTTCAGCTAATAAAAAGCAAAATTATCATATTGATTGTTTAGTGTTGCCTTTTTTCTTTAAAAATAAATCTGAAGGCCAGAGACATAGTAAAATGGGTAGGGTGCCTGTCTTATGTGTGGCCAAACAAGGTTTGTAGTTAGGAAATTTTGTCAGATTTCTGTCTTCAGACATCCTTGTAAGGAATTTGAAATATACAAACAGAAATATAAGTGCATTCCTAAAAAACAACTTAACACCCTACTCTTCATTCTAAGTGACTCACAACTACTCATTCCTGCAAAACAAAATTTGGTCTCCCAAACTACCTTTTCAGTTTCATTATCACATTTTGTTCAGTTTCTTAGAGCTAATCAGCCTGGATAGGTAGGTGTTCTTAAACTAATCTCGACATTTATCTATGCCCATGCCTTTGTGTTCTAAATTATACTTCACAAAGGGATTTCGGTGTTTGTTATTATTAGTTGAGCTATAATTGTAATTACTCTATCATTACAGGTCCATACCATAAGGAAAATCGCTTATTTGTAGTTCACTAGCTAAATTTTAAATTGCTTTTAGTTTGTTGAGAACCATACTTCGAATTGTTTCAAACATCTATTAGTCCAGATCTAAGAAGGTTATGCCTAATGGTGCTAATGGTAGGATATTATGCCAGGGATTGTATCTAGGGGTCCCTGTGAAAAACATGAGTGTCAGTGTCTGAAATGTCTCTACAGACCCCTTTACTATAAATTGTTTTGGATGAATCAATGTTGCCCATTACAGACAAGTAAGCAAACTGTTATTTATAGTGCCTAGAGTAAGAGAATTAAGTAGTTGCTTAAGACCATGTGGCCAGGGGCCGGGCGGTGGCGCTAAAGGTAAGGTGCCTGCCTTGACTGTGCTAGCCTCGGATAGACCGCGGTTCGATCCCCCGGCGTCCCATATGGTCCCCCAAGCCAGGAGCGACTTCTGAGCGCATAGCCAGGAGTAACCCCTGAGCGTCACCGGGTGTGGCCCAAAAACCAAAAAAAAAAAAAAAAAAAAAAAAAAAGACCATGTGGCCAGGATTTATACTTAAATTTCTGACTCAAAAATATGTTATGTCTTTATGTATTTAATGTTTAAGAGGGAACAGATCTCAGGTTTTATTTGAACTCAAATTTATGTCATGATCCATATGTAATGGTGAAGATATGGGAAGGTATTCTACAAAGTGTTGCTCAAATTCCTCTGAACGTCTACTTAGCTTTAAGTGATGCATATAATTTCTGTCAAGATATCTATAATACTATATACAACCACTTGAAAGAGAAATGATAATTGTGATTTATCCATGGAACTTAGTTTCTTCATGTCAGGGACCTTGTGGTAATCATTTTATTTATTATTTTCACATATTTTCTCCAACTACACTCGAGAACTTCTCATGGTTACATGACCAAAGATAGTTCCACTTGATTTTGAATTTCTTGAAAAATCCTTTATCATTACCTATTACATCTTCAAACTTCATAAACAAATCTTTAGCAGAAATATTTGCTTTTGACACATAATTACAAAACTTTTCCCAAGTGGAAAGTAAACATGAGAAAGGTAAGGACTATTATATAAACTTAGTCTTACATATTCATTGGGTTACTTGAAAGGAAACAATAGACAAATAAAGATATTAACTACTTACACAAAATGATAAATACGAACTTTATTTTGCTGGACAAGGCTTCTCAAAGTCTGTGCTTGAATATAGTTTTGAATTATGTAATGTTAGAGCCTAGGGAGAATGAATTCCTATATTTCTTTGTGTTTTGGTTATATCAAATCAAGCCAAGTTTAGGTCAAATCAGCTGAAAAAAAATGGAGGTTTCAAGTGTAGATAAGTCATGCTAAATGTCTCACACAATGAAATAAATATGTTTATCATTCTAAAGTTAGGATCTACTGATTGCATTGAAAACATGAGATACCTCTCAGATATTATCAGAGAACAAAGAACCAAATGACAGAAACAGAAAGACTTTAGTAAGACATGAAGAAATAAGACACTAAAACTTTATTTGACTGTCCAGGCACTTAAAGAACTCCCTTCATCTGAAATGCAAGAGACATTACTATTTGCACCCAACATGCTGTACTAATGTATTTAGTACTTTTTTCAAAAGATTATATACTATCCCTTCATTTAAAATGGCATAAACTTTGCAAATATACATGAGTTGGTTTCATTGGCATTTTTTTTTTTCTGAGAGTTGGTTTTGAACTATATGCAATACAGGAACAAATTTGAAAAGCAATTCAATGGAAAGGAAAGTGGTGTTAGCATAAAAGTTTAAACTATATCTCATTTACCAACTGTTGTTACTCTGCACATTAAATTATATTGTTAAATAAGATTCCTTTTTAATGACCAAAAAGCAGCTAACACATATACAAGCATATACATTAATTCAAAAAATTAGAACATATGTAAAAGCTCTGATTAATTTGTTAAATTAATTTATTTTTAAGTAAAAACTCCATAAAGAAAAGTCATAGTTATTGACTAGAACCAACAGAAAAACCAATAAAATAAGCTTTAAAATGTGTGACCAGGATATTACATTTTATGTAAATACATAAAATTTAGCTCTTTAAATTTCTCATCCCCACAATCACACATATTTTTCCTCCAGAAACTGAAAATATTAAATTTCTACCCGATTACTCAATACTTAGTTTCATATATTTTTAGAAAGTCATTTTAACTTAAGAATTATTTCTCTTTTGAAATATACTCTCTACATCTCTTGACTTCTTTTATCTAACCAAAGAAAGCAATGTTTAATAAAGTCTTATATGCTTCTATGAATTCAATGAAAATTCTGCCTAAATTTTCATATATGTTTTTATTTACTTGATAGATGCAAAAGCCACTTTGTAGACTCAGTACTAGTAAAAGTACCCCAAATCCAGCACTTAAAGAATAGGAATGTATTTACCCGATTAAATACATGATACTTATATATGCAAGCATTTAAGACTTATTTTTTACTTGCAGAATACCAGGTAGCAGCTTGTAGATACATTAATAATTTGCATAAATCCAATTTCAAAATAGAATATTATCTTTAAAATATTTTATATCCTGTGGGAATATATTCTTGTTTGCTTTTTTGTTTGTGGGCACATCTGGCAGTACTCATTGCTTACTCCTGGTCAGCACTTCGAAATCACTTTGGAGAACATAGATTGTGACCAGTCAATCCGTATTAAGTAAATTTGAGGCAAGATCTCTACATCAAATACTGTCAATAGACTCTAATATTTATTATTTTGAGCATAATCATAGAAATATAGCTCAAAAGTTGACATAAAATGTAATATGGAGAAGAAAAAATCAATCATTTAATGTATATGTGTTCTCTTTATCCTATGTTGCAGTGTACAATAAACACTAAATATCTGATATCTCACCTTATACACATCTGACATTAGAATTTGGAAAGAAGTTGGAATGGACAAATGAGAAAAGTAGAGCTTTTAAACCCTTAACAGCTATTTCTTTGTCAATAACTTTGAGATTGTTTCAGAAGCATATGTGAACTGTATTACATGGATGAGGTTTTGCTCGATTTTAAAAGATTCAATTATTTTTGAATGATTATTAATGATACAGATGGTGGTCACTATAGCAGTTCTTTTCCCTACTCTGCATTGTTAAGAATGAGGTATACCCTCAAATAAAATAATTTAAATGTTTTTGCTGTCTATATATTAAAATGACACAGAAACAATTGTATTCCAAAGACTATGACTTTCATTCTCAAGAAGAGTAGCTACTATGTTACTTTATTATTTGTTTTATGTTTTATATTTATATATGATGTGCGTAAGTAGGGGATAGAAAATGGATAACATGGGAATCATATATAATAGTTGTTGTACTGAGGTTGAAATCCTCTGGAAGGACTTCGCCTATTTTCAGCATACTTGACTTCTTTTTTTTTAACTAATTAATTTTTTTCTCTTATTTTGTACCCCAATCTTTTGCTTTTCTTTCCTTCAAACAAAGCCACATAACTTGATTTATCTAGCTCCGCTTCTTAAATAGAGGGGGAGACAGGGGAGGGTACCAGGACCGAACAGATATATGATCACTAACAGTGAGCTGGACAAAGAGGGGACCAACTACTCTAGAAGTCAGGGGGTGATGATGGGGTAAATGGGTTGCAGAAGGGGAACTGGGATGGGGGGAGGGCAAATTTGGTGGTGGGTATTCCCCTGATTCAATGTTGATATGTACCTAAAATACTACTCTGAAAGATATGTAAGCCATTATGATTAAAATAAAAATAAAAATAATTTAAAAAAATAGTTGTTGTAATTGCACTTTTAATTGCAGACTTGTTCATTGCTCCTAAATATTGTGATTTTTCTGCACAATCAATCCACAATAACAAAAGCTTAACTAAATCATATAAAGCATTAGGCTAGTGATTATAAACTAGGCAAGTATATATCTATGGGTAGAATTCTGGACAAAATACCATATTTGATTTGCCAATTTTATTAAATTCTTTTTAAAATTGTTGTTTAGTAATAGATTCATATGGCATATTTTACAGAAATTCTATCTTATGTACTTATTTTTTGCTTTGGAAACACATCTAGCAGTGATCAGGTTTTATTCCCAGCTCTGTGCTCAGGGATTACTCTTAGTGCATTCAGAAAACCATCTGAGTTGCAAGGGATTGAACCAGAGTAGTCTGCAATGCATGGCAAAAATTGTACTTTCTCTCCAAACCCTTGTTTTCCCGAAATTTTGCTCTCAGTTCTTCGATAGAAAGTTCTTTGATTAGAAAATAAACTATCTTATAAAATTATGTCATATAATGATATTGATTGGATCCTATTTACGTTAAAATGGTTGGCTATAGAAATTAATATATGTATATATAATTCACTATTGCAGAGATATGTATTGTAGAAAAAATGATACTCTATGCCTCCCAAATTAGCCACCTGGTTCACTATTGAAAGATGTTTTCAGCACAGTTTTTGAGTAGCTTTAATTTAATCAGTGTCTGGAAAATATCCAGAATCAAGAATCCAGAGGTCAAGATGTGACTTTAGAGAGAAAGCACAAATGAAAGTCAGGTTGTTGGAATAAGAAACAAGCAAATAATTCCACTGGAGGCAAGTGATTTTTAAAGTGGGAATCATAGAAAGAATTTTGTTCTTTCAGTTTATAATATAAATTTTATTAGGCATAAGCAATGAGACAAGAGCTTTCTATATAATAGACCTGGTGGATAAAGGGTAGATGACTATTTTTTCAGACTACATTAAAAGTGTACAACTTCTATTTCTGGAAGTTTTGTTTGATTCTGTTCAGACCCATTGTAGTTACAGCTACTGCTCTCTTTTTCAGAGAATTGATCTTCATGAAATTCTTTTCTATATTTCTCAATATGTAATTGCAAAGAAACATATGCTATATCAAGACATGCAACTTCTAACATGAATTAAGCTTAAGTTTCTAAATGTTATGTAATTAGGAAGGAGGACTATAGAGGAAGGTTCAGGGTAGGATTATAAATATACTTTTATTTTATTTAATATTTGCATATATATTGCCATCTGATTTTTAATACCTACTACCATGTACATTCAAGTGTTTTAGCAGTCAGCAAAAATCTTTGAAAAAGAATTTATTTATATGATAAGACTATAGGAGATAGTTTATAAGTATTTGTGATTTTCTATTATTCACATGTAGTCTCTTTTCCATAATAAAAGTGCCTGACTCACCAAAGATGGTTCAACTGTAGATAAACATAGAATACTATAGAATACTGTACTTTTTAGATGGTGTGCAAATATTCTGCATGACTGGTATTTCTATGCTATTTGATATATTTATCTTCTCTTTTGGGAGTGGTCAAATCTTTTGATATCTTTGATCAAAAAATTCTTTAAATTGTATAATTGAAATCATATTTCTGAACTCATAAAAAGAAACAAATTAAATACATGTGGTTATTAATATCTGATTAATATCTGTATATCTTCTGACATCAATGGGTTGTTGCTGAGGACTTTTTGAAGGTAGAGTGGGTAGGCAGTGCCCAGGTGGTCCAGGGGATGCTTCTCAGACATTTTTTGACTAATTTATCTTGTCCAGTGTGAGGGCATCAAGATGCTCTGCTGCTTCTGTCTATGTTTCTGGCCTACCTACACTTTGGTCATATATCTAAAGGCCTACACTTAGGATTTTTGCAAACATGTGATTCTTGAGATTGAATCTGGGTCAATTTATGATTCTTAACCCCTATATAATCTCTCCAGCACTCTAAAATAGTGTGTCATAAAAATTCATATTCATCTCCTTCAATATTTTTATAGATAACCTACTAGAAAATCTAGTTTTATATCAGATTAAAAAGCATATTCTGGAGCCCGAGAGATAGCACAGCATTAGGGCATTGCCTTTTATGCAGCCAACCCGGGAGGGACCTGCTTCAATTCCCAGCATCCCATTGGTCCCCCAGTCTGCCAGTGGCAATTCATGAGTGCAGAGTCAGGAGTAACCTCTGAGCACCACTAGGTATGATCCAAAAAGCAATCAATCAATCAATCAATATAAATAAAGTTAATAAAAGCATATTCTGTATCATTTCCATGGTATCTGTATATACAATTTACATATACCACAAAATGAATAAAACCTTTACCCTCTGTTACCAATCAGTTATATCTTCTAGGTAATCATAACATATTAACTGAATCTTTACCTTTTCATATTTTACTGTAGATATATCTAAATTTATGTTCCCGAGTTTATTTTTTAGTTAATTTCTGAGATTTTAGATTAGTGGATTAAACCCAATATTTATATTTTTTTCTGTTTTTAGCTTTTAAACAATGCAAAAATTCTGAGTATGACCTTTAAAAATATAGTGATTTTATGTAGCTAGAGGCTTATTATGTTGCTGAAGCAAATGAACAGTATAAAGATTAAGAATTAAAATAAGCAATTGCTAATGTTTTCATACATATTCTCTTCATTTGAATACTTCTAATTGCCTAAATGTTAATATATGTAAATTTTAATTTATACACATTCTCACTAGCCATCTGTAGTTTTTACATGTAGATAGCCCAAATTTTGGATTCGTTAAATTATACACTCTTAAAAATAATTATGCACATTACTGATAAATGGGTAAAGAAACATATTCATCTAATATATATATGTATAAGTGGGCATATATGTATTTAACATCACTCCAGTATATTTTTTTGAGTATAGAAAAGCTTTTAATACCAGAAAAAAATTTATTTTCCCTATATACTTACATAGTACTCCATATTGCTAAATTGGCATCTCATTAATGATATGAAATCAAAGGTTAATGTTTAATGAAGCATTTTTATAAAATCAGATATTTTTGTATGATCAGTAATTAAAAATTTGAGAAATCCATAATTATACTGATTATTTTGATAATATAAAAATTACTTATAAAATGTAGTAACAGTTGTTCACAATTATCTTTGGAAGCTATAAAAAATTAATCTAATCAAGTTTAGAAACTATCATTTATTTTCACTTATAGGAACATTTATGGGTATGTTGTCTATAGAATGCTTTTCTCACAGTATCAATCACACGTTCATTGCCCAAAGGCTTCCATAAGATTATTGGAACTCAGATTGGAAAGTGAAACAAAAGATCTGTATTTGTTGCCAATCAGAGGAATGTGTTTGCAAAACAAGGATAGCATTTATTTTTTTTTCCTCCCCAGTTCTGCAGTACTGTAAGTGTTAAAGCCTGAGAGGTTTAGAAAGCTGCAGTGAATGTGTTAAGACTGTTAATGAAGCTTCTGAATCTAAGGACAAAATTAGCTCTCACACCCACACTGCGCAAAGTACAGCAACTGTCTGATAGAATTGCATCATGACTTTTACCTGGGGACACGGGTATTATATTCAGCTGAATTGATGAAATTGGGAAGACAGATGTGCCCAAAGGACATTTTAAGAAGCTTGTACCTACATAAATTGCTTGTGAAAAATCTCTAAAATTTGAATGAGAAACCAGTGTAAAAGGCATTCTGCTTATAAACTTCATATGCTATATATTATTTAGCATATATTTTAAGGAGTTCAGAATATTTACTGAAGAATATATAGCTGAAGAATATCTAGCTATTTTTCATATAAATTCCATATGTTATCAAGCTCAAGGTATAGTATTTTTTTTTCACATTTTAGAAGATAAGCCCTCATAACTTCAAAAACAAATAAGGGCTATTGATCCTTGATTTTTTTTCTTTTTGCTTTTGCTTTAAAACAGTAAAATCAGGTTTTTCTTGCAATGTGACTAGCGTATAAAGTATTGCATAAAATTAAATAATTGAGACAGTGTAACTATATAGCAAACACTAGAAAGTAAAAACAATGTCAGAGAATGCCCCAAAGAAACAAATTATGCAAAACTTTAGACTCTTAAACCATTAGACTGAGAAATCTATTCTAGTAACCTCAAGTCTTAGAAAAACAGACTTTCTTTTTATGTTAAAGACATGTTTTAAGAAATACATTTATTCACAATTTAATTCTATAAGTTATTGACTATTTTTGTTTTAGAAGGGAGATGCTTTTTATTCTATTTTATTGAATTTACTGTTCTATAAAGCATAAAATAGATATAAAAAATCTACTGACTTGTAATTGTTAGCAGTTAGAAGACATGGCTTTTTCTTCCAATTATTCCCATCGTCTTAAAAAGGTAGATTCTCATGAAATAAGTGTTAGACCTACAGTACAAGAAATTAAAATTTTATAGAAAATCTCATAGCTGAGGAATAACGAGAAACTCGGGTTATGTCCATAGAACTATATAAATTCTATATTAATTTAATGAATAAGTTTAATTTTATTTTAATAGCCTTCAATAAAAATGTCATTTGATGCAGATATGCTGGACTCCACTTGTAATTTATATTTATTGATACTAAAGAAAAAGGTGGTGTGACCAATGAAATCCATAAAAGTAATAGTCCTTTCCACAAGAGGGCATGGTTTTCCATAGAAAATATACAATATATGAAGGTAGAAAATAAATGTCTCTCAGAGATTATCTGTTTTGAATAACCATGCTCTTCTTTTTTTTTTAGATATAATTATTTAGAATCTATTTTCATGTGTACATGAGTAACTATTTATGGCAACTTCCCCTTTCTGATCCCTCCTGAGTCTACTGTCTTCTTTTCTCTTTGACAGTTCCCATATGCAACTCTTTATTTTCCTGTAGTTTATCTTTATATGTTGTTTATACTTTTATGGGTCTTTGAAGAATATAACCTCTTATAAATTACATCCATACTACATGCACTTTTGTCCAATACATATGGTAATTTTCATGAATAATTTTAACGATTTTGAAGTCATCAAGCTATTATCTAATTATTGAAAGGAAATAAAACTATAGAAAATAAAAGTTTGCACAACTTTTTACATCTACTTATTTGAATAACTGAATTGTTTATTTTCAGATTATTTTCAGTTTATATTTTAAACAGTTTTCATACAATTTATAGTAGAAAATTAATTGCTGTTACAGAATAACATCTTAAGAATTGATTTTCTAATGAAGACTTGTTTTACATAGTGCAAAATATGACAAGCTAAAAAAATTTTTAGATGATTTAGTTGTGCTTTTGCACAACTTTAGCTATATGTGGAATTTAAAATTTTAAGTGGCTTCCTTCTTCCTGTATGGGCTATTGTTTCCACATTATTCTCTTTCTTTACATAATAAATATTTAACTTTTATATGTGATAATTACCTAAAAGAAGTTCTTATAATACATTTTCTACATACATATAGCCATTAACATAGGATTAATAGAAACAGAGTCTTGCCAAATATTAGTTAATAAATAGTGCATGAGAAAGTAATTTTTCTAGGAGGATTATACAAGAAAATTACAATAGAAATAGTTGATTTGTAGTCAGTTTAGTGATTGAAATCACCAGCTTCTAATGAACTTGCTTATTAAATCTACACTTTGTTAACCAAAATTTCAGATGTTATAACATTAAAAAATAATAATATTCCAAAATTCAGAATATTGGTAATATATATTGAAAACTTCATTATTGTCCTACTGTGTGAAAACAGTTCCTTTATAATTAATTTCATTATTTCTATATTTTTCATAATTCACTCATGGAGGTTTTTAATTAAATAAGTTAAAGCATTTTTAAAATGAATACGTTACTTTGAACAAAAACAAGTACAGACAAACATCTAGCAAATACATACCTTCATACCATGTACATCATTGTTTTCTCAAGTGATGGTACTGTACATGGAAAATAAACACCAAAAATTGTATAGAATTTTATTCAAAAACACAGAACCTGTCAGTCTTTTTTGTTTTGTTTTGTTTTGTTTTGGGCCACACCCTGTGAAACTCTGGGGTTACTCCTGACTATGCTCTCAGAAATTGCTCCTGGTGTGTGTGGGGGAATCAAACCTAGGTCCATCCTAGGCTAATGCCAGCAAAGCAAACACCTTACCACTTTGCGCCACTGTTCCGGCTCCTGTCTATATATATATATATATATATATATATATATATATATATATATATATATAGATAGAGAGAGAGAGAGAGAGAGAGAGAGAGAGAGAGAGAGAGAGAGAGAGAGAGAGAGAGAGAGAGAGAGGGTTTTTACACTCCAAAATGGTCAAGGGTTACTTCTGGCTCTGCAGGAGCCACACATGGTTACACTCAGAGGTTAACCCTGGTTCTGCACTCAGAAATTACCCCTGACAGGCTCGGGGAAACATATGGGATGCCTGGAATAGAACCCAGGTCCATTACCAGGTTGGTCATGTGCAAGGCAAACACTCTAATGCTGTGCTATGGCTCTGACCCCTGCTCATAGTTTTAAAATATAGTCGGTGCCTCCAATGGTCTAAGACCTCCAATGGTCTGGACCATTGTTTATAAAGTTTGAGAACCCCTATTCTAGATCAATAAGTTATCTACTCAAATATACCTATCCCCAAATTTACTTTTTAAAGCATTTTATCTAAACCGATGAAGTGATGTTAGAATGACTGACAAATATTGGTCCTAGCTAAAATTAAATTTTTAATGCTGCATCATTATTTTTTAGGGGGATGTCAAAATCTCAAACATTCTTCTTTTTTTTTGTTAAGACTGTGCTTGGTAATGTGAGAAAAAAGTTCTATTTGTCAGATCATTCCATTTCCTTACCATTCTGTTTTTGCATAAGAAAAAATAGGTTTACTATCATTTTAATTGTGTATAAATATTTTCAACTCAGAAAATAGCATTATCAGAGTAGTGATATTTTGTAATACCTAGCTTGAATAAATAAATTATTTTAACTTTAAATACACTTTAATGGAAAATACTCTGTTTTTTAGAGTTGACATTCTTTGGATATGCTAATGTTAATAACAATAACTCTTTTAAAAGTTCACACAAGAACAAAAATAGAAATATTTTTGACTTATAATAAAGTTGAAGTGCCCTAGATTTTATGAATTTATCCACTACAATTTTGACTTTATTATATATCTTGAAGATGTTCCATCAGATACCAAGACTTAACCACTTTGGTTAAATGTCCGTAAGTGCTCTAGCTCTTAAAATATTTAGGTAAAATATTCTACTTGCCAAAATGTAGATATTTTATTGCTGTATGTTTCCTTTTATAGATAAAGCCAATATTTTGGTATTAGTTTATCATAAAATCAAAATCTTATTTTTTAATAATGTATATGTTTTTTATAAGGCAAAGATATATTTTTCAAATTTTAAAAAAGTATAAGTTGGGGCCGGGAAGGTGGCGCTAGAGGTAAGGTGTCTGCCTTGCAAGCGCTAGTGTAGGACGGACCTCGGTTCGATCCCCTGGTGTCCCATATGGTCCCCCCAAGCCAGGAGCGATTTCTGAGTGCATAGCCAGGAGTAACCCCTGAGCGTCAAATGGGTGTGACCCAAAACCCAAAAAAAAAAAGTATAAGTCACTTTTTACTTACCTTTTTAATATGTGGTAATTTTTATTATATTTATATGCCAAACAACAGATATAAATAAAAAATGTTAAGTACCTATAGATATATTAGGTAGAATTGTCCTATTGCAGTCAATGAGAAGATATATACTCTCAGTAAGAAAACTGATCTTCTTGATCCCTTATTCATTTAGTAAGTTTTATATAGTCATTGAATAAATACATATATATTTAGTCCTTATCTTACTATCACACACAAATACACTAAATGCATAAAAATGTTCCAGATTATAAAGAAACATCATAATCATTTCCAGTAGTACGTACATCTTTTTATAATTTATTTATAGTTAATTCATTTAATTATAAATTTCTTACACAAAACAAGACAGGTAATCTTTTTTTCAAAACTTCCTTTTGCATTACAATAATGTGGGATTATTTTCTTTGACTATAATAGTGCAGGAAAATTATTTTGGCTATTAACAACTATATGTTGATGACCTTAAATAGATACTTATAAATCCCATGCCCTCAAAGACCTCTGTTTCAGTTTTAAATGGGAATGGTCTAAGGAAATATATTTTCTAATTAGGGTCAGCCAAGCTATTTTGATAATCATCTCAGTGTCTAAAGGTTACGCAGTTACTTCTGACACTTGTATCTTTGAAGAAATTATAGAAAATCCCAGACTGAACATAAGCACAATTTTATTTCATAACAAAGAAACTTTCTACCTATTATATTATTGGTTAAAATATGACAGAGGTTTCCATAGAGTAGTACAACTGAAATATGTGTGTAGAGGGCTTAGATTTAAATGATCAGTTTCATATTTTCTCTTTGAATAAGTATGCGTGGTTTTGTTTACCACTGCATGCATTAGTTTCAGCATGTTTTTTTGCATCAGCACCAAGATTCAAACTTCTACTAGGGAAGGCCTTGATGCTGCTATGGCCCTACTTTACTCCAGTGACTTGGAAATAGCAGCCATTTGCTTTCAGGGCAGATTTTCCTGCCTCACCATCTAATGGTGACATGAAACCAGAATATTCACATGACACCTTGACTTTGCTATAGAATCTATGCAAAACCCAAGATCTCTACTTACAGAAGCCTGACTGCAACAATCTTGACTGAGAATTTTTGGGACCATAAAGACTTTGGCATTAGATAACTTAATATTCTCAGAGCCTGTATTTGGCTTATCGCAGGATGCTTCATGAGTAGGGGTCCTGGAAAGGTATTTTCTTTATATTTTCCTAAACTTTGGCTGCATCTATACCAAAACAAACAAACAAACAAAAATATGTCACCCACTTTTCTTTCTTTTTTTTTTTATCTTTTAGGTAATGTCTCCTACCTTTTTTTTTAATTAAACCTAGGGACATGGATTACTTTGTTTTGCTGTATATTTCTGAGTTTTTCTAAAATTAAAAAAAAAAGAAATGATGAGGACCAGGGACCAAGTGGTCTCAGGTGTATTTGTGGAGAAAAAAAAGAGACAGAACGAAATATTCAAGACAAAACTCAACAACAATAGAATCAAGAAATTCAAACTATAACAATCTAAACTTAAAATGGGCCTGTTATACTGGCAGGCCAGGGGGAAAAAGCTTGGTGGTTTGGATACACTCTGCGAACAGTGGTGGAGGGAGGTTCACACATCTGTCAGAATAGCCCTGATTCATTTTATATCTGAAACCAAACTATGAAGGACCTTGTAGATCACAATGGACTCAATAATAAATTTAAAAAATTAAAAAAGAATGGATAAGTACCTTCTAATAGCAATGCTTATATCATTTAATAAGCCATGAAAAGAATTTACTATGACAACTAGGTCACATTTATTATTTACTTTATTTTCATGTTGCTGTTGCCATTGTTGTTATTATATAAGTTTATGCTCCACAGAAATCTTGATTTCCAGTACTCTGATAACTGAGCCAATTGAAATTCCAGAGGAATCAGCAGCCTCGAGACATGTCTACCATTCATCTCTCTAGATTCTCTATGCTTTATCCCTGTATCAAGTCAGATCATCAGAATGGTACATTCACGCACTGTATTACTTTAGCCCCCTTCACAAATGCTTCACAGAACTAAGATTTGGAATCATGCCCTTGGCTTCTTATCAGAGGTCAGAGAGAGAAATGGTCATCTGCAGACTTCTTCTGCTCTGTGTAAAACTGCTACAGAAGATATTGTCCATTTTAGCGTTTTATTTCTCTTAGACAAAGACTGTTGCAATAAATTTTCCTTAGAGCTATGTCTAATGATTTTAGTATATCTTCTCTTTTGTTTTAAAGGACCTCATTCTTTTGAGAATCTGAAAAGACTAATAGTAAATAGAAGATTCTTTCAAACACATACAGTTCTGAAAAATGTTTTCTATCTTCATCATCAGAAAAGAGTGAAAACCAGTACATTTATTTTCCCTTTTCCATTTTAATGGTAAAATGTTCCTTTGCTTGAGAAAATTCACATGTAAAAAGCTAATGTCTGAGAGAGACAAAGGCACCATAATGCTGCTGATGAAAATTTCAAAGCATGGACTTTTTGGAAAGCAGAGAGCTTTAGTGTTGATATCAAGATGGATGACATAAACCTGAGGTTACAAACTGACCTAATTTTGACTGCTGTTTGGTTAGTACAGTTCTCTAAAGGCATTCTTTGGGGGCAGGTGTTAGCTATGATACTAGTATTGGTTCACTTATTGTCTTACTCAAGACCAGGGATCTCAAACTCAATTTACCTGGGGGCCGCAGGAGGCAAAGTCAGGGTGATCCTTGAGTGCAAAGTCAGTAGTAAGACTTGAACACTGGAGGGTATGACCCAAACAACTAAAACAAAACAAAACAAAAAAGATTCCTCTAGTGCGGGGCCACAAAATGTACGGAGGGCTGCAAACGGCCCGCGGGCTGCCAAGACCTTTTATCTATTAATTCATCCCTATAATGAAGCTCTTTTCAGAAAGAGTAGCTTTGTCTGTAATAGTTCAAGTCAAAATGCTTTAGGTAGAAGAGTTCCTTGCATATTTACAAAAAAATTTCAAATAATGTACGGAAAGCTAAAGTAAGCATTGGGCAACAGTCTTGAACCACCATTGGTGATTCTATTCCATTTACTTTCTAAAATAAACAGCCTGTTTATGTTAACTTGAGTATCAGTACCTAATGATGGTTTTCTTCTCATAGGATGAATGGATGCTCAAAACTATTAATGGCACCATTTTTTTAATCAAGGATTTTTTTTCTCCAAGATAAAAGGATAGAGGGGAATGAAGAAATAAAATTACCTTGAGTGAGTTTCTGTGTGTGTATGTCTATGTATGTGTGCTTGTGTAGTCTCATCATATTTGAAATAAGATTCTCACATGAGAGTATAATGAGTGTATGAAAAAAGTGATTCTTTTTATGTTGTGCTGAAGACAAGTCATATAAATATATGACTAATTTGCAATTACAAAACACTGTAAAGGAATTAACTTGAACTGTTGATGGGTAAGAATATCCTGAAGAAAATTGGTCAGTGTCAGTTGGCCAAACATTTTCTAATTAAAGTAGACATGAATAAGTTAGCTCAGAAAACTTTAAGACATATTTATTATTAGATGCTTATAATAAAATATCAGAACTAACTGGGCTCTTAATAATTGATAAATATGAAAATATTACTTTTGTAGACCAGATATGAAAAGTGTGTTTTGTTTTTATGGTCATATTTGTCTTGTTTCCGTAGTATTTACCAAAAACTGGAAATAACCAACATGCATATTTTGGTTCAAATATGTTGGCCATGTAATATTTTTCAATTTAAGATAATCATTTAAAGCAAAATATTGTGGAAAGATCTAGGTTATGAAAAATCTCACAAAACAACAAAAAGAATATAAATAATAATCTAACGATTTCCCCTCCAAGAAAAAGTTCAGACTAAATGGCTTTAACAGAAATGAAATCAAAATAAATCTCTCAACAATAAATTGTTGTGGATTTATAAAATAATAAATGTTTTACAAACGTTACTATGTGCTTGAGCTCATCACTTTAGGCAATATTTTAGCATTATACTCCATCAGAGTGAGCATCATGATATTTTCCTCAGCAGAGGGCATGAATAATGTTCTGGTGTTTATTCTGATTCTAAAAAGTTTTTCTTTATATTCAATCACTCATATATTAGTTTACTTAATAGTTGTGTTATAAAATCAGTGTCTCTCATCTTTAACTTAAAAAAAATAATGATCCTATCTGCGATTTTGAACATTTTAATTGGTATTGCATTGTTAAGATACTAATAGATTACTGAAGTGCCTTACAAGAAAGACATGTTTTTTCTAGTTATTAATGGTATATGACTCATTTGTCATAGTCTAAAAGACTAATAAAGTGATTGTAATGAATTCAGTTAAATATCATTTTGTATGCATATATAAAATTTTGTTATTTATGTGATAAAAATTTGTTGACAATTTAAATAGTTGTTTCTATCTAGATGTGTGGAATAATCATGTCTGCTGATAAAGTAACATAATGCAGCTTTAGATGTTTTATCCAGAAAAATGGGTATGTGGCATGATGTGGCATGCTTAACCATCATCATTTTACTTTTTATTAAACATTTATAAGAATGTATTTTAAAGGGGCCGGCGCAGTGGTGCCAGAGGTAAGGTGTCTGCCTTGCCCGTGCTAGCCTAGGACAGACCGCGGTTCGATCCCCCGGTGTCCCATATGGTCCCCAAAGCCTGGAGCGACTTCTGAGCGCATAGCCAGGAGTTACTCGTGAGCATCACCGGGTGTGGACCAAAGCCAAAAAAAAGAATGTATTTTAAAAGCACAAACTTATATTTGAAATGAATAAATTCATTTCTGGTGAATATTAATAGTAAAAATACATGGGTATTAATCAAATTTACTTTGTTAATGCCAACTAAAAAATACAAGTTTGGATTTGTGAGATTACTAAAAAGTTAAACAAGAATTGATTTTTCAAACACTCAATAATGAATCAATTTATAACAAATATTTCAAAAGAAATAAAATAGATTATAAGAATGCATACTGACTATAAAACCTCAGGATATTATTAATAAACATTGTCTCGATCTTAAAATTTAGGTAGATGTAAATCTAATACAAAATAATATGTATTTAGAATTAATTTAGTTTCAATACAGAGTTCTATGGAGAGAAATTATGAAATTATGCCAACTGTGCATTCCCCTTGCTAAATTTGCTCCCAGAGGCAAATTTTAACTAAATTTTACAGCAGGAAAGAAAGTTCAAGGCTAAACAGCACCATACCAGTTTCTGAAATAGGAAGCAGCTAATGACCCAAACAGTTCATATTAATAATTAAGTGCTGACTGCCCTATGAATTGCTACCCATGTGCTAATGAGGAGAGCCTTCTTTTCTCTAGGCAAGAAGCTCTCTGTGATGGTTCTAATATTTTTAAAAATTGGTGGATATTTATAGAGAAAACACAATGTTTACTACCTGTTACTATACATTGATTGATACATATGGAATTTATAGACAATCTAGTTATATTGGCAGAGTTAGAATTAAGTTTTATTTAACTCACTTTACAAGCATTTTCAAAGCAAAATTTTAAGTTTCTAAAATGTTAAGAGGCTTGTACTTTGTCACAAAAGTTCTAAGATCTTTTATTTCGCTTTTATTTTTCTACACTTTCCTTTGGTTGAAGTATGAGACACACCTGGAGGTGCTCAGGATTACCTTCTGGGTGATTGTATTGATACTAAGGATCAAACTAAGCTTTCTGGGAGTTGAAAAGTTGTTTATTTACAGGAAGTAAAATAGTTGTATGGGGATGGGGAGAAAGAAGGAAGGAGGTGCAGACTGAGAATAACACATTCAAGAGAGACTCCCCTTATTCAGAGAGAAGAGGGCTGAAAAGGCTAGCGCTTGCAAGGCAGATGTCATTCATACCTCTTGCACCACGGCTCTGGCCCCTTAAATTAAACATCTCAAGATAAGATATGAGCAAAACTCCAAGATAGCAAATGTGCCTGTTTTATCTGCTCTTAAAAGAGACAACTAAATCCAAAAATGGGGCAGATAGATGACAGCTCACCAGACTGAGTGAGGGACTACAGGAGTGACCCTTGAGCACAGAGAAACCCAGTACTTCTGGTGGCCCAAAAATCCAATAAACAAACAAAGAAAACATTCCTTGTGAATAGCAAAGCTTTAATTCACAGTTTTAGCAAATTTGAGGTTTCAGTGAGAACTCTGTTAGTCTGCAATCTTTAGTGAAACAGATGGTATTTACTATAAAGGCATGCAATAGTGGCCGCTTACCAAACTGGCTCAAATCAATATACAACTGCAATCAATGGGTGAATGAAAAGCATTTTAATGACCTCATGACTAACCCCACTTTCTGTTCACAAAACCCCATGACAATTTGTTAGAATTAATCCTTCAGGAGTCAGAGAATGACAAGGTGTTTTTATTTTCTTAATCTCTTCTAGTAATATTACTTTCATGATAATTGGCTACAAGAACTTGAAAAGAGATTTTATCTTTGTGTGTCTCTCCTTTCTGTTTATTTTCTGTTTTTACATGATTATCTTTATCTTACTAGCACACTGTTCATAGATAACAAATGGTGTCTGATCATTAGTAGTAGGTCTCTTTTCATATTATTTCAGTATTAATGTGCTTACAGAACTACATTTTCCTATTAAATTCTTAGGAATACTATTTGTAATGGTCAAGATCTGGAATTTGAAATGCCATCAACATATACGTGGATTAAAATAGTATGGATATTGCTGAGTAGATTACTTCTCAGCTATCAGAAAATAATTAAGTTTCATCTTTTGCTGAAACATGAGTAGAACAGTGAAAAATAACTTAGAAAAGAAAAATACCATTTTTGTTTTGCTTTTTTTTATTTTTTATTTTTTATTTTTTTTTTTGCTTTTTGGGCCACACCTGGTGATGATCAGGGCTACTCCTGACTATGCACTCATTAATTGCTCCTGGCTTAGGGGACCATATGGGATGCCAGGGAATCGTATCTCAGTCCATCCTAGGTTAGTGCATGCAAGGCAACACCCTACAACTTATGCCACTGCTCTGTCCCCAAACACCAAGTGTTTTAAATATAAGTGGCAAAGAAAGAAAAAAAAAAAGATGAGTAAATTTCTAAGCAAAACAAACTGAAAGAATTTAGATTGCTAAAGTGTAAGATGGGTTAGTGAATACAAGAGAAAAGTACTACTAAACAGTGATAAATGGATGCAAAGTGGCACTGGCACTAAGGAGGTATGATACACAAACATTATGAATCATACCCTAAAATATAAATTATATTTATTTAATGTATTACCTCTATAAATTCAAATACAAAGATTTTAATTTGTATTTCCATTTTATGGATTTGAACATTTTAAACTATTAAATTAATCCTGAATATAAAATTAATAGGATTTCAATTATAAATCTTTTCATTTTATAAGTGCAGCTTTAAAACTCACCATTCTTGTCTATTTAACGTAGGAAGGACACAATACCTATGATTGATACCCATGATTGTTGTAATAAAGATAATATTTAGGAAGTATAAACTGATAAATGCAGATGTTATATTTATATGAGTTTATATTATATAACATACACTGTTATATATAGCTAAAGGGAGGATATTACATTATGTCCTCTGGTGATTAGTGGACATATTATAATATTATACTTTATAATATGTATTAGGAATACATTATATAGCATATAATATATATGTATATATTAATATACAGCAGATAATATACAGGAGATAATACTGGCTCTGTGCTCAAGAGTAATCCCTTTCAGTGCTTAGGGAATCATATACAGTGACTGATTGAATTGGGTCAGCTGCATTCAAGGTGACAGGTCAGTTGCTTTCTTTGCTTCTGTTGAATTTATTGTGTCCAACCTATAAGATATATGTATACTATTTTAGTAGCCCTATCTGAATGCTGCTTTATATTGAATAAATGTCATGCAGGTTTTGATAAGCTTTATTTTTTATTCATGCTATAGGAAATATTTGAATAGAAAGATTTAAACCTAGTGGCAGGGTATTGCCCCTTTCAAAATTTTAAGCAGTGTTAGCACACGTGTGTTTTCAGTACATGTATTGGTATCTTGTATGCATGCATGTTGTATGCATCCCACATCCTGACATGAATATTTTATACTTGAATTTTGGGATGAATACAGGGCCACCCCACTTTGTCTGTAAAGAAGCCCAAACTCTCTCTTGCTTGAATTGTTTCAAAAGGGAAGTCTGGTTTGTTTCTTATGTCCCTTCCTTTGTATTTAAGGGTTTTTCTCTCCCTTATTACTTTAAAGAATTCAACTTTCTCTTTGCCAGTTGGATTACTATATGTCTTGGGGTTAGGGTCTATTTTATTAGTGACTCTTTTTACCTCCTGGATTTGCACAGGTGTATTTTTTCCAGAGGTTGGGAAAATTCTCTGCTATTAATTCCCTCACTATTTGTTCTTCTCCTTTCCCTTTTTCCTCCCATTCTGGTATTCCTACAAGTCATAAGTTATTTCTTTATCTTTGTTCATTAGGTATCTAACTTTTTTCTTCCAATGTTTCATCTCTTGCTTTCTTATTGACTACTTTGTCATTGTTGTTTTGTAGTTTTTCCTTAAGTTCCTCTATGCGTTCTTCTGTGTAATTCTGTTATTATGGCTTGCTAACATGTTTTGTATTTCCCCTAATTCCAATTGTATGGATTCTTTCATCTTTTGTAAAAGTTCTTCTTTGAGTTGTTCATCTATAGATTTCTTAATCTCGCGGGTTAGTGATTCTTTGATTTCCATGACGCTTTTAGGTTCTCATCTATTGAGCTTGTGCATTTTGGTGGACTTGGAAACTTGATAGCACTATTCTCCAGCTGTTAGTGTCTTCCTTAGTTTACCCATATTTCTTCATATCTAGTGTTTTTGAATGGTTTGTTTCTTATGTCCCTTCCTTTGTATTTAAGGGTTTTTCTCTCCCTTATTACTTTAAAGAATTCAACTTTCTCTTTGCCAGTTGGATTACTATATGTCTTGGGGTTAGGGTCTATTTTGAATGTTGAGTTTTCTGGTTGTTTAACAAAGTGGTCTGCTCTACTGGTTGTACTAGAAGTGCTTGAAGGTATATTCGATTTAGTTTATTTTTCCTTAGCCAGATGGCTTGTCTAAATATGATAGGGATTTTACAAGTTGTTTCAGTGTTTTTGCTATTCTTTTTTATTGGCTGTGGGTTATCTGAGGCAATTGGATGTTGGCTATGAGCTGACTAGACCTATATAGCATAAGTTAGATTATCTTCGCGTGAACGCGTGGGGAGTTCCAAACCTCTCCCGAGAGGCAGGCAGCCCGAGGTGGGGGTGGAAGTGAGGTGTGCCAGGTCTGGGGTCCCACGATATGGGCTCAAACTATCTCTTGTGAACATTGCTCTCTTTATCCTCACCTTCATCACTTCCTTACAACTTCCAAATAAAATTTGTTGTTACTTCCAAAAAATTTTAATAGTTTCATTCCTCGACTCTTCTAGTTTCTTGCAGGCATAACTTTATGATAGTGAATATTTGTCACGTGTTTTTTTTTTTAATTTTTAAACCTTCTTTATTGGTTTGGGGCCACATCCAGCGGCGCTCAGGAGTTACTCCTGACTGCACTCAGTAATCACCCCTGGCAGGCTAGGATGACATGAGATAGCAGTAAATGAACCAGGTCCTTCAGTGTTCAGCCACATGCAAAACAAATACCCAACACCTGTGCTAGCTCTCCTACCCCATATGATATCTTCTATTCATTTTTTTTCTGAGAATATCTCTCATAAAAGAGAAGCCCTTTTAAGTTAGGGTCTGTCTGTCCATATCCATTTAAATTTCATCTTGAACAGTCATATTTTCTGTGATCCTATATCAAATTTAGGTAACATTCTAAGGTACTGGAGATTTTATAGAAATAAGGAACTTATAACAACTGCTATGAGAATCACAAAATAAATATAAATTTAAAGAATTAATGTAAAGCCCATAATAAATAGACCAAAGTGTATAAAGTGAAAAGAAAAATAAACATTGTGAAATGTAGCAAGTTTTTAAGATGTGCTTAAATTTTTTGATCATCAAATTTTCTACTCAACTGGTAAGATTTTATACCTTTGTGGTTTAAAATGAATAGTTTAAAATTCTTTAAATTTTAAATATTAGAAGTAATTTTTAATATTAAATGAGAACATTGAGATGCTATGCACATAGTTATTAAGCATGAAAACAAAATACCAATATTATTTAAGATCAGAATTCCTCTCTTTAGTTTCTATAAATTTAAAAACATATTAATTCACTAGCAAATACTTCCCTAAATAAACTTGTAGTACACAAGGTTATTTATTTTAAATTTATTTTTTAAAGCACCATGATTTATGAACTTTTCATAGTTAAATTTTAGACATACATTGATCCCACACCAGTCTTACAAGAAGTATCAATTCCAATCTTCCCAAGTTCCTTCCTTACCTACCATTAACAACTTTTTACCTTTATAGGCATATTGTGAAGTTTGATTGATAAAGTTTGGGTCTCATGATTTCAGTGTTGTTAGCGCTGTCATTTGGATATTTGGCTCTGTCTTTCCTTAGTATCATCAGTATTCCTGAATCTCCTTGACTCCTTCCCTCCAGTGTAGGCTATATTTTCCTTACCCTATGAAGACAAATGTACATGTAGATGTTATTGAGGACATTCCAAACTGGAGTTCTGTAAAAGAAATAATTACTCACATGATCATTTTTACCTAATTAGAAAGGTTGAAGAAAGGAGTATGCTAGCAATAATTCATCTTATATTTTTTAATAACCCTACTTATGTCAGCTAACTTGATATAAACTAAAAAGTAACATGTGAATTCTATATGACTCTATAAAAAGGTAGTTGTTATGGAATCAATTTTCTTTAAAATCTATGTACTAAATTCCTTTATTAACTTAGCTAGGAAAATCTAGTATTTTAAATGTATATATATGCTATTTACAGTGATGTTCATTGTAGTATGTCTTGCTTAAATATAAATTTTGAATCTAATTAAGCTATAAAATATTAGCACCTGAAATATTATCAGGTTAGTTGCAGAGGTTCATTAATTCTCTGTTTATTATGCAAATGAAATGAAGAGTTGGCTAAGTGCTGTTTGTGAATATAAGATTCCACTGTTTTATTCTTACTGTGTCTTCATCTAGCTTTAAAAAATATATTATGATATATTTTTGAGTGTTTTATGTAACATTTATTAATTAAGTTTTCCCCTTCTGTTTCTGTTATCAAATTTATTTCTAGTTAATGGTGTTCTATGCTGCATTGCTCTATATTTATAATGAAACACCTTTTCTTATTTAATTCATTTGATTTAAAATGATTCACCAGAAATATCACATTTTAGATCATATATGAATTAAAGTAGGGCAAAGAAACTTCTGGTAACATAAAGAACTGAGTTGACATGTACAGGCTACCATTCACTTAATTAGATAAGTTATGTAAAATAAAGTAATAGCAACTATAGCCAGTTATTATAGATATCAATCTCAAAAATACAGAGAGAAATTCCTAAATGACTGTAAGGAACAAACAATGAATATCTGGTATAAACTAAAGTCCCAGGTCTAAAGATTGTGTTTAACTAATAGGTCTAAAATGTAGTTTTTATAGAATGGGTGTTTATCAACTGAAGTGTTTATATATTTTATTTTAATTTAGCTTTAAATATAGGGGCCACACTCAGCATTGCGACACAAGTGACTGCTAGCAGAGCTCTATAGGTCTCTAGCTTTGGTCAAAGCTAGTAATGGGTGTCTGGCATAGTTATGTATGAAGTCACCCAGGAAATACCTACTGATTTTCAGGGAATTCTAAAGAGTCCACAATTAACCTTAGGATTATGCACATGCTAGGTATACCAACTCTAACACTTGACTTACCTTCCTTGCTTTGACTAAAGTTTTGATATCAAAATAGTTACAGGTAGCGGGGTTTTGCACTGATCATCAATGATGCAATAAAAAAACATGATACAAATTTGAAGAGTTCAAAATATATTCTTGCCTTTAAAAACAAAACAAGAATAGTTTTTTTTTTAATGTTATAGCCTATTAAGTACTAAAAGCGAAAATCAAAAACAAGTGTATTACCTTCATGGAGAAAAATGGCTTCTCAGGGGATATAACAGATATATTTTTTAAAGAACACCAAATTTTTTCCCAAAATTATATAAGTAAATATATACTAAAATGCTATTTGTAAATTTCTAGATGTATACAAATGGCTATTTTCTGTAAGAGATAATCAAGAAAAGATAGCGTGACAAAATTACAAAATTACAAAATGCTGTTTAAATATAAGAAAAGCTGAAATGAATTTTGTCTTACTATGAATCAAAATGAGAAGATACGCCAATTGAATTAAGTAATGAGAAGTATACCTGGTCTTCTAAGTCTACATGATATATAAGGATATGAACTAAGGAAATAGACTTTGTTTAAAAAACCAGACATTTAAAACTTAAAAATAATATGTAATATAATTTTATATTGTATTTTATTTAATTAAATAAATAATAGCATTTACTTGTTAAAGTATCAACTTAGAGTTCTTCAAATTACATGATTAAACTCTAATTCTTTTTAAATAGTATTTTATGAAATAAAATTTTAAAAAGAACACTTCATATATTTTATCTTACTAGCTTACAAGTGAAAGAAAAATTTAAAATGAAGACAAACTTGGCTAGAAACATATTACAAACATTAAAAAACATAAAAAACATAAAAAACATTATAAATATATAAAAACCTAGAAATTATGACAAATCAGTTATAGCTTCACATTTATTATATAAGCTCTTGTTTTATCTTTATTTCATCAGCCTACTAAAATAAATATTATTCATATCTTTCTATTCATGCCAGTAAATGTTATTTAATTTAAAATTTGATAACATTTATATTTATACAATAAATACTTAGCAGAGTTATATTCAAGGAAGAAAAAAGGTAGTAGTACTCCAGTAGTCATACTATTGTCTGGGGACTGTTTTGATTAACTTTATTCAAGGTCAATGGTGCTTCTTTATCTAGTAGTAGAGGTTAGGAAAGCTAACCAAAAATTATACAATGTCATATTGCACGGGAGTCTTCCACAAAATGAAAGATACAATAGTTAATTGAAATAGTCCCAAGGCTAAGAAAACATGTCTTAGAATATTTTGAATATGAACTTTGAATAGAAAGTTAATACAATGGATAGGGTGATTGTTTTGCATGTATGTAGACAACCTGTGTTCAATTTTAAGTATGGGTTGATCTCTATACACATGGCCCAAAAATAACCCTCAGAAAATATTTTAATCAAGCACTTACTATATTCTTGAAACTCACTAGCATTTCATAGATACTTGGTAGTTGACAAATAACTCAATCACCACCAAGTTTTCTTGTACCAGGAGATCCCCATGGCTTGATTTATCTAATGTCCTGAGACCTCTAACATCAGATTTTATAAGGAGAAAATCTTGGCTTAGAAAATACATTAGAGATCAACATCATCACATTGATCACACTAATTTCACAATCATGTATGAATTTATATTGAGATAAAATAATAAAATTATAGGCATAAGTCCTTTTAAGTATTAGTGCCGTAATTTTGTCATTGTCAGCAAATCCACAGAAATGCAATTTTCTCTAATGCTGATAAGGCAATTTTTTTCTGTATCTTCCTTCTGAGGCCTACTTCATTTATTTTTAATTCATAATACTTTCCAGGTTCTTATCACATTGATTACTATATTTCAGATAACCAGTTATCATGGTTCACATCTTTAAAAGGAAGTATATTAAAAATGAAAATAGAATTTCCCATAGTGGTGATTTATTATAGTTTGATTGCTTTATAAATTCCACCAGTGTCTGCTAAACTGCCATTATGTTTGTGAATTTTGAAAATAGTAGTAGCATAACTTTTATCTTAAGAATCTTTAAAGAAAAAACAAACCAGGATTATTCAAAAATATATTCATACTTTATTTGTTTTATTCTTTTGTTTGTTTTTGTTTTTTCAGAACACACCCATTTGTTGCTCAGGGGTTACTCCTGGCTAAGTGCTCAGAAATTGCCCCTGGCTTGGGGGGACCATATGGGACACTAGGGGATCGAACCGCGGTCCTTCCTTGGCTAGCACTTGCAAGGCAGACACCTTACCTCTAGTGCCACCTCACTGGCCCCATATTCATACTTTATTTCTAAAATTATAGATGAATAATTTGCTGGTAAAATTTTAGATAACTTTATTTAAATATTACTAGAGAGAAACTATATTGTTTTCAATTTAATTTTCCATATCCTTTCCCCCAAATAATAAAAAAATGATTTAACATTATTAATTTTCATAAATTGACTTATGAAGTCCAGTCTTTGATCACATATTGTATGAATAAAAATATTGTTTTTAAGAATTAGAAGGAAAGGAAGCCAAAGGAATACACAGCATAATAAATAAACTTAAATAAAATATGAAAATATAAATTAGTTATTTTATTGTATAAGGACAAAGTAATTATTTAATAACTAATTTGTTTTTGTACTTCAGAGGGAACAACAAAGAATAGTATTCTTATTTAGTATTGTCTAGAATAATTGTTCATATTTATTTCAAATGTATCATTTTATAAAGTAGAATCATAAGGTCAATTTTTCCCATTCATGATGATTCCAATTTACAGATAATCCAAAGCTTTGTTTTTAAGCTCTGCCCTTGAACACAAATCAAATGCAAAGGAATGTTATTTAATTCACAGCCTATAATGTTTCTTGCAAGGAGTCTACACTTTTGGTGAAAAGTGTTTCATTTTTACCTGTTGGCAGTCTGATGATACAAACTATTTGCTCATGTTTCAATCCCTTGCCTTTGCAATACAACTAGGATCAGAAAATTGTTAGTGAAATTCTCCATTCTAAACGTGTAAATAGATAATATTCAAAATTAATAAGGGAATATTCTATTTGGGATTTGTTCTACTAATGACATCTTCAGTTATTATTGTTGTATTTACTTCTTCTTAGAAAAAAAACAAAAACAAAAACTTCTGGGGCCGGAGCGGTGGTGCAAACGGTAAGGTGTCCATCTTGCCTGAGCTAGCCTAGGACAGACCGCCTTTATATCCCCTTGCGTCCCATATGATCCCCCAAGCCAAGAGCGATTTCAAAGTGCATAGCCAGGAGTAACCCCTGAGCATCACAGGTGTGACCCCAAAACAAAACAAAACAAAATAAAAAAAAATATACAAAAACCTTGATCACTGAGACTCATTCTTAGGATGCTAATTTCCAGGTGATGTTTCTATTCGGATAAGGAGAAAATGAACTTTCCTTTCCAACATGAATTTACATAAAAGTTTGATAAGTATTAAATTTTCAGACTCCTTCCCTATAGACTAAACTTGAAACATAGAGATTAAGTCTTTATCTTTGCTTTTAGAAACTCTGAATTCAAAGGCATTTGCCTTCATTACCTCTCATTCTGATAAAAAGTCACTATTTGGTCTTCAAGTTTATCAATATATACATCCCATTTAACACATAGAACAATTTAGATAAAAGATTTCTTCTTCTAGACCCTTTAGCTCTCAGATCCTGTTTTCCTATAGGACACATACCTTGCAAAATTGTTTCTATGTGCTGTATTCATAACCTCATTTGTTACTTATTCTAAAATCAGATGCTATTTCTGCCAGTGATGCAATTTTTGCTTTTTATTTACTTTGATGCTATACCCTGTGGTCTAGGAAGTTTACTTCTTAGTAATCCCAGAGCTTTCTGCTTAGAGATCAATTGGAAAGTGGCTGGCCACAGTATGTTGCCTGTGACTAAAAACCTGTTGTTTGGAGCAAGGCAAGTACCTTAACTGGTGTCCTATTTTGATTTATGAATACTGAATATATATTTTTATTCATTGTCCTGAAGTATCTAGCACAAAGCTTTGGAAATCCTGAGTATTTATTAAGTGGTAAATGCAAAAGTAGAAATTTTATTGTTTATATATAATATATAATTTTTTTTTGTTTGTTTGTTTTTGGGCCACACCCATTTGACGCTCAGGGGTTACTCCTGGCTATGCGCTCAGAAATCGCCCCTGGCTTGGGGGGACCATATGGGACGCCGGGGGATCGAACCGCGGTCCTTCCTTGGCTAGCGCTTGCAAGGCAGACACCTTACCTCCAGCGCCACCTATATAGCTAAGATTTAAATATATCTTAAATATATATTTTTAAGATTTATCCAAGGCATGGGAATTACATCCCTTTCAGATGCAAATACAGACTTTTAATTGAGGAAAACAGAAGACCCACTCAGAGATGGGTGGACTTCTCCAGGAAATAGGCTACCTGAGAATCTGAAGGTCATGCATAATAGGAATCTGAAAGAACAATTAAGAGTCCAAGCTCTTCCTTTGACAAAACCCAGGTTAATTTTCATTGTGCAGAGAATTCCAGGCCAAGATATTATTATAAAACTATTTAAAACTATATTGCTTCAATAAAATATTTAAACACCTTGATTTATAATGCTGTTTACAGTAGAATTTAGGCATATCATTTTTGCAGCAATAAGCCCACCAGATAAGCTAATCCCTCCTCCAATGTTTCCAGATTTGTTATTTACAGTAATACTCATCTTATGGTGGGATGTGTAAAGGAATCTGGGACTTTATTGAAGGGCAATTAATACTCAGAATGGTACACTGTATGCTAGAACAGCTTCATAAATCATGATGTCTATATTTAAAAATATATAGGGAGATATTTTAAATGTATTGAATCATAAGTGATTTCATACCAGTGAAGTTACTGTTGAAGGACAAATATAGTTTTAAGAGAAATCAAGTCACTGGAAAGTTGGAACTTTTAGTGTGTCTCCAATCTACAGAATGTGAAGAGTGATGAAAGAATGGGTTTTTAATCAAAGATCAATGATTTAGTCAACCTCAAATACATAATTAACATCCATTAAAACAGTGAAGGGTAGTGGAGAACTTTTGCGTTGATGGAATGCTCAAAGGGTGATGATCTTAAATGGTCTACTTTCCTAATTGTTGTTTCTCTATTTGGTTGTTGTGAGTTAGACCCCTGTTAACAACTTGTAATTGTAAGTGAATGAACTCAATTCTGTGAACTCTTTTAGAATATTATGCAACCAAAACAGGAAGTCATGGCAAAATTCCCTTTTGCAGCTAAGTGCTGAAATCCAGACATTTCAGGCTTCCATTTGACAATGAAATGGCATGCAGTCTAGAAAAAGTGTTTTTTCTTAATAGCATCTATGCTCTCGGTAGTTTCTGCAAATATTGAATTGTAGGACACACAGTTTTTACTGAAATGTTAGTTTGTATTATAAATAAAATTCTATGTATTTCATGTCAGAATTTTATGATTAGAGACAGAAAATATTTCCTTTAAGATTGAATTTTCCTTTTTTACCCTTCTCTGTGAACTTTAAATATTCTAATAAATATGCTAAATAGTCATTGCAACCCAAATCAAAACCTTAACTTTTTCATGTTTATAAATATAATCTATAATATATTCTTCAGTATTTATGTGTGGTTTCATAAGAATATCTGATCATTTAATATTTTGTCCAGGTATTTTTTTGATATTTCCCATATTTGTATAAACACTTCATTTTGAATTTTTTATTCTGCTTTGTTGTATTGGTGTTACTCCAGATTGTGTTGTAACTATAATCTGTCACTCAACAATCCCATTCTCATCTGTTACTTACATATCACATAGCCAACCTGACAATTCTCATATATACTTCCAGGAACTTAAGGATATGTCCAGAACAAAATGAGATCCTTCCATCTTCATCTAATATCTGTTATATGAGCCTCCCTCTGAATTTTGTGTAGAACCACGAGAATATCAATTGAAAAAGTGTGTCATTTTACTACTAAGAGTTTACTAGAATCTTTCTTCCCATATATTTTTTATATTTTCCTCTCCTTTTCTTTTTCTCCTTCTATTCCTCCCAGACCATAGTGCTGAAACAGCAGCACCGTAACTTGTTTTCCTTGTTATAACCTGCTATCAATAGACAAGTCACAGCCTATTTTTCTGAAGTATATACATAATTATGTGATCATACACATTCAAATAGGAGCTTATATAAAAAAATAAAATTATTGAAAACATAAGTTCTGATTAATGTCCCTATAATCTCCATGCATGCAAAATAGGATCAGTTATTCTAGCTATTAATAAAGACAATAGATCCATATCATTTTTCTATCCTATGTTTGTGTTATGGAGAAAATCAGAGTTTGTATTAAAATCAACTATCATAGTGCACATAGACAGTTAGTACTGAAAAAGTGTTTGTTCAATGCATATCCAAAATGATAAACACTTGATTAAAACCTTAATGTGTGCAGAGTGCTTAGCTTTCCATTTATCTCTATGTGGGAGATGTATTTATTACTGTTCCTAATCGTAATAAGAGCAGTATTCAAAATGTTTAAATCATGCGAACAGCATCACAGATAAAAAAGGACTTAAGAAACACAACTGAAGCATTGTTGGATTCCAAGAACAAAACACTTAGGATATTTTCACAATTTTCCTATTATTTTTAATAGTCTTATAAATTATCTACGCTTTTATTAATCTTGACTTCCAGTCTATTTGCATTCTATAGAAAACACAAAAATAAAAAGGATCATTTGATTCATATTTCTTGCATCATAATAGTGAATAAATGATAAAAACTTTTATTAACAATACATTTTCTTTAAATACAATATAGCAAATTGCTGTCTACCTAATTACTTTTAGGCATTGTTTTCCTTGGCTTTTGTTTAGTTTTTGAACCAGACACAGAAGTGTTAAGGGTTTACACCCAATTCTGTGCTCAGAGATCATTTCTGGTTGGTACTTGGGGGCCAGATTTGATGTCAGGCATTGAAACCAAGTCAAACGTGTACAGCAAGTGATTTTTTCCATTGTAATAAATCTCTCCACCACAAAATAAATTTCAAATAATAATTTTTTGTTTAATCATTATGAAATTACAATTATTCATGATTGGGGTAAGGTATATATTGTTTGTACACTGTTTTTCTTCAGAGTTCACCTCCCTCAACTAATTTCTCACTCTATTTTTCTCTCTCACACACACACCAGTCTGCTTATGAGTGGGACATTATATATAATTCATATTATTTAAACATTATATATTATATACATACATTCATGTGTAATATATATATAACTTTTTGCATTGTAATCTATAGTACAATTGCTGATAGAGTTTTATACTTAGCATGTTGCCAACTGTGAGTACCATCTACTCTACCAGATTATAATCTTTCCTATTCAATAGTAAATTCAACCTCCTGGTACTGTCCTACAGCCCTTTTACTTGACATGTATCCTACTGAATACCAGCTCTTATGTTCTTTGTTTCCAATGATAATAATTCTTTTCAAAAGGATAGTAATTCTGAATTCCCTGAAAACTTAGTTTTATATTCTTTTAACTGTATTTTCATTTTTATTCACAAATATTCATAGTTAAGAGCATTTTATGACAGGTCCCATAACTGCTCTTGCAGTTACCACCAAAGTTTGGGTATTAAGAACAGCTTTGAAGTAAGCTGTGCATTCAGTCTTTATCTATTAATTAACCATGTGCTCAGTTGATCTCAGTGTGTTCTCTCCTGCCTTCTTAGTAGAATTTGACCTTCAGTCTCAAGTCAGTCTGAATAAAATACAATATCAAAGTAAGAGAGTGTTACTTTTTCCAGAATTTTATTACCTGGAGAGTCTGGCAACAGATTGCTGCAAGTTAACAGAAAGTAGTGGCTATAGTTGGGCAAGAGAACAGAGATGTTATTTGACCTTCGTTAGCAACTAGATCTCATCTGAGGAGTTGTAATCTTTCTTTCCTGTAGAAATTACAGAAACTTTAATCCATTTTTTCAGATCTTATAAGTACCTTTTAATGTTTAGATAGTGCTTACCATACTTGTTGGTGATATATAAACAGTAGAAATTAGTTTTTTCCTGTTGGAATTCTCTTTTACTTCTTTGTTTCCCTCCTTCCTTTCTTCCTTCCGCTACTGTTATTTTAATCATATTCTCTTTCTCATTTTTGAATGAACAAGATTAATAATAAATATCATCCTTGACTAGATTATTTAATTTCATTAAATTTGCCCTGACTTTTAAAATATGATCTTTTATTATTTTTTAAATGTCTCCATTTAGCAAATACTTATTGCCTTTCTACTGTTTACTAAATATTGCTCAAACACTGAGATTCATAGAAGATATAAGATTCAAGAAACTTTTATGTGAAATATATATCCTCTCAGAAGCTTCTGAATCAAAATTTGACTAGCTTAGTTTGTGATACAGTATTTTACTGTTTGACACCAATGGCAAATATAATATCTAAATTTTAATCAACTTAATTTTGGGAATTCAGGAAGTAAAGTGATATTTATTATTATATAATCCATACACAGTTTCATAACTGTGAGTTAAAATTCTAATCTGAAGTATGTACAGTCACATAAAAGTAATTTGAGAATGCCCTCTTGACTTTCAATTTAACCATTCACAATGCCTCTTTTGTTTCTTAATAATTCCAATTTATTTTAGCATCTAAAGTTTTAATAAATTAAGTCACATAGATATATTTTAATTCACTTAATAAATCTCTATCATCAATGTTTTCAGTCAGAATATTTGCTTTTACTTTTTTGTTTTTTTGCTTTTTGGGGAGTCGAGGGCACACCCAGTGATGCTCAGGGGTTACTCCTGGCTATATGCTCAGAAATCGCTCCTAGCATGATGGACCGTATGGAACTTCATGGGATAGAACCGCTGTTTGTCCTGGGTTAGCGTGTGCAAGGCAAAATGTTCTACCGCTTGTTCCTCTGCTCCAGCCACTGTTTTTGCTGTTTTGAAGAAAAGGTTTTATAAATGTCATTTAAGCAAGTGATTTGAAATTTAAAAAATAAAAGAATTATCTGTATTACTTAGGTAAAAAAAGGAAACTATACCTTATAAACACTAGTTTTCTAAAATGCTTTTTTTTATATCTGTATCTTATGACTCAATATTATTGCAAATATAATAAAAAATTTTAAGGACCTAAAGGTCCTTATATATACTTTCATTTTTATCTGTTTTGGGATGTTCTATTCATAATTAAATAGTCATCTGTCTTCATCACATATGCCCAACTTTTGCATTATTACCATGTTTCTGAATTGAACCAGACACATCAGCATAGACAAATTGTATTAGACATTTCCTTTGAAAATACCCAGAGTTTAATACCACTATTTACTCAAATATAATAAATTATATTTTTTGAATGGGTGAGAGGTACACCTGACTGACTCTCTGCCCAG
Organism: Suncus etruscus; assembly: GCF_024139225.1. Classification (NCBI taxonomy): domain Eukaryota; kingdom Metazoa; phylum Chordata; class Mammalia; order Eulipotyphla; family Soricidae; genus Suncus; species Suncus etruscus. Next base: position 71,705,792 of record NC_064860.1, read on the forward strand.
GGATCACTACTGGTGGTGCTCAGGGAAACATATATGATTCAAGAAAAATACTCAGGTAAGCTACAATCAATGTAAGCACCTTTCCCACTATACTGTTTAGGCCCAAATTTCACAAATTTTGAAGCATAAAGGATTAAAATGTGGGCATTATACGCCTCAGCCAGCAAAGTAGTTTTTATACTTGTCATCAGAATCAAATAACTAAGTAGTCCAGTTGGTAAACTGAATCATAAAACTTGCAAATAAATCATTCTTTTTCATTCTAACTATAAAGAAATAGTGATAATTTGATATGTGTTGTTTTGTGGTAGTTTGCAAATATTCATATTATTTTACAGTATGATTTATTATATTATATATTAGTGTAATGAGTTGAATATATTTTAGTCTTAAATTTTATTATTCATATTTGAAATAGGGTCTTTGTTTGTTTGTTTGTTTTTGTTTTTCGGGCCACACCCATTTGGTGCTCAGGGGTTACTCCTGGCTAAGCGCTCAAAAATTGCCCCTGGCTTGGGAAAACCATATGGGACACCTGGGGATCGAACCGCGGTCCTTCCTTGGCTAGCGCTTGCAATGCTAGACACCTTACCTCTAGCACCACCTCACCGGCCCCTGAAATGGGGTCTTTAGAAGAGAAATTAGTTTAAAAAGAGGTAAGCCTCTGAATCTAAACAAAAATAGCTAGTGACACTTTAAGCGGATGTTTAAATGCACATTTATACAGAAGAAATATTTATGAAGACATAACTGAAGAAATGTGACATCAATACTAGGAGAGCTATACTTTGGAAGGATCCAGCCCTGTAAGCACTTTGATTTCAGCTTTTAACCTCTAAAATTGTGTGATAGAAATGCTTGTTGTGGAGCAGGAGTGATAGCACAGCTTTAGGGCTTTTGCCCTTGCAGGGAGCCAACCTGGGACAGACCCGAGATCAATCCCCTGTTTCCCATATAGTCCCCCAAACCTGTCAGGAGTGATTTTGGAGCTCAGAGTCAGGAAACTCCTGGTTGCCGCCCAGTGTGCCCCCCAAATAAACAAACAAACAAAATTCTTATTGTTTAAACCCTATGATATGTGGTATTCTGTCGTGGCAGCTATTAAAGTCAAATTTTCTACAGTATTTATTCTGAACCTTCAAAATAATTAATTAATCTTAATATAATAAAATACGATTGATTTAAATTTTATAATTAATCAAAAGTAAATGCATTTATTTTTATATGTTATAAATTTAATTATCTCAGATTTTTATTAAGACATCTTGAAGGTAATATAGTAATAAATATATATGGTACAAATAAGGTCGTTGTTGGTGATGTTCTATCTTAAATTTAACAACAGGACACACAATATTTTCAAAGAATCATTGGAATATGTTTATTTTTCCTGAAGTCAAAAGAATCTACTTATCACAAGTAATATTGGGATCATTAACTAGATGTCTGAACTTTGCTATATCACCTTAACTTTCTCTGTTTATAATAGTAATATTAACCTGCATGACTTATTTCTTCTATTATAAACACTCAAAATACTTTATCATATCTACAAAAAAAGCATTTTTTGTATTATTACATCTTTTTTTTATTAAAAAGGCATTTTTTCTAAATGTAGTTTAGAGAACAACACATCATGATTTTGTGGATTTTATTTGTTTCTTTGTTTCTCAATGTTCTATGAAAATTAGAATATTTGGTTCCTGATGTTTGATGTTGTGTTTTGTTTTGTTTTGTTTTGTTTTGGTGACATCTGGCAGTGCTCAGGGCTTACTACTAGCTCTGTGCTCAATGATCACTCCTGTCAGGCTTGGAGGATCATATAGAGTGCTAACGATCGAACTCTGGTTAGCCACATGTGAGGCATGAGTCCTGACTACAGTAGTATCTTCGTTCTGTTGGAATACTTGATACCACTGGGATTTTTCTATGTATTAATTTCTTGGTATAAACTTGAATTTAAAAACCGAGTTAATTTAGGCTATTATTTTAATTATTTTTTTCAGAGCAACAATGTCTTTGTTAATGAATTCTAGCAAAATACCTATTAAATATTCTAAAATTTTATGATAAATTTGACCTGCTTTGAAAATAAAGTATAAGGTATGGATGAAGTCATTTTTATTATTAACAGCAATCTATCAATTTTAGAATAGTTGTTGAAAAATAATCCTTTAATGTCTTCTATATTTTATACAGGATCAATTTTACAAACATTATTTATTCTGGACATTTTTATATTCCCTATCATTAAACTATTTGTTTACCTTAATTTTGCTTTTCTTTTATTTTGCTTATTGTAATTGAACAATTGTTCTGTGTTTAACAAATTACCAAATATAGATAGAGAAAAAGTACAATGGTAAGACAGTGCCTTGCACTTAGTTGCCCCAGATTTAATTCCATCAGTTATAGACTCCAGAACACTGTCTGAATTAAGCTTTGAGCTCTGTCAGATATGACCCCACCTACAAAAAAGGGGGGAGAGAGACAATCAATACTACTCACACTAAATATATATATATATATTACTTATATACTTAATAATATAAAGGAATCTTAAAAGTTTGATTATACAGTAGAGTGTATGACATGGTTATATTCAAATAAACATCTAAATTTTTACACCTAAATATCTTAAACCCCAAATGACTGGTAAAAGTAAATGAAAGTATAATTTGGGCCTAAAGAGAAATATGCAGAGCTGAAATCTAATACTGTTTGAAGACCACAACTGAGAAGTTTTCAAATGAAAAGTTAACTAATTCAGTTTATTGTCAAAGAAAGCAAGTTCTTCAGAAGGGGGAAGAGTTGGGTATGGAAGGTCAGGATGTCACTCAGTGGTCTTGCATGTGACCATGCAATTTTGAGACTTGTTCCCTGATATCATAATAAATGATTTTTGCCCCAAGAAACAAGACCAAAAGCAAATAAAATTAGCTCATCTGATTTGAAGTTTATGTTACTAACATTCTGTGATCTACACTAAGCACCATTCCAGAATTGTTACTGAGTACCAGTGAATGAGGCCCCCCCCAACCAAGGAATGATTAATAATAAAAATAATAATGGCTCTACACTAAAATATATATTAATTTCCAAATTAATTAGATAATCAAGGCACTATTTCTCTAAGAATGACTCTAACTATAAAGCAATAAAAGAAATTCTAATCCAAAACTTCACTTTGGTTCACTCATGAGGCAACTTTATAATAGATAAAAATTTGAGTCCTGTGTCTACCATTTTTATCCTCAGAGAAGTATTGATGGTAAAATGATTACCTTTGAAGCTGGAACAGATAACTTGTTACATTTATATGAAAAAAGTTAGAGACATATCTATTTAATATAATAGCCCATATTGCAAATCATTGATTCTTTTCCCTGTGAATACTATAATTGAGAGCTCTCCCCCTCATTTTGTGAAATCCGTTGTTATTGCTGCTGCTGTTGCTGTTTTAATAGTCATGTTTTATTATTTGCACACAAGTGAGTCTTAAAAGAGGAGGAGAGCAACAATAAGATAAACATGTTTGAGTATTTATTAAAAACATAAGCATACATCTAGCATAGAATTCATACACAGTAACATTTATTGCTTTACATTGAAAATATGGTATTTTATGCATTGTAATACATCCATTCAAAGATGTGTTTTTATGACTCAATTTTTATGATTGTGTTTTGGTTAAAGTAAAAGTTTCAATAGCAGAGATATATGATATTCATACTTCTAAACTTGTAGGTGACTTCTTGTAAAAAGCCTGAGAATGGGTCAATGAAAAATTCATACAAATGAGGTTAATATCTAAAAACAAAAAAAAAATCAAAAAAGAAAATGTTCAAATCATGAGTGTATGTAAATTTGTTTGTTCCATAATCCTGAAAAGTGCAGCCTCTTAATTTTCAGATAAAATAGAAAATTTTGTTGTTAATGAACTTAAGCCTGAAATATAAGGTAAATTATAGGTAGATTTCCATTTACAGACATTACAATAATATATTATTGAGAGGAGCATATTATATAAAATATGAGGAAAAGATCTGTTGCAGTTGAATGACAAGAAAATGATGGTGGCAGGACTCTTACTGGATGTGTAGATTCAACCTTTTAAGTACTTGAAATATTACTAAAATAGATGCAGATGCAGTATGGATTTATACATTGAAATTAGAGTTTAAATTATTTTCAATATATCATATAAAATAAAATCAAGTACCGTATGTTACTTTCAGTGAAATTCTCCTTCCTATATAGCTAAAATTCCACATAATCATATACTGTGGAATCTTTGCAAACTAAATCTCATACATTTGAGTTTCATTTTATATATATATATATATATGTATATATAAATATATAGACCATTACTGTTTAACTCTGTTTATTTAGTAAATGAATGAATGATTTTGAAAATTATGTTTCAGTAGTAATGCACATAAAAAGTACCTGATTCTTCAAAATGCCTGCAACATTGCTTAATTTTATATAAAATTAGAGAGTCATTTGAATGGTGAGTGCCATAGAGTATCTATACATAGGCACTTGGCTAAACGTGCATGAGATGACACTGACTATATTTTATTTTACATCTATGATGCTTAGGAATAGTTCTTAGGTAATAAAATTCACTTCTGTTCATGCAGATGGGGTAATTGTACATCTAATTGACCATTTAGTTTATAACTGAGTAATTATTGTCATCAACTGTCTGTTTCCACATTAAATAAATACCAGGTGAAAAAGTTAATTAGGTTAATGATTTTAAATAATTTTTGTTATTGAAGAAACATGTTTTTCTGCTCTTGCTGCTGTCTTGAAATTGCTACTGAAAGTGTTTGGTTTTTTATTAAATGTGGCCTTCCAATGTTGAAGACCCAAATTACAAGCTAAAATTCAATCGATCAAATGGTTCACTGCATCTCCTTTAGGAAAATATTTTAATAGGTTTATCTTAATATATCAAAGAATGCATGTCTTGAGATAAGCTAAGAAATGTTATAAATATGTGGATGACACTAATGTCCAAATATTATTTTTAAAAACTGTATTTATGGTGACACTCTTCAATTCCATAAATTGTAAGGCATACAAATTATTTCCTTAAGAAATGAGTAAGGATATAAGAGTAAGGGTTTTAGTGGATTTTTAAAACTATGTTGATAGTAAATATTAATTTTATTTTCCACAAATACAAGAAAAATAAATAATATAATATGAACCATAACTTAATACCAAATATTTGCATCTGAAGTAAACAAATAGTTTGAAGGTTTACTTTTTTGGGGTATAATTTTTGCTAGTACAGCAGAAATAGTTATGTAGGCTTGCTTAGTCAACAGCTTATAATCACATCTCTCCTGGAGCAAATACTGGTGATTTTCTATCACTTTTTTCAAGTTATCGAAACTGCCTCAGGTATTTGAGTCATTAAATAGCAATAGATAGCAACAGAAAGCATCCTCACACTGTTAGTGCTAATGATATCGCAGGCTTACATCTGAAAAATGACATATGGACATCAGAATAATTTGGGTTTAATTCAATAGGGGATATTTATTGTTGGACAGCTTTTAAAAAAATTTCTAGCTCAGGGGAAAGGCACAATAGAAAAGATTTTGATTAAAATGTTTGAAGGCCATAGAGAGCCATTTAGGTGCTTGCCTTGCATGTATGGCTGACCTGAGTTCAATTCCCAGCACCATTTCTGGCCCCCTGAGCAACATCGGGAATGTTCCCAGGAAGGTTCCCTGATTACTACACAGTTGATCCCCTCAAAGTAAAAACTAAAAAAATGAAAGTCTGTGTTAGATTTCAAGAGTGCATTTTTATTGACCAATTTAATTTTATATTTTATGATATTTAAATCCCTTAGCAAAATAAAATCGAACTTAAAATTACATGATCTTTTAAAGAAAGCATAGTTTTTTCTGTCTTAACATATTAAGGTACAGTAATTTCACAAAAGGGCCATATATATTTGGTTATCTTATTATCTAATATATATACATAAATATTAGGTTATCTAAATTTTTAAATCCTTTCTACTTTAATAATAAGTCCTTGAAATTATTTAATATCTTCCTGACTATTGAGATTCTCAATAAAATAATACATAGAAAACCCTTAGATAATGGAATAACTGCCTTAATTATTACTGTGGATTATATAAAGAAAAATAATAAAAACAAAGATTTTAAGAGTGGTTTATAAATTGAAATTGAACTTGAATTTTTAAAAATTATTAAGATAAAACTATCAAATTAAGGAGATGTATAGGAATGTAACACGTCAAAATGTAAAAGAGTAAATAATTAATTGTGAAATAACTTCTGTATAGTAAAAATGCAGGAAAAGCTTCAAAATAAATAAAACTGGAGACAGAAAAAACATCAATCTTGGTATTAAGTTCACTCAAACCTCTATTGATTTTCAATTGATAAGTCAACTACTGCAGACAGACTTCCATTGTCTACCAATGTTTGTTTTTATTTTATTATTTATTTATTTATTTTTGTTTTTGAGATACAACTGGCAGCGCTCAGGGGTTACTCCTGGCAGGGTCAGGGAATTATATGGGATGCTGGAGATCTAACCCGAGTCTTTCCCAGGTTGTCCACATGCAAAGCAAATGCCCTACCACTGTGGTATTGCTCTGACTCTGACTTTTGTTTTATAAAAGCTCCTACTTTTTATCTTTGTAGCAGTTGGGACTTTCTTACATTAAAACAATCTATGTAATTGTCTAATTTGCATAGGAAAAATATCAGAATAAACTATATAAAGAAAACAAAATTTTATATTTTGAATAGTGTTAATAAGAACTAAGCCTTTCAAAAATATTCAGCATCTCCTATCTATTTGTTAAACAATTTGGTACCTATATTCTATCTAGCTCTCATGTTTTTAGCACACAGTTTCTAAACAGTTTGTATTTTATCAGTTCTTTTAATATAATCTTCACTTAGTTTATTGTTTTTGGTTGTTGAAATGCATCTCTTATCTCCTTTGAGGTAAGGACATTTTTCTGAATAAAACTAAAAGCAGTTTTACATTTTGATATTAGCAAAAAATAAATATGAACTGATAATAAAATTACTGTACACAGTTTAACTTACCATTTGCAATAAAAAATCAACAATAAATAAGCCAGAATTAGCATATCTTTTATTCAGTAGCAAATGTATTCACAAGCTTAATGGCTAATATTAATTTTTTCTATCAGTATAACCTCAGTTATACATCAACAAAAAAGCAGAGTTTTGTTTTAAATTTATTTTTTATAATTTCAACTGTAAATTAGACAGAAAAATAAATATTACCATATTCAGAAGTTAATATCAGTAATGTTTATTTATAAACTATTTATCACAAGAAGGCAGAAATATTGGTGGGAGGTTAAACCTAGGCATACTCAGAGCTTACTCCTGCCTTGTGCTCAGGGACCATTTCTGATGGCACTTGGAGACCTTTTATAGTACCTGGATATGGATTTAGGTCAGCTGCATGAAAGACAAGTGCCTTAAGCCCTCACTGTTCCTATGGTTCATGAAAAGCAGAATTTAATATTAATATGAAAAATGAGTTAAATATAATAGACATTTAGAAAGAAAGTTAAGAATTGTGTGCAGTAAGTTGTTTAAGACACTTTGTTTTATGAGTAAAAATATGAAGATCTTAAGAATGATAGATGCTATTAATGAAGTGTATATATTTGTTTTATTATCAAAATATAACTTTTTTAGTGCTAGCATACTTAGTATTCTGAGCTACATTTCCAGTACTGCACTATTAACAACTGTTATAAAATGCAATAAATTAAAATGCTGTACTATTACATATTTAGTCTCAGAGTTAGACATAGATTTATATTTTTACTGTGATTATTTATTTTAGTTGTGATTTGTGTCACAGTGCCAATGATGTAGCTTAAATAATTTTAATGTGGGTCATATAGTATACAGTTTACAACTTTAAAGCTTCCCTAGTAACTGTCTCCAGAAACCAATTTGTGAGATGTTCTATGTATCAGTGTCAATTAGTGGTGTAGGAAAAGACACAAACTTTTACATCAGTGTCACTGGGATAAAAATTAAAAGCTTAAGACTAAAAGTTCTATTCTTGTTTATCATAAGATTTCTGCTTCCATGGGGCCAGATAAATAGCATGGAAGTAAGGCATTCGCCTTTCATGCAGAAGGATAGTGGTTCAAATACATGTTCCCCTGTGCCTGCCAAGGACGATTTCTGAGCATAGAGCCAGGAGTAACCCCTGAGCACTTCTGGGTGTGAACCCCCCCGCCAAAAAAAAAAAAGATTTCTGCTTCCAGGTCTATATTCTGTTTGTTGGAATGGGTCTCAGATAAAATCAATCAGACTCTACATTCTGGTTTAAACTCTAAAATTATATTATACTAAATTATTATTACTAATATTATAAATGGATCAAGTGATATGCATTTTATTCAGAAACTTTCGAAAGAGCAAAATTTGAGTAAGAACCTATGTAATGGAGCATATGATTCACATTCTAGAAAGGTATTTGTTTAAAATAGGATTTCATTCTCCTATCTTCACTATTTTCATGCTTATCTTATTTATCCTACTGAGAAATAGTGGTATTATATTTATGTAGCCTCATATATTTTAATCTCTTGATCATTTAACCATTTGCATCTAGATATTATATTGTACAAAGATATTTACAATATTTAAAACATTGCATTTTTCTACAGAAATTCACAATACTGCCTTAAATATCACTGCCTGCATCAGCACCTCTGACAATGCTAAATATATGTAAAAAATCTATTAATGGATGCTTGCTTATTCCAAAATTGTATTAACATTCCTTTCATACTGAATTAATTGTGGGAATAAATGGGAATGGCTTGCATAGAAGATTTTGTGGCTTGTGGATATATAGAGCATTATCAGTTGTTGACATATAAGCTTTTTTCTAAAAAAAAATGTGTGTCTCCCATTATAAGCCCTCTTGTATGTATTTTGTTACACATATAAATATGCATATATTATTAGATACATTATCATTTTATTGGTGTTACACACATTTAGTGGCTTCTAAATTCAATCCATTTCTAAGTAGTTATACATTATTAAAAGGTACATAGCATATTTTTGTTTTTTTTGTTTTTTTGTTTGTTTGGGGGCCAAACCAGGAGATGCTCAGGGGTTATTCCTCACTATGTGCTCAGAAATTGCTTCTGGCTTGGGTGGCCATATGGGATGCCTGGGGATCGAATCGTGGTCCATCTTAGGTCAGCTGCTTGCAAAGCAAATGCCCTGCCCCTGTGTCACCTCTCCGGCCCCTGTACTTTTTATTGTAACAGCACTTTGCTGTTGTAGCCATTGATATTCAATATGTCATATATAAAATATTTATATAGCTCACTAAAATCCTAGCAGAGTTATTTTTTCTAGCACATAGCACTTTCTAAATGTTTATTTCTATTTTTTTTATTTCTTTGTTTGTGGACATATATCAGACACTGCTTAGGTTTTACTCTTGGCTCTGTGGTCTGAGCAGTACACAGAGAATGGTTTGAGGTTTCTGAATATAGAGTGAGTTGGTGATATGTAGTGCAAGTATCTTCACCCATGTCCTTTCTCTTTGATCCAAGTGATTATTTACCTAGAAAGTGACAACATCAGAAACAAATAATGATTCTAATTTCTAATTGGTTTTTGTGATACTCACTATTATTTACATTGATATTAAATAACTATAAGTAAAAGAAAAAATCCAGATATTTATTTTAAAGCAGGGCTTCTTAATCACAAAATCATTTTTGCCCAAGATACTTTTTTTCATGATCCCGGAAAAATATAAATAAAATTATAAAAATATACATAAATATATATGCAATTCATACATGTAATCCAATATGCCACCTGCAATAAGTATTATAATGAGCATGTTTGTCTGAAAACAAACATGTTTACATATTATTACATTCATTACAAATGAATGTTTTAAAAACACTTTTGAGTCCATATACAGGTTTGTGATTCACAGATTAAAAAGTTTGTTTCTAATTTTATTAAGTGAAGCAAGTAGTTTGACTTTAGGTTATTAAAAATTACTATGAGATTTCAACTTTTGGCATAATAAGATCTGGCTATATTAATATATATAATATATCATATTTATTATGCCAAATTTATGTTATGTCAAGAAAATTTTTAAGAGAAAGAAAATTTGTTTATTTTTTATTTTTTTTTTTGGTTTTTGGGTTACACTTAGCAGTGCTCAAGGGTTACTCCTGGCTATCTGCTCAGAAATAGCTCCTGGCAGGCATGGGGTACCATATGGGACACTGGGATTCGAACCAACCACACTAAGTCCTGGGTCAGCTGCTTGCAAGGCAAATGCCGCTGTGCTATCTCTCCGGCCCCAAGAGAAAGTGAATTTTTAAGTAATATCTGTAGTTATTGACAAGATTTTATGATCATCCTCCTTTATAAAAGGAAGATAATCTCAAAAATTTTACCTATCTGCAATAATTTCTTTCACCACATTAACATATATATCCGATACACACTGTTATGAGGAAAATATGTAAAATCTTTATTTCTAGTTTCAGAATGCTTATTTTCAATATTTTCAAGTAAAGATGATAAATTCATTTAAAAATATGAACAAAGAGGGTGGGGCCAGATCGCAAAAAAAATATGGACAAAGAAACTAGGAATATTGTTCAATTATTAAAGAACATACTGAAAACAAGAGCTAATAGCTTGGTCAATTCTACTGCAATCACACCCATTACTAAAAAAAATCACCATTCCTATTAAAAACTAATTGAGAAACATTATAAAATTACCTAAGAACACACTATGTAAAAATATCCATTCCAACATGCATCACATATATTAAACAAAAAAAGAGGTAAATTTCTAATTTACTTTCTGTTTTCTGAGCAGTTTCTTTTGGATAATTTATTTTATTCTATTCTATTATGCACACAGAAGGTAGCTCAGATCAAGCCTAAGATGTCAGGAATGTGAATCATAAACTGTATTCCCAGATAATCATTTTTCATTCATTAATGATTTCTCTTGGCCTCATGAGTTGAAATTTATGCATATATACAAACATTTAATTCTGTGACATTATCTGTGCTCTTTCTGTGATTTTGCTTTTTCTTGTCTGCTTCCTATGACTATATAATTTTCTTTGTTTTCATCATTTTTTCTCAATTGCCGCAAGCAACCTCTAGACATTATTCACAGATAGTAGGTAAATTTTGTTGGACTACTTGCATTTTTAGAATATCCTTAGTGACTTGGCCATTGTGCTGTTCTAACAGCTTCTAGGGAACTGACAAAATGTCAAATTTAGCCAAAGTTTAGGATAAATATTTCCCCAAAATATTCTGTTCTCAATAGAAATAACATAGTGGAAAAGCATAAAAATATGTGGACCAAAATATAACTGTGAAAGACATGTAAAAAAAAAAGAAATATGTGGACCAATTCTAACTTTGCTCCAAATACGTTTCTTTGCCAACTTTTAAAAGATTTCTTGTAAATCTAATTATTCACCAATATAATTTATATTTATTGTGTGTAAAATTAATAGTAATATACCTATTTTATATTAGATTAATGATACATTTTTATAGTCAATAAATATCAATATTGGGGCCAGAGCAATTGCCTAGTAGTAAGGCATCTGCCTTGCCCGCACTAGCCTAGGACAGACCACTGTTCAATTCCCTGGCATCCCATATAGTCCCCCAAACCAGGAGTGATTTCTGAGCACATAGCCAGTGGTAAGCCCTGAGCGTCACCTGGTGTGGCCAAAATCCAAAAGAAAAAAAAAGCCAATATGATTAGGAAATTGTATATAATAGTGGATTTGTTCAATGGAAAATACAGCACACATTAACAGAAAAGTGAAAACATTTAAATACAAAAGAGTAAAGCATGAATTTTTTTCTACCACATTGAGTTAGTAAAGATAGACATTTTACATGAATTATAGGTTGAAATAATTTGAATAAGTACACCTTATTATCACTAATTTCAAAGAATTGCATATATTTATTTGACTCTAGACCCAAGAAACATTGACTTTCTAATAGCATCCATTTGGCTGTAATGCTTTATGAAGAAATAAATCACTTGAAATAAAACCTCTACTATCTGATGGTTAGCAGGAAATTTTACAACCACATAATGATTGCTGCAATTTCCACAGGAAGAAACTTTAAGGATTTGCAAAAAAAAATCATTTTGTCTTGTGGTTGCTTATAGATTGGGAGATAATCACTAAAACTCTAGTGTGTGAGAGTGTGTGCATTTGTGTGTCTGTATTTACATTTAAGTAGTACATCTTGAAAATACCACATTTTCTTTTTAGTGCTTGAGTGTCTGAATGTACATTGTGCATTTCCTTCATTCTTTTAGTTTATTTTATTGCAAATAGATTATGAGAGCATCTCTATTAACTGTAAGATGCATTAAATTGAATAAAAATATATTGAAGTTTAAACACTGTGTGACTGAAACTAAACCATCACCAAGTCTTTTGATTCAATAAAGGAATTTTTAAAAGTCTGTCAGTTATGAGAAAATATGATAATTTATGTGGTTACCCTTATTTGAAATCTATTCACAAAATTTAATAGCATTTTCAGATGACTAATGTATTAAAGTCCTAAAAAACAATAATATCTCTAGGGGAATTATTTATTGTTTTATTTGCTGTCATGATGAACCTTTTAAAGTTATTTAACATGAAATATAATTATTCATAAATAATTATTAATAACAATTTAAAATTATTTAACATGTATTTTACAAAGTTCCTTCTACCTTCAGATTTTTGCTTGTGAACAAGCTCATTGTGTTGATAATATATTAATAGGTAATTTAAAATCTTTTTTATTTTTGGGTTTTGGACCATGCCCGATGACGCTCAGGGGTTACTTCTGGCTATGCACTCAGAAATTGCTCCTGGCTTGGCGGACCATATGGGATGCCAGAGGATGGAACCACTGTTGTCCTAGGCTAGCTTAGGCAAAATAGGCGCCTTACCGTTTGTACCACTGCTCTGGCCCGGGTAATTGAATTTTTTATGATAAATTCTAGTGTCTTATTACAATTCTTACATTGTAAGTTAGTGTCTTTATTTTTTCTTCATGCAAGCTCTTTTTTTTTCATTTATAATTACCTACCTATTGCCCCTACTTTTGGTTTTCAAAGTAATACAGGAATATGTTTAGATAAATGAGAAACATATAGTATAAAATATTGATAAATAACATGTCATGTTGAAATAAATATCTTTAAATATCTAAGTTTCTGAAGTTTCAAAAATTGAAACTATTTAAAGATTTTAAGCAATTTAATTTAATTAATTTGATTTATAGAAGGAAAATTTAAAAATAATTCATGTACTTTGTATAGATTTTAAAAACTAATGTTTTATTCTTTAATGTGATAGTCATTCATAGAAAAGATAAATGTATTTATTGTAAAGGTAAACAAAATATGTTCTGATTTTACAATAAAGCTTTAGTAATTAAAATGTTTATCCTTTCAAAATTGTAATGTTTCAAGGGCTGGTTACTGATACAAATCATTTTAAAGAAGTAAACAAAGTAAAAACATTGACCACTTACCATTTAATGATTTTAATAATGAGATTTCTAATAATCCAGAAAGGTAATTCATCAGCTTTAATAGTTTTGAAAACTTTAATGAGAGGAAAAATAAACAACGTATTTAACTATGACTTAAGCGCAGACTTAGTCTTTTAAAGATCTGAAATTATTTCATGGAAATTGTAAAGTATTCACAAGCACTTAGAAGAAAAAAGATGAATCTAAGTCAAAGAACATGTAGATAAAATTTCAATCTAAGCTAGAGGTATTGAACTCTATTATATCTGTTAATTTTTTCTGTTAAATTGATTTAAAAATTTCACAATATTATCTCAATTTATTTTAAATAATTTCTTAAATTTCATAGACAATTTGATCTTCCATTATACATTAAATATTCATAGAATAAAAACACCAAAAGATGAAATATAGTATTTTTGTTTAAATTATCTCTAGATAAAACATATACACTTAAAAATCAAAAAGAAAAACATAAGTAATCAAGATAGTCATATATATGACAATTCCTAAATAAATAAAATGCTTTTTTATTCTGTTCTCTATAATAAAACTGCTACCACAAAAGATTTTTAAAGAAAAAATATTATTGAGGAAGGGTATTGGGGTTTAATTACTTCATGTGTTTAAGCTTCATATATATCATATAGATTATTTATCCTACATTTATATTTAATGGTTTGTTTAATAGGAAATGTTGGTATTGAGAAATTAGGAAAAAATTTTTGGAAATCTTTAAAAATTTTAGAGTCTTTGGTAAAATTTAGCAGTAAGTATGATCCAGCAAGTAAACTCTACAGTAATTTATATGTTTTAGGTGTGTTACAAAGACTGTGCTCTGTGGGGTCTGTAGCATAGCATAGTAAGAGGGTGTACAATCTCTGGTGGGCTATAGCCAAATGTGTGCTGGCACTGCAACTAAATATGTGTGAACACCACAATCAAGAATAAGCACTGCAACTAAAGATGGTTCAAAACTGCAGCAAAGATCTGAGCTACTCATCATTGTATGTGTGACCAGCCAATCACTAACCCTACCAATCACTATGACCAGAATGTTGTGAGCACCATTACTGAGCTTTGTCTGTGAGAACATTGCCCTATCAGCATTATAGCAGAATCAAGGTAAATATTTTTAAATATCTTCAAAACCTTAAAGTTTATACAAAACAACACACATATGTATTCCTTTCTTTTAGACTTTAAAAATTTTTAATTTATATAAATTTTAGAATGACATTGAATTCAAAGATTTTCCAAATATTCTCATACAAATGATAATATGTAGAGATTTGATATGGTATAATAGACTGAATATTTTATTCAGATTATCTATTTCTTCTAATAACAACTAACAGCACTATTTTTGTTTGTTTGGTTGGTTGCTTTTTTCAGGATCCATTCAAGAGACCTCAGATGGCTTTTAGTTCCAATGGTCTTAAAATTTGCAAAATAGATCTATTGTAGAACATCAGAACTTAACTATATATTTTACACTTCCTATCTTGGATAACTTATTCAGTATCTGTCAGGTTCTCCAGGTAAGTCTAGGGTGCATCCCAAGTCATGGGCAAAACCGGACACATTTTAGTTCTACCACCTGTACTAAAATATATGCAGCTACAAGTGAAAAAAAATAAATCTTTGAATTCTAGTGTAGAAACAAATTTCCAATAAAGATTTTAACTAATGATAATGTCAATATTTAGTTTTCTAAGTTTTAAAAACCTATTGTGTTTTTGTTTGGAATTACAATGGGAATACATTCTATGGAAATTATGTTTGCAACTCAAAAAAACATTTAATTTAAATAGTTACATTATGGAACTTTGTGAAGAAATAAATTAAACCAGAAACGTTTTTGAAGGAATAATTTAAACCAGAACTCAGTTTCTTTATCTACCTATAGACTCAAGCATAACGCTGTAATCAGAAAAATGGGATCATAATGTTTCCTTATTAATTTTGGGCCATGACAAAATTTGATTAGGGCTTACTCTTGGCTCTCTGCTCAGGGTTGCTCCAAGACCACATGGGTTACCATGTATGGAACCCATATTTGTTGCATGCAACTACGTGCCATATCAACTGCACTACCTATACAGAGACAAAGTCTCATCTTTGAATACTAATGAGAAACAAGAGCAAACTATGCTTAATTCAAAATAAAAATTGAATTTATTATTATTTTTAAAACATTTTTATGATTTTTATCATATACTTAACATAATGGCACTTAAATTGGTAATAGAATTTCAAAAGCATATCTGTTCAACACAAACTTCAGAATTGAAAATAAATTTAAAATATATTATTTTTTTTTTTCGGGCCACACCATTTGATGCTCAGGGGTTACTCCTGGCTCAGCGCTCAGAAATTGCCCCTGGCTTGGGGGGACCATATGGATGCCAGGGGATCGAACCGCAGTCCTTCCTTGGCTAGCGCTTGCAAGGCAGACACCTTACCTCTAGCGCCACCTTGCCGGCCCCTAAAATATATTATTTACTATAAAATTTACCCATATTAAGATTTTTATAAATCTAAAAATTTTAAGTTGTATAGTTCAAAATACTTTATAAAGTTTTAGAGTATAATATATTGGAGGATTATATGAAGATTACTATATTTTACATCAATGGAATGAGCATGAGCATGGTTTAATAAATGTATCAAAATTTTACATCTTCAAAAACATACAGTATGACATTTCCCGATTGCTTTTGGATGCTAATGAAATTTCTTTATATTTAATAAGGATATATACTTTTTGAGAAAAAGATCCTTAGGTTTTGTTTAATGAATCTTTGACAAAAGGAGCAAATCAAATGAAGTGTTGTAATCTAAGATCTTCAAGGAACAGTGCTGGGTTTACTGGTGGTCAGCTACAAAAAAAAAAAAAATTGAACTCAGATGCCTTCAAAATGCCATGCACTAAAGTCAAATAAAAGTGAATTAGTGACTCATCTATACTAGAACCCATAAATTATGCTGAGAACATAGATATAGCCCTCTGTTACATTGAACTGGCAGTGTCTGCAATGACTCAACAGGTTTGTTTAGGTACATGAAAGTGAAGGTAAACAGATAGGAATTCATCAAACTAAAAAGCTTCTGCAACACAAAAGAAACAAGGATCAGAGCAACAGGAAACACAGAAACAACAAAAACACCTACAGTCTGTGAAATACTATTTGCACACCATGTAATAAAGGATTTACACCAAAGATATATAAAGCATTATCAGCACCATCAATAATGGGGAAATAAGGCAAACAGAGATGTTTTCAAAGAAGATAGACAGATGGAAAATAGTGAATGATAAAACTCACTTTATTACTTACCATCAGGGTAATGCAACTAAAAGTTATAATTAAATATCCAGTGAGACTGTTATATATCACAAGAATGAAACAAAAATGTTGTCAGTAAACGGGGCCCCTCATTAACTATTGGTACCAATGTTGACTGTTTCAACCATTTTGACAAACAATATGGACACTTCTCATAAAAGTTGAAAGTGCGCCTCCATATCATGTAACACTCACTTCACAGTATCTACTAAAGAGCCCAAAAACTTTCTTGGAAATAGACATTTTTTAAATATTAACCATGATATAAAATCATAAATATTAGTAGGACAATAATGGAAATATACTGGTGGTGGGGTACATAAAAAAGATAAACTGTTTAACTACTTTTATTACAGCAGTATATAGAGTGTATAGAGATCTGGCATATGTATGAATCAAACTAGCTTCGAGAATGCTGTCAGAATTAAATCCAAATTATAACACTGAATGTAAAAATATGCCTTTCGGCGGAGCAGAGTGGGGATGGAGAGGGCCCAGAGGATACTGATGGATGTATGGTTAGACTGATTATATGATTATTGATATAACTTTGCCTTAAACTCAATTATAAATAACTTTGTGAATCTTTATGCCTTAATACTTTTTAAACTTTTCTGTAAGAGAGTCAGAGTAATAATTCAGAAGGTAGAGTTGTTACCTTGTAAGTGCAGACCAAGATTCCATCTTGACAGCACATGTTTACCTGAGCCCAGAGTATAGGGATCCCTTGACCATAAAGCCAGGAGTAGTCCTGAGCATCACTGGGCATGACCCCCAAACCAAAAAGAAAATACCAAGAATGTTTCATAAGATTTGAAAGCCAAAGAAGAGATGTTTCTTTTATTTTATGTGTCTTTTTTCAGTTATCAGCTTTGAGCAAAAATGGAAAGCCTGAAAGTTGGACTTAACTCATCTTACAAGTTATTCGTTCACAATTGTTTTTTTTACTGAGGAGGCATTCAAATTTTCAGCGGTATCCTTACAATTATTGTTTTACAAATATACACAAACACACACAACTTCAATTGGCAAGGGAAGAAGGGGCTGTGGATGTCTGAATCTGTTGTGAAGAAATATATTTAGACTGTGTTTCCTGTATCATTGAGGTCACCTTTATTGAATTGCTTGTGTTAGATCAGCTTATCTATTTAAATTTTTAAAAATCAAGTGCAGACATCTTACTGAGACTTAAATTCTGGGCCATTGAGAATTCTAGACTAATTATATCTGAGCTCTGTCTAGCTTTAGAGACACAAGACCAAACAAGAGCTGATGTTTCAGTTCAAGGCTAAATTTAGGGAAAATCCAGTGTTTAAAGGGCAGGAAAAACTATTATTCATCACTTTTTGTTTTAATTGGTTTTTCAATTAATGATATGTGTCTCATTCAACTTATGAAGGGCATTTTGCATATAAATTTTGATTTAACTATTAGTCTCATTCAAAATAGCCTTGACAGAAAGGCCTATATTAATGTTTGAAAAGATTTCTGGGGATTCTAGGGTGTGTCAGATGATCCAGAAAGTTAACCAGCACACCTGAGCACAGGAATTTAAGCCTCTTGAGAATTGAGATTATGCTTATAAAACTGCTTTGAAACAAGACTCATTGAAAAATCTGAAAATAATGAGAGGGAGATAAAAACTATCAAATGAAAAAGATTCAGAAACCCATTCTACTTTACAAATTATGAGTTTCTGATAAAATCTATTATTCAATCTCTATGACAATGAAAACTTGGAAACATTTAGATTCAAACAAGTTATAGGCAGGCAAAGTTTAAACAGGTTTTTTGTAAATTTTAAATTTTATTAAGTGTATGTTAATATAAAAATTAAAGCGATTTCTATAAAAAAGAATGATATTTTTATTAATTGTAAAGATTTATACAAACAAAGTATTGTTTTCCAATATATTTCATAGATATATTTCAAGCCCAAAATATGATTATTTTAATATGTCTGCCATTTTACTCTGGTACTTGTATTTACTGTTATAAGTCATTAAATATACTTGCTAATAACAATAATCATTTTCAGAGTTACATGGAATTGAATCTTTTTTTTTTTTAAATTTTAAGAGTTTTCTTTTGTGAGGGGGCTGTCACACTGAGCAGTTCTCAGAGCAAGCTTCTGGCTCTTTGGTGAGAGATTTTTCCTGGTAGGATATGAGGACCATATGGATGCTGGGTTATCAAACCCATGTCAGTCACGTGCAAGATAAACACCCTACCTGTTTTGATGTTAGTATTGTTCCTGTCTTTGTGAAGGTATTTTTAATTCAATCATTGCCTACATTGTACTAAGTAGATTCTTTTATCTTCCATGCAGAGATTTCAATTGCTCTCTTAAGAGTTCAGAGATTGTTTTCACTTCACACATCCTCCCCGCATTATTAAAGTTCAACATTCAGAGGTTGAACCATAAATGAAAGAGTTAAATGAAATGAAGTTGTCTTTTTCTTCTAAGTGGTATTTTTTACCTACTACAATTGCTTCTGTCTCTTGATGTGTTTGTATGTGAACATCAGTAAGGCTGCAATTAGGAAATTCAATACAGATACTGCAGTCATTATAGCATGATAGTTCACATTTTTTTCTCTTTATCCTTTATAAAAGCTTAGTTTCTGTACTTCTCTTTAATTTTCTGTCTTCCTCAACAATCTGTATTTACATTGAATGTTAGAGGGAACATATAACCACTCTTATAAAGTTGAGTGAATGAATCTTTTGTTTGCTTCTGTTTGTTGATGTCTAAGGACACACCTAATGGTGCTTAGGGCTTACTCATATCTCTGTGCATAGGGATAACTTCTAGTGGAATGCTCTGGAAACAATATGTAATATCAGGGACACAACCTGGTCAATCGTATGCAAGACAAGTTTCCTATCTACTATGCTATCTACCCAAACTTATTTTGATTTTTTTTATTTATTTTTTTTTTTTTGGTTTTTGGGTCACACCCGGCTGTGCTCAGGGGTTCCTCCTGGCTATCTGCTTAGAAATAGCTCCTGGCAGGCACAGGGGACCATATGGGATACTGGGATTTGAACCAACCACCTTAAGTCATGGGTCAGTTGCTTGCAAGGCAAATGTCGCTGTGCTATTTCTCCGGCCCCACTGTTCTTCATTTAAGCACCATGATAATAAGAATGTTTGTAGTTGGGTTCCAGTCATAAAAAGAATACCCCCATTCACCAGTGCAGCATTCCTACCACCAATTACCTCCTCCTCCCCATCCCTGCCTGTATTTGCGACAGGCATTGTTTTGTATTTTGGGGTTTTTTTTGGGGGGTCACACCCAGCAGTGCTCAGGGGTTACTCCTGGCTCTGTGCTCAGAAATCACTCCTGGCAGGCACAGGGATGGGGGATGGGGGAGGGATCTTATGGTATGCTAGGATTCGAACCACCATCCATTCTGGATTGGCTGCGTGCAAGGAAAATGCCCTACCACTGTTCTATCTTTCTGGTCCCACTGTTTTTTATTTTTAGGGATAAACAAGCCTACTTAAATATGAAATACGTTAAATGAGGCAATACTTAATCATTATGTACAATCAATACAACTTGTTCATAAGAAGGTAAGAACTGAGTTGATTGCTTATTTCAGTGACAAAACAAGGAGAGACTATTGAAAATTGGAGTTTGATCTAATAATTGTGTGCACATATTATTCATGCATATCTTGCTCTGAATTGAATATTCTTGGACTATAAGATTCTCAAAAGGCAAGATTGCATACTCTTTAAGGAGTGAATTTTTTATAGTTGATAGCAATCTGTAACCTATGTAATACTTAGCGCCTTCTGAGGAATATTTCTGACACGATTTAAATAATAATCTCTTAAGTATTACCATTAAATTATAGCAAAATTCTTTTTAAAAAGTGGCCACTCTAGGTTAGGAACCAGTCTATAATATCAAGTCTCGCATTTTGAAAATTTTGAAGAAAGGAAAGTAAATATATTTAGGAAATACTGTCTATTGATATTTGCTTTGAAGATAGATGTGCATGTTGGGACCTAAGTGATAGTCCAACAGCCAGGGCTCTGACCTTGCACACAACCCACCTAGGTTAGATCCTAGCAAACCATATGGTCTGGTCTCTTAAGCACCATCAGGAGTTATTCCCTAGTGTAGAGACAGGAGTAAGCTCTGATCATTGCTGGGTGTGACTCAAATATTAAAAATAAGATATGTTGTGTGTGTTTTAATATATTTTAGGAAGTTCTGAAAACCAAATTACTTATGTAAACCCAAACTATTTGGGTACAAGGCTACTGACAAATAACATAATAAAGACAAAGGAATCAAAAATGTCATAATATAGATAATAACATTTAGCTTCAATTATTTGTATCTTTGTTGATTAATTGAATGGTGGTTTTGTTCTCATACTGTGCCTATATAAATGCTTTTATGTATATCTTGTATAATTTGCCTAATTTATTCTCAGAATGCAAATTATTTTTATTGTTGATATAATATGCTGCTGTAACAGTATAGTTAAAATTTTATATAAATCATGTAATTAAACTAATGAATATTGACTAAATAAAATATCCTATCTCTGGGTGACACACCAAAAAATGTTATTATTACTTGTTTACCTTCCTAAGCTTTTAGAGTCAGTATTTTGTATCTTATCACCATATACCACCATAAACTTTAATGATAAAAGTTTGAAAAATGAGATGTATTAAGTATAATTGAGTCTGGATATAAAGAGACAACCAAATAGGAAGTCTTAGTTTTGCTTAGTAGGAAGACTTAAGACAATTTTAGAACTGTAGACCGAGTTTTTAGTTCTTATTAGAACATATGATAGAAACTAATTCTCTCATTTTGCAAAAAAAAAAAATGTCCATCAGATTATAGGTTCCTAGGCATGTGGTTTAGGAACATAGACAAAATGGTGTTAAATGAGACAGTAGCCTGTTACAAAATAATAGCATATAAAATATAATAATATTAATGGTATTGTAAACTGTGCTGCCTCTTTGCTGTAAAACTAGTACATAAAAGGGATATTACAACAAATAGTATAATTTTAAGTTACAATAATCTTGGAACTACTTAATAGTGAAGTGACAGTCTGAATCATAATTTGCTGCATTTTCTTCCTGTGCACAGTATTGTTCCATAAACTTCTTAAACTTTGTTCCTCCAGTGACCTTGAATATTTAACCACCTGCTCAATTTAATCAGGGAACACACAGGCTCTAAAAGGCTGCCCAATGAAGACCTGACAAGAGTATGCGCCCCCATATGTAAAGTTTACTGCTCAGGCCTAGGGAATGTGGGAATTGCTCAGCTGCTCTCAAATATGTCTAGTCCTGAAAACTTGTGAAAGTGCTTCTAAGTTAGCTAAAGATTTTTAGGCTGGCTCTGGCTACATTTGAGTAGTGCCATTTAAAACGAGATTTAGAAGATTATTCTCTCTGGTGATTTATGTACGTTGTGGACATTTGTTTTGCTTAATATGAGGTCACTAAGTTCATTGTATATTTGTTCTCTAAATATATATACATGTATATATGTATATATATATATATATATATATATAGTGCTCTCTGTTGAAAAAATGGTGGATAGATAATAGGTGTGTATGTATATCTTAAGATGAATAAAATAATTACTACAAATACAATATAAATTGTTTTGAAAAAGACTTTATTTTATCTTATATACGCATAGAAATTTGTGTATGATTATAATATTTATAGCAGATAAATTTTAAATTATAGACTTAACATAGTAGTTTACATAAGCCATATATATTTGTATCATTTGAATATTTCTTGAGCAGTTCATTATTATGTCAAAAATTTCATCTTAAAATGATATTGTGATAGTTTTCAAAAGATCTGTATTGAATTTATACAGTGGTTGGAGAGATTTAGTACAGTTGATAGAGTAATTGCATTGCATGTGTTCAAAGCAAGTTCAATTCATGACCTAACATATGATCCTCTAAACACTACCAGGAGTGATCTCTGAGCATTTAGGTGGGAGTAATTTCAGAGCACCAATAATGGTGATCCCCAAACAAAAAACAAAAAGCCTTTACAATATTTTACATTATTCTCTCTTTGTCTTGCTAAATAATGTTCAAATAAAAATAAATTTAGGAAACATAAGATATAAGACATTTATTTCCAAGTTGTAAGTTTGACTTTTATAAATCTGTCTTGCCACTGAATAAAAATACCCATTAATATTATTTATTAAAAACTTCATTTTGGGAGCTACAGTACAGTATAGAATAAGTCATTGCTTTTCATGCAGCCAACCCAGGTTTATTCCAAGTCACACATATAGTTCCATCAGAACTGCAAGGACTGATTCATGAGTACAGAGCCAAAAGTATACCCATAATATTAACTGACCCAAACACCAGATGAAGGAATTTTATAATACATTTAAAGATTCTAACATAGGTTTATCTGACAGGAAACTATTTTTAAATATATTTTATGGTAACTTTATTTGAAAGCCAGAACTTATTAGATGAATATTTTGATTTATCCATGCTTTAACTGGTTCTCTTAATGATATTCTTTTGATTCTTTTTTTATGTGTGGAATTGTTTCTATTTTTTATTTTCTTAAAACCATTGTTTTATAAAGTTCTTCATTGTTGAAATTTAGTCATACAATGATAGTGAATCAGGGTTATTCCCACCAGCGGTGTCAACCTCCTTCACCAGTGAACCCAGAGTGCATCCTATATCACCACCATTTGACCCCTGGCATGCCATTGTAACAGGTCCATTTTCAGTTTAGGTTGCTATAGTTTAGGTCTCTCCAGTTTATTGTTGTGGACTATGGTTTGGATATTTAGTTCTTTCTCTTTTTTGTTTGTTTTTGTCTCCAGCAATCTACCTGAGATAACTGGCCCTTAACCCCATCCTTTCTTTTTATTTTTTCTTGTAGGTAAAACCAAGTAATTCATGTCCCAAGTTTCTATGAAAAGGGCAGAGCCCCTACCTAAAAGATAAAAAGCGGGTGACAGGTGTTTTTTTGTTTGTTTGTTTGTTTGTTTGTTCTTTTGCATAGATGCAGCAAAACTTTGGAAAAATAGAAAAATCCATTGGCCTAAAAACAGGGTGTCTCTACTCATGAAGCATCCTGACATGAGACCACCTACAGGTTTGGGGCCTAATAATTTGTCTAAATCCAAAGTCTTTCTTCATGGTCCCAGGAAATATTCTCCTCAATCATGATTGTCACAATCAGTCTTCTGTAATGAGATATATTGATTTTTTGCATAGATTCTATGTAGAAGCCAGGGTGTTACAGAGCTTCTTCTGGTTTCATCTCACCTTGGGTAGTGAGGAAGGTAAACCTGTTTCAAAAGCAAGCTGTTGTTATTTTCAAGTTATCACAATTTTCTATAAAGCCACACTGGAGCAAATGGTGCCAGGACTGCGTTAGGGCTTCCCCTGGTAGAAGTTTGATTCCTGGTTCTGTTGCAAATAACTATGCTGGTTCCAAAGCTGGGATCCAAGTTTCAGGGGTAAACGGCTGATGTCCAATTGACTGAGGCCTAAGTCAAGTCTCTATGACAAATGTTCAGCGTGACAGTCCTCCCTTGCAATATAAATTTATGAATACCTATCCCTATTAGATAAGAATTTCTTTCTATATAAGATTTCTCAATTTTCCTGTGCCTATACAAAAAGGAGCAATGCTACATTATTCTACTGGTACATATAAGTAAATAGATAAATAGGTAAATAGAACAAGCTAAACAACCCCTATACCTTGGCTTTAATCTGAACTCAGATTCCAAGAGAAATTTATCTACTAGAATTTCCTGCTAAATAAATTCAAAAAAGGTATGGGGAAAATGACATCTATGTAAGGAAATACACAATAAGAATTACATTTATTAAGGAAATACAACTAAAGAAATATACAAAGGAAATATACATATCCCCTTTAAGTATTTTGAAATAATCTTGGGAGGGAAACAAAGCACAGTTTTAGCATGTGATGTGGTCTTGTGAAATCTGAAATATTGATTGCAGCAGTCAGGTGTTATCCTTGAGCAAGGCACATTCAAAGGCCAAATCCAGTAGTGAGCAACATTTGACAGCAAAGGTAGGTAGGAGAAAAGGCCCACAGAGAGCAAATGAGCAGCAGCAGTGGTGGCAGCTTCTCTTCAAGGCAAGGTAGTCTGGAAGGGTGTCCTTTAGCTTTGGAAGCCAGCTGCAGCTGGTTGGGGTCAGGGGGAATCTTCCACTTTCTGAGGAATTAAGAATTGAGGGTAAAATGGTTAAATACAAAGACTTGACAGATCAGGGGTGAGAGGGTGAAGGGATAGAAAAGGCATTGAAAAGTGGGAAGCAGGTGAAGAGCATAAGAAAGGGTAATATGTAAAAGGGAGACTATAGACAACATAGATAGACATTATGTACAAAACAAATGGACATTAGACAGACATAGAGATGTCCAACACACACACATACATACATAGACAGTGAAGATCAATCCATAGTTTGGAGTTGAGAAACACCCAAGAGGAATGGGCCAGAGCATTTAAAAAATATAAAGCTGGTAAAACAGATGGAAAGGTTTTCCAATTCTTTGCTGAAGAAAGGCTTCCTGGGTATGTTGTACATAATGCATTCTTAAAACAATCATAATTTTCAATTCTAGAATACTAAGTAATATTGTAATGAGCACTGTAAAAAGAGTCTACACATGAAATAACATCTAACTGGTCTTGAGCATCTAGTTTCCTTTTCTGAAAGCAAATTAAAAATATGAACATTATGATATAATAGTAAACCAGCTTGAATTCAATAAATAATAATAAATAATAAATAAATAATACAATGCAAAAACAATGTAAAAACATACTAATTAGATGAGCACTTAGCAAATTAGCAAGAGTCTATGGCGTGCAGTTGCCTATTCCAATGGTATCTGTGGACAGAATATTAGATCATATCAGCAGGCATAATCAAATGGGAAATGTATAAATTAGAATGTTTACCAAGACTTTATCATGATGAGCACTGTATTTGGATTAATATAATATTGCACTGTAATGGGAAACTAGGGCAACCAACCTATACCTCCAAGAACCACTGTAATCAAAAAAGAGTATAGAGTTATTATAAACATATTAAAATTAAAACACTAAAACATTATTATAATGAACACTAAAGTGGGAGGGCTTCAAAATGCATTCTGCACCTGTTTTGTGGATAAAAGCATTAGAAAATGATTATGTACCTCTAGAAAGAGCAGTTGATTGAATATTGGCTCAATCTAAACAGCTGTATCTGTTGCTTCAGGTCTCTTTGAAGCAGGTCTCTTAATTTTTAAGTTGGAAGATGATTAACAAAAGTAGTAAGGTCATTTTAAATCTCACTTTCAGAAAGCTAGGCTGCTCGAGATAGTTGTAAACTATGAATTAAAAATAATTACTTTCTAACTCAAGTGATTTTAATGATCACATCAAATTAGGGTTAAGATTTTAAATAATATCATAGCCTCTTAACGTACTAGTCGATGCAAACTTGTAATTACTTAATATAAATTATTATTTTCTAAAAAGTCAAACTACTATAAGACTGGTTTTTGATACATCCTAAACGTTATTAATATATTGATTTAATCATAAGGAAACTTTAGTAGAATTTAAATAGCCAACAATGATGTTGATGTTTGTATACAATGCATTACTGAAAAGTTCTTTAACTTTTTATAATTTGGACATATTGCATTTCACTTGCACATTCATGTCATACTTTAACAAACTTTTTAGAAAGCAAGTTGCTGCTAAAAATTGTGCCCCATATTACTTAAAATTGAGGTGGTCAGAATTTTTTTAGTGAAACATATTATTCTACTTAGTCTTCTAAGCTGTTAATCTCTTCTTTTCAATTTGCCAAGAAAATCATTTATTGTATTTATTATTTTTGAATAAATATATTTGAAAATTGTTTGTTTATCTTTTATCCCTTAAAGAATTAAGGAGAAAGAGCCTATCTTATTGACCAGAATATTTCCAAAGCGCTAGTTACCCTTAGGGAAGTTGAAGTCAGTGACTTTTATAGCAGAAAAGAAATACACAGCAGGGATTTATTCTCTTAAACTCTACAGAAAATAATTCCAGTTAGGCAATTTCTTCTATTTTAATCTCAAAATAGATAATTTTATGAAAACTATGTTTTAATAATTTTTGTTTTTCTTTGTAACTGTTCTTGGCCCATCAAAGTTACTCCTCACTTGTTTTCACCTTTAAATTCAAAATGTTTCAGAGCTTTAGGAAAATCATTTGTGCTTCATATCTCAATTTAATTAAATATATATGATCTTTTTATTAAAGAGTCTGGCAAGTTATTTTATCATAGAGAATCCTAGTTTTGCCCTAAATAATTTTTCTGGCATTGAATTTTAAAATTACATTTGTTAGGGTATTACTATGTAATTTACTTCTATGCCAATTATAATATTCATTATCTATCTCACTTGCTTCCTTTTCCTTTCCACTCAATATTTTATAGTCCTATTTCTAAAATCAATGCACTTTAAATTAGTGAAGGTTTCACCATCACTCATCCTTGTATTGTAATTAAAATTTGTGTATTTGAGTTATTGGATAAAATATCAACCTCATATCAAAGAGGGAGACTTTATCATTTAATATTAATGGCTGTTGTATCATAGATATCAGTTATAAACATTATGATGAGTTGCAATGATTTTTCAATATTATGTAATACCTGTATATTTACTTCATTTTTTAAGTTAAATTTAGTAAAAATATATACTTTTACTTAATAAACATGGTGATTAATTTAGGCATAAAATAAGAAAAAGAAATAGAATAGATATAAAGTTAGTATATCAATATGTTAGCCTCTTTTTTTTTTTTGTTTCTGTTGCTGCAACAGAAACGCTGTTGACCCAGGGTTGTATTTGCATGGTATGGTGCTTGTGTAGATTCTGGTTGTAGTGCTTGAAAGGGATTACTGGGCTACTCCTACAGGCTCTCCAGCAGTCACATTTCCCCTCAGAGCTCACAGTGTTCTCACATATTTTTAGTTAAGAACTTGTGGTAGTTTAGAAAATTAAGTCCTGGTGCTTACATAAATCTGGCTGTGTACTGGATACCATTCACTGTTCAGAGCCAAGGGTCCCAAAGAGGCTTGATTCTTAAATTGTGAGGTGCTGTACCTGATGTTGAGGCCATGTAAAATTTGGCAGATTTCTATATAGTAACCGTTTTCTGTATACTTAACAACCAAAAACTAATTCAAAACCAACGATGTGTTGATGCCTCGGTGTTTCTTGCAGTGCTTGTCCATTTCGCATTTATCAGACAGATTCTTTGTGACTGTGTTCTGTTTATGTCAATGGCACTAAAGACTGAACTTATGACCTCACACTGGCAAACAGGAACTCTAAGTCACATAGGATGTGGCAGATTCAGTTAGTCAACATTACATCTACATGCATTGTGGCTCTAAAGGAATATGTTAATCAGGAAAGGTTAACAAGAGTGAATGCTAATTACTTAGATAACTTTAGTGACATGGAAAAGTATGTAATCAGGTGATTTGCAAAGTATGCTGTCTAAAAGATATCTTTGCCTTATTATTTTCCAAGACCAAGTGGATCATGTGAGTAAAATTCATTTTGATACAATTATACAAAAGAAGGCATCTCAGCCTAAAATTATTGACATTTTAGACTGGATTTTTTTTCTGTAAGAGAATAAAGAATGATATTTTTCATATAAAGATTCATAGTCAAGTAGCAGCAAAGGTCTAAAGTCAACTAAATAGGAGATGTAAATCACACAATTCAGTTAGAGAGGGTGTTGTGAGGAATGGATATTGGGTTATTTGGAGAAAGAGCTTATTGGTGAGGGTTGTGATGCTGAAATTTCATGTATGAAGTGGCTCAGTGGCACAAGTGGTAGGGGTTTACCTTGCACATGACTAACCTAGGTTAGACGGCAGTTCAGTCTCCCGAAGTCCTATATGATCCCCCAAGCCAGAAGCGATTTCTGAGTGCAAAGCTAGGAGTAACTACTGAGCATCACTGGGTGTGATCCCCCCCAAATTACATGTATGAGATATTAATAGTATTGTAGAACATGAAATCACAATTAAATGTAAGGGACCATAAACATAAAATAGTGAGTAAAGCATTTATCTTACATATTGCCAATCCAAATTCGGTCCTTTGCATCCCAAGGTCCCAAGCACTGCTAAACTGTGATTTCAGAATGCAGAGCCATGAATCACCACTAAGTAACACTGTGTGTTTTCTAAAAAAAACTTTTAAATAGGTACTAATCTGCAAAGTAGAATCTTTGACACTTCACACTAAAGCCAATAGTATTCCTTCTACCCTTTAGAGAAATCATAAAAATCTGAAACATGATTTATAAAAAACACACCCCACTCCCACCAACTGGAGCCACTCTCCCACAATTGAGAACTGCTGTAAGCCATTCAGGTCATTGCTCTCTAAAAGCACTTATATAAGAATTACTTCTTGTCTAAGCCAGACTCTGTCTTATTAAAAAGCATGGTGTTAGTACCCTAAAGAAGGCTTAAACCCAAAGATAAGGTTTTGACAAGTATCTTGTATATACAGAATTAAATGAAATGAAGGACATCAAAATATAAACAGTTTGTCTAGAAGTCATTGGTAGGTGTGAATGAGGTCACTTAAACACTATGTAAGAGCTGAATATGCATTTTCATGTATCTAATGATTTCTGAAAATCATTTGCTGTGATGCATTAAACTAGACAATTTAAGAAGTGACTGACTAAAGGAAAGAAATTACATTGCCAATAAAATTGATAAGAATTTGGGAGAGTATGGCCACCAATCTTAGAAAAACTGTTTATGTCTGACATCCACACGAAATATTTATTATGAAGACATTTTCATTGCATGTTCTTAAGTTAATTGTGAATTAAGAGCATGATCTATGAGTGGTGCTGAAAAGAATAACTTAAGTCTAAGGGACTATTTTAGTGTCTGGTTAACCAAACATTGATTATATTAAAAAATGAATCTGCAAGTAGGAAAGAAACTTGTAGAGTTGCACTTAATGTAAAATGGTGCAAAATTGACTACACATTAGCAGTTGGTCATTTTCAAAATGCTTTATAATATAAGAGTGGTGTTGTATAAAAACAAATATAAATCATTGTCTCAAGAGGCCTAAGGGACTTGGCACAAGCTCTCTACCAGGACATCTTCCTTTACAGCCTCATTACACTTTCCAGTTGATTCATGGGTATTAGGCTTGACTGAGAAGGGTGGAAGAGGTGAGGGAGCTCAGTATGCTATATTTCAACATGTAAATGAGTTTATTTTTCTGGAATTAAAAGGCAGCAGTTCTATAAGAAATGAAGAAGTCTTTCCCTTGTCTTACTATTTGTTAAAATTGTAAAAGTAATCTGAGACCTTGAAAATGAAAACATTATTCATATTGCATCTTTAACATAGACAGAGCTATATTTTTCAAGTGATATCTCATATGATATATATGGAGACAACACTAGGCATAGACAGTGTGCTTGTAATGAAAATTACTCTGAAATGAACTTATGGAAATAATACATATTTATAATATAAAATAATAATAATTTAAGAGCATATTTTTTGACCAAGTTTAGAGCAATGAATGGACATTCCTAATGCAGATTCTAGGATGATTTCTGACATTATGTTGATATAAAATATTTTTTTCTTAAGAATGAATCTTTCTTTGATTCCATTTATTCTAAGACAATGTGGAATTGGAGTTTTGAGGGCTATGGGAAAGCTAGGACTCTTAACTCGTAACTTGTAAGTAGTAAACAAATTGAAAACACAATATTTAATTGAACTTGGTATCTGTAGCATTGTCAACTAAGCCTGATATATTGCACACACTGTAGAAATATGACTCAATATCTGTGAAAATGAAAATTATTCCCTTTGAAAAAGAACTAAGTTGCTATATTGAGCAAAATAATATTATATCTGATTTATTCTATCTATGTTTTCAAATCATATTTACAGTTCATATCAACAACTCACCAATAAAGCATTTAAATTCAGTTTTTGTAATCCTTGTTTTCAGAGCATAGGTAATATATTTTATCAGTAGTATAAACATATAACATAAGATATAAAAGTATAGTAAAGCAAAGAAAATAAATATAATTGCATACAAAAAATTAAATCAAACTTTTTTACCTTTAAAATATCAAATAGTTTTTACATCAGATGTAGTATGTGAATTACTTCAAACAATTAAGCAGATTAATTTGTATGGATTTTTATCTACTATCATATAAAACTGGAAAGAAGAATATCAGATAGTTTTGTGTATTTTCAGCAAACCTTAGTAATTACAAATATTAGCGACCCATCTATATGACTACCTAATAACAAACCAATTTTAAAAGGATTTTTAAAATACACAATCTAGGGCCAGAGAGATAGTACAGCAGTAGGCTGTTTGCCTTGTACATGACCAACCCAGGATGGACCTGGGTTCGATTTTTCAGCATCCTAAATGGTCCCCTGAGCCTACCAGAAGTGAATTCTGAGCTCAGATCATGAGTTACTCCTGAGCATTGCCAGGTATGGCCCCAAACTCAAAAATAAATAAAATAAAATAAAATAAAACACACAATCCAACTTTTATGTTAAATGTGGTATATTTTACAAATATTAAAAATACAGCAATAATCTTAGAAGTAAGTAAAGACACTAAAGCTAAATTCCATACATGGCATTTGGTTTTCAGGATAGATTTTGACTTTTTTTTTATTTAGTTTTATATTGCTATTAAAAATCACAACCTTTCAGGCTATAGATAGTTAAATTTTAATAGAATAAACATTGGTCATTTTTACTTTCATTGAATATTTGTCACTTGCCACTAACATTGAGTTTAAGCTCATTCTGCTTCACCTTCTAGTCAGAATATAGTTAATACAATTGGCCACCTGCATACTGAGCTTGTATATGCCTTTATTATATTTTATAAAGCAATACTTACTAACATCAAAACTTGTTCATCTCAATGCAATCAGTCACCATATGTAGAACATAGCATGCTGTTTTCTTGCTTCAAAGTCATCCAAGAT
Source organism: Suncus etruscus (assembly GCF_024139225.1). Taxonomy (NCBI): domain Eukaryota; kingdom Metazoa; phylum Chordata; class Mammalia; order Eulipotyphla; family Soricidae; genus Suncus; species Suncus etruscus. The sequence goes on from NC_064860.1 coordinate 71,737,918, forward strand.
GCATGGAAAACCATCTGCATTATAGCATCCTGGTAAATTTTTTCTTCAATTACTACCTTTGCTCATTCTGTTACCTGCAAGCTTACCACATTCTCCATAAAATACTTTATGTTTTATATTGTTTTTACTTTTTAGGCTCATAAAAACAAATTTGTCACAAACATATCTTTTTCCAATGGATTAGCATAGTCCATGCTCTTATGAAAATAGCCAATAATTGTTAAAATTATTGAATAGATTTTCATTGATGCTTGGCAAGCAGAATCTTGATGTTCTTGATATTATAGAAAAATACTTGCAGCTTGTAGCTAGAATAATAATCTTGAATCCAGACTTTTGATATAAAAAAGCTTGTTGAAAACTCCATAACAAAATAATCCAACTTACTTATTACTTATCAGCTGGAGACTTTCTTTCAGTACCTAGAATTCAAGTCCATTCCATTTCGCAGCACCAACATTGCAACGGGTCTTGTACTCTATTTCCAGCATAGATGTGAAAAATTGAAGACCAATCACTCTTTAAAATTATCTCATCTGCAACAATGTGTGATGTAAGCAAGACAAATACATACTGTCTTTGTTTGGGAAGCTATTCTCACCAAAACATTTCTATGAAATATTTGATTATCAATAATTCACATGATGAACAAATCAAGAATATTTATAACCATTTTATGAATTTGATAAAATAATGATTTTAGTTACCTAAACAAATTCTGTTTGTACTTTTGTTGTTTTTGGAAGGATACACTCCTTTGACGCTCAGGGGTTACTGCTGGCTATAGGCTCAGAAATCGCTCCTGGCTTGGGGGCAACCATATGGAACACCCGGGGATCGAACTGCAGTCCGTCCTAGGCCATTGCTTGCAAGGTAGACGCCTTACCTCTAGCACCATCTCTACAGCCCCTGTTTGTACTTTTCTATGATCAGCAACTCTAAATGAATTTTGACATAACATCAATCTTTGAAATGCTTTTCAAAAACAAAGACATTCAATTTTGTTTGGGCCTCCATTAAATAATAGCACTAAATCTAATGAGATTAAGCATGTTGGTTACTGTTATCACTCTGTAGTCACTGTACCTCTTCCTCTGAAAACCAGATGTCTGCCAATACAAGGAGAGTTGCATAATTGCTGAGGCATGTGTAATGTCTCCAAATAATTATACTTTATATAGTTTGGAATAAAAGAGGAAACCTCTATTTTACCTTTAAAGATAGTCTCCTAAGTTTACACAGTTAAAACATGATTTCTAAAATAGTGTTTTTTATTCATTTATCTATCAAATAACTCTATCTGCAAGTGTTAATATGCCCCAATTTAAGATATATTAAACTGGAGTAAAAATTCACCCAGTAGAGATAGGCAGGTGCTGTGTAAACACATCTGCAGGTCATTAGAAATTACTATCATCACTCTTTTTATTAAAAAGACAAGTATATATTTAGAAACACTCTTTGGTAATATCTAATGAAAGACTGTCATCCGTAACTTCTCAATAAGTTCACCTCAAGTATTGAAATATTTTTAAAACGTAGATTCATATTTTTGGGAAGTAAAATGAGGAAATAGTACTTTGTTCTCACTAAAAATGTAGATTCATATTCTTGGGATGTAAAATGAGGAAACTATACTTTGTTCTCACTAAATATATGAATTAAAATTTAACATGTTTGTTTATAACATTCATATGTATAATTTTATAATCATAAATATATCTGCATCAGCTATGACTCTAATAATTAACTTTCTAGAATGACATCTATTAATAGTTGATTATTTTTAATAGTTGATTGTGATTAGGATGGATTGCATATATAAGGGCACTACAAATTAATGCACATATCAATAAAGGCTGAGATATTTTTGAGTGAAGATTCTTACAGCATCTTAACCAAGTTTAAGGTAAATTGTGAGTAAATCATTTATGTTGATATTGTATAATAGATACTATTAAATTTAAAGACAGTTATGCAAGTTATTTTTCTGCCTAACTACTCAAAAAGTTTCAGTCAGGCCTGTGCTTTGTCTTCTTGTTCATGGCATTCTTAGGCTAAAAAGCAGGACACAGGAGATGGAAGCATAGATTTGTTAAATAAATAATGGATTTTTTGGGTCACCTCATATACAATTTCCAAATTTAATCCTTCTGCATTGTGTTTTATAAAAGGTCATTTCATAGTCTGTTTATATTGGAAAAGATAACCAACGTACATAATTTATTGAAACAGACATCTGCTAGAGATAAACCAATGAGGTCATTTTTATATTGAACTCTGCTAGAATCTGTGGAAACAAAATGTAATTCAAACCGAATAGTGGCTTCTGATTAAAACACCTGTGGATTCAACTGATAACATTTCATGTTGAACGGCCTAGAATTAAAGTTCCTAGACAGCAAGATCCTTTGTGATATCAATGCTAATAATTCAAATCTTATTGGGAAACCCAGTATTACCTTTTCACAAAGAATGAGCACCTTAAAAAAGGCAGGTTTTTTTTTTTTTACAGATAATTACAAATAATATTGAGATACTTGATTCTGTATTTATATGGATAGGTTAAAAAATTTGAGAGCTAGCTTGCAAGGACATTTGCTTGTTTGTATTTTGTACAATGGTTATGTGCATAGCAATAAAATGTGACCAAAATGTAATGATATAATATGCTAAGAGGTTGCTTGAGATTAATTATTAAAATGGACATTGGAAAATGAGAACTTGCTAAATCTTTATTAAAAGTCATTATTTCTAAGAAGGCATTGTGTTCTGAATTTCAGGGATTTTTCTCATTAGAGTGTCATTATTTTTTAGTATGGGTAAAGGCTTGATCATACAAATATCTAATCCTCATAAGCACTCCACTGTATCAACTATTCTCTTTGGAGCATGTTTACTTTTTGTTAATTAAATCTGGTATCATCTGCAATAAAAATGCCTACAGAACCATGACACAATGTACGTTTCACTTATTTCTTATTTTTTGCTCTTATGTAAAAATTTCACTCTGTTATGTTTGAAGGTGAAAGCACAAGCTGTGTTTTCAAGATGTGTTTTTCCTCAGAAGAATTATGTCATGGGGAAACGCTATGGATATCCATCAAAGTGAAACCTACAAGGACATAAGTGCTGGTTATACGTGAACATTCTTTGTAACCTTCAGATGCTTCAACATTGCTCTCACGAAATGACATGCAGAATGAGAGATTTAAGCACAGTGTACATTTGAAATTAGCTTCATTACATAAAAGGACTTTTTCATAAATTAAACATTATTTTATTATTTATTTATATGTATATTATATTTATTTATATATTTATATATACTTATATATAAATATATATTTATATTTATATTATATTTATATATAAATATTATTTATTCGTTGAAAATAATAAAGAATTGCAGCTTGCAATCTTGGAATAAAAGTTGGCAGTGGGTTCAAGTTCAGTTAGGTCAGTATTTGCTTCAGGTTAACATTATTGATTGAAGCTTGCTAAAGCATCCTGAAAGATATAATGCTGTCATTTTGGTCAGGAAACAAAGCCGAGAAACATATACCCGTGCTTCTGAAGCTTGTCCTGGGTAATTGTCCTCTGATAAAAACTTAGAAAATAAAAAATATGAAAGAATTAAGTGTTGGAGTCTATTTTAATGTTGGTGCATTACAATATAATGCTCATATGCTAATGCAAGCTTTGGTAGCACATTCTTAGATCTACCTATTTATCTACCTTAAATTAGTTTTGATAAATGAATATTGTATTCATATTTAAAGAACCTTAAATGTGAATAGTATTGTGATAGCATTGTGATATGTTGTACTTTTTACGTATATGCAAATACATAGATTCTTTTTAGGGTAAGTCAAGAATTCATAGGATTTTCATCCCTTTTTCTTTTTGTTAAAGATTACTCTATTTTAAACAAGTTTGATGAGATGATAAGTACTGGAATGGAAAGAACAATCTGCTTTAATGAAAAAGGACTTTCCTTTTTGCCACCCTAATTGTTATGGTTAATGTGTGTGTCTATGACCTTGACGATTTTCACCAATGTGCTTGAAGTAAAATAGAACTATACTTCAGGAAAAATAAAGCAATCAAAACCGTTGGTGGTTAAATTGACTAAAATATTGGCCCATTATTCAATTTATTTCATTTCTAATAGTAATAGCCTTGGTTGACAGAGAGATTATTGAGTGCATTCACTGAAATTTATTAGTAGAATTTAAGTTTAAATAAAGTAACCCACTGCTGATTTTTTGGCAGGATATATCATTGGAATGCTATCTCTGTATTGTTTATTACATTTACATTTACTTGTGGAATAGTAAGCTATGAAAGTGAGATTTGAAAATGCCTCAGTGAAAACTTCTAGAAGCTGGACAATTTTTTCAGGTATTCAGTATTCACAAAAATGAATATCTTACATTAAAATTCTCACATTAAAAAATTTAAATAGCACTATTTGAACTTTTCCTCTGTGAACAGCTCTCAGTAAGCTGAACATTCCTATAATTGAAATCATCATGTGCATTCTGACCCTAATTGGGTAACTTTTATATTAGGATCACACCAAGCAATCATAGAAGCAATTATGGGCACTTGTCCTGGGGCAGCAATAGCCCAGGTGCTGCTGCCTGATTGTCATTTGGTAATTACTTTAGTACTTTCCAACTACTCCTTAGCATCAGTTAAAGAATGCAACATACTTTAAGTAAGTGAAGTCTCTTTGGAAGTACAAGTAAATACTTAATTATTTAGTTTGCTGCTTCATATAGGTGCTGTCAATTACTTGGAATGTGAAGACGTACTAACCAAAAAAAAAATGTCTTCTGAAGAGACTTGCCTGGGAGTCAAATTCAAGATGAAATCTTTGCAGTTAGCCAGAGTTTCCTTTTAAAATATGGAAAATAACCTTAACTAATAGTGATGATAGAGGCACTGCCAACTTGAGAATTTTTTTAAAGTCTTTGAAGTCTGACTTTTCAGAACAGATTGTAAATCTCTGGCCCATTACACACCTGCAGAGATTTTGGTGTTTTATTTCTCTTGGGTGAAACTGCAGAAGCCCAAACCATGTTAATCACTGTCAGAACCAGTTGTATAAAATGCCAAAATGCAGTGAACCAAGTGTTTTATAATAAATATGACAATGCAGTCAGAATGTTGTTTTGTTAGGCTTGTTATTTGTGGTAATTTTTCATTTATAATCTATGAAAGAAAAAAGTTCACCGGCTTTTATAAAAAAAAAATTAACCATAGGGGAGATGTCAGCATATTAAATAAATAAGATTTTAAGTACTTGTATAATAATTAATGAAGATAAATAAACTATAATTGCAGGTTCACTTAGTGCCTCAAATTGACTTTCATAGCAACTCTTTTCTAAATTTTCAATATTTTATATTTTATTTTTTGCTATTACAGAGTCATGTGGTATTTAGAATTTTATTCTCAATGCATCAGTTCAAAATTTATCTTAAATATATGTTTGAATCTTAGCTTTTTATCAAAGAGAAATATAATCAGTGTTCATGGAAAATAATAATTTTAGTAATACTTAACTATTATTTTTATTACACATTAAATTTAGTAAGTTTAAAAATCTTATGCATAGTTTATGTCTATTTTTTCGTTACTTTAAATTTTATTTGTATTTTTGAAATTATTTTTCAGAGATTTTCTTGTCAAACAGCTTATTTGGCAAGAAGATACAATTATCACTTTACAAATAGATACATCTATTACATAATAGATGTATTTTATATAAAATAACATAATTTAGTTATGGCCATATATTGATGAGCTATTTACCCATCTCTTTTTCCCCTTTTATGTTGTGTTGCCTGAGGATTCTGTACTTGCTTTTTGTGGTGTTTGAACATTTGTTTGTGGTATTTAGTGGATGCTGAACATGCTATTCTGGGATTTCATGATAAAACTGAAAATAAACTGAGGATTTCATTAATTTTATTCTGATGTTCCCACAACCCTGGCTGTAGTGTGATCAGTAATTGCTGAGAGTCCTGGGATCAAAGATACCAGAGATACCAGAAACATGTTGCGTATATGCAGATAAAACTGGAAACAGATTTCACAAGATTACATATGCAAGACATATCCATTAACAAGTCATCTCCTGGTGAAATAGATTTAGTAATATTTATTAGACTTATTACTCAGTCTTACCAATTAATATATTATTTTTTTGTTTTTGTTTTGGGGCACACCCAGAGACACTCAGCGGTTACTCCTGGCAATGCACTCAGAAATCGTTCCTGGCTCGGGGACCCAATATGGGTTGCCCCTGATCGATCCCAGGTCTGTCCTGGATAGCCACGGGAAAGGCAAATACCCTACCGCTGTAATATTATTCTGGCCCTCCAATTTATGTTTTCTAAAATTTGTATAAAATACTTTAATGTACCAGTCAATATTTACTTCGTTCTAACAACACATAAACAAAATGTTGACAGTAATATTTAACTTTCATGAGGGGCTGGAGAGATAGCATAGCAATAGGGCAGACCAAGGACTGACCTGGGAATGATTCCATAATCCAATATGGTCCCCTGAGCCGAGTGATTTCTTAGTGCAGAGTCAGGAGTAACCACTGAGTGCTGCCGGCTGTGGCCTAGAAAAATGAAAAATAAATGAAAGATAAATTAAAATTTTTAACTTCCATAAACATTTATTTTGAAGGGTTATGTGATAGTACATAGAGTGTAATCTATATGTAGACAACCCAGTTCCAAATCCTTACCAATCTAAAGAGCCAGAGTCAGGAATAAACTCTCAACATAATAGGTGTGACCTAATATTCCCCATTTTTAATTTGCATCTATAAGGCACTAATGTGTAGAAAGTATGCAAATAAATAGAATACATTTTTGGGACCATAGAATTGTATTTAGAATTATGTCATTGTCATGGAGAAAGCTCATAGGACTAGAAAACATGCCTTGCATAGAAAAGACCCTGACTTTCACCCAGTCTTCTATACACCACTAGCTTAAGTGATGCTTACAAAACCTGGGCCCAACCAAAATAATAATACTAGGCCAAATTTTCGTAGGAGGAGCACTTGGTCTATAAAGCAATTATTTCCTCCACAAAGCAATAATGCACAGTCTAGTTAAATCTTTAGATGTATTTCTATATTGTTAGTGTACTATAAATGAAAACTTAAGACATAAATCTAGACCAATCTGTTCTTGAAAAATAACTGCTTTTTTTTTTCATTTCTTTGGAACACTCCAAGCAAAATGAGTTTCCATGATTGTTCTAACCCAAGCCAGCTGTGTGCAAGACAAATAAATGCTTTACCCACTGTACTATTGCTCCATTAACATAACTATGTTTATTCACCATTTTATATGTAGTGTCTGACAAAAAATAAGAAATAAGCAAATGCTTATTTAAGTTAAATTTGATGTGAGATATTAAACTTTACACATTTCTTAGAGTATGTTCTTTTATACTAAATATATTTCGAAGATCCATATATTGTATATATGTATATATATGCTGTTCTATTGTGAATTTCATAAGCCTTATTATAAATTGAAAAGCAGTCAGATTAAAATAATGTAGTAGTACACCAGTTTGTGTTTTATGTTATAATGCTGCTATTCCTAAGCCATGCATGTATAGCACATAGTTACAGAGTTGAGTGTAAGTAATCTGCTATAGAAATTTCTAGAAATTAACAACACAATCTTATCAAAATATTTTCTGCTTACTTTTATCTTGGGGGATATTTAGGCTACAATTTTGAAGGAATTATGGAACTGAAAAAGCTTTGTGAGTCATTCACATAATTAATTTAGGTACATTTTTATGGCCCCTTAGCAAAGATGTCTTTTCAATAATCTTAGCAATTACTGAAGCTATTATCAACTGATTTTTGTGTATGACTAGCACTCTTGAATACTTATCTTTTCAGTTTCAAGGCTCTGGGTTATACATCACTAACTATTGTTCACTGGTGATAGAGAGGCATTGTGTCCTTCACAGACCACTAGTTTCTGATGATCTAATTTCATCTTTAACAATAGTTACAAGGAAGAGCAAAAAATACAGTGTTGAAAGTGGTGTTTTAGCTATTGTACACATAAAAGATTAGAGGGGAGTGGACTAAGCATTGTATGGACCAATATTATTTCCAGATACTTTCCTACAGTCATTTCTTGATTTTCTCTGGTAATAAAATAAGTAGTTTCAGATAAAGCCAGATCTATAGATAGGATTAATAAAGATGAAAGAGAAATTCAAGTCTGAAAATAGAACCTACATCAATTTTGCTCTCTACATTCTTTTTCATTTATAAGTTCTATTCCAAAAATAGACATTAAAATATATATCTAAATGACTTTTATGAATTCAGAACATGATTATTTTCAGAAAAAACTTTATATTTTCAATATTTACATAGAGAGTTTCAATATATCATATGAATAAGGAATCAATGTTACATTCATTTTTTTCTGCTGTTTACATGCCTCATAGTATGCTCCATTGTTATCTTAGTTGTCCTTCCTGTATATTGTTTGATATGGACATATTAAATCTGTCCACAACTGATCTTAATGTTTATCAGATAAAAAGATCTTTAGAAAAGACATGACTGTCTTACTTTGTCTTGGGGAAAATTAAATTTAATATAAAAAATAACATTTCAAACTGTTGTGATTTATTTCTAACTTCCTACCTTCTATATAATCATTTTGTAATGATTTTTTTAAGGTTGAAGATATTACTGAAGGAAGACAGATTTTTAAAGCTCCTAATTCTAGTAAAAATACAAGCTCAATGTACTGAAACCTGAATATAAAATATACCTGAGTATAGAATTTTCAAAGAGAATTGGATCCAATTCTTGACTTATATTTATGTTGTTTGCCTGCTAATTTGTGAAGCTATAATGGTAGGTTACTCAAGAAGTATATAAAATGCTAGATAATCCATGCCCTGTATCCTATTGGTATTTCTCAAATCCCTCAAGTGTCCCTCTGCTAAAGAACTATTAATTTACACATTATTGTTAAGGAAAATCACCACAGGTACTCAGCAATGTTTAAGAAAAATTCTAAGCTTTAATTTGGTTCTTGGGCCACAACCTCTGTGTTAAGGGCCTATTTCTGATAATACTTAAGTGACTGTAAGTGGCACCTAGAATCCAGTCCAGGTAGGTCTTGTGGAAGGTAAACACTTATCTGTAGTATTAAATATCCATGCTCAGAAAAATCCACTTCAATTGAAACAAATATAATTTAATTTTATGTACATAATGCACTCTAAAATGCTTTTTAAATAAATTTTAGTATCATAACGGGGAATAAAAGAGAAGCTGCATTATTGTTTAAAAAGAATTTTTAAATTACTTTTATCTCAAAAAAATTTTGTCACAGAAAGATTATAAAACTTATAAGACTTGTGTTTAAACATTCCAAATGTTTATATGTGTCAAAATTTTGTTGTTTGGGTGTAACATCTGGTGGTACTCAGGGCATATTACTAGCTCTGTGCTCAGGAGTCACTCCTAGTAAGGGTAAGTAGATGACTTAGGATGTTGGGAATTGAATTCATGCCTGCTGTATTCAAGGCAAGCAATCTATCTACCATACTATGCTCTAACCCTGTCTTTATAGTTATTCTGTATAGCTATGCATTGATTTCAAATATCTACTTGAAACGATTTTAATTGACTTAAAGTTAGAAAATTTTCCCATATATGATTTTTTTTTTTAGGACAATCAGATAGTGGAGTCTAATAGTAAAACATCTTGTATATTGCCAAACAAACTTTCTAATTCATTCCACTTTTAACTAAGGTTTTCTTTCACTCTCTTTCTCTCTCTCTTTATTTCTCTCTCTCTCTCGCTCACTCTCTCTCTTTCTCTCTCTCTCTCTCGCTCACTCTCTCTCTCACTCTGATTTTTGGACCACTTCTAGCAGTATTCAGAGTTTGATTTCTCTTGTCCCCGATTCTGTGTTTAGTAATCACTTCTTGAGGTTCTTGGGAAACCATATACATCAGTTAAAGCTATCTTATTACTACTATTTGCTAATAAAAATTTCCATCAATGTTCTCTGGTATATATTTTTAATATCATGAACTATTTTATAGTTGTTTATATTGTCCACATTTTAATGTGGAAAAAGTAAAAGTTCATAGAGTCTAAATACTTTACAAATTCGTAGCACTATTTGATCACATATCAATAGTTGAAGAAGCTAAACCTCTTTTATTTCAATTGAAGCATTTTCAACTACACAATGCATGTTTTTCTTCCTGCCTCTTTTCTAATAATGACAAGCTCTCAGGTCAGACTTCACATATAGAAAAGCACAGTTTGATTCCTGGCACCATATGGTCTCCTAAGTACTGAGTCAGAAACAATCCCAAAGAACCATGAAGTGTGGCCCATTTACTTTAAAAAAAAAAATCATTTTTTCTATTTATATAAAAGAACTAAAATTATATATACTAATAAATATGTACACATGATTGTACACACATTTATATATTGCAAATATTAAAATTCAGTTATACTGATTCTAAGAAATTATAAAAATATTCTCATGTTTAAATTATTGAAACATTTTAGTTATACAAATTTTAAATTTTAACTTGTTCCTAATTGCTTTATTTACATTAAAAATATTGACAGAGCTGCCTACTACCTACTATGAATACTTTATGCTGTGCTCTTTGACAGTTACATAGTGTGTGCAATATATTATCGACTAGTAAATAAGCATGTACATAGGTATTCTATTTTTATTTGCATATTGTAATGCATATTTTAGTTACTTAAATAGGTCATAATAACTAATAGCCACTAATGCATTTTAATGATCAATAATCACTAATAAATTGCAATACTAGTATTATAAGAATTTATTCTAGCTATCATATACATCTGGAATTGAATCTCAGGAACAAGTATATGGAGTTGCAGCTATTAAAAGCTTTTAGGGGCTGGAGTGATAGCACATTGGTAGAGCGTTTGTCTTTCACGTGGCTGATCCAGGACGGATCTTGGGTCTATCTCCGGTGCCCCATCTGGTCCCCCAAACCAGGCGCGATTTCTGAGCACATAGACAGAAATAATCCCTGAGCATCACCGGATATAGCTCAAAAACCAAAAACCAAAAATAAAGGACATTTAATATATATGAAATAATTGGACTCAGGTGATTTAACTCTAGATCTTTTTTTACTATGTGTACTTTGACTTAGTCATTTTATTATAGAAGTTTATTTTTTAAACCTTTTTTTTTCTGTTTGGGGGACACATTTATAGTTGTTAACAGCTAACTCCTGGCTCTCTTTTCAAGAATTTTCTTGGTGGACTCTGAAAATTGTGATACCAGGGATTGAATCTTATGGGCTTTATACAAGGCAAACACTTTACAGGCTGTATGTCTCTCTGATTCTTAAATTATATCATGCTACCTATCTCTATTTAACTTTTAGCCTTCAGTTACTATCATCTATAAAATATATTAACTAGTGTATTTATTTATATGCATACAACAGGGACTATTAGATAAATAATTATCAGCATGATCATATTTAAGTTGAAAAATGATAACTTTTATTACTTTTTTGGTTTTGGGGCCACATCTACAGGTGCTCAGGACTTACTCATAGTTCTCAACTAGGAATCACTCTGGCAGGGATGGGGTTTGTTTTGATTTCAATAAATGAAAATCAGGACAACTTAGCTGGGAGTGGCCATCTAGGCTTGTGGTTCCTCATGGTGGAGCAACTAGCTTGTAGTGAATAGCATGCAGTTTGACTTTTCAGATAGGGAGTATGGGATTTTCCCTTTCCCCATTGGGGACTGTGGAACATTTAACTTGATTTACAAGTATTTACTCTTAAAATAGAAAAATCTGAATAGCATGAATTTTAATACACACATGGATTTTGTTGAGACATAATAGTTTAATCTGAACTTATAACATGAATTTGGCAAGATAACGATGCTCCATTCTTATATTTTGAAACAAAATTTCTCTTGACTCTAACAATATCACATGCAAAGATTGCTACAAGTTGCTCAGATAAGCAAACATTATTTTTCATAACTGTTTTATACTTAGATGAATATTAAAATTATTCTAGAATATTTGCCTTTTGAATATAATGCCACAAACACAAGTTTTTCAACCTACATGAAAAGTTTTATTTTGAATCATATTTTATTTTGGGGGCCACCCAGCAGTGTTAAAGACTTATTCCAGGTCATCTTCCTGAAATCACTCTTAAAAATGCTCAAGGACCATCTGGGATACCAGAAATTCAACTCCATTTGGAAATGTGTGAAGCAAGAGCCTTACCCTCTACTCTCTGTTTGACCAAAGTTTGAGTTTATTGCATGGAATTGAAATGATTAATTTAAGCCAAAATTACTTAAAATATTTCATATAATTAAGAATTTTTTTATTAGTTACCAGGTCTTTGATTTAAAAATATTTCCTATGCAACAGAAATTGCCTCAGCTTTCATCTTATTTGCTCTTGTATTCTGTATTTCCTGTTTCAGTAATAAGAGCTTAATTATGAATATGATATTTGGTTAATGAAGAATGAATCGCATATTTAGAGATCTCCATATTTATGTGACCTTCCTTTGTTAGTAAGTGTTAATATTTATTGCTTCTTTGTTGAGATTTTATTTTGTTTTGTCACAAATAAAAGTACGATTAGTGAAGCTGTAAAGTTCTCTTGGTAGCTGCCTGCGTTCCCAAGATAGCAGCATTAGTGTCTACAGAAGCAGTTAATGCTGTTTATCATTAGTGACAGAGTCTGGGAAGGACCTTCCGTGGCTTTTTTCTTTCACCTTGCCAACAGAAGTTGATGAGCTTTCTGATTTAAATTCATAGGTGATACATCAGGATTTATATGCACTTCACATGGACAAGCACACAGGTAAACCTATAATGCTGATGGAGACTAATTAAAACCATCCTAACATTCTAATACTGAGCATCCCCCTAGAATCATTACTTTATCTATATTTAATGCCAAAATTGCCCAATGGGAACATGAAATATAGGGCAGCTTATGGCGGAATTGTTCCACTCATGTTTATAAAGAGCTTATTGCGTTATGAATAACTGTTTGTAGGTTTTTGTGAACTAATGAATAGAAGGCACATTCTTGTAATTAATGTAAGTCTGTACAGGGATTTCTTCTGAAATTTTTTCATGTGGTCAGTTGTCTAAGGAACCATATTTAAAATGTTTTTATCATCACTGACACATGGCCGCGTGGTTCAAAAATATTAAATGGGACAAATTAGCAAAGTCTCACTACCCATTGTAGTTTGAATCTCTTTCTCTATTCCTCAACATAAAATCTAAATTCCTTACTGTAAAAATATTTGTTATACCTTAAATGTTGACCACATTAGCATTTCTGTTCTGTTTATTATGTTATATCTTATATTTTTCTTTCCTTAGCCAGACAGATTTTTAATAACTTAAAATATTTTGAATCTTCCCTCATATGTGACTACTAACCCATTTTTAAATATTTTTATTTCTTTTATTTTATATACTATTTATTTATTTATTTTGGTCCACACTGGGAAATATTCAGGTTTATTCATATCTCAGTAACTCAGGGGACCTTATCAGGTGCCAGAGATAAAAACTTGTGTGGTTATGCTATGTGCAAGACAAACCCCCTACCTAACTTACTATATCTCTGGGTCTGTTACACTTTAATTTTTATCAATTATTTTTTTCTTTTTGTGTAGTTGTTCATAGTTTTATAAATACTGTGTTCTCATGAACATAATTCTAACATATATCCAGCACCTGTGTATCCTTCTCCCCCAACTAAAAAGTACAGCCCTGTTTTCTCTTATCCCCTCCAATCAAATAAATTTTGTGGATCAGTCCTGATGTTATATTGCTTTTGAATATTTATTGCTACCTTTCTTCATCTGTAAATCCTACATAAGAGAGAGATCATCCTTTATCTGTCCATTCTGACTTCACTCAGCAAGGTCTACTCTAATTCCATCCATATTGCTGTGTTACATTATTTAATTGTTATAAAAGTGTATCATATTCCAATGTGTGTATATACACAAAACTTCTTGATTCATTCTTCTTTAGCTGGTATTTGGGTTGCTTCCATATATTGGCCACTGTACCAGTTATACCAATGAACATAGCGACTATACTCATTCAAAAAAATAGTTTCAATTTTTTGTTTTTCCACTTCAATTTTTATTCATCTGGAAGTTTCTTCTTTTATCATTCCTAAAGTCTACTATGTGGAACTTTAAACTATATAGATGTGTATATGACTGTGTATATGACAGTAAACTGCATGAAGAAAATCCATGTCTGTTTGTTGACATTAAATTTTCCACATATAGGCTAGAGCATGCCACAAAGTAGATTTGTTGTACATATCCGTGAACAACAAATATGAAAAACTGATGTGAGAAGATATGTTTTTAGATTCTTTCCTAAATTATAAATACATTTAGGATTAAAAGTAAATAGACTAATTATTATCTGAAAATTTATGTTATTGTTTATATTAGAAATAGCCCTCAGACTATGAAGAGTAACATATTTTAAAAAATATATTAAGAGAAATTAAGATGCATAGAAAGGATTAAAAGTAATGACTGAAATTCAAACAACATGGGGTAGTAAATTTGTTATGTTAATAAAAATGACTGTTTGAGCATGTGGCTATTTACAAAATAACCACAAAACCAACAAGAATTATACAAAGCCAACAAACATTAAAATCATAAATATATTTATGTTTACTGAGTCAGGAAGATTGCTATGTATTCTTCTAAAAAAGGTGTTAGTGAAATAATATGATAAATTTTGTTACACCTGATAACTTTAAATGCATTTATTATTTTTGGTGATGTAATCATTTCAATGTAATGCTACTTTTTTCAACTGTAGATTTTAGGCTCAAGTAAAAATAAATGTTTTTTTTTTATTTTATTCTAAGTAATTGAGGAAAAATAACTTTGAGTAAAGGTCAGATGTTTCATTTCCATGTTGGGATTGATCTAAGTTTATCTGAGACTTGTTTCTAGGCTTGGGAAATTTAGATGGGGAGGCAAACTCTTTGACTTTCATGTTCAATTCTCAAAACATTGCATTTTAATGTAATTTTGCTCTTGCTTTAATGATATCAGTTGTATAATCGCATTTCTTTTTTGCAAGAGGAAAACATCAGAGTAAAGGGAATTGCTTTTAGAAATAACCAGACACTCGACAAATCAATATTATACCCTTCAAAGGAAACTGAATTCAAAGGATCAAGAAATTGTGACCCACAAGATTGTTTTCTTTTTTCATCAACAAAAAATACAATTTTATTCGCTTTTTATGTTTTTGGTACTCCATCACATTTATTTTGTCCTATTGGAAACTGTTATGCGATAAAGACAAAAGCAGTAGCTTTTATTCTATAACTAGAGTTGATGCCTCATTCAATTTTCATTCTTTGCTATGACCCATCTTATTCTCTGACATCTTTCACAAAATGTACATTTTATTCATGAAAGCTTAGCTTAATTCATATGTTCAGATATTTTTTAGAAGTATGAAGGAGCTGAATAAATTATTTCTGAAGTATATGATGTCTAATGATTAGTAAATTATTGAATCTTTTTATAAAGCATAGTTAAAACATCTTTAGACATTAAATAGATGTATTTTTGTAATATGATATTAATATGAATTGTAAGTTATATATAAATTGTATGTGGAAATGAATAGCATTAGCATTATTTGACTGGCTCATGATATTGCATTACATTAATATAGTATATATTTAATATAATGTAAATAGTGTTACAATGCCTAGCGGTATTTGGATTTTCAAGATCATAGTAACATTTTCTGACAATAATGAACGAAGGAAATTGGAAAAAATGAAAGATGGTTGAGCATTAATGATTTAGAGTAAAAATATTATTTAAAGAAAATGCTTAAAAGGCATAATGTTTATCATATCTTCTTAAGCATTAAACAAGTTTGCTTTTCATTTACTTAATTCTCAAAGTAAATTGCTTGTTATATATTAAAATAATATCCAACATTTGATCAATTTTAGAGATATAAATTTTACATATGTGTCAATACTAGTTTAATTTCTATATGAATATCTAAGTTTGAATTATTAAGAGTACGGGGCCAGAGAGATAGCATAGGGGTAAGTTGTTTGTCTTTCATGCAGAAGGATGGTGGTCCGTATTCCGGCATCCCATATGGTCCCCCGAGCCTGCCCGGAGTGATTTCTGAGCACAGAGCCAGGAGTAACCCCTGAGTACTGCCGGTGTGACCCAAAAAACAAAAACAAAAATAAAAAGAATATTCTGCACATATGTTACCACGGCACATGGTGCTTAAGCATACAGACTTTCTTGCTTTCTTACTATCACTTTGGATGTGCACTGACATTCATTAGGCCTTTTGTGAAGCCTATGCTCTCGATTAAGCATGTTACTGTCTATCTTTCCTATCTTCTTCTTAACCTTATTCAGAATATCTGAATAAAAATTGTTTTTACCACAAATATAAGAAAGGAGAGTAAACTTCAAAAGGGGATGTGACTGCTTTGGCTAAACAGTAAACTGTATTTATTATAATAGTGTAAGTAAACACACACCACACTGCCTTAGACTTATTTTTTAATAAATTATATATTTAGATACTGTTAAAAAGTTGTACATAATTGCCTTTTATTCTTACAATGTCTGATACTCTTCCTTCCTCCAGTATGTTTCCTGCCACCAATGTCCTCAGATTTCCTCCTGCCCTCCCCCTGCCCTGCCCAGCTATCACATTTTCCTTCTCTCCCACCTGCCTCTATGGCAGATATTTTTCTTCCCTCCAAGTTATTTTTTCTTCCTCTCTTTTTTCCCTAGACATTTTTAACTGAGTTACCCTACTCAAAAAAACCCTTTTACTTTGCTAACCTCAGTTTTGTGGTCAGAGTCCAAGGGATATTTTTTAATCATTCTTTTTGTTTACCACATTTGAATGAGATAATCTAATTTCACCTGTATTCTTCATACTTAACTCTGCTTAGCAGAACTCCTTCCAGTGTTGTCTTTGATGGAGCAAAAGAAAATATTTATTTTTTTTATTACAACTAAGTGGAATACCATGGTTGATATGGGTACACAAAATGAAATGGCATAGATGTCATATTTGTGTGTGTGTGTATCACAATCGGTTGAGTGATCAATCTTGGGGCATATGGATGGTTTCTAATGCTGATGATAGTGAATTGCACTAGTTTGCATAAATATTCCAAAGTAGTAAAATTTTTATGTCAGTTACTTTGGGGTGGAATTTATATATCATATGATAGTTCTATTTTTAATTTTTGTAAAACCTCCATACTGTTTTCTAAAGATGCTCAACTAACTAATAAGATTTCAGTTTCTCTACATACTTAGCAGTGCTTGTTTTTTATTTGTGAACTTCTAGATATAGGTCATGGACACTATTGTAAAGAGATATCTTACTGTTCATGTGATTTACCTTTCCCTGATAATCAATCATGATTAATATTTTATGTGCTATTGACTATCTATAGGCATTATTTGGATAAAGTCTAACATATCCATCTTTTGATAAGTTATATACATTAATATTATATATGTTATGTCATATGAACTATATGTAAATAATTTTCTATTTTATGTAATAAATTTACTCTGATTCATAGAAAAATTAAGCTGATGAAAGTGGATATAATTGTAATAAAAGCATAAATATATATACAAAGATACTCTAATTTATAAAAAAATTAAAGTACCACATATGAATTTAACACACAAACAAATATGAAAAACATATGTTTATGTTTGGGTCATAACATGCGGAATTCAGGGTTTTCTATTGGCTCGATACTTAGGAATCACTCCTGGAAGGTTCAGGGGAGCATATTGGATGCCGGGGATCAAACCCTGGTCGGCCAGGCAAACCGCCCTATCTGATGTGGTATCATTCCAGCTTCGTATTTTCATATTTTTGTTAGAGAACAGTTTGTTTTATTTTATTTTATTTAAATCCGAATTCCTTAACCTCATAAAAATTAAAGGTTTTTATTTAGATTTAAAATTGGGTTATGGTAATCCATAATACCTTCCATTGAAGTAATGTCCACATTTACTTTGTATATTGCATTTTTGTTGCATTTTAATAACAAACAAATATGTTCAGATAATATTTAAATTATTCATATCAAGATATGATGGAGATTTATATGAAAAGACATGTTATATGAGCTTAGAATTATTTCTTTTTAAATTGAAATCTATTTTTTACAGTCTTGGGACTATTGTTCACCCTTCTCTCTCCTCTTTATGTTCTATTCCTCTCTGTTTAATGACTATATTTCTGTAGTCATAATTCAAGAGCATATTTCATTTGTCATATTCTCTTCCTAGTTTTTGTTTATTATGAGTGAGCTCATCTGGCATTTGTCATTCTTCTTCTGAGTTACCTTACTTAGTATGACACTATTCACTTTCATCTGATTTATAGCAAAGGCAGGATTTCCACTTTACTTATAGAAGAGAATTATTCCATTATGAAGATACACCACAGCTTCTTCATCCACTTTTTATGTCATTGGGCCTTTGGATTATATCCAGGTATTGGATATTGGTTATAAATAGTTTAGCAGTGAACATCCTTCTTTTCAATTAATGTTCTTCAATTCTGAGTTAGATGCCAAGGTGTAGGGTCACTGGGGCATATGGTATTTCTATTTTTAATTTTAAAAGAAGTCTCTATACTGCTTTCCATTAAGACTGAACTAGATGATATACCCACCAATAATAGATGAGTTTTTCTTATTTCAGTACAACCTCATCATTGGTTGCTTCTGGACTTTATGGAAGAGATAAGTCTTACTAAAATGAGGAGACATGACATTATCATTTTTATTTGCATTTCACTTATAATAAATGACAACAAATGCTTTTCCTTATGTTATTATATCTTTTGTGGGGACTTGTATAGTTAGCTCATCGACTCACTTTCAATGGGGTTGTAGACTTAAAATTCCTTTATGAGTTTTTGATTGAAGAAATCCTCTTTGTTTTCTATTTAATCTTTTATACCCTTAGCTATTACTTCTCAAGATGTAGATAATAGACTATAAACATTTTAAGAGAATCCATACCCACATTTGAAGCACAGATAAAGTCTAGGAGTTGATAAATTATGATCATTAACAGTGATTTTGAAACATATACCTTTAGCCAATAAAAACTCCACTAACAAAACAAACAAATATCTTTTATAAAAAGGTCAAATATAAGGCCATCTGGAAAAGAGGACAAATAACACTAAATTATGAAGGTAAAAATAGAAATGTGAGCATACTCTAGAAAATGAAATCAGAACTGTGAAGTGGTGAGTCCCAGTCTAGAATCCATTTCTTTAGTGTGATGACCTAGTTCAATGTTTCATTCCATTCACATATAATGCATAGTCAAACATTGACTATGTTTCTCCACAACAGTGTATTTTGTGGAAAAGAGATTTACAAAATTTAGTATTTGAAGTGTTGTATTGGTAACTTAATTTGCCCATCCAGGAGAGATATTTAAAGCCAAAATCTCTTTAGCATGTTAAAGATCACCATAAACAGTGAAGGGGATGATGTTTGGAAAATGGGGAATAACAAGAATGTATTGAGTGCAAGTTTTAATAAAATCTTCACACGTTTGCTAAAACATAAATTCCTGGACAAGGTTGTTCACATCTAGGATGAACAGGAGGCATCTCTTTCTCCAGAGGGAAATAAAGTCTATCCCCTAGTGAGAATTGGCTTGAGTCACTGCTTCTAACTCTGCCATCAAATCACAATCAGTAAATTTCATAGGCAGTTTTCATCCACTGGCTAATGTAGGCTTACTGAAGCAACCACCTTAGATAGATTACTGAGATAGTCTTTCTTTAATGAGTTCAAGCTTAGGGAGATCAATGGAATGAGTCCAATGGAGCACCTGGGAGAAGGATACACAGTATAATATAGGAAAGAACAAGGAGGGAGTAAAAACAAGTTCAACAACAACACTCTCCTTAATTTATTTAGTATGAGGTATCTGGAAATGTTATTCCCCTCTGTCATTTTAAGTCAGTCATGTAGTTCTGATATCATATTGTACTCTTGTTGAATTTTTAATATGGGATACTTGCTGTAAATATTTTTTAAAAATATGTTAAACATATATTTATTGTGTTTATTACTTATTATAAAATAGCATACAATGGGAGTCGGAGCTTCGAGGCAAGGCATCTGCCTCTCCTGTGCTAGCGTAGGATGGACTGTGGTTAGATCCTCTGGCGTCTCATATTGTTCCCCAAGCCAGGAGAGATTTCTGAGTGAATATCCAGGAGTAACCTCTGAGATTCACCAGGTGTGGCCAAAAACAAACAAACAAAAAACAACAAAACAATGCAATAATATTGCTTTAATTTAAATTATCTACTTCTCAGAATGTTGTTGCATTAAGTGTATTATAATACTATTGAAATGTTAAAGGATTTTTATTTACCTGAAGTTGTTGTTTTCTTTATTTCAAGTTACAAACATGGAGATAGAACTGTGGGATTAAGACAATAAAATAATATATAGGCTTTAAAATTCTAAAGTAATAATTAGATGTTTTAGTAAACATTATAATACTAATATATAATAATGCATATACTTATATACATATTTATGTATAATATGTAACATATATATATATATATATATATATATATATATATATATATATATTGCTCAGGAATTACTCTGGCTTTGCACTCAGATTACCATAGGGATATCAGATGGGGTGCTGAGGATTCAACGTGACTTGACCACATGCAAGACTCTTAGTCTATAGTATTTTTTGCATTTTGGGGGAAGCACATAGAGTAATGCTCAAGTTACTATTGGCTCTCCACTCTGGAATTGCTCCTGCTGGTGTTTGGGGATAATATGGTATCATAGAGCTAAAACCTGGATGAGCTGCATGCAAGGAAAATGCCCCAATCACTGTACTGTTGCTCTCGGCCCTGTTAATTAATTTTTCCAATGTAATATAGATAAATAAACACATTTTAAAAAACTATATCATTTAAATATGTTATTAATTTTCTTTTTGTATTGAGTCACACTCAGCATTGTTCTCTGGCTAACTGACTCCTTTCAGTGGTTGGGGAGCAATAGGATAACTGGAGATCAAGCCCATTTTGACTTCCCACAAGACAAGCACCATACCCACTTTATTATCTTTCTATCTTCTGATTCACCACTATTTTAAAAACACTTATTTTATCTCAAAGTGATTCAATTAAATAATTTAATTAATTAAAAATTATTAAAACATGTATACTTTTCCTAAGTAAAAATTTCACACAAGTTAATAAGTCTTTCCCTTTTTATGGCATAAATTCATACTATGAAATTAATACCTAAAATTAAAAAATATAGCTCCCTATATCTTTTGCAATAATATTTGGTATAATTTTTCAGTAATCAGTAAACTACATACTTTCAAATTCTTTAATTTTATTGTTTATGGCCAAAGAAATTTAAATATAGAATCTAAGCACCTGAGCTGGCAAGAGTCTATATATAGTATTTCGCTTTTGTTGGATAAGATCCTTTGATACTTGGTTGCTGAAGAAATTATTAATGGTCTTGAATAAAATCACTTTGCAGATAAGAGGAATCAGAAGAGAAGTAATTTTCTAAGTGAGGAACTGCTCTGAGAATATATTATTTTCTCAACCCCAAAGAAATTTATTGCTTTCTTTGAATAAGTTTCAGCACTATCAAAAATGTAGTTTAATAGAAAGAACTACCTATGTATAAATGTGCAAGCTTACCTACATATGCATATGTGTGCACATGTATGGATATATGTAACTAATATATGCCTCAATTTAGGTATGACAATATTTACTTTACTATGTTCAAAAAAGCAAGAGCTGTACAATTTTAAAAATATACAACTCCATTATATGCTGTTTTTGATTACGGAAAATAGCATTTGCCAGAGTGATTGATGTTTTAGCTATTCCCGTCTTACAATAGCCAGAAAATTCTGGCCAATTAAGGAGAAAAGGGAGAACCATCAATCAAATCAAAATTGACACCTACCCCACCTTCAGCATTAAAGAAGAAACAACACAGGAAAATTATATTGGTCCATCTGTTCCCTTTTTGAAACTATCAAATATTCTGATTTTTCCTTGTATTACTATCACTAAATTTTGGAAACTTTTTTTATCTCAACTTACTCTCAAGTAGATAGCTATTTTAATTAAGGTACTTAATATAGACTTCTGAAGTCATTTAATAAATGAATTTTGCATCCATTCACTGGTGAACTGAAAATAATATATTTCCAATGAAAAAGAGATTTATTCAGATAGAATAAAGAACTCTTCATTTTGGTGTTCTCATTTAAATCTATATTTTGAAATGTCCTATTCTTGGCATTGTGCATCATGAGGTAACACTTGTATCTTTTATATAGTAACTGACTTGATTAATTATTAAAAATATTGTACAAAGTCCAATTTGTGTCCATACGTTTGCCATTTGATATATTTAGGAATTATCAGACTATAAAGGGAGATGATTATTCTAAGAAAATAATACCATCTATAGTATAAAAATTATATTTGAACCAGGCAAGTGTTGAATGACTGAATAACACTACATTAGTGGAATTTACTATTTTCCTAACATAGGAGAAAAGCCTAGGAATATAAAATTGTGGTGCTTAAAATTAAATATATACATATATATTATTAAAAAAAAGCTTTGCAGACTACAGTTATAAGTAGCTAGGCAGACATGGGCCTTGAGAAACTGAAAAAATTTAACACCTCATTAGAGCAATAAAATTAAATAGATATAATGTAACTTTGTATCATCTACTGGATATCTAGAATATATGAGATTTCTGTTACAAATTATGTAAAACACATTAATATGTAATAGAGATAAATTAGTTCAATGTCTATTGTGTTTTTTAATTTTATTCAATGTGTATATTTTATATTATAACAGTCTCATTCTCAAAATTCAGAATATTTTGTCTGTGTACCCTAAAATCCTTTTTAAAGTATTTACAATTAATAAAACATTTTCTGATTCTCCTTAAGAATATGTATATCTCCTCTGAATATGTATTTATGCATATAAAATATTAGATTCACGTAATTCTGTGCAATCAAATGGAAAAACAAAAGGATGTCTTTAAATTTTCAAGGCCAAATATGTAGTATTGTCTAGTCACTTAATATTTCCAAATACTTTGACAATAAGTACATTTTATTTTATTTCGATTTTTCTATTTCATAATTTGCTTCAGACACTTGATAATAATAAAAGGGCAAGTAAGTATGACATTATGCATATTTAAGAATTCTTATAAATGATTAGTTATCTTTATAATTTTATGAATCTATAATTGACATAGTAAATTAAATCTTTGAATATATACATAAACAGGAATAGAATGTTAATATTAAAAATGAAAAATACTTTTCTAACTTTGGAATTATTCCTTTTTATTTCTTGGATAAATATTAACAGCTATACTAAGTAAAAAATTATGGTGGACTCTGATATATAAGTATTTTATGATATATTTTAGTTTGTTTATTTTATTTCCCTTTGGAGAGATTCTGTAATACCAGACTTCTTTTCTTTGTCAAAACCTGTAATATTTATGGTCAAAGCACTCTTAACATTTTTTAAAATTTTCTGAAAAAATGAACCACTCTAAAGACCTCTATTCAACAACCATAATAAAATGCAAATAACAGTTTTTACTGGTCCAATTTTTCAGTGTTTCTACCATTTATTTGGGGCATTAATATTTGATAGTATGTACACATATTTATTTTAATATTATCTTTATTTAAGCAGCTGTATTACAAACATGATTGTAGTTGAGTTTCCGTCATAAAAAAAAATATGTGTTTAAAAGATATAACAGAAGGTGGACTAGTGCAATTGGTACAGTGGGTAGGACACTTTCCTTGCATGTGCTAACACAGTTTTGATCAACTACATTGCATATGGCTTCTCGTGCCTGTCAGAAATGATTCCTGATTGCAAAGCTAGAAGTAACCCCTGATCATCACTGTGGTGAGGATCAATCTCTACCCCAACCCCAAAATAAAGGCATTCCAGAAAGTGCAGAATAATATGTCTATTTAAAAAATAGGTCAGGGTCTACAGCTATTTTAAATTAGGGATGGCACTTGCCTTGCAGGTGGGCAGTGCATATTAGATCTCATTCAACTCATAGACTTTCCCAAGTCCACCAGAAAGGATCCCTGATTTCAAAGAAGACAGGAATAATAATCTAATAATTAATGGCTGTGCCCCACTCAGAACAAAAATTAAAAATATCAGGTCATTCTTATAGGTCAAGAGAAAGTTCAGGGATTACATTACAGATATTACATTGCCTTACACACTACCTGTGTTTGACCCCTGGCAATAAATACAATACTCAAGCACCGCCAATAGTGATCCTTCAGCAGAAATTCACAAATTAGTCCTCAACATTGCAAGGTTTACTCCGAAAACAAAATGCAAAAACTGTTTTTATGGGGCCAGTTAGAGTGTACAGAGGGTAATGTCTATGTCTTGCATGTGGAAGATCTGGGTTTGAGCCCTGATAATTCATATGATCTCCTAAGAGCTGCCACAAGTAATCCCAGAGTGCAAAGCTAGGTGTATACCTTGGGCACTGCTGTTTATGGTTGCCAAAATTAAAATGACTGAGAATAATCAAAATAAATAAGACATATCTTAGTTCAAAGGCAGTTAAGTTGAAAATATTTCAGACCAATTGATTACTTCTGCTAAAATCCTTGTACTCAAATTAAATTTATCAATCATTTTATTTGTATTCAATAATTTGGGAATTCCTAAAACATATAAATTTTCTCTGTTGTTTCTTAATTTTAGATAGTATTGCTGTTAAAAAGCTCAATCATTCTTACTTGAAGTGGAAACATGATAAAAAGAGAAGGAAAATAACTTTAGTTTTGGTATGGGTATATTGAAATATTAAAAATTAATAGACAGGGGCCGGAGAGATAGCATGGAGGTAAGGCGTTTGCCTTTCATGCAGAAGGTCATCGGTTCGAATCCCGGCGTCCCATATGGTCCCCCGTGCTTGCCGGGAGCAATTTCTGAGCATGGAGCCAGGAGTGGCCCCTGAGCACTGCCGGGTGTGACCCAAAAACCACAAAAAAAAAAAAAATTAATAGACAGTTGTTTTAAAGGAGATAAAAAAGCAAAGATAAAGTGGATGGTAACTGATGTGTAACTAACTAGGAAAATGTTTTCTAGAAGAAATTGAACTTAACTCACATCTTCTAGTAAAAGAAGAAATGAGATCAATGACCTGCAATGTGAAACAACTTTCAAACAATTTGGAACTTGTGCTTACTTTTAAATCACATGCTGAAAAGAAAATGAATAGTGTAACTTAACAAGACTGAATGTGTAAATGGGCTATACTGTACTACCTATGGAAATATTGTTTTATATTTAAATATGTAGAAGTGTCTAGTTATAATTGTTAACTAACCAAGTAATTGACCAAAATAGGAAAATCTTCTCATTCTGTTAAAGTCAGGTCAATTGTGTATTTAGTTATGCATTCTTTATATCAAAATATAGTCTACTCAGATCTGTAGATACCACATATTAAGGAAATTTGGTGCATAGTTAGTGATTTATGTTTTTTTGTTTTGTTTTGTTTCTGGTCCATAACCAGCAGCACTCAGGGATTACTCCAGGCTCTTCACTCAGAAATCACTCTTGGCTTATTCAGGGGACCATATGGGATCCCAGGGCTCGAACCTAGGTTGTTTGCATGCAAACCAAACACCTTACCACAGTGCTATTTTCTGGGCCCAATGTTTAACAATTAAATCAATTGCATCAATGCTCTGCAAGAATTACCTCTGCATTAATTTGAAATGTAAAAATAACAGCCTTCAAGTACCTAAAAGTGTCATAAAAGACACTTTCGTTTTACTTTTTTTTCCACAGCTTATTCCTCAATTTATATTAGGGGCCACTCCTGGCATTGCTAAGAGAACCATGTATATACCAGGGAATCAAACCTGAACAGCTATGTGCAAAGTAAGCTTCATATGCCCCCTAATATCTCTCTCATCCCAACCCAATTTTTTAGACATTTCTATCAAATTAATCTTACTGATAAAGAGAAATTAAAAATTATAAATAAAAATGAAATTATTTATATAAGTAATATTCATGCAATATAGTTTAAAATACAATAATAAGGACCTCAGGGTTTTGAAACTGCATTTTAAAAAAATAGTATAAAGGATATGAGTCGGGGTAGCATCATTGCTAGATAGATTTCGTCATGATATTTTAGAGTGATTTTGTAAAAGATTTAAATATCAGTATCTAAAACCAATATCTGGAATATGAGAAAAAAAATGGCAAAAGTTCCATTTACTTACATAGATGGTTCTCCACATGTCTGCTGAAATGACTTTACTAGTATGTGATAACCTGAAGATTTTTATTAGTGTGTTCATAAAACAGTGTGACACAAACTATGTGAATAACAGTTACAATTATTATCAATTTTTAATTTATATTGAGACATAAAAACATTTACCAATATCTTAGATTGTTCACTGGAGTATACAAGATATATTTAATTTGTCTTCTACATGACAGTCTTTAAATATTTCAACAGTTTCTCTGAACCCTCTTAAGTCCTCTCAGCTTTAGACGAACATATACAATCTTAATTCTAAAATGAAGGTCTTTAGTTTATTACACACTTTAACAGCATGCTGTAAGTTTTACAATAATTCTCTAGACAGTTTCTGTTCAGAAATAGAATAAAGTGAAGTTTCTTGTTTTCTTGGGACAAAAGAACTTCTTCTTGTGGACAAAAAGACACATGTATGGCAGAGAGAAAAAAGTTCAATTTTTGATCCACATGCATTCTGATTTTTCTCTTTTGCACCTGTATTCTCATTATATTTTTAACCAAACTCTGTATTTTTGATCAAGATACTTGCCTTAGTTTCCTTAACCTATGTTAAAATAGTTGCCAGCTCTTCCCATCTTCTATTACCCATATTGGCCACATTTTGTTTTGGTTTTAGTGTTAGAAACAAATTATCAACCTTTCAAAGGGATTTTCTATTGAAATACAAAATTCCATTGTAAACAACAGCAACAAAAATATTTAGCTTTTCAAGTTTATGCCTGACTCCACAGCTTACCACCAAGCCTGGTTTCACCATATGGAAGGAGCAGAGATGTGAGGTTGAAAATCTAAAATGTGTAAGTGAAAGACTCCATAGTAAAATGAAAAGCAACAGCTTTGAAGCTTATACAATTCTATGTTTGGGGACTAGTGAGATAGTACAGTAGGTAATGATGACCTGGGTTCAATTCTGGCATCCCATTGTTTTCCCAGAATGATCCATAGTACAAAGCCAGGGCCTGCACATGGGTGTTGCCCAATAACACCTCTCTCAGTTTATGTTTCACTGATGTTTTCTATACTGAAATACCAAAAATTTGTATTTATTATTAAAATACAGAAATAAAGGGAAAGTTAAGTGAATATTTCCAGGGCAAGGAGGCAGCTGAAAAGACAGGAGTTCATGCTTCACATACTGGAACTCTGGGTTCAATGCCTGGCACTAAAAGTTTTCCTAAGGCACTAAGGGATCATTTCACAAGAAATCCATTGGGAGTAGCCCACCATTGCTTGATAATTAAAATTTCAATAATAAATAAATAAATAAATAGAACTTTTCTTTTTAAGCAGACAGTCCTTAATGAACAATTAGCTTGGAATTAAAGAAATTCATTGATCTGGAGGTAGGAGCAATAGTACAGAGTTTAAGGCACTTCTTTGCTTACAGTCTACCTGTGTTTGAACCTTGTCATCCCATAAGGTCCCCGAATACTGCCAGGAATGATCACTAAGCACAGAGCTCTAAACATAGCTAGGTTAGGCACCGAAACAAGCTAGCAAATAAAAACAAATTTATTTATTAAATGAAAGTATTTGGGGCCCAAGTGATAGTACAGCAGTAAAGCGTTTGCCTTGCATGCAGCTGACCCAGGTTCGATTCCATGGCATCCCGTATGGCATCCTATATGGTTCCCCAAGCCTGCCAGAAATTCTGAGCCCATAGCGAGGATTAACCACTGAGGGCTGCTAGGTGTGGCCAAAAATTAGTAAGTACAAAAATTGATCTAAAGAAAACTCAATGGCAAGAACTCTTAGAATTCTCAACTCTGCAAATAACTTAGATGAAAGAGATTGTCAGATTAAAATTGAGATTTAGAAACTTTGGCTGAGATGTTAAATTCTACCTAAACTACATGAGGAAAAAGTAAAGCAACTTCAGAGACAATCAAGTAAGCAAGGAATTCACTGCTTAAAAACAAAGAACAAATTTTTCAAAATGTTTAAAAACATGAACTACATATGACTGTTGGAATATGGCTAAATATTTGGGATGAAAACACTTACTTCGCTTATATTATTTTCCTATGAGATTAAACTAACATTTATTTTCAAGACAGTTGCAAAGTAATTATATTGAGAGAAAGCTCAAATAAAAGATAAAAATGCCAGCACATAAATACAAACAAAATATCTTTAAGTTACATGCTTTTCCTAGCTAACTTTTTGCTTTTGCTAATCCAAGCACCTAAAATATTAGGAATCTTCTAAAACTGTCAACAAGACACCATGTAAGAAGGGTCAAACTAAAAGATGATGTGCTATATATAGTAGCTATTTTACGTTTTATATTCAATGATGATAATGACAAAAAAGATTCATTGATTTCTTTAAGTATTTTAATTTTGTTGTAATTTCAAGAGCTTTATTAGATTTTAACTTCCCATCTCATGCAGATTTTATATTGCTTGGAGTGTTTTTATGTGAATTAAATGACATTACACTCTTTAAATTTTAACACTGTAATATCTTAGTACATAATAAACTGTGATATTGAGTGGAAAGCACATTGGACCAAACATTTTAGTGAGAAACACACAAGTTATTTATATCTTCTTTCTCCAGGGCAGTTTTACTTGTACCTAAAATTTTACACTAGTTATGCTGTATATCAGAATACTATCTGCTCGCTTATCTTGAAACTCATTTATAGAAGAAAAATAACTAGCTTTGGCTATCACATTCATTGATTGGCCATCTGAATCCTTTATGACTTAGAGTTTGTAACAAAACAGAAATATCTTTGGAAGGAATGCTCATCGTGATAATTGGTGCAAACTAGTGCATTTAAATATTTTAATTAATAACTACTATAAGACCATGGAATTCATACTAATCAATTAATATACATAAATATATTCATTTATTATGTAGCCATACTTTGTTTATTTTAATATTTAAAATATTCTAAATCAGCAACATATTTCTATCATGCTTTACCACAGTCACCAATGTTTACTTCAGCTAAAAAATTGCTGAGATCAAGGTCAGACAGAGAGTACATTGGATTTCCAAAGCCATACCAGGTCATGATCTCACAACTCAGAGCTAGGAGTAAGCCTTGAGTACTGCTGGGTGTTATCCACGATCAAAAAAGTGCTGATGGCAATTGTCTTAGTTGATATAAAATGGCAATATTGCATATGTAGGAGCTGGAAAGAGTACATCTGGTAGAGCATTCACCAAGCAGGATTTGGTTTAATCCCTCACACCCCATCTAGTCTCCATGCCCCACCAGGAATGATCCTTGATTTTGAGCCAGGAGTAAGACCTGAGCACCCCCATATGTGGTTCAAAAAAAACCCAAAAACATAAAATTTAATAAAAAGGAATGTGTATGCATCTGCTTCAAAAAAGTCATTAAAAATTGCATCTGTTGGGTCAAGTGAATTATATATTGAGAGCAAACAGCACTTTTACAATGCATTATACTAAATGAGATATAAAATATACTTAAGCATATATAAACATAATTTTTAACATGGAGGTGAATGAGAATAAACAATTTTAGAGTTTTTGAAACATATTATATATGCAGATATATATATATATATATATATATATATATATATATATATATATATATATATATGTAGAGAGAGAGAGAGAGAACAGAATGGGGGGACAGAGAAAGCAGAAAGCAAGAAACTCTACCCTTAGTTTATTACCTTCGACGATTTGTTTTATTTAGTTTATAATCAACATTTCTTTTTTGTTTGTTTTGTTTTGTTTTTGGGTCACACTCAGGGGTTACTTCTGGCTATGTGCTCAAAAATTGCTCCTGGCTGGGAGGACCATATGGGACTCCGGGGGATCGAACTGCGGTCCGTCCTAGGCTAGCGCTTGAAAGGCAGATGCCTTACCTCTAGAGCCACCACTCCAGCCCCTATAATGAACAATTCTTGGGATTTTTTTTTTTTGTTTGCTTTTGTTTTTGTTTTTAGGCCACACCTGGCGACGCTCAGGGATTACTTCTGGCTCTGGACTCAGAAATCACTCCAGGCAAACTCAGAGGACCATATGGGATGCCGGGAATTGAACTTGGGACTGTTCCAGGTCTACCGGGAGCCAAGCAAATGCCCCATTGCTGTGCTATCACTTTGGACCCAAATCCTTGAAATTTTAGAATTTTAAAAGATTCAAGATTTTACTTTGAGAATTATAAATACCATTAATAAATAATTTACACTAAAGGCTGAAGTGACAATACTTTCGTAGGATGTTTTCCTTGCAACATAGTGAACTTGGGTTAAATAAGAGACAGAACAAAGACCTGAGTAACACAGGTGTCTTCTTAAAACAAAAACAAAAACAAAAACAAAATCACACACAAAAAAAATCGAACAAACAAAAAAAATCATATTTTTTCTTTTTTCCATCTTCCTATTCCTCCTTCTGTATAGCATTCTTTCTTAAATGTGAATAAATTGTTTATCTCTGTTAAGTCTTGTGATCTAAAGACAGTTTTAATTATTACTTAGAGATTTATATTTTTGAGGAGCTTCAGCAGTGCAATCATTTAGCATACTGTACTTATATGAAAGTACGTGCACATTTATCTATTTTGATGGTGTGTGACAAGATGATGCCTTCTGTTTTTCCTAATAATATCTTTATTTAAACACCATGGAAACAAACATGTTTGTAGTTGGGTTTCAGTCAGATAATGCCTTCTTCATGAGGTAATCAGTTATGGAATTATAAGTGGAAAGTTTTACCAAACTCTTTCTTTGGAAAAAGAAAAGAGAACAGTGAGGAAGTATATTTTCATTGTATTTTCTGGAAAAATGCTCAATATTCTAGTTGTTAATTTTTAAATATAATTTTAAATTTTCCTAAATATTTTATAAACTGAATTATTATAGTTTTAGGTAAAATCAAACTTAAAAACAGTTCAAGTAAAGGGAATATTTTATTTCTACTACAAGTCACAACTAATTAAATTAAATAGTTAAGGAGTAGAAAAAATACCAATCATTTAAAGTTATGGTATTAATAGCTTCTCTTCATATTGCCCTGAATTTCTATGATATGAATGTTACAAATGTAAGAATCTGCTGCTTAGTATCAACTGTGTTTGTTTAATTATTCTGGGTAAACTCTTTGATAAATTTTAATTTTATTTATTTATTTATTTATTTATTTATTTATTTATTTATTTATTTATTTATTTTGTTTTTTGGGCCATACCCAGCGATGCTCAGGGGTTACTCCTGGCTATCTGTTCAGAAATAGCTCCTGGCAGGCACAGGGGACCATATGGGACACCGGGATTCGAACCAACCACCTTTGGTCCTGGATCGGCTGCTTGCAAGGCAAATGCCGCTGTCCTATATCTCCGGGCTCTAAATTTTAATTTTTAATGTTCATTATATAGCTAAAAACCAAGCAAAAATAGATTTGACAAATATTTGAACGATTTAAAAGTTACTTGGAAATGTAAGTATATTATGTTGAAAATGCATTATGTCTGACAGAATTATTGGGTGCAAGGAATGTATATATCTGCCATGACAAATTATCATAAGGTAGAAATGAATTTAAGAAATAGCTAATTGTTGCAGAGTTCTTAATGCAAATGATCAGACATTTCCCACAGTTAAATGCATAAAGTAAGAGAACTCGAGAGACAAATTAGCTATTTAAGTGTTTCCATTACTTACTCTGAAAGGTTTCAGAGAATATAGCATCCACCTTGAAACCCTTTAATAATATTTTTTCCTGAAAATGTCTTCATATTTTATGCTATACGAGCTAGCTTTGGTAACTTAACCTAGAATTATTGATTGGTAATAATATAAATAATTGAACTGAGTCATTACTCTGTTCTTAACATGGTGCTAAGAGGGTACTATCATTGAATCATTTTGGCTTAGAGCACAGCTATCATTATTTTGGATTGCAGCAAAAGCAATTGAAAGTCAAAAATATCTAACCATCTATGGTGACCTCTACTGGTGGAAGAATAATTTAAACTTCTCTTAGTCAAATTTCAGATCCTCTGTGAATTAGCTTCTCTAACTCTATTTCTTTAGCTATTTCAGAATTTTTTCTTCTGATATATGTTGTCCTAATCCAAAAGTAATTATTTAACTAATATTTCTGTAAACATTGAAAGCTTTTTTTATCCTGAGTTTATATGAAAAGCCTCAATTTTCTAAAAGAAAGAAATTCTATAACATTACTGTCAATGTTATGTACAGATTGAAACAATAAATATACATATTGCACAATAAGAAATAAACATTGTTATGTATACAAAAAGAGACACAGGCTTTTAAAATAATTATTGTTAACATTAAAATATTGTAAACCTAAAATGCAATCATAATAGCATTGTAACGTTGTTATTCACAGTAATTTAATAAAAATAATTGCATGGTGATTCAGTTGAATAAAGAATGTAAAAAATGATGAAAATTTTTTTTAAAGATTTGATTTTCAGTTATAATTCAAAAGACAAATTTTATTATTGGTTTTATGTAACTGTTAAATATATTTATTGCATAAACAGAACACCTACATTTGACAACTTCATTCTCCCATATTATTGTTCTAAGGATTTTTGTTATCATTATTTTGCTTTTTGGATAATGCTTGGTGGTGCTTAGAGTTTTCTTCTGGCTTTGTGCTCAAAGGCCATTCCTGATGGTTCTCTGAGAACCATGTGTAAAGCTGAGGATAGAGATTGGGTCATTTAAGTGCCTTAACTACTTTACTTTCTCTTCCTAACCTGTTCTAAGGCTTTTTTAAAAAATAAAATCAGTTCCTTTCCTTTTGAGAATACTAGAAATTTGTATATAGCATAACATTATTTTAAGAAGTCCCTGTAAAATATTCTTTTTTTTTTTAAAAAAAATATGGAACGCTTCACGAATTTGCGTGTCATCCTTGTGCAGGGGCCATGCTAATCTTCTCTGTATCGTTCCAATTTTAGTATATGTGCTGCCGAAGCGAGCACCCTGTAAAATATTCTTAGATGGCTTGAGAGAAATGTTAGCAGGCTAGTGTATGCTGAAGTCCTGGGTTCTGTACTAAGTATTGCATAGTTCATGGAGCATAACTGGGCATGACCTGGAAGCACTGAGTCAGGACTAACTCCAATGCCTAGCTGGATGTGGCTTCACACAAAAATTAATACTCAGTAAAGTCTGACATTTCTGTTACTGAATGATAACTAACTGTTCAGTTCATCTCATTTCCATTTCAAAGTATATCTAAGATAGAATTAAAAAAGTAAATTCAGCTAAAAAAAAAAAAACTTGCCAGCCATTTTGTTTTATTTTCTTTTAAATATCAGAACCCTGATTTGTAACAACCTCTTGACTTACATGCTTTTATCTTTCTTTTGTATTTCAATCCCACATCTTTTCATCCTGCGATATATTCAGTAGTCTGAAGCCACTTTTTAATTTAAATCAAAACCTGATCTAGCATTTCCTTTTAAAATACTTATTTCTTTTGGGGTGGTTGAGTTATTGCTGGCTTTGTTCAGAGCTTACTCCTGACTCTGTGACCAGGCATCACATGTGGCAGTAGTTGGGGGACTGATTATATGTGATTCTAGTTATTTTAATTTAATTTTTTTGTTTGTTTTTTGTTTTTTTGGAGGGGGCCACACCCACAGTGCTCAGGGGTTACTCCTGGCTGTCTGCTCAGAAATAGCTCCTGGCAGGCACGGGGCCATATGGGACACCGGGATTCGAACCAACCACCTTTAGTCCTGGATCGGCTGCTTGCAAGGCAAACGCCGGTGTGCTATCTCTTCGGGTCCTTAATTTAATATTTTTATTTTATTTGTTGATTTATTTATTTATTTATTTTGGCTTGGTGGTCACACCCAGCTGCACTTAGGGGTTACACCTTGCTCTGTGTTCAGAAATCTCTCCTAGCAGTCTCGGAGGTGGGGGTACCATATAGAATGCCAAAATCAAACCCAGGTCTGTCCCTGGTCAGCCGCATTCAAGGCAAATGCCCTACAATTGTGCTATCACTCAGGCCCCTTTAATTGTTTATTTTAATGTTTTATTTTTTCCTTGTAAAGTCAGTTGTTGCTATGCTTTATATCCCTTGAACTCATTTTGTTCCCTTTATACAACTTAGCTTAATGTTGTGTTGATTTTCATGTCAGCATACACAATCTATTGACTTTCTTGCTTTCTTTCTGTTTTTTCACAGATTTTACATCTTTTCTCTACGAAAGTTTACACAAGTGTTCAAATCAATTTGGAATACACTTCATTTGTCCTAAGTTTTTGTTAGTGAATTTCCAAATATCTAAAGAAAATGATAGAGATTTCTTTTATTTTTTTTTCTGTAAATAATCCTGTCTGCTCTGCTCGTTCCTTCCTAGATTCCAGAAAGGTAGTGATTAAAACAATATGCTAAAAGAGTTTCTGGAAAAGTATGTAATCAGTTGTTCTACCTTGTCCTCAAATAAAGATGTGAAGAAATAATGAATAGAAATTTCGTGAAAAATTGAGATGGTAGGATTGAAGTGCAAAACTGAAATATTGAGGTATTTTTAGCAAGAAAAAAATCTGTGTGTGTGTACGCACACACTCACACACAGAGACCAACACACATCACAAACACCAGAACAATATGTGATAAAGGTTTTTCTCCTCTGAAAAACACATCAAGTAAGAGATGTTCTCTCAGTAGGGTTCTGGGACTTTTTATGCTTTTAAGAACATATATTTTTCTTTTTTTTTTTCTTGTATTTTGCCCACATCTGAAGAATCGAGCATATTAGAAATCCCCAAGAGAAAAAAACCATTTTCCAATTAGATGATACTATGTAGCCTTAAAGAAGTGTTTAAAGTGCAACTAATAGTCTTTCCATAAAGTTTAAAAATAAACAAGTACCAAATACCATCCAAGTCAACTCGTTGTTCTCTATTATTACTTAATGCACCATTTTGGCTTAACATTTAAACTCAAATAGCAGAAACTAAATTATCTTGTGGTCTGCAGAAGACCTTTTAACATTTAAAGTTACAATTATTTTACATCATTCTTGATATAAGATCTAAATGTTTTAATCATCCAGCAAAGGGAAATAACTGAGGTTACAAAATTTTACTCAGGAAAACAGATAGCCTGTAACGGAATGTCCCTTAAAACCAATTATAATTAACATCATAGCTGGTGCTGAGGTCACATAAAGTGATGTTTCAGTCGAGTCTTAATGAATTTTGCATTGAGAAGTTTGGCAGTTGGTTAAAGAAAAAGATGACACTACAGAGATGAAGCCATGTTAATTTTAGAGAATTTTGCTATACGGGAAATTTGAGTTTTATAAACAATTTTAAGTAGACAAGGAAGTCAAATGAAAGAATAGTACAATAAGATATAAATTTTATAGGCTTAATTTGGATAAAGTGGGTCAAGTCATTAGAGAAGGATGAGAATAAACAGAGGAAACCTTTGATTATACTAATGCCTTAACTTGGATAAAGGACACTGTGCGTGTACTTATGATGAATGAATACATATTTGTGAGAATAATTTGATCAAAACTTGTGACTAGATGCAAAGGATATAGCAATATCAGAAATTTACTGGTCCCCAATTTTTTACATAAGACATTATTTCAGGGGAAATTAAGAATTGATAGTGAATAAAAAAGAATTGATAGTGATTTTTTCACAGAAAACATGTAAGTATTTGCTATGGACCAACCTCATGTAAGGTACCTGAGGCAGAAGTACCACAAGAATTAACAAAACAAGACAGGATCCTGAGAGATAGTACAGTAGATGGAACATTTGCCTTTCATCTGGGAGATGCGGGTTCAATCTTGTCATTTCTTATCCTTCCTTGAGCTTTCAAGGAATAATTTCTGAGGGAAGATCCCCTTTCTTCAGACTCTAAAGTGAAACCATAAACACTATTAGGAATATATTCCACACTAAAATAAGTTCATTCCAATATGTTTTACAGGAGGACGTGTAGGAAAGACCTTGAGACATTGCTAGAGAGATTCTGACACTGGATGGATGCTAGAATTTGAAATATTGTTAATCTGAAACTATTATTAGCTGTATTGTAAACCACAGTGACTAAAGTTTCAGGGGGTAGAATGGTTCTACATTAAATGAAGCTTTTGTTTCAAATACCAGCTAATATGTTAACTACATATGACTGTATACAGATTTATACCATCCCTGAGATCTATAATATACCAATTTGCATGAGTTTT
Organism: Suncus etruscus; assembly: GCF_024139225.1. NCBI lineage: Eukaryota > Metazoa > Chordata > Mammalia > Eulipotyphla > Soricidae > Suncus > Suncus etruscus. Next base: position 71,774,727 of record NC_064860.1, read on the forward strand.
AACCCTTAAGACATATTTTTTAAAGAATGTTTATGCTTGGGGCCAGAGAGATAACATGGAGGTAAGGCGTTTGCCTTGCATGCAGAAGGACGATGGTTTGAATCCTGGCATCCCATATGGTTCCCCAAGCCTGCCATGAGTGATATCTGAGCGTAGTGCCAGGAGTAACACTGAGCGCTGCCAGGTGTGACCCAAAAACCAAAAAAAAAAAATGTTTATGCTTGATATTGAATCATGCTAATATAGTGCATTAAGAAAGAATTTAGATATTGTACCTTTGAGCATAATATCTGATTTTATAATTTATTACATCCTATTTAACTATTTTTTCTTTCTGTGTCTTAATATATGCTGATAAGATTATATAAGTCAATTTCTGATGTATTTGGCAATTTTAAAATCAGTATTGTTAGATTTTTATTTATTTTTATTTTTATTTATTTATTTATTTATTTTTTGTTTTTGGGCCACACACGGTGACGCTCAGGAATTACTCCTGGCTATGCGCTCAGAAGTCGTTCCTGTCTCGGGGGGACCATATGGGACGCCGGGGGATTGAACTGTGGTTCATCCTAGGTTAGCGTTGGCAAGGTAGACACCTTACCTCTAGTGCCACCACGCCAGCCTCCAGTATTGTTAGATTTTTATAAATTTTAGCAATCTGCTTTCATTGGAAATTGATACATGGACTTTTTCTCAAAACAGATTAAAAATATACATCATCTGATTTTACAGAAACAGTTAAGAATAACCAACTCATTTGAGAGTAGAAACTTAGTAGCAGCCAAATTAGAGGCTTGAGATATTCAGAATGAAGAAGGAAAAAGTATATGTTCCAGAGAAAATTAAAGAACATAATTAAAAGCTTGTTGCTGATACAGAAATCAAACAATGTGAAAAAATATGATGAATGTACTTAAAGAAAGTAATAAAATTCTCCATCCTTAAAAAGTATAAAGGAAGAAAAACAACAAAATATAAAGTAACCTCCCTTTAAACTCATACTAAATATACTTCTACTTGTGACAAAATGGTAAGGTTCAATATCTTAAACAGTAGCAATTCTATGCAAAAGATGCAAAGGTATCCTTTTACCTACAAATAGTATCTATACAAATAATACTTTGACAAGGGCACTCTAATTTCTGATTTGAAAATGTGTTTTTGTGGTTACATATAGTTTGACATGATACCAAGAAGACATGCTGTTGTAAACTGATCGATAGTATGTTGGCTGATAGAGTGGGAAAGCAATATGATTTAGAAAAACGGTTACTCTAGGGGTCTTATTAGAGTATATAAAAGCTTAGGAAGCTTACACAGTCTAAGGGAGGATGAATTGGCACTGAGCTGCAATAGAATTCGTGAACATGACTGGAAATTCCAAAGAAACATGTGTTTCTCCTGCTAGTTAAACCTTCATGGAAACTTCAAAGTTCAATAAATTTGTAATATTGCTAACACTTATTTTAGAGATCAATATGAGACTACGAACTCTAGTGTATTAACTTGTATTTTATTTAAAATAATTTTATTTTATATATACATTCATCCATTTTTTGGTGAACTAATCACTAACTTGTGGATTAGAATAAAAGCAATTATGACAGAGCAATGGATACGACTTATCAGAACATTGCCTTGGATGTGTGAGGTTCTATTTCAATATCTAGGGATACACACACATAAATAGCTGTGATTGATATATAGCTTTCCAAGTACCTGACATCAAAATCATGATTCAGTTCAACCCCAAGTAGTATTCTGATAGATGTGTATTGCTGGAAGGAAAAAAATGCCTGGGAAATTGAGTATTTCCTGATTTCTGTGCTTCAAATATATGAAGTATGCCTGATTCAAAATAGGAAAGTGAAATCACTGATCACAATGTTGCATACAATAAAATCCACAAAGCTGGTAGCACCAACTTCAAGATATTACAGAATTTAGATTAAGGCCACCAGTTTAAGAAAAATAGCCTATCATTATTTCTTGTAAGAGGAGTTAGAGAAGAAAGATTTTCTTTCTTTTTTTTTTTTGTTTTTGGGGTCATACCCAGCAGAGCTCAGTGGTTATTCCTGGCCCTGTACTCAGAAATCTCTCCTGACAGGCCCGGGGGACCATATGAAATACCGGGATTTGAACCATTTGTCCTAGATCGGCTGTGTGCAAGGCAAATGCCCTACTGCTGAACTTTCTCTCAGACCCTGAAGAAAGAATTTAGAATGAATAAACTTGTTAAAGTTCTGGCTTTCCTATATAACTGGTAAGGGTTTGTGAACAATTGGCTACTTCCTGAGTTTAAATGTTCTAAGTTTTTATCTCAAATACATGATTTGTGAAAACTATGGCATGGTGAAATTATAATTAGTAACTCATCTTTCAAAATGATTTATTTCTAAATTGTAATTATAAGAAAAAATTAGTTAAATTGTCATTTAAATTAAATCTGACCATTTATAAACTTGAATTTTAGAATTAACAGAAGTTCAAAGGATAAAATAGAACCAATAACTAAGAACCCTCCCCACTTCGCCACCCCTAAAATTATAAAAGAAGAAAGTAAAATATGGTCTTCATTTTAGGTTTATATGATGGGTTGCTTTGGGGGGACATAATTGTTTGTATTGAGACTACATCTGAAGTGTCCTATACCAAAATTTAGCATATTTTCTTTGTCATTGTCTTGCGTAAGCAATTCATTTGAAAAATAATAGTTAAATTAACTAGGAATGCTCTCTATACAAGAATAAGTGAATCACTAGTGTAAATAAAAAATAATGTTTCCTAAATGCTCCACATCACTAATCATCAGGGAGATATAAATCAAAACAACAAAGAGGTAATATCTTATGCCACGGAGACTGGCACATCATAAAGAACAAGAACAATCAGTGCTGGCAGGTATGTGGGGATAAAGGAACTCTCATTCACTGCTGATGGAATGAATGCCTTCTAGTCCAGTCTTTATGGAAAACAATATGGAGGTTCCTCAAAAAAACTGTAAAATGAGCTCCCGTGTGATCCAGCAATACCACTCCTAAGAATATACCCAAGAACACAGAAACAATACAAAAATATCTTCTGCACTCCTATACTTATTGTAGTGCTATTTTTAGTAGCCAGAATTTAAAAATAACCCAGGTGCCCAACAATAGATAAGTGGCTAAAGAAACTGTGGTACATTTACACAATAGACTATTATGCAGCTGTTAAGAAAAATGAAGTAATGAAATTTTCTTATACATGGATTAACATGGAGACTATTATGCTGAGTGAAATTAGACGGAGGGAGAGAAATAGACACAGAATACTTTCAATGATCTGTGGGATTAAAGAAAAATAAAAAACAATATGGTAATATACAGAGACACAGAGATGAGAGCCAGAAGAACCAGCTCATGATATGAAGCGTACCACAAAGAACTGTGAGCTCAGTTATAACAATAACTGCACTGACAAGTACCATGGCAATGAGAGAAAAAGAGAGAAATATAATACCTATCCTGAATATAGGAAGGGGTTCAGGGAGGAGGGAAATGGGGAACATTGGTGGCCGGAAATTTGAACTGAGGAAGGTGGGTGTACATTCTATGATTGAAACCTAACTACAGATATTTTTAATATATGGCACTTAAATAAATAAATTATTAAAATATGTTTTCTGAAAATGATTGTGTTGCTAAAATATAAATGGTATGAAGAATATACGATTAAGAAAATGCATTTGGGGCCAGAGCGATAGAACAGTGGTAGGATCTTTGCCTTGCATGCATCTGACTTAGGAGGAACCTGGGTTAAATCCCCAGTGTACCATATCGTCCCCCTAGCCAGGAGCGATTTCTGAGCACATTGCCAGGATTAGCTCCTGAGCATCACCAGCTATGACCCAAAATCCAAATAAATAAATAAAAATGCATTTGATACAAAATGAGAAACCTTGCTTTAGATGATATAGCAGACATAGAGACATGTTGAAATTTTCTATAGTTGCCAACATATAATCATGGACTTGAAAACTTATGTAATTTTTTATTACTTTTTTATCATACCTGGTGACACTCAAGTGTTACTCCTGGTTCTGTGCACAGAATTTTGTCCTGGCAAGCTCAGAGGATAATATAGGATGCTGGGAATCAAATCCAGGTTCCTGTTGAGTCGGCTTCATGCAAGGCAAAATGCCCAACCACTCTGCTATCACTCTTGAGTCCAGGTTTTCAGTACTTTTAAAACTCATTAAAAATAACCATTTAAGGGCCCGGAGAGATAGCACAGCGGTGTTTGCCTTGCAAGCAGCCGATTCAGGACCAAAGGTGGTTGGTTCGAATCCCGGTGTCCCATATGGTCCCCCGTGCCTGCCAGGAGCTATTTCTGAGCAGACAGCCAGGAGTAGCCCCTGAGCACCGCCAGGTGTGGCCCAAAAACCAAAAAAAAAAAAAAAAAAAATAACCATTTAAGGTAGCATTTCAGGTACTGGAGTGATAGCACTGTAGATAGGGCATTTGTCTTGTACACTGACAACCCGGGTTCTATCCTCAGCATCCCATATGGTCCCCTAGCCTGACAGGACTGACTTCTGTGTGTAAAGCCAAGAGTAACTCTAAGCACAGCCAAGTATGCCCCCAAAACAAATAAATAAAAATGAATAATAAATAAGAATGAATGTTCAAGGATGAATAGTTGTCTATGCCAATAAAAACCTTTTTTTCAGGAAGGAAGGGGTAAAAAAAAAACCATTTTTCAATTTTAGCAAAAATGTATAAATATAGTATATATATGCTTAGATATCAAAGATTGTATATATAATTTACATTGAAAATACATATTTTCCTCTAAAATATACTTTACATACATATATTTAGAAATAAGCAATTCTTCATAATTTTTATTTAAATAAGTTAAATCAATGTAATATGTAAGAATGTAAAAAGAGCAAAATTAGTGAAAGCATTGGTAACAAGGCTTCTTCTATTTCAGCAACACATGCTAGTAAGAAAGTACAATTCTTTTACATAGATTTCAGTGCTATTTAGAAAAGTATTCAATAATTTGATAACCAGTATCAAATTTGTGATATTAGTGCATGACTATAGCAGGTCATACTTTGTTCTTTAAGCATCTCCTCTAATTATCATTATAGTCATTCCCCAATTAAAGAGGGAGTACCAGGGTAAAATAATCTTAAATAAAATCTAAGAGCTGGGAAGATAGTACAGCAGTTATCCATGAGTGCAGACAGGAATCATCCCTGACTAACACAGTATGTGACCCCAAACCAATCAATAATGAAATAAAAAGATTCCTAGAAAAGCCAACAAATAAATAAAAGAAAGCTATAAAACTATAATTTAGTTAAAACTTTTATGAGAACAGATAACACACTTGAGAAAAATGATATGTTTAACACATGAATTGAGAAATTCAATGTTTTTAGTTCCTTTGTTTGTTTGTTTATTGGTGTTTGGGCCACACTCAGGGGTTACCCCTGGCTCTGTACTCAGAAATCACTCCTGGCAGGTTCAGGGGGCCATATGGGATGCTGGGATTGAACTGGGGTCTTGTCCAGGTCAGCTGCATGCAAGGCAAATGCCCTACCCGGTACTATTGCTCTGGCCCTAGAGAAACTCAATGTTTGTAGCAACTACATGAAACATGAAAAAAGTTTATGTTATGGGTGAAGAAGAGTTAGGCAATAGTTTTAGAAACATTTTCAGGATCCTTCTTTTTTCTTTTCAAACTAAATGTTGTCTTTTTATTATATTACAGGAGCTCTGTTCAGTCCCATCTTCATATTTTTCTGCTAGCTAAGCAATTCAAGGACAGCCTTCGATTTACATTCTTATCATGGAATATTCAAGCTGATAATTCTAATAAGCACTTTACCAGTTTCCTACAGAATTTTGCAAGCACTTCAAGCTTTTCACATTTTCTATTTAAACTTTACTTTATATTGCGTGTCATTTCTCATAAATTTCTGAAACCTTACTATTTCTGCTGTTGTGTTACTAGTGGAAATAGTGCTAGGGAAATATTATTTCTTCTAGTTTAAGGTTTTGGCTTATGTATGATACAAAACATTTTCTTGAGAACTCTATCAAGTTGTTTTGACTCTTCAGCTAAAATTCTTATTATCCTCAAGAATTATAGTATGTGTTCATATCTTTATTAGTTTTAAAGCATACATTTTATAAAATTGAAGGAAACTCTTTAAAGCGTGAATGGTTTTTTGCAATTTACTCAGGCAGTGTTGGTATGGATACAATTTTAAATTCTTCAGAACCTGTGTGAAAGATAGATAAGCTATAGATATGTATAGAATATTGCTTCCACCTTAAAATTTGCATTTAAGTAAATATTTGTATCTTTCTATTGTCAGACTAATAATGAATTTCTCTTATTGTCTTTCAAAGCTCAATTTGCTATGATCTTAATCTGCACATAAATTGTATCTTCATAAAATTATATGGTTTTTCTTTGTTTTTTGGTTTTTCAGTCACACCCAATGACACTCAGGGGTTACTCCTGGCTATGCACTCAGAAATCGCTCCCGGCATGGGCACCACATGTTTAAGCCAGTGGATCAAACCGCAGTCCATCATAGGTTATCATAGGTTACTGTACACAAGGCAGAAGCCTTATCACCAGCGCCACCGCTCCAGTCCGTTATATGTTTTGTAATAAAGACTTGTACACCATGCATACACAGACACAGACACACACAGACCTTTAATACCAAGATTCTAAATCTCAAGCATATTCTAAATAACACTATCAAAACATGTTTGTCTAAATTTATTTTTAGGTTCCTACAACTCATGAATTCTAAGTCAAGAAGTCTCACAAGTGGGCAAATAGACTGGACAAAATATGGCCTAGTAAATAGTGACATCAATGACAAATTTCTCTGTAAAACCATTTTCCTAATTTCTTACAAATAAAGTAAGGAAGTAAAATGGTTGATTAACAAAAAAGGTTTGTAAGACAAACTTTCAGGTATTTTTTTGCCCTTCAGAGTGATATTAGTGGTAAATATAATTGAAACACACTTTACTAAATTTAGTCATGCTGCACATTTTTGAGTATGATTTTATGAGAACTATTAATTGCCTTTCTGAATACAAGCAGTGTACTTCAAAGAAGATTTTAGCTTGATGCCTTCATTTTAAGGTTATGAGATTTGTATACAAATAAGCAAGAAGACCCATCTGCTGTAGGATCAAAGCTTGTTAGGGGAGAGTCGTGTTGTCAGTATCATACATAAATATATTAGTCTTTCTCTTAGGGATAAAGCAACAAGAATATTTAATTATTGCAAATTTGTGGGGGGAACGGTGTATAATATATTATTTATTGTGGCATTTCATGCTAGATTAAACAACATCATAGTAGTGCCGATGCCATTTAGGAACTAAAGAATTAAAATGGAAATCTCTAGAGGAGATCAAATCATCATAAATTTTACTGTTTGATACCAAAACATCCCTTTCTTGCAAACATTTAATGTTTCCTTTACATTTTTCTTATAAAACTGCTTTATTAACCATATGCTGCAACATAAAACTTTTCTCTTTTGTAATATGAATAAAATCCAGATGTTTAAAAGCCATTTTTCAAGACTGTAGATGCTTCTAAAAACCCTTATTACCAGAGTTTTCTATACCATCAATAATTCTACTTTATCAAGAACAAAATAAGTTCTTAGAAATATCTTTAGTTTATGATTGTTATGCATTATATAATCCTTCACTTGAATACCATTTGTGTATATATATATATTAAATTTGTAAATATCATGTTTATCAACACACCAACAGTATTTTTCATTTAAGGAATTCAAATAATATTAAATACAGAATGCCTTAGATGGATGCAAATGAGGACTGACTTTGACATGCATACCACAGTAATGTTAGCAAATAAGAAAGTCTCACACATTTACAATGATCATTTTAACAAAAAAATTTTATTGAACATTCCTATGTGTTTTCCATATGATGTTATAATGCAACATATCTTCAAGTTTCTGCCTTTCCTCTAATGCTATTAACTCAACAAAAACATTGGAAAGTGTGAATTGGAAAGTTCCTCACAGCACTCAATGTAGTTTGTGGGGATATTGGGGAAAATCTTGAAAGGTGAAGAAACATTTGATTAAAAAATATGCTTTGTATCATTATTTTTTCAAATAACATGCATATAAATATATATGAAATATAAATTTTGGAGACGGATACAATTTTGTAAACTATCATTCATTATATTCTGGTGCTAAGTACTACATCAGGAAAGTGTAGTGTGTCCTAAGCTAATCTTAGTAAAGATAGTGAAGTTAGGCTGACTTATTTTATATTATTTTTTAATTTGCTACGTGGTTACCTTAAATGTGACAGGCTTGTGTTTGTTCCCCAGAATCCCAAATATATAGTCTCCCAAATTTGCAAGAGTGACCTTAGTTTAGAGTCAGGATGTGAAAGCATGAGGATAACCAGTGTGTCCAGAAAATAATCTTAAAAATCATAAAATGTTATAATTTTCTCTTTCTATATGTTTTACTAGCTACAGCATCTTACATAGAATAGAAAAAAAAATTGACTTAATAAGCTAACTAAATCACTTGTCAAGCCTACTTGTAAATCCTGCCTTTTATTTTATTCCTCTTCGTTCACACTGTAGTTCAATTTCTCACAATTCTGAAAGTTGGAAAATTCATGATCAAGGTGTTGACAAGATAGATTTGATCTTGGACATTCCAACACCCAGAACTGAGAGAAATAAACATTTTGTTTATGTCACCGAGTCTGTGGGAATTTCTTAGAACAGCTCAAAGTCACTGAGAAAAGTAGCCTAAGTTTTACAATCTTGTCATATATTTTTAAAGTTTTGTTGAAGCACTCTTTTACAGTTCTGTAAAGAACACATTCAAATATCTTTAACCCCTGTTGCAAATGGATTTTAAGTGTTTTATCAATAATGTGACATTTAAAGTTATCCTCAAATAGGAAATTTTTAGAATATACTTTGTCTAAAACTGTAATTGTGGATAAATGACTTTATCCTGATTGGCAAGGGAACACAGCAGGCACTGAGACCCCTTGCTAACTGGTTATGGTTTTAGAGGCCCATGGGATTGTTTCTGTAAGAAGTGACTTGCTTACTAATACTTAAATTTACACTAGAAGGAATCAGTTGGTTTATTTGTTAGGAGTTAGGACTGCTGATAATTGTCTCTTTTTTTTCACCATGAAATTACCAAGAATTCATGATTGGATTTGAGGCACACAGTGTTTTCCTTGTTTGGGTTTTGGGAGACCACATAGCTCTTGGCTTGGAAGACCATATGGCATGCTGGGGATCGAACCAAGGTCTGTTCTGGGTCATCCACGTGTTAGGCATAGGCCCTATTGCTACACTATCGCTCCGGCCCCTGGGCATACAGTGTTTTAACACTGATCCCTACACAATCTCCACTGCCTTACAACAATACCCTCCATCCCCATACCTGTTTGCCTCTCATCCACCATTTTACTTTCAGGAGTGGTAGAAGTGATTGGTTTTTGTTTGTTTTGTTTTAGATTTTTGAATAGTGATTTACAATACTGTTACTGATAGGTTTTAAATACATAACATTTCAGCATTTTTCTTCCTTGTTGAATGTCTTCTCCCAACATAGTTATTACACTCTTCATGTCTTGTCCCCCAACTTCCTAAATTAAATGTTTCCTATTCAGTACCAGTGCTCATCATCTCTGGTTCCATTGTCCTTGGGTATTTGTTACCTCACTATTATGTTTCTTTATATTCTGCGTATGAAAGAGATCATTCTATGCTATTTTTCTCCCTCTGACTAATTTCACTTGCCTAACTCTGTCCAGGTCCCTCCAAATAGCAGCAACTTACATGATTTTATCTTTTCTAATAACTTAATTTTATTCAATTGTTTATATGCCATAGTTATTCTATCTAATCTATTTTTGAACATTTGGGTTGTTTCTAGATTATGGGTTTTGTGAATAGTGTTGAAAAATGGAATGCAAATTTTTTTTCTACAACTTTGTTTTTGGACACTTTGGGTATATTGCAATAAGTGACGTTGCATAATCCCTAAAAAAACAAAAGTGGCCCCAAAACAAAACAAAACAAAACCAAAAAAGAAGAAAATCAATGTGTCACCAATAAATTTTCTCTAGATAGAAAGATCAGTTTGGGGAATCATTTTTAATTTTTAATTTTGTCAGAATTGATACACATTGTATAAACTATTTTTTTCAGTATTTTTAATATTAGGGTAAGTTTATGAATCACATTTTTGTAACAATGTGAACTTTACAGAATCTTACACAAAATATAGTGGGTTTTTTTTTCAACTACTCAGATTTAATAATACAGTGAATTTCTGTTCGAGTTCAAGAGATGCTATAATGAGACTTTTATGAAAGTTTATATTTCATGATGAAAGAATTTTAGATTTCAAGTTCAGCATAGTGGGGTAATACTGGAATACTTGTGTAGATTTCACTTAGTGGAAATCCTTTCTACTATCTATTCATCCTCTCAGTGGTCTCAAACTTGCGGCCTGTGGGCCTCAAATGGCCTTCCGTACATTTTGTGGCCCTGCACTAGAAGAATCTTTTTTTGTTTTGTTTTGTTTTAGTTGTTTGGGTCACACACACACACCCAATGTTCAAGGCTTACTACTGACTTTGCACTCAAGGATTACCCCGACTTTGCCTCCTGCAGCCCCAGGTAAATTGAGTTTGACACCCCTGCGAGTCATGCTCTATTTTGTATTTATTTCTGTTGTTGAAAATAGACAATGTTGAATTAAAAGTGATGATCAATGTTGTCTAGAGGTTTATTATGTTTCTATATACAGTTGTTACTATTTTAAAAGGTATAGACAGGGCCAGAGAGGTAGCAGAGCAGTCGAGCAAGCAGCTGATACAAGATGGACAGTGGATCGAATCCTGCATTCCCATATGGTCCCCCATGCCTGCCAGGAGCAATTTCAGAGAACAGAGCAGGAGTAACTCCTGAGTCCCACCAGGTGGGACCCAAACAAAACAAAACAAAACTAAAAAGTATAGACAATATTTTATCACTAATTTAAATTATGGATATTATCTATTCAAATTATTTAACATGTGAAAATTAATTCACACAGATCAATCATGACTTTAAAACCCAAGACGAGCGAGAACCATTTTATCTCTTATGTTACTTCTCAAATAGAAACTTGATGACTGAAAAAAATTCATTTTTTATATGTCCCACAAATATTAATACCAACTGATGGCCTATAACTGACAATCTTGTCTTTTCCTCAATAGTTAAAAGTTTTTTTTTTTTAATTTAGAAAATCCATTGTGCTTTGCTGATTAAACAGTATTTTGGACCCTTTGCCACATTGCTCAAAACGTGGATTCCATAACCTAATTGCTATATTTAACTCTGTATAGGTTAATTTGTATTGAGCAGTTTACAAAGCAAGGAAAAAATAGAGCAATTATACAAGTAAATATGGCATGTAATTTCCTTTCTGCTCAACCATAATAATGGCATTAAGTATCAAAACTAAGATTTATTTAATCGATTTCTTGACCTTTTATGTTACTATTGTTTTACAGAAAAGAATGGAATATAACAAAAACAATTGAAAGCTTTCATATGCCTTACTAGTCACAATTTCAGATTTTATCTCCTTTGTTCTTAGGAGACTGAATTCAATGTGCATATTAGTGTGTACTGTAAATTTTACTTCTACATTTTAATTTAAAGGGTTAAGTATTGCAATATGCATGTCTAAAAATTTTTAAATGTGATACTATACATGAACTCTACAATTATTATAATTAATATTTTAAATGTTTATTATTTAATAAAATATCTTAAAATCATAATCGCTATAATTCCTGAAAAGCAGAATTGATTTAATCATTGTCAGTTAGAATTATTTATCAGACCTTTATAACATACATGTATGGCGTCTTTCCAGAATTACTTAAATTATTCTTAAAGAAAATATTCATCTGTGAAGTTTTTTGCACAGTTCTTTACATCTTAGAGACATGTAAACTAATTTTGCTCATGTTTTTTGTCAAATAAAAATAGTAAACGATGATAAATCACTTTGATGGCTGGAGGGTGTAATTGCCCAAATATTCTTATAAATATTTCAGCACAATTAATTTTAAATGGCTTACATTTGCCAAATATATACTAGTCTTGATGTCATCTGTTTTCATACATTTCTATAAAACTCTAGTTTTTCTAAGATTTTTTTTAAATTACTCAGGAAAGCATCACAAGCATTATGAAAATATAAAATTTAAAAAAAGTTTTCCAGTACACTTCCAAATAGGAAAATAAATAAAATATAAATATGAAAATGAGATCAAGAGCATATCTTCTATTCTCCTGCCAGTTGTGGCCTTAAAGCTGAACCCAAAAGAAAACAGAAGGGAAAATATAATGACTAATTCAAAAAGCTGAATTACTACAGTGCTTTGACTTTGTAAATATCATTGTTAGTTTGCATTTTTAAATCAGCATACAAATGCAAAATATAGTGATCATATCTTAATTTCAGAGTACCTTTTAATATGTTTTTGGGGGTTAGTTTTGGGTGGCCAACACCTGGCAGCTCTCAAGGGTTACTCCTGGCTCTGCACTCAAAAATTGTTCTGGCAGGTTCAGGGGACCATATGGGATGCCAGAAATCAAACCCAGGTCCGCCTTGGGAAGTCTGCATGCAAGGCAAAGGCTTACTGCTGTGCCATCTCTCTGGCTTCTTTAATACTTTCTATAATTTGCTAGCAAATACCTGAAATATTGTAGCAGTTAGATCCTGCAGAACAGAAAACTTCTGGAAAAATATCCAGAACTTTCTGCCTAACTTGGTGAAAGAGAAATGCTAGCAGGTCGGTTCAACATAAGAACTACTACAATTATGTTATTGACATTTTAATTTCAAATTAAAACTAAAAAAAAAATTTCTTTTAGCTGAATTTATTTATTTATTAATTTTCTTTTAGTTGCACACCTATAGGTGCTCAAAGTAAACTTCTGGTTCTGTGCTCAGAAATTATACCTGTCAGGCTCACAGTATCATATGAAGTGTTTGGAACTGGAGATCTTACCAGTGTCAGGCAATCTACATTAGTCACTCTACTCATACCTTAGCCCCTTAGATGCATAGTTTCAAGTAGCGTAATTGATTTTTATTTTAGGTAGTAAAATACTTTATTTTTGAAATAATTTCATTCTAAAGTTCAACAGATGTATCTTTTTTAAGGTTGCAAATCTATAATGAGCAAGTGCTGGATATGTGCCCCAAAAATGCAATTTGTGTGTCTCTGCTATGTACTACTAGCCTTGCTGTATTTCAAAAGTCATAACCTTCCTTGATGTGATTTCATTGTTTGTACAAAAATATCTCATTCTTAGTAATGCTTATTTTACTTGGGGGCTGTGGATTGGGAAGGCCCTGGATGGGCTACACACAGTAGCCTGACTCGAGGCTCAACTATATAAAATGCCTGGTGCTGGGCCAGGATCAAGCCATTGCCCTTTTTCACTGACCCAAAAGTCTTGAATTTGGGAAGAACTAAGAATTTCTTCAGAAACTAATTGTTTTAAAATTGCAAATTGACGTTTAGAACATCTGATCTCCAAAATAAATGTGGGGAGAATTAAAATAGTGTTGATTATTTTTAATTTTTGTAGTCTATGGCAATTTAAACCACTAGTAATTATAAGTAGATATTTTGATTTCATTCCTTAAATAAGTCATTATTTATCATTGTTGCACAACACAATATTGTATGTTTTGTATACTTTAGTGTACATATATACCACCAGCTGTCTAATGAAAATATCAATTTCAGACACACATCCCACACATTATAAAATTTAGGTGCCTTTTATAGGTCTGTGATATTTTAATTTTCAATAAAAGTAAATAATAAGGAACAAAAATAATATATAAACCAAGTCCTAATATTTCTAATACATAGCTAATTCTTCAACGTTTGTGTTTAACATAATATTATGCATTCTTAAAATGTGCTTAATCATAGCAGTTTTTGATACTATAGAGGGACAGATGAGAAAATCACTATGTTCTAATTATAGAGACTTCAATTTATTTTAAAAAATTGCAAAAATCCTTAATATGTACAACAAATAAAGTAATTCATTTTATTTAATTTGTAGGTACTTTAAAGTTACAATTTTTGACAAACATAAATAAGATCACAATTTAAGTAAAGGAATACATTTATATAAAATTTTTAATGTAACATTAATCTTTAGGTTAATACATGAATAAGTGAACTATATTGTCAATAGTACAGATACTTTTGCAAATCCAAATTTAGTCAGTCCGAAGAGAAATACTAAGTAACTTGTATCTATGTTTGTTCAAGTATTCTTTGAATAGTTATTTCATCTCTTTTCATTTTATTATTTTTATTACAGGAGAGGAGATGGAGAGGAGAGAGAGAAAGAGAGAGTGTGTTTATTTGTGTCTGTGTGTTTGTGTATGAGTGTAACTCTTCCAAACATGCAACTGGAAATGCTCTGACTCTCCCTCCACTCCATGGTTTGAGAATGAACTGTGGAAATAAATCCATTATGGATGGCCTCATTAGAGGATTCCTGAAATTGTTCACTTGTGACTACCCGCCTGGAAAGTAATCTCTTGCCTTTTTGCCAAAACAGTTGGAGAAATGAGGCTTATTGAGCCCATGTCATGTAAGGAGTAAGCAAATAAAGATAGGTTATGTTACGAGAAATCACAAAACTCCACTGTGCGGATGGAATTCTGATTTGCTTATTGCCCCATTCACTAAGAATAGAAATGTTTTTTCCAAGTATGGGTTATACAGAAATATGGCTAGAGTAACAACAAGTTGTATTTTTAATAGTACTTTAGGGCTACAGTTTAATGATTTCACTGAAAATTGTATTATTTGAAATGAGAAAAATGATAAGTTCTGTAGGAAATGATGCCTAAAATTATACCAAACACATGCTTTATAACACTCAGAGATGAAAATCTGAAGACTAATTTTTTCCTCTATCTGGAAATAAAATTAGTCATTTGAATATATGGGGTCAACTTAAATTTATTAGCTTCTTGTTTGTATTCTCAATGCTTACTATATCTGATAAATAATCAATAGTGGTATGAGAATATCAAGTTATTTTTTTCAAAAATCATTCTTTATTAAATATTAGTGTAGAGATACCTTGCACACCTTCTAGATAGCTGACAAGTTTGATCACTGACATTTCACATGATCCCCTAAGCTATGCCATGACTCATCCATGAGTACAGAGCCAGAAATTATTTCTGAACAAAGCTAAGGGTGTGACTCATCCACAAATAATAACATAAGTAAATAAAAAATATCACTGTGTTCACATCTTTAAAGATATTCTAATCTCCTTAGCAATGTTAAGTCCAGTTCCTCTATTTTCTCAAATAAAAAATTTCCAATAAGTCATACTATTTATATATTTAAAAATTTTAGAAGTGCTTCTGATAAATATGATTTAATTTAAATATCTAAATATTTTTCTAGGTGAGTTTTGCTATTCCCACATATCTACCACCAAATTATATATATATTCTTGTACACTTACATTCTTATATCTTTATGGCATGACCCATTTACTATAGACTAAAATGATAGTTCCTTATGCTGGGACTAGAAATTTAATTTCAGCGAACATAGGCTGCTCTCTTGCTTTGTATATTTTATATATAAATTGTGTGTGTATATGTGTGCATGTATTTTGTCATATTGCTTATTTTGCTAATATTATTTCCTTACAATTTTGTCATGTTCTAGAAAAAGGCAAGATTTCATTTTTCTTATAACTCATTGGTGATTCATTGTATATTTACACTACCAGTTTTTTTCCCCCAAGTCTTCAGGTAACAAGGTTGTTTCTAGATCTTTTTTGTAAGTAGTACTGTAATAAGCATAGACACTCATATACCTACATAGAATATTATGTTTTCTTGGAATAGGTAAAATGGAATAGAATTGTTTGCTAATATAATATTTTTATTTTTATATCTAATAATTATTGTTTTAGGCCATTTAATCTAAATTATTTTTGGCTTCTGTTGTGCTGTCAGATGACATAACATTGTATTTTTGTATGGAATTCCCTTAAAATAATTTATGGAGGTAATTTTTATGCAACCTTGGTTATTATACTTTCCTCATTTATTGAGCATTGTGTGCAAAACAGTACATTTTATAAAACTAGTGTTTGAGAGAAATGTATAATTTTATAATGAATGAGGAAATTTACAAGTCAGAATAGAATCAAATGTATTCAAAGAAATCATATTAGGTAATTGAGAAGCTATTTCAAAATATAAGTTATACTGACTCATAAAATGTAAGCATTATATTTTTTTGGTAAATCTGCTGTGAATCTTTTTTTTTATTTTTATTGTGGTCAAAGTGAATTACAATTTTTTCACAGTAATATTTAAGGCACATAGTGACAATGATGAGGGCATTCCCACCACCAATGTTGTCCTCCCTCCATCCCTGTTCCCAGCATGCATCCCACATCTCCCTCCTTTGCCCCCTGTAATGCTAGTGCAACTGTTACCCCCTTGTACAGCTTGTTGTAGTTTGTGTATCGATTCTGTTTTCATTAAATTTGGACTTGGTATTCAAGTCTGATCATTTTTTATTTCCACCAGAAATCATGATGGACAACTAAATGTCAAAAATAAGAAAGGCATATGAATAGAAAAACAATAAATTGCAGTAACTAAATTATAATCATTTATCAATTATATAAAAAATCAAGAACATGGATTGGAAAATAGTGGAAACATACATTTTACATAATATAATATATAATTCATAATTTATTGGCTATTTAGAAAAAATTATAATATACTATCAAATCTTATCACTATACTTCAGTATTTCTGCTCCAAAATAAACAGAAAATTCCATTAACAATGGGACATACTCAGCAAGATTTTCTACTTAAGACAGATACTTAGCAAGTATGTGTCTACTTAACTTTTAAATGAAAACATTAACAAAAGCAAAGCAATTTAGGTATTAAGAGATCATGACTCATCAATTTTATTTATCCATTTTAGACAATACTAAATTAAGCAGAGTAGTTAGAATCTCCAAGGAAAGAATTGAAGTTAGATTTCAAAAGTACTTCAGTTTTATGTAGTGTCAGGGATTAGTATAATGCACTTTAATTTAAATTACCAGGCAACTGAAAGAAAAATAGTGAGGAAAAAATACCCCAAACAGAATGATAATTCATTTTTAGATACATGGATGATGCAAGATACACAAGTCAACTGATACAACATACCACATCCTTTAAATGAAATATGAAAAATTACAAAGTCATAGCAAAAGATAAAGAGAAGCATTTGAAAAGCCTTAACATCCATTTAAAATACAAAAGCAATAAAATGTAATATAGAAGGAACAGACCATAACATAGTAAAATCATATATAAGGATTTTGGTTTTATCTTTTGTGATTTGAGTCACACACAATTTGAATGAATTTGGTTTTATTCTGACTCTTAGTTTCCTCATTTGTGCTAAAACTATAACATTTTTCTCAAATACTAATTGCATGAAATTTTGCACTGTTTCGCACACAATGCTCAATAAATGAGGAAAGAAAAATTCAGTGTACTTGTATTTAAATCCATAGAGCATTTGACATTTTGTCAGCTTGCTTTAATTCATTAACAAAATGAGGAGAGGTGTAGCAGCTCACTTTGATTTTAGGTGATGAGAATATAATGTGTGATCGGATTGTATAAAATGAAGAGCCTAGGTAGAATTGTAATGAATCTGGAATTAAAAGACATAAGTTCCACATTTTTATTCTACCACCTTAGCACAGATTATCAAACTGATATAGTAGGAATAGAGATTACAATTTAATTTGAATAAAATCTAAGGATAGGAATACAATAAAATTTATTAAATAATCAAAACAAATCAGGTAGTACTACTAAGGGATTTTTAAATAATTTTTCTTTGCTGCAGAAGTTGAGAGACTTTGTTGAGTTGGGTGTATACTTTTTGAACTCAATTTCCAATAAGAGAGTTTGAGAGACTAAGGAAGACTTCTTTGCATTTTTTTCATGAACATCTTCCTGGAAAATATATACTTATATTTATATGACATGCAAATAACAGTGATCAGAATATTACAACTGTTGAGAAGAGTATATTTTGGCAACAGTGTCATGACATATAAAGTTGATCATTAAAATAATGAATTATTAATCCATCAATTCTTACTTTATAAATTAAATTATAGAAACAATGAACTACAACATCTGTATTTCACATAGACTTAAAATGATATGGTGAAATATTAATTCTTCATTTCTTAGACCTTTGAAGTCTATTTTCCTTTATAAAAATGCATCTTATATAGTCCATTGAAATTTACCTTTAATATATTTTTCAGAATGGTTATTTTGCTATCCATCACATATTGTATATTTAAGTAAGAATTATTTTTAAAATATAAAGAAGAAATTATTGGGGCCAGAGCTAGAGCACAGTAGCAAGGTGTTTGCCTTGCACATGGCCAATATAGGACGGACCCTGGTTCGAATTCCAGCATCCCATATGGTCCCCTGAGCCTGCCAGGAACAATTTTTAAGCACAGAGCCAGGAGTAACCCCTGAGCGCTGCTGGATGTGACCCCCCCCAAAAAAAAAAACGAAAAGAAGACATTATCATAAAAAATATACTGAAGACATTTAAAATATCTCGTTATTGTAATTAGTTTTTATTGATATCTAGTAATCATTGTACTCTGAATTAAGTTCAACACATCAGGTTATTTTTTAATACAGTCTAAAAATTAAAGATGGACTATATAAAATAAAATAAAGGTAAAATGGCTGTGAGTTATTTTGATTTGCTTCTATTTTTGCTTTCTATGAGTGTTCAAGCACATATCTGACATTAATATTGTGCTAAGAACAAGAAATATTTCAGTGGTTAGGGCACTTTCCTGAAATGCACCTCACTTAGAATCATTTCAGGGAGGGAGGAGAGAGGAGAGAGAGAGTGCGTTGAGGATCTGAGAGCCAGAGGGAAACTGGGGACATTGGTGATGGGAAATGTACACGGAAAGAAAGGATGGGTATAGAAGATTATAGGACTGAAACTCAAACATGAACAACTTTGTAAAAATATATATTTCTTGGCAATTGAGTTTAAAACAATATTTTTAAAAGTAAAATAAAACATTGTACATTAGCTTAGTTCAAGCCTTACTAAACTTAAAAGTATGCTAATTTTTTAATATAATTTTTATTTTGATCATAGTGGTTTACATGTTGACAATAATATTTTAGTTAAATATTACATAACATCAAGGGGGATTCCCATCACCAAATTGTCTTCCCTTCACCTCTGTTTTTGTCCTATCTCCCATATCCACTTCCCTCACCCCCAGGGCTGCTAGAATATGTGGTCCCCTATGTACCTATCCTACCACATAGTAGTCTTGCATCTGATTGGTCTAGGTGTCTCCCTAATTTCCCCCTCTAACTGGGAGGTAGGCCTAGCTAGTTAAGTTTGCATGGTTTGGTCTGAAGAAGAGAAAAGTAGTAAACTGGGGTAAAACTCTAATACTCCAAAAGTGGGCAGAGTCCTTCTAGAGGCTCTCATCATCGATTTGGGGGGCGATGGAGAAAAAAGAAAATGAAACATTCCATCAGTACAAAAAAAATAAAGTATGCTGATTTTTTTAAAGCTTGTGATTAAAAAACTCTACATGAAGAAAGTAAGAGGAAAAGCAAATGTACTACCAAGTTATAAGTTTGCTCTCCCACAGGGGAAAAAAAACTGTGACATCATTTACAGTCATGTAAAGAAACTTCAAGGTTTAGTACCATATAAATTTCATAATAGTATCAGAAACACTTTGTTTTTTTTGGCAGAAATAAAACAATATGGATTCTATGCAATGATTTTATATAACATTGTCTATATCACATTTATTAATTTTTTGATATTTCAGTGTTTTTTAATTTGGGGTGCTCCTATTGAAGTTTAGGATGTATTAGAAGTACAACTAGGAATGATTCGGGATCATAGTGTTCTAGTGTTCAAAATACGGGTCAAATATAAGCTATGTGTTTCATTGGGTTTGTTATAGACTTTAATATTTTAACTATTAATATTACTCACTTTTGATGTAAAAATTATGTGGTCATAAAACATTTTTTTCTGTGTTTTTTCTTAGATCAGTCTTGCTAGTTCTTAAATATCTAATAATTTTTGTAACAAATAAAAAATCTCAATTTTGTTTATTTTTAACTCTACAAACATTAGACACGATTATATCATTTAACATCACGGAATTAAGGATTGCTGTTTTTCTCATTACTATTCAAAATTATAAACAAATAATTAGTTGTTTATAAATATTATAAATATAAATATCAATTAGTATCATTTCACTTATAAACATGTATTTACTAAAATTAACACTCATGAATTATTTCACATTTTAAATCTATTTTTATAGTAGGCATATTTATTAATATAACTAATTTTATTTACCTAATCCTTATTCTGTATACTACTTGAAAAGATAATTATAAACTTTTATTCATTGTTTATAAACTCTCTGGGTTCAGAATCTTATTACAAAATCTTTTAAATATAAAAATACTGACTAAGCACTAGAAAAATAAAAAGAAATGTTTACACCTATAAATATTTTAGAAGGCAGGTATCTTCCATGTAAAAAGATACAGCAATGTCAAAAATAAAATTAAATGTGAAGGAAATCAACCAGATTGACTAAAATAAAGTAGTAGTCTATGACAGAGAATGTAAGAGAAATATATGAACTACCACATGAAGTCCATAGAAAACTTTAAACAATATGAGAAAATTGACTGTGAGAGAGAATAGATGAGAAACAAAAACACAAAATTGTACGAGAGTACAAAAGAAACATAAATGCACAATGACACATATTCATTGAGTTAAAAACAAGTTCCATGTCTAGGATTATATTTTGATGCTTGTTTTCTGCCTGTAAAAACTAATTCAAGTATAGAAAAATAAAGAACGCATACAGAATATGAAAAAAAACTGGCCTATCAACAAGTTTTGTTTATATAACATATGTAACTGCTTCAAGAAAGTTTCCGTGCATTTCTTACAAAATTACTACTTAATAATCTTGTTTCCCTTGTTCTCTTATTAGCCTGAGAAATTTTGTATTAATGTTGACTCCTTGTTTATTTCTGACTATCTTTCATCTCCTCTAATTTTCTTGAATATTGATGAAACACCTGCCAGGCAAAGACTGTAATATAATTCACACTGTAGTATCTATGCTTTCACTACATTGTATTTAATAGAATATATGAATACTGAATATCAAAAAGTTTGTCAATATTTTAAGAACATCGACTTTTATATAAACTACTTATGTATACATTAAATTTAGGTGATTTTATTTTGCTTTTAGTCCAGTTGATAGGGCAACCTTTTAAGAAGATATAACTATTAAATAAAATAAACATTCTATTAAAATCACATTTTAAATAAATTTATATTTATTATTTTTCTGTTACTGAATAAAAAATTTTTTGCTCAATTGACTATACAAATGATTACACTCAAATTCAAACCCTGATTTCAGCATTGAACATTTGGACTTCTTTTTTTATTTTGTTTTTTAAATTCTTAAAGTAGAGTGACTAAGGACACATTAATAATTTTTCTGAAGACCTATGACAGCATGCCTTAAATTTTCAAGTGAACTTTCTTGACACTTTAAAACTATTTTTTGCCCTGTTTAACTTCCAAAGAAACTGCATGACTTTCCAAAATAAGGCCAGAAAGAGTCTTATATGCAAAAAATGCCAACTCCATGGTGCCAAAAACTATCATTTTATGACTCAAATATTCCTACTTTGCACAGGTTCAGCACTTTATAAAATAATGTCTATTGCATATATTAAAATATATACTTAAACTTTAACAAGAACTATTTTTCAACTAGCAAACTGCATCTTAATTATTTCTTCTATCTTCTCTTATAAATGTTACTTTTCTATCAGCTTTTAATATATTTTAAAACAGTTTTTGTTGAGTACTCTTATTAATAAAATATCTTCTGGGGCAAGGAATGTGATCACAATAGTAGAGTACATATGCCTTGATTATGGCTGAAGTTCAGTTTTTGGAAAATAGGGGCCTCTGAGCAGTGCCTTGGTTATAGAGCACTGCTAGATATTGAACCTTCAACAAAAACAAAATAAATAGTCTTCTTATTTGACTTAGTATAAAGAAATATACTATTTTTTAAAATATGTAACATAAAAATATGTAACATAGATAATAACATGATTATTTCTTTAATAAAAAACATTAAATAAATAAAAAATAAGGCTTACACACTTAACTTTGTCTTATCAATCTCCTACTTTATCTTGTATTTTCTTATAATACTTATCACCATATACATGTATATTAATGTACTTATTTTTGCATGTTTCTGTTACCCAATTTTGTAAAATTAACCATATTAGTAATGAAATTTTTTCAAGCTAATTTTTATATTGATGATCACATCTGAACAGTTCCTTGCATAGTAGATTCATGATATCAATTAACTATTTTGTTTTAATAACGTAGGAAAAAATATGCAATCACTTCCCTTATGCAGAATGACATTGCAGTTTAACAATGAAAACATTCATATCATATTCCTGTTATTTCTGAGTTAATATAATCAGAGAGCAGTGCCTTAGGCATAAGAGTCATATAATTTTTATAAACAACAACCCTGTATCATGAACATCATTACTATCGCAATCATAGATATTATTAAAAATGTACTATGTGTCAAATCCAGCATCATTCATGATAAAAGTAGTTTTTGGAAATGTCATTTTATGTTCATGAGCAAGTTGGAAACTAAGGAAATTTCAGTAAGTGACTAAGAAAACAGCTAGTTTTTGCAAAGTTAAAATGCAAATTTAGGGCCGGGCGGTGGCGCTAAAGGTAAGGTGCCTGCCTTGCCTGCGCTAGCCTTGGACGGACCGCGGTTCGATCCCCCGGTGTCCCATATGGTCCCCCAAGCCAGGAGCAACTTCTGAGCACATAGCCAGGAGTAACCCCTGAGCATTACCAGGTGTGGCCCAAAAACAAAAACAAAATGCAAATTTAAATCTACATCTGTCTCATCTAGCACTTACAATTTATCTCAAAACTATGCTTGTTTTCTAGTGTATTCTGCTTTTAAATAGTTTATTTTAATAATAAAATATATAAAGTATAAAGTCATTTACTAATACTTTTAAAAATTATAAAATGATGCAATCAATATAAATTTTAAAATTGCATCGTGTCAACATTATAATGTTAACAGTAATAGAATTTATATATATAATTTGAATACAATTATAGCATGTATGTATATATTCATAAATAGATAATTTGTAATATATACTTGTTTACTAAAATGTAATACACTTGCTTTCTTACCTCAAGGTACCATATTTATTCATTTACTTATTCAGTGAATAAGCACTAATATATTGAGCACCTGCACAAGGTCAGGATCATTCTATTTGAAACAAAAATGAAGCATATAAGTCTTTTTTTTTTTTTTTTTTTTTTGGTGAAACAATCAGAGTTACTCAGGGCTTAATGCTGAAAACTCCTCAGTGTTCAGGAGTCAATGCTGGCCATGTTTTAGGGGACAATATAAAGCATGAGTATTCAAACTGAGGCTGGCTATATTCAAGACTACTGCCCTACCTACATGATTTATTTTCTGTTCGAAATTTTAAACACTGTGACTTAGCAAGTTGTTCATAATTTGGTTATTTAAAGTATCTGCTATTCCAATACTAATCCCAAAACCAATGTAACTTTCCCTTATCAATGTCCTAAGTTTCTCTCCACTCTCACCAACCTTTCTCCTTAGCAAGCGCAACACAATCAATTTGATATTACTTGTTGCAATATATATGTCATCATGGTGCTACTAAATTTATTGTCTAAGGATTGCTGAGCTGATTTGCTGAGGATTTTCTGAGATTAGAAGGTATTTAGTTATTTTGGGGGGGCCACATTTGGATTTACTCGTGGCTTATTCTTGGCTCCACACATATTTTTTCTTTTTCTTTTTTTTTTAATGAAATCTTTATTTAAGCACCATAATTCCAAGCATGATTGGAGTTGGGTTTCAGTCATAAAAAGAACACCCCCCTTCACCAGTGCAACCTTCCACATATTAATGCCCCAAGTCATTTACCCAAAAGGTAAGTGCCCAAGAGTTCTTATCTTATCCTTCTGCCCAGAGTTCTTATCTCAGGCATTCCTAGTTGTGAGGAAGAGATTAAATTTGATTTCACTGCATTTGATAAGCAACGTCAGTGAAGAATGAACTCAGTACAATGGTTAATTCCTTAGGGTAGGTAATTCCTTAGCAAATTTGAGCTTGGAAAGTTAAGATGAATATTTTTAAATATAATTATATTATTATAAAAATGTTTATAAGACTGAAGTATATACTATATTGTATTCAAAAGTGTAGACCGAGTAGTAAATATTTACTAATTCTCTTAGTAAATTCTACTTAGTGAATAAGGTTTATGTACCTTAGAGTCATCATATTTACCTCAACAGAACATCTAATATATTCATGCTGTATTAGTTTAGGGATATTTCTGATTTAAATGATTACACTGAGGACAAAAAAAAAAAAACATTTTTACTTTCTTTTTTGTGATCCATTGTCCTTAACAGAGTTTAAACATAAAAATAGTCAACCATGAGTGGATTAATGAATGGTATGATGAAGTTTGTGATTTATGGATACAAAATAAAGGTGTACTTAAAGCCTAGGTAACTAAAATTTATGGAATGACATTCTGAAATAAACATTGTCCATGAAAATTCTTTATAATTGTATTTTCAAAGTGTTATTTATGTTGCAGCATGTTGATAGTCAGTAGGCCTTTTTGCAATGATGAGTTACTGGCTATTTCAGAAAATTTCTCTCTGCTATCATTTAACCACTGGCTTTGGCAGGAAGTTAAACATTTGCTTTGCTTTTCAGATATCCTTATTTAAAAAAGAATTAGTGTTTGAAGATAAGGATAAAAAGATTATTAGAATATTTTATGAAAGATTTGTAGGGCTTCCTCAGTAATATGTTTATAAATCACCTCTGTCAGCTAAATATTTGAGTAACTTAATATTCATATATGTTTTGCCACTTTCAAAGCTATAAAGTGTACAGTTATACATTTTGATGATTTGCCACTGATTTATTTGGTTTTTAAAATTGGCACATAAGAACAGCCTTATATTTAAGGTAAAAATAAGAGGTGCTGGATATAAGGACCGTAAGAAAATATTCCACCACAAAGTTGTTCGAGAAACGATATATTAAATGAAGTAGAGAAATAGGGTATGATATGTAAAGAATATTTTAGCCTCATTAATTTGGTAGCTTAGATATTAAATTGGGTATTTTGGGCTAATTACTTATTTTAGATCCTACTTAACATATTAATTTAGCTAAGTTTATCATTTAATTTTTAATATATATGGGAGGCATAGATGACTGAGTTTAGTAGTTAATCTTTGTTCTGTGCTTTAGGAATCACTTCTGACAGGCTCAGGAGGCCAAACAAGTTGTCAAGGAACAAACCTAGGGCAACTATATACAATACTACCATCTCATCCACTGTACTGTCTCTCTAGTCCCAACTTCTAGTGTACTTTTAAAATATGGTTTCATTGTTCAGAATTATTGAGCTTTCCTTTTTTGACCTACAGGCAATGCATTTTGTAGTCTACATGAAAAATGATAAAATAGTTTCTCTTCACTACATTCACACTGATATTGCAATCTATCTATACCACATCTTCTAACTACAAAAAAATTGCTTAAGCAGTTATATTTCACAAACATTCTCATCGATTCTTTTATTATCTAAATGTGCCTGTGCTGTGACTAAGCAAATGATATTCAGCAGTACATCACAGGTGTTGTGCTGAACCAAAAGCTTTTCTGAATTCATAGATCAGAAGTGTATTAAATATTTGTGTTTAAACCTATAAAAGAATGTATCATCTTTTCATCTTCTCTATTATAAACCAGGGAAATATGGAATTACTAATTATATATTGACAAATTTTACAATGCAGTGTTATTTGTCTTAAGACAAAGAAAAATGTTATGTGACACCAGAATCATCCTATATCTCAGGCATATATAAAAGAACCAAAATGAATCAAAATACATCATGACTGTCTAATTGCCCATTCTCTACTTCTAGATGTCAAAATATTTTTTCTAGTTTTAGAATACAGGATGAAGCAATTTGCATTATCAAGTTATAAATGATATGCATATTGTCAAATAATTGAAAAATAGAAAATAAGAATTATCTGTTAGTCTGCTTTTGTGAATATATTATATAATCATTCCCTGATATTTTTATAAAGTAATGACTGTGTGAGTAGTTTTTGTAAGTTCTGTGTACTATTAGTTAGATGCTTCTTCCTGCTTTAAACAGACATATGACCTTCTCAATGTCAAATAAATATCTAATCTCAATAGGCATTTTTGTCTCATTTTAGAAGAATGTTGTATTAACTGCGGATATTAAACTAAATTACAGAAATTGGTAATAAAGTGTATATTATGTCTGTTATAAAGGCCAATTCAGAATTTTGTTTGAAAATATAGAATTAAATACTATTGTAGATAAAATGATAAAATGTAGAAATGAAATAAAAATAATTATGGAGAATAGAATTTATTATTTTACTAAGACCAAGATTGTATTCCCACGAAGTATGTTATTTAAGTACTCTGGAATCTTACAATTTTATAAAATATTATTTTGAAATATATGATTTTACATTCAATTCTACTTTTATAGAGGAAAATTGTTATATAAAACTATTTTATTTATTAAAAGTTTATAGCTTAGATACTTTTTAGCTATTGAGTAACAATAAATGCTTAAATCCTGCCATGCTGAAACATATATAGTGGAATTAATGTAAATTTAAAATTCAAACAGATTTGAATTTGCATGCAGTTATACTACTTGGGCAAGTTTCTAATCTACTAAATTCTTGGTTAAACACAATTTGTGGCATAAACAACTAATTATAGCTTTAAAGATTAAATGAAATGACAAGCAGTTAGACTAACTTAATATGATTTTATAAATATAAACTCTAGATTTATTTTCACATATTATTTCTTGATGTGAATCCTGATTCACAGTAACATATTAGTCAAAAATAGATAATCAAAAACAAAACAGTCGTGTTAGATTTTAAAGCATAAACAAATTATTTTTATAGCTTTAGGGAAAGTGTTTGGGGCCTTTCAATTTTACAAATATCATTATATTATACTATAACATACTTAACACAAAATGTATATTTCTACTTGAAATAATTAAGATTTTGACATTTCATTAGGTAGAATATATGTGCTTCCTTTTTATAGTATTGTTAATATTTATGTTCATATACTCAAAAGATATTGTACAATGCTTAAATTTGATCTTAGTAATATGTTATAAAATATATATTTCAGCAAGTGTTTAATAATCACCTATAGTTTGCTTTTTATTGTAACTGCTTTGTAAATATTCAATACATCCTTATCAGGAGCAATATATCTGTCTGACACACATCTGATCGTTTGGCACGTCTATATTACTTCTCAATTCCATTGTGATACAGAGGGCTTGGAGGCAAGCTGGCACGTTCTTCTAATCCTAACACTCTTATTGCTCTTGAGAACAGAGTACCTGGCTTATTGCTGTGACTTTCAGACTGTTACTCTTGGTTATGTATTAGTGATGAATGATTACTTTGGTCTTTGCTATTTTATGCACATGGCTAGTGTCTTTAAAGTGTCATTTTATTTAAATTAGTACCAAACTATGTTATTCTAAAAATCTTTAAATCCATTTTGTATTTAGGATCACATTAATAGTGGTCAATAATTTAGCTATTAATATAAAGTGTCATTTCACCAGGGCTTTATCCTCTGAAGTGAATGATATGGAAGCATTTATTTAGAAGAGTTTTAAAGTACTTATGTGCAGTCCAAAGCACTCATTTTCTAAGCTAAATGCTTCACTAGTTCACTCTCTAGCAAATGTATATGACTTTGGCTTTAAATTAGAGAGCAACCCATCCTCAGATTCCAATGTGAAACATTTACAATCTGCTCTTATTTCTCATGCGTTCCTGTAGCTCAATAAATGTATTATTTTTCTTAGCATTTGGAAATGTTCAAAGACTTTAAGTTTACTGGTATCATTCTACTGATTAAAAATCAAAGACTTGGTGCTGGTGAGGTGCCGCTAGAGGTAAGGCGTCTGCCTTGCAAGCGCTAGCCAAGGAAGGACTGTGGTTCGATCCCCCGGCGTCCCATATAGTCCCCCCAAGCCAGGGGCAATTTCTGAGCACTTAGCCAGGAGTAACCCCTGAGCATCAAATGGGTGTGCTCCCCAAAAGGAAAACAAAAATAAAATAAAATAAAATAAAATAAATAAAAAATAAAAATCAAAGACTTGAGGAGTGTCCCCTTCATTGCCGAAGGAATCATGTTCTTGCTGAGATACAGCATGATTTTATGCTGTATACTATGATTTCACTCTTGGACTAAGTTCTTTTCACTTCCATCTCCTTTTCAGGATTATTTAATAGCAACATTATTTCAAAAACAGTAACCATGAATACTTAAAGTAACATATGTAAATTTTCATTATAAAGTTTTTATACTTTCAAATTTTATTGACGGGTTAGAGAAAGCAGAGGTTATGGAGCATGTTATGGCTGGCAGGATGCTGACTTTAGTTACAACCCAGGCATTGCTCAGTCCCTTGAGTACTGGATTTTCCTGAACGCTTCCAGAATGACCTGGTGACCCCTGCTCTGCATACACATGCATTAATATATCCTTGGGTCCTTTAATCCCTAGTTTGTTTGGCCAGGAATCATTAGGTAGTGCTCTTAGTCCATAAGTGCCATTTTGGTAGCCACTCAAATAAAATTAAATAATTTGCCTTTTATTGATTTTATTGAATATTATGGGTGGAACTAATCAAAAATTAAATCTGATTAAATCAATATTAATAGTCCAATATTTAAAAAAATCAATATTTAGCATTTTAAAAGGAAATCCAGGGGCCCAATAAGTAACTCAGTGATGGTGGAGTGCATCCTTTATTTACAGGAACTGATGGTTTAATGGAGGATCATGGGCTCCTTCAAGCATGGCCACAAGTCCCCGAGTTCTGTGTCAGAATAAAGGAATCAAAAAACGGGCCAGAGTGGTGGTGCAGCAGTAGAGCATTTGCCTTGCACGTGACTGACCTAGGATGGACCACAATTTGATCCCTCGTGTCCCATATGGTCCCCCAAGCCAGGAGTGATTTCTGAGCTCAAGCCAGGAGTAACCCGAGCATCACCACCAGGTGTGACCCAAACAAACAAACAAACAGACAGGAACCAAGAAAAAGAAATATATATACAACAATTATCTAAATTTTGAGTTACAGAAAAATGTACAAATTAAAACTGAGTGTGCATTCTTATTTTAAAAATACATTAAAAATAATACCCCTGGATATTAGAATTAGAACTAAAGAAACAAAGTGCAATTGGAAAATAAATATTAGTGTTTGAGAAATTGAGAACACTAGGAAATCATTTTCATTTTTAGAGCTGTGGAGCAAAAAGGAATCATTAAATAAAATTTTAAGTTTCATATTAAAATAGGTATAATTAAAATACCCATTGATATCAGAACATGTAGGTTACTTTAAAATGACAGTCATATAACTTTGTCCTCAAAATTATTATTTGCACTTTCCAAAAAATATTGTTTGCATTTAAATATTTATGAGCTCATCCAGTGATTCATAATGACTAAATCAAAACATTTTTGCCAATCACCCATTATGAACTAAGTCAACATATTAAAGGATTTTATAAAAACAACCATTATGGGGCTGGAGAGATAATATGGAGGTAGAGCATTTGCCTTGCATGCAGAAGGATGGTGGTATGAATCCGGGCATTTCATATGGTCCCCCGAGTCTGCTTGTAGTGAGTTCTGAGCGTAGATAGAGCCAGAAGTAAGCCCTGAGTGCTGCTGGGTGTGACCCCCCAAAAAACAAAGAAACAGAACAAAAAAACAACCGTTATACTTTCATGTAGAAGACTTGAATGGGAAATAATGTTCTTAAATTAGTATAAACACACATAAAGATATAATAATAAAGTTTATCATATGTGCTATCATAAAACAATTGCATTAAATAGCTTATATTCTAATAAAGTTCTATTGATTCGGTATGGACATAGCTATTGATAATTGCTTTGACTGGTATAAATCATTACAGTTTGAGTGGTCCACATACAAAATAAAACTTTAGTGTACGCATTAATAATGGTCAACACATATCTTCCGAGAAGCTGGAATATTAAATAAACCCAAATAATTTAATAAAATTCTAACATATGTGTCCCCCAAGTAGTTATTTTTCATGAGAATTGTCTGCCTTGTTTAGGTTAGCTATAAGAAATTAAGAATTAAACTCACTATAAGATATAAATGTCAATATTTTAATTTCCTATTGAATTCAGAACTTAAGATCATATAGGAGCATTTAGGTAAATATTGCTAAGTAACTCAGGACTTGTTGATAATTACACTAATTATTATTTTGTTACATTTATTACCTGCACCTTTCTTAACATGAGAAATTAAGTGGCAAAACACATTTCATGTTGTCATCAAACAATATCATGTACCTCCACCGAACTTATCCTTCAAAGAAAGTGCTGTCACAATTTTACCTGCAAAGAACTTGTAAGTTGGTAAGTAGAAAAAATATCTCAGTTTAAAGAACTTATGCCTAAAGTCCCAATGGACTTAATAACATGGGTAAAGATGTGCAAAGAACTGCTTCCATTAAAGAAAATTAATACTGATCTTACTATCTGTGGCATATGAATTGCTCATTTTTACTATGAACACTTTAATTCTTATTTAGCAGCACAATATCCTGTAGATGTAACTTAAAGATTCACAAAGGATCTTCAGAGAAGACGGATTTTATCACGATTGAAATCACTTTTTAAACTCTGGACAGCAGCCAGAGGAAATGCAAAGCCAATAAGCCACAAACAATTATGTGGTGGGCTTCAATATGGAATGCAATGTGTGTGTGCTATTGTGTGCGTGCCATTGTGTGCATATATGTGCTTCAAACATACAGTGCTCAGTCACTAGAGCTATTCTGGCTCATGGTCGCAAAGAGAGTATAGATAAATACCCAAACTAAACCAAGCAAAACCAATCTCGAAAATATGTGAAATGAAAAATAATAACTGCCATAGACAAGAACAGATCAAATGACCTCGAATAGCTTTCTTTCTATGCTTGATGGTTCAGAGCTTTGGATTTATACCTAAATAATCACTTACCCTTAGGGCTATGAGAAGCTGCTTTCACAATAGTATTTTAGGTCTGCCTGTCCATGCACCTCAAGCACACCTCTGCTCATAGACACTGCCTTTATGATTCTAAGCATTTTTATAATAAAATCTCGGATTGTTTGGTCTCGACAGGGACCATTTTGAACTATCCATTATCCAGACAGCCTGAAATCAGGGTGAGACCATTGATATTTGAGATTGATAGTCTTTTTGGCAGCCATTCCTAGACATTGCCTAAGCTCTGTCCTATTTCTAATTGAGTCATTATAAATCAAATTTCTACCCCACTCAATACACTAGACAGTATTATATAACATGTGGCTATTGGGTTTCATGTATGAGTATATATCCATATAAAGGTATTCATACTTTTTTGTATTTATTTAGGCTATTACACAAAATATGATTCAATTTTTTTATCCAACATCCACACAAGTTGTTTAAATTTAAATGCTAAGAAACCTCTATTACCACCCTATGCCTAGTTTTCTAAACCTTAATTATAAGAAAGATATTTCTCATTTCTTGTACTTACAGAATACATAAATATATTGTTATGCTCAAAAAATTCTAGGCTTCCTCTCTACTCCTTGTGTTTTAATTCTGTTCACATGGTAGCTTATATGAAGAGGAACAGTTTTTAAAGTACCTGGGATGAATATAATAAAGGAATAAACAAATATAAAATTCAAATGTATTACCACATCTAATAGAATACAATATAACTACAGTTTCCACCTGATTTTACCAACAATGAAATGTTACCTACATACTTTGTTTACAGTGAATTTTTTCATTTGCTAAAAATTAGAGTACATTATTGAATATATATTAATGATATTGTTCTACTGCTTATGTATTTTGTTTTGATATCTAATATAAATTTTAATATGATGAAGCCTAAGAGAAATAATAAATATTAAAACTTTGTTCAGAGGAGGAAGTTGACATATAAAAATTTGCTTTTAATAGTGATTTTCACAATATATTTTTAAAAAAAGTTGGGTCTGGAGAAATAGTATAGTCAGTAATTGCTTTACATGTGGCTGACACATTCAATCTCAGGCACCCAGATGGTCCCTGGTGCCTCACACCTGGATGTAAACAAACAAACAAACAAGACAAAAATAAACCTCCCAGTAGGGCCTAGTGATAATATAGATGTTAGAGTGCTTGCCTGCTTGTGGTTGACCCAGATTCAATCTCTGGCATCCTAAAATGTCCCTTGACCACTGCCATTAGCCTTCTGAGTGCAATGTCAGGAGCAACCCCTGGGCATAGCCAGCCTAATCCCCCCCCAAAAACAAACAAAAGCCAAGATTTTCTCACAAAACTCATTTTTAAACCTTCTATTAATAGGTAGCAAGTTTCAGGTTACCAGACAGATGACATATTTTTTTTTGAATTTAGAAACATCTTTTGTTGTATTAGAATGAAAACTCAATGTGCAATAAGAAATTTTACTATGACAGCATAACCATATATTTATTTCTAGATCTACATTGATAAAAACTCACTGCTGAGATCAGACTCAGTTTCTACATTTAACTTTTTTAAACTTTATTAGTTTATTAAAAGAAGCTATCTATTGTGAATCATGTTTAAATATTACAGCTAGTGTGAAATAATTATATAATTAATAGCATGTGTATTTAGTACCCCATTTTCACACTAGTTTTCTAAAATTAGGTGGCCATCAATTGATTAAGTTAGCATTAAATGTTTATATATTTTACTGATAAATTATAAATACTATAAATAAACCATCATTTTAAATTTTAAAGTGCATTTATTAAGGTTTTAATTACATCATAAAGTAAAATTCAATGCAAGACTGATAAAACAGAAAGATGCCATTTTGATTTATTTTCAATTTATAAATTATTTCACATTATTCATATGGGCTGGATGTTTTTACATTAGGGGAGAAAGTAGAGAATCCAGATGAGATATAATAGTCTCTTGAATTAACATTTTTCAAAAATAAACCCTTTCTTTCTAATGTGCATTTGTATATATATATATATATATATATATATATATATATATATATATATCAAAAATAAACCCTTTCTTTCTAATGTGCATATAAGTCAAGAAAAATATCCGTTATTTCATCAGAAATTCATTCACATTTCTCCTTTAATAAAATAATTATCATTATTAACCACTTTATATGATAGAAACACTAGTCTTTTTGAGCTGTTAAATTATTTATACTACTCTTGTGGAATTGTTTTCAGTTCTGCAATTTTTGGACATCCATATAGTAGAATCCTGTCTCCTACTGAATAGCAATTTTTTTTTGGTTTGTTTTTTGATTTTTTGGGTCACACCCAGCAGTGCTCAGGGGTTACTCTTAGCTCTGTGCTCAGAAATTGCCCCTGGCAGGCATAGGGGACCATATGGGGTGCCGGGATTCAAACCACCATCCATCCTGGGTAGGCTGCAAGCAAGGCAAATGCCCTACTGCTGTCCTATCTCTCTGGCCCCTAAGAGCAATTTTTATTTGATGGAGGCTAGGAATTAGATATACCTTTGTGTGTGTGTGCATACATATACATAAATATATATGTACATATACTTGTTCATATTAATATAAATACTCATTTTTCTATTCTAATTGTCTTGTCTTGGGAAACAGATATATTTTTATATTGAAAAGTCCTGATAGAAAAACAATAAACCTGGATAGACTAGATAGTTCAAAGTGGCGTTTATCTTTCATTCATTCATTCATTTATTCATTCAACAAATTCATATAGCTCACCTGTGCTTACCTATCTACCATCTAATTTAGAAAATGATTAGAAAAGTCACATTGGGCTGCATTTTACTATCATTCCCCTGAATGTAGGTAAAAGACCAATTTTATTTTACCTCTTACTTTCATTTTATTTTTACACTAGCATTAAAGAAGTGTTTCTGAAAGTGTTTTCTAGTCACTTAAGAGCTATTGAAAGGAAAAAAGCAATAAAAGGCTGGGGGTGGAGGGAATAAATTTAGAGCTCCGTGGGGAGCTAACTTTGTGACTCTGCCCTTTCCATTTTGAACCAGGGTGATGCTAACATCTTCATTGCTTTATTACTGGAGTTTTGAGCAAAAGTGAAAGGGGTTTTAATTTGTATAATAAAAATATTATCTTAAAGATGTGGAAAGAACAATACTAAAGCAACATATATTATTAAGATTAATGTTCATGCTTTAATACATTACTATATTTCTGTGCTCGACAACAAGAAAGTCTAGAAATTGGATGTGTGCAGAATTTTCAGTTTTTGTCAAGGGTGGTAGAAAATAACCAACAGGAAGGGAAAAATGACTGAAATGTATCAACTAGCAGCCTGGAGGTATCAAGGGGGTAGACAATAAAAAATAAGTCAAATTTTGAGACTGGAGAGATATTACATGGGTGAGGTGCTTGCCTCTTTTACAAGTGTTTGAGTTCTATTCTTAGCACCACATTTAGTCCATGGAGCAAAATCAAGAATTATCCTTGAACACAGAGAAAGGAGAAAGCACTGAGCATAGCCATGTGGCCCCCAAACAAAATACTGAATTAAAATCTATATTCAATTATTGTGACCCTAGTAAATACTGACATAAAGTATACTTCAGTCAGTTTCTTTGAATAAAACTATCATTTAACTTACAATGTCCCTTTACTTAGAATGTTAAGATAGTAAATGGTTAATTGGATATCACTTGTTCTATTTCTGATTCATTTCATTTTATTCCTATGTGATTGTCATTCACTGCTTTGTTTTTTAAAGAAAGATTAAAAAATCAAGTCTATTTGAACTCTGCATGCATTTTTGATTGTTGCTACCATTTATGCATAGTGTGAATTAAGATGTGCTTGTATTTTTCAATTCTTTGATGCTTGTTTTTATGTCTGCCAAACATGGCTCTTTGTTACCACACTGTTTCATCTTCTTATTTATGCCAGAAATAAAGATTAACATTTTAAAAGATTACTTAACCAAAAGCTGTCTTGCTTAGACTCTATGTATAATAAAACATACTGTATAAAATATTTTTATTCATTCTACCACTATTTTTCTTGAAATATTGACAATTTAGCCATCACAAAACAACTAGCAATAATATTGTCAAAGAACTTAGCATTTATTTATAATTTTTCATTTACTGTTTATACTATAATAAACATTTTCAAAATCTAGGGTTTTCCAACTCAGGGCCATAGTAACTAGTGAACATTTTTTTTAAAAAGTATAACAATAAAAGACCAGAATGACTGTATTGTCATTGTATTTAATTTGTTACCTAATTGTAAGAATCACTTTTCAGATAGGATCAAATTTTATAAAATATGCCAAAACTCCAGCTAACATAAATTAATAATGTATTGTGCACACATATTGATCTATAATTAAAAAGGCCTCTAAAATTATTTTTAAGCTGCCTTATATTTCATAATGTAACTGGAATTTCAGAATGAAGAAAACATGTTTTTAAAAGAGCTTCAAAAGGATTTAGGCACTACCTTTTAGTCCAAGTGTTTAAGTTTATATCTTTAAATTTACATTGTGAGATTTTTTATTTTATGTTCTTAATATGGTTTCTTAGAACTGCATTTTAATAAGCATTAAGAAGGAGTTGGGTAACTAATGCTATTGAGTTTAACTGCTATATTTTGTATTACTGTTAATTTATATATATATATATACATATACACACACACACATATATATATCCAAACTCATGTGCACACACAAGAATATACACATCACCTTTACCAATACTATGGACATTTATGTATTCTCTTGGGGTTGTTTAAAAATCTTCTTAATAAGAAAACTCTGGGCAAATTTTAGGAAAAGCAAAGCACTGAGTACTTTTGTTAAAGTACTATATAGAATATGTATCAGCAATATATATTAACTTTCTGCCCATTTATTGAGAAATAGAAAAGTCTGAGAATTGAACTATAATATAGTTTCACTTTGGTTAATTTTACTTTTTAAATCTATAAATTATTTTAGGTCAGTTATAGGGTCACAGTAAAATTGAACATAAAATGCAAAAATATTCTATATTCTTTCATTTTTAGTTTTTTAAAAGAATTGTTTGATCTTTGGCATAAGTAATCTGCAATCTAAAGAAGACATTAAGTAGAGCAGTTTAACTCCTTAAATGGCTAGCTCCCTTATCCAGTTAACACAATAACTTGTAATATTACACGTTGTTCTATAATCTCTAAGATTTCAGACACAAGTCAGCGAATTTAGCAAAGACAAGCAGAGATCATATTAAGAATAAAAGTCTGTGATAGAATTTTTTGATATTATTTTTTTCATAATACTTTTTCCCTATCATTTATTCTGATAGACATTTAAATATTTTCCCTAAATTGTTTTTCTACTTAAATCAGAAAAGTAATTTATAGGTTCAATGGTTGTATGTACTCTGTGTTTGGTCATATTGTGACATGAAAAAGAAACTATACAGTTTTGTACC
Organism: Suncus etruscus; assembly: GCF_024139225.1. Classification (NCBI taxonomy): domain Eukaryota; kingdom Metazoa; phylum Chordata; class Mammalia; order Eulipotyphla; family Soricidae; genus Suncus; species Suncus etruscus. Next base: position 71,811,778 of record NC_064860.1, read on the forward strand.
CCAAATATTACTGTACCACTTTCTTTCCTTCTATCTTAATTGTCACAGAAAAAACATGTTAAAATACTTAATATTTATGGAATTAATCTTAAAAATATATTTTGTTTTATAACTTGAGTCAGTATAATCCATTTTATTTAATAGATCAGAAATTCTTCCTCAAAGACGAGTTCCAGTTTATATTTTGCTAAAGAAAGATAAAATAATGATGGATTATAATGATGAAGCATTATTACTTATAAGCCTGTCTTCCATTTCTATCTAATTAATATCAATTTCTATAACCTGAAATATCAGACTTAATAAAATCATCTAATAAAAATGTAGCAATATTGGACATCAGAATGTCTTAGAGGAGGTCAATGACTCACCAGGTGTTTGGAGATATCATTATTTTTCTGGGACTGGGTTAGAAAACTGCTCTGAGTTTCCAATAACCTGCCCTAGTTATTTAGATAGAAACATCATCAAAACAGTTGGGAAGGGCAATTAATCAGGTTAGTACTGTCTGATAAAATGATCCCTTAAGATCAGTCAATTCCCTTTGTTCTAATTCTCTGTTCTCACGAGAAACATCTAATCTATAATTTTATCTCCACAGAGAGTCTACCCACCCAGGAGGGTATGCCCTTATAGATGACTTGTCCCAGTTGTCAAGCCCCAGAACATCCTTCCAAAATAATTTGAAACTTTGGCATTAGAAGTTATGAATTGGCCTCCTGTGAATTTAATTCTAGCAACTCGATTCCCCCAGGACTAGAACACCTGTGGCTATTTGACAATTTCACAATTCTAAAACTATATGAAGACAATGAAAATTCCATTAAACTATCTTTCTTGGGGCAAATGCTAAAAAGGCAGAATAAGTCAACAACAAATGTTATTAAAAAGTTATGTTGGTTTCGCACAGAAATGTTAAGAATCCAATTTAGGTGATGTTGACCCTTTCTGAAATTAATGTTTCTGAATTTTTTTCATGTTGATTTAAGCAAAGTTGGTCATTTAGTTTCAAAATAACTTGGGTTAGCTTTGTTTTAAATAATGTTTACACTTGAGCCCTAATGATGCAACATACTAATGGTAACATTCATTATTATCTTCTAAAACACTATTTCATAACATGCCTTAGTTAATTCTTAAATTGAGATTCACAATAAATCTTATTACAAATATAGGAGTGTGACTTTAAAAGTATTCTAAAATATAATGTATTCATTGGGTCAGAGTGATAGCATAGTGGCTAGGACATTTGCCTTGCACGCAACTAAGTTATGTTTGAGCTCTGTCTTCTATGGTTCCCTGAGCCTCCCAGGAGTGATTTCTGAATGCCAAGCCAAGAGTAACCCCTGAGCACAACCAGGCATGCTCCAACCCCTCTCTGCAAAAAAAAAAAAAAAAAAAAAAAAGTTTTAGTATGCACTGCATAATCCCTCTTAAATTATACACTAATCAATTTTCAAATATTTAAATATTTTAATTGCAGGTATATTGTGAAAATGTTATGATTACATTGGTGAAGAATATCTCACATTGATCTAGTCGTAACCAATATTTATGTTTAATGGTCTTGTTTGAATTTTTAGCTGTGACTTAAGTAAATTCATTTGCCATGTTATACTTCAGTTTCTTGATAATGAAAACAGAGTAGAGTACTAACACTAAAAATATGTTTGGGGGGACCAGAGAGATAGCATGGAGGCAGGGCAATTGCCTTGCATGCAGAACAGTGGTTTGAATCCCGGCATCCCACATGATCCCCCGAGCCTGCCAGGAGTGATTTCTGAGAGTAGAGAGGGGGAAAAAAAAGCGGAAACACTTTCAAAGCAGCACCAGCCCTATTTCTCCCCCAAGTTGCCACTGTCTGTATTCAAAAGGAATAAGTGATCACCCTGCAGAAATCAAAAGGAGCACTGGGCCTAAATGAGGCGTCCCATTCCACACCACGTGTTTCCAGGGAGGAAAAACCAGCAGGACAAGGTGGGGAGCCCAGTGTCTCTCCCCCCCCCCCCCCCCGCCTCCATCTCCATCCCCACACCACAGCGGCTAGGAGTAATCCCTGAGCACTACTGGGTGTGACCCAGAAGTCAAAATATGGGGGACTGAATCATCTAAGGTACATACAATTAATAGCATATTCAGCTTTTATGAACATGTACTCTCTATTATTAACATACCAAAGTAGTTAATAAGGAGAGCAAAAATGAAAAACTTCCAATTTGTTGCTAATTTCCTGCATTCTCTGAAGTTAAACTACTGTGATGTGTTCTGTGATTGTGAAAAAGATTCCAGTGGTTGAAGAATCCTACAATATTTATCCAGTGTAACAGATGGCATAAGAAAATATACAAGTGTCTATTCTCTACTAAGCTCTCATTACAAAGTGATAATGATTTGTATTTGACTCGAACTTTTTTGGACTAAGTAAATTAACTTCTCTCATAGAAAGTATTTTCAGTAATGCTAACTAATGTTCAGTAATGTATTTTCAGTATTGTATTTTCAGACATGCTAACTAAAGAGTATAAGAAGATTCCAAATTAGGAGACCAAGTTTTTTACTGCATTATAATCTTTACAATTTCTTGATGTCCTCTTTTATTTTGAGTGAAAAAGATTCTAGTTATTTATAATATTTAAGATATGTAATTTCAAATATATGCTTAAGTAATAGCCAGAAGAAAAGTATCTTTTGGTACCAAAGTGATAATACAGTGTGTAGGATGCTTGTCTTCCAACCTGTGTTTAATTCTCGGCATCCCATATGATGCTCAAAGCTTTCTAGAACTGATTCTTTAGAACCAGAAGTAGGGGCCGGAGAGATAGCACAGCGGTGTTTGCCTTGCAAGCAGCCGACCCAGGACCTAAGGTGGTTGGTTTGAATCATGGTGTCCCATATGGTCTCCCGTGCCTGCCAGGAGCTAATTCTGAGCAGACAGCCAGGAGTAACCCCTGAGCACAGCCAGGTGTGGCCCCCCCAAAAAAAAAAAAAAGAAAGAAAGAAAAAAAGAAAAAAAAAAAAGAACCAGAAATAAACCCTGATCACTGCCATGTGTGACCAAAACCCTTCCCCAAAATAAGATAAAAAAATATTTTCTCTATACTAAAACTGTACCTCTTACATATGAATGCATAGACATTCAATTTGACTGTGATATATAAAGTTGTCTTTAAAAATACTCAAGAAGTTTTTCGACACTGAAGAAGCAGAACTGCTAGAACCACAAAGAATGCCTTCATCATTAGCTCTATTCCTTGAGCTGCATAGTCACTAAGATCTCTAGATATAGAGGACTGATTTTACGATCAATGACGAAGCAGAAGTCTTCCATACATCACAAAAGCACTGAGGGGAGAGTAAATGATCATGCAAGGAATCTATAGTTAATCCCATGACAGTACACTTCAGGGATGAAGAAACCCTGTATCTCCTAGGCCAAGGGAATTCCCTCTATAATATCCCCAATAGTTACTGTGCCTATTCAGGGGGAAAAGGAAAAAAGAAGCATAAAAAAGCACAAAATAATCATTTTTCCACATATATATTTATGGATTGATTGATTGCTTTTTTTGACGTCCTTATTTTGGTGTAGAAGTTGAAGTTGATGTCTTCCTTTTTATTTTATATTATTTTATCTTATCTTTCTCTTTCTTTTTGCACTCCGACATGCTTTGAATTCAGAACCGAGACTACTGTGTGGCACTTCTCTTTATTGCTGTAGGGTTCACTGGATATTTAATTTGACATTTATTTTTGTGTTGTTATGGTGTTTCAATTACCTTTTCCAAGTCCTCTCTCAAACTGAGGCTGATAGCCACTAGAAGGACTCCGTCCATTTTCAACATATTTTTATTATTATTTTTCAATTTTTTTTTGCTTAATCTTTACCCCATTCTATTGCTTTTATTTCCCTCAAACAAAACCACATAACTCGATTTATCTATTTATTAGCCTCTCAAATACAGGGAGAAACAAGGGAGGGCACCAGGACCAAACAGATGTATGATCACTGATAATAAGCTAGATGAAGAGGGGACCACCTACTTTAGCAGCCCGGGGGTGATAGTGGGGGATATGGGTTGCAGAAAGGGAACAGGAAAGGGGGGAGGACAAATTTGGTGGTGGGTATTCCCCTGATTCAATGTTAATATGTACCTAAAATACTAATGTGAAAGATACGTAAGCCACTATGATCAAAATAAAAATTAAAAAAAAAGATAGTTGCACTCAGTTGAAAAAAATACTCAAGAAGTTTTTATGAAATACATCCTAAATAGATTGAAAAAAAAGCTAAATGTTTTTCTTTCTTTTTAGTTATTATTTGTTTTTCAAAGTCTCTGGACTATGAGTTTTTCTATTGCTGCCAAGATAAATTCAGGCTCCATGAACTGCAAATAATTTCATGTCTAATCAGATTTCAAACTTTATATATATTGTCCTCCTTTGCCTAATGTTACTGAAGTATAGACTATTTGATTCAAAGTTGAATATTACTTTAATTTTAGTACAGTATGCATTATCTTTCTTGACTTTGGAAATCAATATGTAATTCTCCCTAGATGGAGTATGAGCAACGAAGCATACAATTTTATTTTTCCCTAATAATGATCATGTTTTGAATGTGAAACATTTTGAATTTTGTCAAATAAGAAAACATAGCAACTAAAACTTTTTTGACATTTATAAATGATCATGACATGCTGAAAGTATATATCTTTACACATGTACATATGATTTATATAGATTGAAAAGGTGATTTTGTTTCCCTTTTTAAGATATTTTTCTTTGATTTTCTGATATAAAATATTCACATCAGATCAAACTTTCAAAACTTTCCTTTTCAATTTTGAACTTTTTATTTGAATATATTAAACTAAAAGGATTTAAAAAAATCCACCTCTCTCTCTCTGAAAGTTTAGGTTTCTTTAAGATTAGGAATAACTCACAATAGATCTCTCAATGTTTAAATTTTTTTTAATATGACATGATATGTAGGGTAGATATAAAGGCATCTCAAAGTTGGCAATTCAAAAGTGTGGCCTGTCTATTGTACTTTACTTTCAGCTGATTTTATGAATTTCTTCCTGCTGTGTTCCTTTCCTGGCTTTTTGTTAGGTAGATGGAAGAAAAAAGCAATGAATTGTCCCTATATTTAACAGCATGTTTAATATGAGCATGCTGCTAATTTTATCACCTGAAAAAAGCAATTAATGCTCTGTATTTAAAGCAACTATAAAATTATATTCAGTGTTTTCATTGAGAATAATTTTTAATCATAACTTATTTTTACTTATTAAATGTTTCACTCTTTTTAAAAAATGGCATGTTGTTTATCTTTATATTGCTTTTTTGGGGGGAGGAAGGTCAGAGAACTGTTCAGGGTTTATTCCTGAGTATGCACTCAGGGAAATATTAGAGGCAAACATAAATTAATTGGGCACAAAACAAATGCTCCGCCTTCTGTACATATTCTCTCATTTTTAGCACATCTTCAATAAATATTCAATTGAGTTAGAGACACACTGAGATTTCATGTGTGAGAAGAGAATCAGGGACTATCATATAAAAGATGGAACACAATTTTTCTTAATTCCTGTTTCAAATAGCTAGAGAATATATGTTTTGGAGTATATATTTTTTCAGAATTGCTACTAACTCTTGACATCTGTGTTCTGTGCATATACTTAAAGTAAATATTTATGATTGAAATAATAACAAAATTCAATGTCAGTAACAAATGTGGTATAGGTTTATAGTACTTCTAGTTCATATTTCTCCAGTTATATTTTGTAAATATCACTTACAAAATTATATCTCAATCATCACTATTCATTCAGCTGTGAAAATGATGTACTATAAAATACTTTGCATTTTGTAAACTTTTAATAATAATATTTTATGCTAAAATATTAGCCTCCCCCTTTTTTGTATTTTTGGGCCACCCTTGTGACATTCAGGGGTTACTCCTGGCTATACGTTCAGAAATCACTCCTGAATTGGGGGACCCATATGGGACACCAGGGGATCAAACCGTGGTCTGTCCTAGGCTATTGCGGGCAAAGCAGATGCCTTACTGCTCGAGCCAGTGCTCCAAGCCCCAATTATTTTTGCATAATTTACACTTTATCCTAATGTTTATCCATGTAGATCATAACAATGCAGCTTTTCTTTATTTTTAACCCATTATAGAATTAGGCAAGTGCTTCCTATTATAGACATAATTGAAGAATACATGAAAAAATATATAAATGGTAAGGAAAAACTTAACAAATCAAAAACCACTATAATTAGGTACTATATATATATATATATGCCATTACTTGTAGGTTATCTAACTGCTTAAAGAATGCTTGAAGATCAATGATAGAGAGGACATAAGTTGAATCTTTTCTGAGAGCCAAGAGCTGCAAAAATACTAAGTTTACTTTTAGGTATTTGGTAAAGCAAGTAACAGTACATTCTCTAAGGGAGAATATATATTATCTTCTATTGAACTTATATCCTTGTAGATAAATCTTTTTCTGTATGAATAGATAGAATTCTAAATACTATGTGCTTGTCAGATCCATGAAGTGACTTGGAGAAGGTCTTATTTTCAAAATTATCTTGTCAATTTCATTGTGACAGTAACAGAGGCAGGTAGCAGCAGTTTTCTTCTGATTATGTTAAAATCTCATCTATTATTTAGTTTAAAGCTGACAGCATATATTAAGGCTTAATGAAGGCTTTCAGTAATTTCAGACTAAATTTATCTTGCCCAATTTTATACATTTTTTACCATTTTAGGGTTATAATTTGATCAAAGGTTAATTTCAGGAGGAGTTTTTTCAAATTATTTAAACATTAAATAACTAGAGCATGAATTGGGGGGAAATATATCCATGGAAAACTATTTTTAGCACAAGGATGATAAGATATGCATTTTTAAAATACTTTTTTCTAGTATAAGAATCAAGTAGTTGTCATTTTTCCCCCAAATTCTCCTGTAGCAGTCTTCAAGTCTAGCTAGGATTTTACACTCTCACAAGCATCATCTTAATTCATAGAATATGAGTAACTTTAATATCAATGGAAAAAGATTATACTGTTTCTGTAATAGTATCAGATTAATTGCGTAAGTAAAAATAATAACTATTTGATAGAAATGTTTTAAATATATAAATAATTTTCAAGAAGTAATGGTGAATGTACATTATTTCATTAACACCGAAACAAAACATTGAATTACATTCCTATAATTTTTTCTGATGTTTTTCTCTTATTGGTTGGCGTCCTATATTTTTAAAAAAATTTTTCAGCCACTCTGGGAAAATGTGAATTTCTAGAGCTCAGGAAAAAGAGAAATTGCTTTTCCGTTCCTCTTGCATTCTCTCTTGGAACTAACTTAACATTTTGATCCAGCAGAGAATTGGTCTCCTGTAGCCAACTCTGAATACCTGCCAGCTTCAATGCTTTTTTAGAATTCTCTAAATGTTATGTGGAAAACAATGTCACACTACATGTGTTGAGGTTAAAAACCCTCCTAGACAGATGCGCAATCTAAATTTTCTAACAATTTATCTTTGTTGGCAATGAATTAGTCTTTTTCTTTTTGTAAAATTGCGTCAAGTTAGAATTAATGATATAAAAAAACTGATTTCTAGAAACAAATGATAGAAACTTTAGATATTTACAGGTATATTTTCAGAGGCATATTTTGTCATTAAATACATACCTGTGTATTGACAAATTATTTATATTTTCAGAGGCATATTTTGTCATTAAATACATACCTGTATATTGACAAGTTATTAGCATTTAAACTTTGATAAATTATAATATACAAATTATTTTTTATAAACTTATCATCTACTTAAATATTAGGAAAGCCGTTTTTTTTTTTAATTTTGGGGCCTCACCCTGCAGCGCTCACAGGTTACTCCTGTCTCTGCACTCAGAAATCACCCCTGGCAGGCTCAGAGGACATATGGGATGCTGGGAATCAAAATCAGGTCAGTCCCAGGTTGGCCTTCTGCAAGGCAAACAACCTACGGCTGTGCTATGGCTCCAGCCCAGGAAAGCATTCTAAAATGATCCCTATATTTATTTACCTTTTGAAAGTATCATCATATTGAAGCACTAAAATTTTGGAAATTCAAGTGTGTGTGCTTTTTCTTGAGTTGTGTTACAAAGTACCTTGTAGCTTTTAAAGTCATGTTATCTTTTCAATAAAAAATGTGATAAAAAATGTGACCCATATATTTATATTTATATATATACATATATCATGAAATTTTAGCATACTTCACAAAAATGCAAAAAAAATATGAAAGTTATAAAGGGATTAATCAATTATTCACATAGAGGTTTTTTTCTCTTAATCATTGATTTGAAGTTTTGCCAAGATCTTACTTTCTGTGTAAATTATTGATTTGGGTGTTGAAATCAAAAATCCTGGTTCCAGAACCTGAAAATAAACCCCTTAAGAAAAGGACATTGAAACATACTGTACTTATATGACACTGACACTAAAAATTAGAGGATTTATATTCTTTGCAAATATATGTAAAGACAAGCTCAGAATTGCTACATCCAGTGGAGTAGAATTTGAGGTTAGTATATTTCCAACTAATATTTTTTGTTGTTAATAACTATCTCTAGAGAAACAGTTTTAGTCATCACATTCTGCAAGTTTGAAAAGATTTTAAGTTCAATATTGTAATAATTTAAAAAAAATCAAATGTGTGAAGAGACAAGGAGTGCCCTGGGTATATAGAAATTGTTGGAGTAATTGGTTTTCATTCTATTCAAGATAATTCTTCTTTGCTCTTGCTTGTCGCTTGTGGATTGGAAGAACTTCTGGATTGGTCCCATATCCTACCTGTTCCTCACCCAAGGAAGTGGTCATTCTGTTCCCAATAAAGACCTTGGGTGTCAGGGAAAAGCTGGTTGAGGTTGCATTTTCCTAGTGTAGTCTATGTGCCTAGTGGCTTATTTTGCTAGTGAGAGGAGGGCTGGTGGTGGAAATTTTCCTGAACCTGTTTTATTCTGTTCAATTTTGTATGGATTATTTGCTAGGCTGGATTTACTTCCAGATCCACATTTCCCCAACCTCTTGGAATTAGGACATCAGGCTTCAGTTTCAATAGATAGTGAGTGCATGCTATCTATGGTTTTGCAAATCAAGGGCAGCTAATTGACTTCATTATTGTTGGGGAACACCCGCTGATACTAGAGTTAGTGCTGAATTTGATATGGAAATGGAAGCAGTCAGCTACAGAATACAAGTTAGCAATTGTAAGATATATTTAATAAAGTATTGTCAAAACTGCTTAATAATCATTTTAATTCAAAAGTTCAATATGTTTGATATTTTAGCAATCTATGTCACTAGGTATTTAACTGGTGAATAGAAATTTGCTTGTCATTTAAAATAAATGATTAGTTAACAAAGATCAGCCCTAATCTTTTTGTTTACAAAGATTAGACATACAAACCATTTAGACATTGGACTTAAGGGAATCTATATGTTTCATTAAATTAATATATATGGGGCTAGGGAGATAGAAAAACAGCAATGTGCTTACCTTTATGCTTAGTCTAGTTTTATCCCCAGCTCTGTCAGCCAGAAGTAAGCTCTGAACACTGCTGAATTTGGCTCAAAAAAACCCCACAAAAATATTATTATAATAATAAATGTTTAGAACTGAATTTATTCAAACATAATATATGATTTTAGGTAATTTTAGAATGCAGTAGGAATGTATTGTACACTAAAAATATTGTAGACAAAAGAAGAAACATGTAACATCATGCAAGAAAAATAGTCATAAACTATTAATCTAGAAGAGATTCATGGTCAGAGAGAAGATAAAATCTGCTGTGCAATATCACTCATGAAGATTCAAGACAGAAATCATCCTATCTACAAGGCTAAAAAAAGAACACCACTTGCTATGAGTACCTTTCAAAGTCAGAGAACGAGTATAAATGTTCTGCTTCAAAAGCAGAATATTGAAATAAATTTTAATAATATAAATGCACTGAAATTTCTCTAAGTGGAATGTAATGCAATTTTAAATATAAAAGCAAAATAAACTAAAGGAACAGCCACACAGATGTTTTTCTTTGGGGATGGGATTCTGAAGGTGGACTACATACAATAATCAGGGATTAGCCTGGTTCTGCAGTCAGAGATCACTTCCGGCAGAGTATGAGGGAACAAATACTGTGCTAGAAATTGAACTGGAATCAGTCAACTGCAAGCCAAGAACCTTAATCATTGTGATACTATCTCTCTAGCTCCATACAGAATTATTCCTTTTTTAAATTTCTATTTGAGTCACCATTACTGATAACATTGTTAATTTTAAAAATTTCCTGCTGGGCCAGAGCAGTAGCATAAGGGGTAAGGCGTTTGCCTTGCCCGCAGTAGCCTAGGACAGAACGTGGTTTGATCCCCAGGCGTCCCATATGTTCCGGAGCGATTTCTGAATGGATAGCCGCGAGTAAACCCTGAGCATCACCCAGTGTGGCTCGAAAACAAAACAAAAACAAAAACAAAACTAAAACAAAAGAGTTTCCTGCAATAAAACATTCCATCACCACTCAACTCAACTCATTCCACCCCAACTCGAGGGTCTGCATTCCCTTCACAATTGTTTGGAGGCTCTCCACGTCCATCTCTTATGACTACCACAGCTTTCTAATCTTGATTTAAGCTTAGTTTTGTAGATCTGTTCTTACAGATTTTCACTAAATGTAATTTATGGAAAACGGTGTTAAGTGCTCTAAATTCTAAATGTACACATATATATGTTTATATATAATGATATATGTTATATGGCACAAAAGTGTTAATTTTCTATTTTTTTTGGTATGTTCAACATGACTGTGATAATATTTTATAGAATAATACCTTTGAGTAATTAATGGAAATTTTTTTCTCAAGGTTATTTGTAATTAAAAGTTTGTTAGTTATATAAGAAATGTTTACTATAATCCAAATAAAGAGGACTGGATTGACATGAGAAGATAACCATATGGTATAAAAATGATGAAAGAGAGAAATATTATTAAATATTTTCATGATTTCTAGATTCTATATTTATCTCTCATTTAACCTGATTACTTTTAGGTAATAAAAATCCAAAGTTGAAAGTACTTATATTCAATTAATTTTAAACAATATTCTGTTATATAACAAATTAAAATGCATGAAAATTTTGAAGCTATAAGCTCTAGATGTAACACTTTTTTCGTGATATTTATATTTGCTATGCCATTTGTATTTACATGTATCACTTGAAGCAGAGCCTTAAAAACAACTTTAAGACATTTTAGAATATAGTTATTTAAGCAGTTTCTCTATCTCTGTCTCATTTTTTCTCTCTCCCTGTCTTTTTCATCTCTTTTTCTATCACCCTTGTTTCAAACTATGGGGGACTCAGTTGTGTGACTTCATCAAGGGTATCATATATCCATCCCCATTCACCAAAGCAAAAACAAAAACAAAAAAATTCAAAGTTTGCCCTCTTCTCCCAATGGTCCAACTTTAAGAAAAGATATTCCACTTTTTAGGATGTAGAAAAGAGAGATTGGAAGAATCAAAGTGCTAAGTCTCAGACTGAGAAGCAATACATTCTATTTTAGATTCATTCTAGAAACAAAATCTTAGTTTCTTTTAATGTCAGGAAAACTGGCAGCCATTTGTACTGCTACAATTATATTATTCAGGGGTGTTTGCCAAGTAAATTGAGGTGGATCATGAATTATCTGTACTACATATCCAAAATAAAAGACACAACCATAGGTACTTACAGATTCAAGAAGTTTGAATTCTGGGGTAAACAGAGGAACAATAACAACAAAAAACATGGTGAATTGAAGTAAAATACAAACCAGATTTCTTTTTCCTAAACTCAGAACCATAGAACCTGAGCAGCACCATATCTTCAGGTACTTGTACTAGTGTGATTGGCCAAGGAGGGGCCTCTGAGCCTCTGGAAGGAACCCTCCTGATGACCAGTTGGGAGCCACTCTCAAAGTTAAAAAAAAAAAAAAACACACAACTATTTATGCTCATATGATTAACTTTCTATTTTTGTAATTGTTAAATTATATTTAAGAGTGATTAAGTAATTTGGCAATGCTTCTGACCAGGCAACCAGGCTAAAGGGCTTCAAAGGTTGCATCTTCTATTTTATCACAATCTGTGTATTGTCTTTTCCTTTGCACATTATTTGAAATTCCATATACATGTTAAGATACCAGTTTTTATACAGTAATGATAAATTTAGAGCACTCACACTATCAGATATTGTGTTATATTTTCTGGTTTAAAGCCCTACTTACCCAATAAATTGAACAGTTAAGTTGATTAACTATACATTTATACACTGATTTATATATATTTTAATTACTACAATAAAGCATACATTTTTTCCTTCACTTAAAATAGAAATTCAATTAATGACACAACTAGTTATTTTAGTGTGCACAGCAGACTATAATGAAGGAGGTAACATTCATGCTGAAAAACATTAATATTAAATATTTGCCACATAACTCATCCTTATTGGACACAGCTGTCGATAAAATATGCCCTTATTCTTAACAAGGAACTCCTGTTTTGCTTGTAGATTAGCTTGCAGACTGCTCTGTATTCTTTATCTTCATCACTGCACCAGTCCTTTAATTAGGCAGTGAAATCTTCTGCATAGTGATGAGGAAATCACAGTTAAGGTGTTACAAAGAGACTGTTTCTCAAGCCTCTTAAAATAGCTCTTCTTTTTTGGAAATTCCTCCATATACAGCATTTAAAAAAAACAACACATATTTAAAAGCAAGTGACAAGCAGATTTTAGTTCATCAGGTTTACCAAAATTTTAACTTTTAAACCTGAAATGTTGGCTATAAATGGAAAGTCCTTAATCATAGTTTGCAAGAAAAGAAAACTTTGTTATTTAACCTATAAGTGGATAAACACTTCCGTTTAGGAATTTAAACTGATTTTAGAATCTAAGAGTATATTTGATATTATGCAGAAATGTGATACTATGCATGCTCATAAAAGTATTAAAAAACTTTTATAGGCATAATTATTATAAATACTTGTATTATAATATATAATAAAAAGTGCTGATTTCAGGGGCAGGAAAGATAGTGCTGTGGATAAAGCACATTCATTCTACAAGACTGATCCACGTTCTATCCCCAGCATTACACAGAGGCCCCGAAACCTTCAAGAATAGTCCTATTTAGAGAGCCAGGTGTAAACCCTGGTGTGATTCCCCCACAATAAAAAAGCAGAAGTACTCATTAAAAATAAAAATTCATTTCAAAAATTTAATAACTGACCAATGGACTATGATTTATATGATTTTAAACTACTTGATATATCTTATTAAAGAATAAAAGGCTCAAGAGAGAGTTTATAGTTTTATCACTGTGTATATACATAATATATCAACTATAACATTAAAAGTTATTATCTATTCACAAAAGCAATGGATGTGAAAGTAAATAAAACCAGTGGACTCAAACCCATGATCTCAAACCACAGATCTGTGGTTATCATATTGAAAGAGTCGAGGGGAAATGGAAGAAGGAAAAAGTTCCCAAAATAGCCCTTGCTGCAGAACATTCATACTTTGGTGGTGTTGTGGTATAGTAACAAATTGGAAGAGATGTAAAATTATATTATTGCACTAAAAATGTTTAAAGTATGAACAAACGTTGATACTATGAGAAATACATTTATAACATATATTGGCAAGGAAACTGGATATGTTCTAAAAATCATTAATTAGCATCCTTTTGTTTCATCTTTTATATATTAAAGAGAGTTAATATTGTACCTCATTTTCCCCTGTGATTTCTATGGATTTCTTTTTTTTTAAAGCAGTTTACTGATTGCTTGATTGGTTTGGGGGCCACACCCAGCAATGCTCAGGGGTTGCTCCTGGCTCTGTGCTCAGAAATTGCTCCTGGCATGCTCGGGGGAACCATATGGGATGCCAGGAATTGAACCCGCCTGTCCCGGATCAGCAGCATGCAAGGCATATGACTTATGGCTGTGCTATCTCTCTGGCCCCTAATTTGGATAAATTTCTAAGTAAGTAAAGTAAGAAAATTAAAGGTAGTAAAAGTAAGACAGTAAAGGTAAGAAAAGTCCTAACATGTTGTGGGGATGAAACATCAACAATATATATATATATATATATATATTGGTTAAGGGAGAACTTTCAGCAGTTCTCAGGGCTTACTCCTTCCCTTGCATTCAGAATACACTTCATATTTGGTGCTGGGAATCTAACTCTGGTTGGTTGCAAGCAAGGTAAGCATCCTACCTGCTGCACTATTGTTCAGCTCCCTGAGACATAGCACTTTTAAAGAAAACATCTGTGATGTATATATCAATAGATAGAAAATATACTTGTTGAAATAATCATCTCTATATACTTAAATGGTTAAAGTACTATGGCAACATTTTATAAAGAATGCCTATAGATTAGTATCTTTTTACCAGCATACAATTATTCTGTTCAGCTTCCGTTTATTTTTAATAATTTCTAAAATAATTAGTGTTGAAAATATTGTATATAAGTATGTTATTTTCTGAAAACTAATAACAAATCCTCATTATTGTTAATGACAACTCAAAAACAGTTTATTCATAAGCTTTCTATTTTATACATTTTCTATGGTTCATATTCAAGGATCTATTCTTCTATTAGACACTAAAGGAATGGTCTTGTGCATAGAATACATGGATAAAAACTTTCTGGAGAAAAATTTCATTTTCTACACATTGGAGAAATTTTGTAACTTTTCTCTGCCCCCAGGTTTCTCAACTCAAAGATAAAATTAATAATCAGTATTGCTCAGGCATTGGTCTATAAAATGCATTATATAGATTACATTCTTGAAACTGTGCCTGCTAAATTGTGGGCACTCACTTTATTTATGTTCCAAAGTGCCCTTTAATAGGTTGCTTTACATTTCTTTTCTGATGACCTTTTATCAAGTTGGGTCAACTCTTTACAGTCCAATGAATAAAGTGTATAAAAGAAAAGGAGTCTTCAAAAGAAGTACTATAAATCTTTGAAGAATAAAGTCAGTTTTAATAAGGATATTTTAAGAAAGTTGAGATATGTTAGCCAGAGATTTAAAGGTTTTTATGGAAATTTCTGAAATACTGAAAAATTTACATTTTAAGCAGTGGAGAAACGGTATCAAAAGCTAGATGCACAGGGCCAGAGAAGGAGTACAGATAAAGAACTTGTCTTATACTTTGGTGACTCTGGTTTTATCTCATGCACAGCATATGGCCCCTGAGCACTCTACTGAGTATTTCCTGAACAATGCGAGGTGAAACCCAGCCATCTTCCTTCCAGCAAATATAGATGCACATAACTTTATAAGCAAAAGAGGCTTTTATGAGGTCCTTATGTTGGGTGTGAGTAATAATTTTATCTACTGTAGTGTCTTTTGGGCATTACCTTTGGTCACCCATAGGTCTCTGCCTTCTTACATTACGAAATTAGAGTTGATTTGCTTTCTCATTTTGTTTTCTAAGACAGTTTCCTCTAGAGTTTACTTAAGGTTTTGTGTTAATTTTTTGGTTTGATTTTATTTTAATCATTTCATAGCATCTACAATGTAAATAATGTAAACAACAATTGCCACTCTAACACCATTTTTACTGTGCTCCTTTGACTCTAATCCTTAAAAAGAACCCACTTAAAATTTGAGGTTAACTTAAGCTAATATGCATGTATATGGAAATGTAAAAAAATACTATGCCTGTAATGTTTAAGGAGTTACGTATGTAACTTTTATTTTATTTTATTTTATTTTAACTTTTATTTTTATTTTAACTTTATTTATTTTAACTTTAGATTGCCTTGTGTGCTGTTAAGAAATATTATAATGTGTTACAATCTGGGGACTTGGACAAAGTAATTGTACATGGATTCTGTCTTATTTATCTTAATGTTCTTTGGCTGAAATTTCAAAGTTAAGATATCAGCAAGGGGACTTCTGAGAATTATGTTATGGGTGATTGTCCTTCCACTGTAACTTTACCTTGTCCTCTTTCTTTGCATCCTTGTTCTCATAATTAAAAATAAAAAATTAATTAAAAATAATGTAAATAAATACAATGTAAATAATATACAGATAAATATGTCAAATAAAATCATATATATATATATACACATTTATTTGTTTCTTTTAGCACGTAAACAAGGTTGTCATTCTTTAAAACAGTGATTTCTAAAGAATGTTAATTAAAGGGGCTGCAGAGATAGTATAAGGGTTAAGCACTTAGTTGGCATGCAGCTGAACTCAGTTCCATACTGACAAGGCAGAAGTCACTAGGCATTGTCACAAATGACCCATGAGCACAGAACCTGAAGTAAAACCTGAGCACTACTGGGCATGACTTCCAAGATCACTGAAGTAAAATAAAATATGTATGAAAGTTAAATAGAGGGTTTCTCTTTACACCTATAGGATTCTTCAGCTTAATCAGTGGAACCATTACAAGACATTTGACATATTGCTGGCATATATTAACGATTCCATTTATGTCATAATTTTTTATGCTGGTCAAATGACTTCGTGTTTATGTGCCATGCTATAAATGTTAATTAGTTTTCTGGTCAATAAAATGTTAGTATGTACCATTGAGCTTCCTACATATCAGGCTAACAACTCTTGGAGTGCAAAGATTTCTCAGGTGTCTGTTAAGAAAATAACTACCATGATCAGTAATAATTAACATAGAACAAAATTAATATTATTTCTTTTGATTTAGTTACTACATTTGAAAATTTTGGGGTACTCCCAGCTTTGTGATTAAAGCCATTCCTAATAAATGTTGAGGTTCAGAGACAGAGGGAGGTCGCAGGGAATCAAATTCAGGTCTCTAGAGTGCAAAACATGCACCCAGACCATTGAATTTTCTTTCTCTCTGTTCCAAGAATAGAGGTTTTTGGAGTTTTGTCCTGGCATCCTTCTGCTCTTTGCTCGTGGTTCAATGTTAGTGAGGCTCAGAGGACCAAATGTTATGCCAGGGTTCAAACCCAGTAGCTGCATACATGGCAATTGCCAAACTACTTGTAATATCTCTCTGACTGCAAAGAAGGTGCATTCACTTCTGTGAAAAATAACAAAGAATACCAGAGAGATTCTGATTAAAGACATAGTTTGTTCTTTAGGTGTAATTTTGGCACTAGATTGTATTGGAAAGTTAGAGACCATATTCAGTTATTTAATATTGGCATAGAAATATGGAAGGTAGAAGAATCCAGGTATTCAGTACTTTCAGCTGAGGTTGCCTCCATTATCTGATTATATAGGCGAGTACTATTTTTTCTATGCTAGTGTAGAACTGATGTTTTCTCTTTCCTCTTTATCAGATTTTTTTTTATCATTGGTTGTTTATGTTCTATTACATTCCATATGGAACAATAGTATAATTAAATTCGACAAGAATAATGAATTGAGAATGATTGTATGGAAACATTTTAGGAAGACTGGGATTTTTATATTGAGGAATTTCATGAGATTCATCCAGGATGGTATGCCAGTAGACAAGAGGACCTTCATGAAAACAATCAATGAAGGTCTTAGATACATTCGCTGAATGTAACTTTTTTAATTGTCCTTCCTGTTTTCTCAACTAAAGGCCATATGGCTTCCCATTCGAGGAATCCCTTCTATTCTAGTGGAACCACAAGTGACAATGTCATATATGAGGATTCATGGTATGAAATTAGGGAGTCAACTATTAGGAAGGGAGCTACAAGAAAACAGGGTTACAATAGTACCACAGTGAAAAATAAAAGTTGAAAACTACTGATGGAGAATAAGCAGAAATATTTAGTAAGGTATTACGGTTTTATAAAATTAGACATTATATTTTAAAAGCTAAAATTATCCATAATGACAGACACTCAAAATGATTTTAAGCACTATATTTAGTCATTTAAATAACTCAAGAGGATCAGAGGTATAGTACCACGGGTTGGAATTTGCACATTAGCTCTGGGCATGGTCAGATGCCATTCAAAATAAAAGGGAACAACAACAAAAAAAGGTACTCAGATGATAAAAATATTTTAAAAATAAAAATTACATTTGTAATGGAAATTTAAGAATTAGGCACTGTTTGTAGTCGTTATTTTTCTAAATGGATCATTAGTATTACTTCATTACTTTAATTAAATTCAATTGAGTTTATTAAATTGCTGAGCTAAAATATTCATATTGGGTGGCTATTATATTAATTGCATGTGAGGTATTTAAAAAGAGAAAAATAAAAGAAAGCTGAATTTCTGCCTATCATCTAAATAGGCACAATAATGAGTCATTAAAAAAATATTGTGCACATATTGTCTGTATTTAATCTAATTATAGACTAAATCATATGATTCATTAATCTATTGAGATGACTATTTTTCATTAGAAATATGATTCAACATACCTGACAATCTGAAAAATAAATTATATCCGTTTAGTAAGGTTGTATATTACATTGGCAAACTATTTCAAGGCGGAACTTCTTAAAAAATATCTATAAATAGAGGGGTAGTAATACAATGGAAATATTTGTTTCATTCCATACTATTGAAGAAGGTAAATTAACCTTATTAATTAATTAAATTAAGCAGTATATATGCTGAAGAAATAATTCTCTGCTAAAAATAAAGCTATATAGAAAGACTGAGCAATAGTTTGGTGAATAGAGCCTTGCATGTAGCCAGCCCAGATTCAATTCCTGGAGCCACATCTGGTCCTTCAAACCTGTCAGAAGTGGTACCTAGTCAGTAGTAAGTTTGTGTAACAGAGTGTGGCATTAAAACCAAGTGTTGACAGGTGTCTGACAGCTTTCTTTTAAAGTAAAACTTTAATTTCAGTGCTTATACACATATACACATATTTACGCCTACGCATACATGCATTATTGTGTACAGAGGACCCATTCTTCATTGTGTTGGTAGGGTACCAAAGAATATGGCTGCCATGTTCTTTGTTACTGTATTTTTAGGACACATGGAATCAAAAACATGACCTCATGTTTGCATATTTTGCCACTGTGTTACAGAGACATTTTTTAAATTTTTATTTTTGGTAAATGGTTATAATAGTGTTAGTCTTTAATATTGATACAAAGTTAATTCACCTGCCCATACCAAAGTTCCTGTGTCTCTGTATTTTGCATTATCTTTTGTCACTGAGACTATTAATTCTAAAGCTTGGGTTGACAACTCATTTAGATGACCAAGAAAGAAGGAGGGTTTTGTTGTTTGATGGGCATATTTTAAGGTGAGAGGTGACTATAATTAGTGATACTCATAGTGCTCATGGCTCTACTTTTAGGAATTATCTCTAATAATGTTCTTGAGAACACATGGAAGATTGAGATTTGAACCTATGTAAATTGTATGCAAGGCAAGCACTTTTAAACTATGTAGTATTTATACAAATACTGGCATTATTTTAATGTTATGTCTCTAAAAACTACTGCGTAAGTTTTAGCTGCCATTCTCTACTAGATTTCCAGTAGTCTACCTCCCTATTTTATACATTCCATAAAACATAAAAAATTTAGATATACATTTATAACAACAAATATTTGAATTATAGGTAAGTACTTGCTGATACATCTGCTTTTTGGAGCAGAATCTCAGGTCTGAGAGTTAGTCTTTTTCTCTATATTGCAGTATTCAGAATGGCCACATCAGAAAAACATTTCAGTAATAATCTAGTTCTGCTAATGTGAATTGAAGCATGAGCTTAATTAGGATTGTTACCTAGTGATATAGCCATTATGAACGTTTTTCTCAAACTTCGAGGTGTATCAACCACCTGTTTCTTTATTATTCATAATGACTTAATAATATTAATTTGCTTTTCAGTGACTGGCATGACTTTTATACATTGTAGTATTATCATTTAAGGTAATGTATTGTTAATAGTCTTTTGCCTCAATTTTGCTGTTATATATGTACATGTGCAATCTTTAATTGAAGAGTATGAAAGAGCTTCTCCTATATATATTATCTAATTCCATATGATCCTGAAGCTCCTGTTAGAAAGACATCAAAAGTACAAAGCAATGTTGTATAGTTTTAAGGGTATGATGTTAACCAAACAATAAATGAGAATGATGTAATGAGTTCAAATGTTTTTGAAGCATACAGTACATTCTAACAATCTTTTATTTTAATTTTAATTTTTATCATTTGTATTGAAACCAATGTATATTACAAGTCCATACAGTACATTCTAACAATCTTTTATTTTAATTTTTATCATTTGTATTGAAACCAATGTATATTACAAGTCTCTCACAGTTATATTTAAGATACATAGTGACAGTGAATTAGGACAATTTCCACCATCAATGTTGACCTTCTTCCACTCCCAGACTTTTAAGTGTTATCTAAATACTGGACTAAATTTTTAGCTTACATTCTTCTGTGTGATGAAGATATATTGGACTAATTGTACAATAAATGGGTCAATAGTCTAACTTCTGAATAATTTAACAGACATGCTATCTGGGTCTACCTCCAGGAATCACTTCAATGTTATTAGCCAAATAATATAATTTTGAGCTATTTTAGGGATAATTATTTTGAAAACAGTTGGAAAATATACAACTAGCAGCAGAATGTTGCTATTTCAAAATATTATTTAGGGACTATTGCACTGGTGAAGAGAGGTGTTCTTTTTATGACTAAAACCCAACTACAAACATGTTTGTAATTATGGTGCTTAAATAAAGTTATTATTTTTAAAGAAGTTATTTAGAAATATTTATATATTGAACCCATTGTAAGTATTCTATAAGTTATTCTTCTCATTTTAATTATTGGTAAAATTAAATGAAAGCTCTTTATAGTATAGTTTTTAATAATTTCATGATCAGATAGAACTTTAATTTATTTAGACAACTTTTTCCTAGACCTTTGACAGTGCTTTTCTATGGCCTCAAATATTGTAGGTCAAAGACCAGCATATTAAGTACTTAATTGCTCTTCAGAAATCTAATGATTCACTGTAAAATATGTTACAATTTTGAACATATTTAATTTTGTACAGGAAATAGACATTTAAATTAGAATATACCTTCTGCTTCAGTTGCCTAGATGATGTGTGCCTTGTTGAATTCTTAAAAATTATGTGCCAGCAACTATATATATAACATCCCTAGAAATATGAATGTGGTAATATAATGAATGAACAAGATTTTTTTAGTTACAAAATTTTGTGGGCCTAAGTGGCTTTGGGATTTGTTACTTTATTTCATCTTCACAAGTGGGTAAAAGGATTGACCAGAAAATGAAATAAAAGTGGGAACTTATCTATTTCCTTGGGTAAGAAGCAACCCAGGGAATTTAGTTAATGCACAGTCAATTTAATATGGGATGAACCCTGTAATGTTTTATTGAAATGAAACTTTCATTTTCCTAATGCCTTGAAATTACATGATCATTTGAGGAACTCGAAAGGTAAAGATGCCTCATGATGAGGAAAAAAGAGATGGAGTAAATAAGAATTACTAGCTATCACCAAAGCAAAATTACTAGTAAGAAAAATATGTTATAATAGAAAAGCTAATTAATACTTCCAAAATGCCCGTTCTATGCAATTTTTATACATATTTTACTCACCTCTGACTGCACAAAATATGCTTGAATTATTTTTTAGCAGAACTGTGGAAAAGATAGCTATTGGGTGGAGATCCCCCTAGATAGAGGATAAACAACATAAGAAAATTCACATAAACTGAGATATAAAGAAAAACTAAATCACTCAGGTTGCCAGGTTGTATTAACTGCTCCATATAATTTTATTACATCAAATCCTGACAAAATCTTTCAAAGATGATATTGCTATTTGCTGATGTACAGATGACATGAATAACAGGCTCAAATAGATGAAATATTTTTTTTATGTTATATGAGGAAAAGTCACATTTATCTGTGTTCCCAAACTGCCTAATTTCTTATAGCATATACCAATCCTGCTTTGGATTTTTCTTTGTTGTCAATTATGTAAGAAAAAATTTCTGGCATAAATCAATTTAAGAATATATTTGTCAGGGTGTATTATATGGGAGACCTATTCTAATTACTTAACTAGGTGGCATCATCATAGGAAATAAAATAATTTATTGTTTTACCATTAACTTTGATATATAAATATGGGGAAAGGAGTTTTTATGCAAAATTTTAGTTGAATTTAGAATGCAAACACATTTTAGTTGTTATCTTGGCTTTTGGGGGGAAATGGGGCACACCCAGGGGCACTCAGGAATTACTATTGGCTTTGAGTTTAGATATCATGCCTGGCAGGCTCAGAGGACCATATGAAATGCCAGGAATCAAACCCGGATTTGCCCCGATTCATCAGCATGCAAGGCAAACACACTACTGCTGTGTTTATCACTCCAACCCCTGTTATCTTGTTTTATTTTACTTTTTATTTTGCATATACACAGTTGGAGTAGAGGCTGGCATTATTTTAGAATTAATTTATTAATTATGGTAATGAAAAATTACAAAGTAGATGAGAGATAGTAATATAGATAAGGCATTTGCCATGCAGGTATCAGACTTACTTTAAATCCCTGTCACTTTATCACACACACACATACACATACACACACACACACACACACACACACACACACACACACAGTCCTCAGAAATGCCAGGAGTTATTCCTAGGCAACAGGGCTAGGAGCTAGTCCTAAGAACCTCTGAGTTGTTCTAAAAAATAGTGTGTGTGTGTGTGTGTGTGTGTGTGTGTGTTTACTCTCTGTGCATTTTCTTTGTGTGTTTTCTCTCTGATCAATTTTGAGCTTGAGTCATTTTGCATCTTAGGAGAGATTGCCCAATTTGTATATAAGAGGTAATAACAACATAGAAATGTCAATAGCCATGTTATCAATAACTGCTTAGTATTTATTTGTTCTTATTTTCTATTATTTTCAAGAATTATTTTAGGAACCATGGTTTATGACACTGTCAATTATAGGGTTGTGCACATAACACAGTTTCTAACCATACTCTTTCCCAGATTGTCCACTTTTCTCTATCATTGTCCTAGTGCCCCTCCAACCTAATTCCAACCTTCTGTCCCTTCCCTGTGGTAAGCTTCAAATAAAAAATAGCTTACAGTTTAATTTGCCTTTGGGCAGTTGTTATATATCGCTTATGTTTCTTCTCTTCATATCCCACATATAAATGAGATTATTTTGTTTCTCTCCACTTGTCTAACTTTTTTCATTTTTTTTACTCAGCATGATACTTTATAGATACATCTACATTGCAGCCAATTGCAAGAATTTTACCTTTTCTTATATTTGAGTAGTTGTCCATTTTGTATATGTGTCATGGATTCTTTATCCAATAACCTGTTTCTAGGTTTTAATTGTTTTCAGATTTTGGCTACTGTGAATAGTGCTGCAGTGAACATAGGAGTAAAAAGGTCCTTTATGTTTAGAAACTTGGAGTAAGTTCCTAAGTAGAGGAATGCTGGATCATATGGGAGTTTGGTTTTCAATTTTCTTTGAGAAGTTTCCATACTGTTTTCCCAAAAGATTGTACTGTACCAGTTCACATTCCCAGTAGCAATGAATGATGGTCCCTTATCTCTCTTTTTTTGTTTGTTTGTTTTTTTCCACGTGATGTGTGCCACTATCACTGGTGAAAGTTGATATATTATATTTTGATAATTGTTCTGATTTGCATTTTCATGATGGTAGATGATGAGCAATTTTCATATACATTTGGACATACATTATTTTCATGTCATTAAGTATGTTTCAGTTTGTCATTTATCACACAATCATTTTATGGGTTTGTCTTTATTTAATTGTAAAAATTAGCAGTGCTTTATATGTCTTGTATATTAACTCTCCTTTTAAATGACTGATGTGCAAATATTCTTTCTAGGTCTGTGTAGTAATTTTTATTCTGGTTATTCTTTTGTTCTAGTGCAGAAGATTTTTAGTTTAATGTAGTTCTATTTGTTTACTTTTGCTACTCTTTGCTTGGCCAATGTTAGAGTCATTAAAATTACCTCTTGCTGCAAAGTCATGGAATTTTCTACCTATGTTTTCCTCATGTAATTTGTGGATTCATGAGGTCTTAATCCATTTTGGTTTGACATTTTTACATGATGTTACAAACAGACATGAGTTCATTTTAATGCATTTGTCTAAACTGTTATTCCCAACTCCATTTATTTAAGAGGCTTTTCTTTATTCCACTTCATACTTTTTCTTTTTTTCTTGAAGATTAAACATCTACATTCCTGAGATGTCTCTGAACTCTCAATTATATGTCCAATTCTAGTTCATTTGTTTGAGGTTTTGTCCTTATTCAATTACCACATGTTTTAAGTACAGATTGAACTTGGGGAGAGAGATGATATTGTGAGTTTTAGCTCCAATGGCATATACATTAATCTTAAGGTAATTGATATATACTTATATATATCATACATATGTAATATAGAGATAATACAATCCACAGCAATTTCCATGGCATAAATTTTATATAATGGTAAACATTTCATATATTGTATGTGACAGTCTACCCAAAATAACTGATAAACATGTGATCAAAATTCATAAAATTTTGCAAAAACATTATAAGATTCATCATCATTGAGATAAGACATTGCTCACATTTATAGACAGTAATTTTTATCTTATTCATATATTTATGCTTCAGTTTTATCAATCTAAATGTGTATTTATTTAAATGAGTAGCTTTCTATGTTTTATAGAGCCTATTAAAAGCATTATCATTAATATGATGGCTAAAACTACTAGAATAATTCCATTAAATCAGAAAGAGTAATTAATTCTATTTTTTGCTGATTGCCATACATAAACATGGGACATGAGGGCTAAGAAGAATTTTATCCATAGTATTAAAGTATATTATTCTTGATAATTTTAAGTAAAAGTACTTTGCATTCAAATAACAATGTCATTTTTCTTTGTTGTTTGTTTTAGGATTCTGAGGTGCACTTGACTATTACAGATTAATTCTGGGACTGCGCTAAGGGAATACTCGTGGCGGTACTCAGGCTATCATACAGGGTTCTGGGGATCAAATCCAGACTGAACTTTGTACAACATATGTGCTTTAGCCAGAGTACTATCCCTCTGCATAACAATTTCTATAAAGTATATTTAATTCTTGTGCTATCCTTCCCATTACAATACGACAACATTCATTTTTCTTTGAACTATTCAAATATTATTCTTTTTTCACTTTTCTGACTTTTGTGGGGGGGGGGGAGTTGCACTCCTGGCAGTGCTCTGGATTTACTCCTGGCTCTGCACTCAGAAATTGCTCCTGGCAGGCTCAGGGGACCATATGGGATGCCAGGAATCAAACCCAGATTCATCAGGGAGTGGCCATGTGCAAGGCAGACACTCTACTGCTGTGCTATCAGTCCGGCCACCCTGACTTTTGAACTAAAAATTAATTGATGAAAATTCTTAATCTATTACTAGTCTTTGATAGTTGAGAAGAAAAACTGTACTTCAAAAAGAAGTCCAAATAAATATACAATGCAAAAAATACACAGAGATCAGTGAACCAATATAAGTTGTTTTCCCTACTGGGCAATTCCATTTGTTACAAGTGTAAAAAGAACAAGTATAAAGGAAAATTTGACTCATTATCATGCATGTTTGGAACATTAACTCTGTTTTTATAATTTTATTAAAATTAATGTTTTAAAATTTATTAATTCTCAATGCACATTTAATATTATCTTGGTTTCATTACTGAATCAGGAGATATGGAAAAAATTTTAATGCATTAATACTACTGAGGCTGTATGGCCAACAAATATAATTCCGAAGAATAAATCACATGCTATCATTCACTGCATGTTAGGTTCATTTTCCAAAACTCTATAAATTACCTCGACACTAGATTTTTGTTTGCTTGTTTGTTTGTTTTTGGCTTTTTGGGGCCACATTCGGCGGTGCTCAGGTGTTATTCCGGACTATCTGCTCAGATATAGCTCCTGGCAGGCACGGGGGACCATATGGAACCATATGGGACACCGAAATTTGAACCAAACACCTTAGGTCCTGGGTCAGCTGCTTGCAAGGCAAACACTGCTGCACTATGTCTCCGGCCCCTTGACACTAGATTTTATTAAATAGTGGTTGTTTCCAGGATTTTTGAAGTGGTCTGGCTTCCTTAATATAAAATGATCTGTCAATGCCATCTTGATTGAATTTACCTTATAATATAGTTTATTAAATAATTTTGTTTAAAGCATTGTGATTTAAGAATGTATTCGTATTTAACATATATTCATACAATGTTCCAGCACCTATCCTACCACCTGTGTCATAGTCCCTCCAACAATGGTCCCAGAGCAAACCCCATTCTTAGCCCCAGTCTCCAGACTGCCATTATAATCAGCATCTTTTTAAGTTTGTATGTTAAATTTTGGGTGTCATAATTTCATTGTGTGATTCTGTGGTTTGGATATTTCGATCTCTCCTTTAACATCACCAATGCATTCGATTCTCCGTGAACCCTGCCCCCCATTAATTCAGTCCTGTCTTTCTTCTCCTTCACTCAATTTCTTTCTTACTCCTCACTATCCTCTGGGGCCAAGAGTGTTTGAAAGAACCCCATTTAAACCATTGCATTTCTTTATGCAGTTACACTAAATATCACATAAATCCATTGTAATTTATGATGTTGTTTACTTATCCATATGTATTCTCTCAATTCATTCTGTTTATCTCCTTGAATTGATCCTTTCCTTGGAAATTTTCTTGACATTAACAATCCCAGGATGTCAGCATTATGGATAGTTCTGTACATGTTTTCATCTATTTTATTTTTGAGTTGGGGTCAAATTTCAAGGTATTTGAAATATTTGGGGATATGGGGGAGCACAACAGGGTTTTTTGCTAGCTCTTCACTTGGGAACTACTCCTAGTGTTTCTCAGAGAACTTTATGGATGCTAGCCTGAATTCATATTGGGATTGACTGTGTACAAAGCAAGCACCCTACCTGTTGTACTATCTCTCCAGGCTTTTGTTCTTTGTTTTCTGTATGTATGTTTGCTTTGAAACATTTTGTATTGGAGAATCTGATATAATTATGGTAACAGTCTTTTCTTTTCTAAAAAAAATCATTTTTTAGGCTTAAAAAATCTTTTTTATTATCATCATAATAATTTTTTTTGGCCAAAGTGGATTACACATCTTTCACAGTAATATTTTAGGTACATATTAACATTGAATCAGGGGATTCCCATCACCAAAGTTGTCCTCCCTGCACCCCTGTTCCCAGCTTGCATCCCATATCCCCCTCCTTTACCCCCTGGGCTGCTAGTTTATGTGGTCTCCTCTGTGTCTTGCTTGTTGTGGATTGGATATCTATTCTTTTGTCATTGGCTTTGAATTTGGTGTTTAAGTCCGATCATTTTTATTACTACTTAGTGATCATACAACTGTTTGGTCTTAGTACCCTCCATTATTTCCTCCTCAATTTTGAGATGAAGAACAAAATGGGATGGTTCAAGTTATATGATTCTGTTTGAAGAAAAGAAAAGCAATAAAATTGGGTAAAAATATTTTTTGGTAGTTTTTTTTTTTGGGGGGGGTCACACCCGGCAGTGCTCAGGGGTTACTCCTGGCTTCATGCTCAGAAATTGCTCCTGGCAGGCACGGGGGACCATATGGGACGCTGGGATTCGAACCGATGACCTCCTGCATGAAAGGCAAACGCCTTACCTCCATGCTATCTCTCCAGCCCCATAATTTTTATTTTTTTAATTTAACACCATCATTACAAAGTCATTCATACTACCGTAGTTTTTCCACAGATAAATTTGTTTATGACTGAGTTACAGTCATACAATATATAAAAACCTTCACCAGTATGCATTTCACACTAACAAAGTCAATAATTTCCCTCTTACCCTTCCTGATGTCCTCTTCTCTCCCAACCCCTCCTTCCCCTGCTTTTCTCTGGGGCAGGCATTTTACTTCTCTCTCTCTCTCTCTCTCTCTCTCTCTCTCTCTCTCTCTCTCTCTCTCTCTCTCTCTCTCTCTCTTCTCTTCTCTTTCTCTCTCTCCCTCCCTCTCTTCTTTTTCTCTCTCTCCTCTCTCTCTCCCTCCCTCTCTCCTTTTCTGAATTGTGGTATGAACTACTCCTAATGAAGGTGTGTCATGAATGTTCCTTTCACATTAGACACTTCTCTACTCTAACTTCCCTCTCCACTCTTTGTGATAACTGCCTCGCCTTTTAAACCTCATGTCTGTGTTCAAAACCAAAGCCTCCACATACCTACCTATATCTTAAAAATACAATTTTTATAAAATTACATTAGCATTATTTAGTCCAAGCACCAATCAAATTATATTTAAGTAAAAAAGACCATTAAATTGTGGTAGACAGGTACTACAACACATGTACAGGAATTAGTGTAGTAGGTTTGACTTGTAAACCAACTATAATAGTCTTGTAAACTATGATAAAAATTTCAAAGATATGCAAGTATATGAAAACTTTATTGATTGTTAATTAAAATAAAATTAATAAAATCTAAATTTATGAAGCTCACCTCAAGGAGGGGTGAGTGCAGTTAGAACACTGACAAATAGCATGACACTGTTGATGAGTGAGAGAGGTAGAATGCCTGTCTCGAATATAGGCAGGGGGTATGGGTGTAGGGATATGGGGTGCATTGGTGGTGGGAATGTTGACTGGTGAATGGGGGTGTTCTTATTGTGACTGAAACCCAACGACAGTCATGTTTGTAATCACAGTTTTTAAATAAAGATTCAAAAACAAAATCTAAATTTAATTTTACATATACAGCACTCATACTAATATTGTCATTTCACGTCTTTTCACTTATTTTGCAGAAATTTTCATTGGTCATAATTGACACTATTGACTAAATATCATAGAATTAGTATATGGGCAGTATATACAGCAGTAGAGTGGTATGAATAAAAAAGACAAAGATAGGACTGGGGTTATAGTACAGAGGATAGTATACTTTTCTTGCATGGGTTCAATCCTCTGTCATCTCATATGATCTCCTGAGACCATCAGAAGTAATTACTGGAGAGCAGAGTGCAATTTATTGGAGAGCAGCAGTAATTAGTGGAGTGCAGAGCCAAGAATAGCTTCTTATCATTGTTGGTTATGACTGCAAATCAAAAAACTTACAAAATAACCAAAACTCCCACAAAACTAACTAAGTAACTAACTAACTAACTAAATAACTAAATAAATAAATAAATAATAAATGGTCTTATTAAGATATTCTTTATTCCAGAATAGTTTTCTTTTTACCACATCTAGATGTGCTCAGTTTTGACTTATGGCTCCACTCTCAGGAATCTCTTCTGGCAGGACTTGGTGACCATATATGATGTCATGTATTAAATCTAGGTCATCCATGTGTAAGACATATGCCTACCTATTGTACTATCCCTTCCACCCTTTTTGGGGTTATTTTTGTTCTGTAAAATGCAAAACAGAAATAATGATCGGTTTGCCTTTCTGTAACCTCCCATTTAATAGAACAGAGATTAATATCCAAAAATAATAAAAATCTCTCATATGTTCAGCACCCTCAATGTAAGCATAGGAATACAAAGAAGAATCATTTATAATAGTATCCATACACCTTTTTTAAATTCTGTCAAAAATAATCTATTATTAAACAGTGAAGAAATGTCATTCTAATTCTTCCTTTCCTTTGGAAGATGTATTGATTTATAAATTTATGCATGAAAATAATCTCCAAAACATGGATCACTTTACTTCAAGAATCACTACACATGTAGAGACAAAGTATTTAATTTTCTTAAAGCATGCTAGAAAGTGATTGATAACTGGAAGTAATAACTATATCCATAGGAATACATTAAAAAATCAACATCATGAATATGTGGAAGGCCACAGTTATTAAGCAATGATATGTAGTTATAGCATCTATATATTTTCACTCTCCTTGAATTTAAATTGACATCAGCAAAATCAAAATTAATTGCTTATAAACTACTTTCTTGTCAACATAATTACCTTTTACTAACATGAAAAGTAATCATTTATTACATTAAGGAAAACCTATAAATTAAAATGCTCTTTGGTTCAGTTTTCTTTTTTGTAACAGTCATTATAAAAAGAAAGAATAAAAAGGTTTACCCCAGGAGGCATGTTTAACTCTGCACCTACAGGTGATTAATTGGAAATTTTGTGATATTTATGGAAAAAAAGATGATGCATATGTAGTAATACAAAAACTCAATGCAGTGTTTCACAATTTAAAGACTTCTAGCATTAGAAATAACATTTTACATTCAGTAGAGTTCATACTCAATAATAACCTTGAAAACTTGCTCTTATTTATTGCTGCTGAGTTAAGAACAGAGTATCAGAGTAGAAAATGATGACATCAAGGTCACAGCAGGTAGCTTAGGCACATTTAAACTAAAACCTATTTGCTACTCAGTGAACCATACAAGTTATAATTTTTTATATTGCTAAGTATTTAAATGATGTAGAGTTTAAACTGCTATCTTTAGAAAGTAATTTCCAGGACTTTTATCTGTGAGAATTATGATATAAAGGAATGCTGTATTAATTTTAAAATATGTGTAATTTATATTTCTCAGGATTGTGGGATTTTTGAGACAACCATGGTAGAATAATAAAAAGAAATATATACTTTTTGAAACCAACAATGGAATATTTACAAAAATACTTATTGATGTATAACAGTCTATTTTGTGGGTGGGAGCACCTAAGTCATGCTCTAAGGGACTCTAATACTTTGGTTGATTCTGAGATAGGCAGAATGTTGGTTCAATGCAAGGCCCTGAAAATGTGGTGGTGTTTAGGCCTCACAGTGCCCAGGATTACCTGTTCCTACAAGGGGTGTTTGTGGGTCTTTGGGGCTGAACTTTACAATGATGACTCTGGTATCGGGCTTTGAATTGTTATTGGTCATATGCATGAGTCGTAATCCCTTTATATGCTGCCCCCATATAATCTTATTTATAAAATTATGCAATGTGTTTGGGATATGTGTATGGAGAGTTCAGAACTGGTGAAATCAGTTAATCCCAATCTTCACCTGGAGTCAGGCTATGACAGACAATTATGTCTGAGCAATATAAGTGGAGAAGTAAAATGATTTGGGAGGAAATATAAGAGAGGGATGAGATAGAAAAGGAAAAAATCTAAAGGAAACTTGTAACTTCCAGCATAGTAGGGCACAGAAAACTCTAGAAGGGAGTCTGATACAAGAAGTTTTGTGAAACCATTCTTAGCTGGGATGCAGACAACTCCAAGATGGAGTTTTTGAATCTGTTTTATGTTTATAGTGTTCGTGCTGTCTGTTATACTCCAAGTACTTTTTTCTTAGGCTAAGTATCATTACTAGGGGCATGTCAAAGTAGAATTTAAAATCTTGGATTTTTGTTTGTTTGTTGTTCCTATCAGTCCTGATATTCCTAGCCATCAATGATGTCCAGACAAGATCTTAATCTGAAGGATGGCTTTCTTTTTCAGAATGTGTCTTACCTCTTCAAATATTTCTTGGTAGTTTTAAGAAGTTTTTGTTCCTCTACAAACTCACTATAAAACAGCTTCCTTCACTGAATGTCTTAGATATATATACATTTTTTCTAAATAAAGAAGAAATTTTAAAAGCTTTGGAGGAAAAGATTATTAATTTTCTCGTTCAGGCATAAATATCTAATGAAATACATCTTAATTTTATGTCTACTGTTACTTGAAATAGTTGTAAAATATAACAGTTATTATTTTGCTTAATATCATACATTCTAGTTCCACCTAAACTTGCAATGAACTGCATGATTTTATCTTTTCTTACACTTACATAGAGTCCCATCGTTTAAATATATATATATATATATATATCAATAATTTTGTATCTTTTTATGTCTTTTTAGTCATTAATTTATTTCATATTCTGGCTATTATACTAAGCTATTTAGTCAACGACTTTGTGCATTTGTTTTTCCAAATTAATATTTTTGCATTTTGGGTGCAAATGTCAATAAATGAGATCATTGGTCCTATGGGAGTTTTGTCCCACTTTCTAATCTTACTCACAGTATGGAGAAATCTCCATACTGCTTTTTATAGAGAATGAACCAATTATAATTCAATTTATATGGACTCAGAAAACTCCTGGAAGAGTCAAAACTATGTTGATAAAATTAACACTAGATATTTTTTTAATTCTAAATTATACTCTAAACCTATAGCAATTAAAATTTAGATAAAGATAGACTTTCAGCAAAACTTAACAGAATGGAGAATTCACAGATAAACACTAGATTTAAGACTAATCTATGATGACTAATGAAGTGCATCAATGTCTCTTCAACAAATGATATTTGGAAAACTGGATAGCTATATGCTATGAAAGCGTAAAAGTGAAGTCATATCTCATATGACAGAAGTTCATTTCAAATGTACTAAAGACTTTGAGAATAGTGCAGAATTAATACAATATGGATATAAAAAATATACTAGTCATCAAGTGTGGATATTTACTGAGGGCTGCTGCCTGCAGCTTACTATCTGCAATTATCAACCTGTTCATGCCAACCCTGGAATGAACAGGTCAGCAGAAGGAACATCACAAATGAAACAAATGGAGTCACTGAGAAGTTGCATAAGGCCAATGGGGTTGAATAGCTTCTTGGATCTTACTGTGTCAGCAAAGCAAAACTGAGCTTCTTTCCTTGCCACTGTGTTTTAGCCAGAGTTAATAGAACAAAGGGCAAAGGATGATGGGCTGGCTTACTAAGTGTCCTTATGTTAATAATATTAGGTGGGTCCCTAATCAAAGGGGTAATATTTTTTACAATGCAAAAAAGTGTTTAAGGAGGTAAAGAAAAGCAGTGTTCTAAGAATCAAATACAGGTGTTTACAATTCCTCCTTTTCTATTTGTTTAAAAAGATCCATGGATGGGTTAGATATAGGATAGGAATCAGCAGACGAAGTAATCTGTCCCTGGGTAGCAGTCAAGTAGGCATAATTTCCTGCAGCTGCTGATCGGAGAAACGGGTCAAAGATCATTCTTTGAGCCAGGTCCCACTTGAAAAAGCAGATTCATGTGGACAGTCCAGTTGCAAGTGATCTAATAATATTAATCTTAACGGAAAAGGGGGAGAGAGGAGGAGAATGACTCTTCAAGGCCTAAAGAAAGGTGTTAGGATAGAGAAAAGGATTTGCATACAATCCGGACAGACACATACACTCCACACATGACACATATGATATGCTGCAGTTGGTTGAAGGACCAAGGGCCTTGCATAAAACAACTTTTGTGTGTGTGTGATTTGTTTTGGGTTTTTGGGCCACACCCGGTGATGCTCAGGGATTACTCATGGCTCTAAGCTCAGTAATCAATCTTGGCTCGGGGAACCATATGGGACACCGGGGATGGAATCCAGGTCCATCCTGGGTCATGCACGTGTAAGGCAAATGCCCTATCGCTGTGCTATAGCTCTGGCACATGCATAAAACATCTATGTTAGAAGAAAGGCAGTAGGCACTGGCATCTGGGTTGGACGCTGCTCGGAGTCTTCAGTTCGCTTCCCTTCTTTTTCTGGTTCTCCACTGCCTTGGGAGGCTTCAACTGGGCGAGGCTGAGAGATGAATCATTGGAACCTATGTTGATGAGGAGCCTAGTAGCTGCCTTTTACTGGCACACCACCAGGTCTGTGTACATTAGCAGCTTCTGCACATTTTTTTTTTCCTTTCACAATATCAAACTCCAGAGTTTCCCCCATCTCTAACACTGCACAAAACTTTCCTGGAGTTGTTTCTCTTCAGAGCTGTCTGGTGATCAAAGAAATTCTCTTTAGTGTCATTCCTGTTAATCTGTAACCATTCCAAACATTGAGTCATTTATCAGTACTTCTGACTTGGATTACTATCACCGGATTATACATCTCTGCATTACTCATCCCTTCAGGTTCAGTACCAGCCTGGAAAAGTCTTCTAGAAGAGTGAGAGGGGTTGGAGTGAGAGGGGCAGCAGGCATTTTCCTTGCAAGGGTTTGATTCCCGGTATCATAGATGGTCTCCCCAGCTTGCAAGGAGCGACTTCTGAGGACAGAAGCAGGAGTAACTCCTGAGCGCCACCCGGTGTGGCCCCAAAACAAAACAAAAAATGTAGGTAGGAGAAATAAAAACTTATTTTAAATTTCTTTTAAAAGAACCTGTTTATATAGCAAAATAAAATAGTTTTGTCTTAATATGTCAAATGTCAGTCAGGTAGTTGTGTAATTTATACAATGAGGCAAATATTTAAATAGTAAAATTAACTTGTTTATATTATATTGAATTTATTTAGAAGCCTGGAGAGCTCAGAATTGGTACTACCATTATTCTGTAAATTAATGACAAAATTGTTATAATTGAAATAGATTCATAAATTTAGCATATGTTCCTGTTTTAAAATATTTAAGTTAATTTTTCATAATTTTCATAATTTATATAATATAATGTATTAACATTATTAGTTTAGAGAAAAAATAACATAAAATTTAATCTAAATTTTAAAACTTATGTGAAGATACACTAAACATTTAATGAAAGATAAGTGGTGTTAAACTAGCTAATATGTATCTGGCACCTTTATTTACAAAATTTTGTAAATTTTGTAATTTACAAAACTCATATGGTCCTGGATGCATTGCCATAAGTAATTCCTGAGTGCAAAGCCAGGAGTATTATGGTAACTTCTGTGGGTGTAAACAAACAAACAAAGATATACCATTATTTTTTTTTTTTTTTGGTTTTTTGGCCACACCCGTTTGATGCTCAGGGGTTACTCCTGGCTAAGCGCTCAGAAATTGCCCCTGGCTTGCGGGGACCATATGGGACGCTGGGGGATCGAACCGTGGTCCTGATCCTTGGCTAGCGCTTGCAAGGCAGACACCTTACCTCTAGCGCCACCTCGCCAGCCCCAAGATATACCATTATTCAAAGAGCTCTCAAATTATCAAATGCCACATAATTTTTATACTCGTAGCTTAAAGCCTGTATAAAATAAAATATTATGTATAAAATAAAATATACTAAATTATAATTCTGAAATTCAATTTCAGAATAAGACAATAGGATTTATTTTATTAATTAGCAAGTAATACATAGTTATTGTGTAATAAATAAATTGGATAACACATGTATATGTAATGCATAGCTTGTCAGATTTTTTTATTTTATGCTGCATAATTTGCCTAAAAATATCTATTGTTGAATCTAACCCTGATTCTTGAATGCACACTGACTTCAAACTCACATTTTATGCTTCTTATATCTGGCTTTGCATCTTATAGCATATGTGATAAATAGAATTTT
Organism: Suncus etruscus; assembly: GCF_024139225.1. Classification (NCBI taxonomy): domain Eukaryota; kingdom Metazoa; phylum Chordata; class Mammalia; order Eulipotyphla; family Soricidae; genus Suncus; species Suncus etruscus. The sequence continues at coordinate 71,847,199 of NC_064860.1, forward strand.
AAAAAAGTTAATTTAAAGAAACAAGTTTATTCAAACATTTTTAAATTCTAAGTAATTAAAAAGTCAATTTATTATAATACTAATTTCATCCCACATTCTGCTTAATGTAAAGGTTGCTGTGTTAAAACAAAGCACTAATTTCAGACATACTAATAAAATAACTAAGTATTTATGATGTGTTTTTAGAATAAATAACTTGTAAGTATAATACACATTCTAAGTTTTTAAATAATTAATCGTTGCTTTTCTTTAATAAAAATTAGCTCTAATTTTTAAAGAAAAAATAATTTTGTACAAATGTTTTTTTGTTTACAGATTAACAGTAAAATTAAGATTTCCATTTAAAAATCACATCTAGGGAGACAAAGATTTATTTATTTTTTAATTTTCAGTGAAATTTTATTTCACTGAATTTTACATGATTTTAAGTAAAAACATTTAAAATATGTATTGAGTTATATAATCTGAAATTTGCATCAATGTCTTTTATAGATGTTTTACATGCTGGATTATTGATTTTTGGTACATTTTCAAAGCAAGAATAGGTTTTTGACTTACATTCTAGCAAAGCATATTAATACAAATATGAATATGTATCAACTCTACCTATTATCATGGAACAGCTCTTATGTAAGCTTCATGACATTCTTAATGAAATGGATACATTGAACTTATTCGAATATGTAAACTCTAGTATTAAGTCAAAATATAAAAAGAAAGTAAGAAAAGTTAAAAAAAAAAGTAAAAAAATGTTAAGGGAATGTAAATATACTTTTAGTTTAACTTGAGCCTATTTCTGTAATTATGGATTATCTTTAATGGAAAATAAATTTGTATCATAGTTTTCCAACTTAAAATATCTCAGCTGTAAAAATTAATGAAGGAATATAGTTTAAAAGCATATGAGCATATATGGCATAAATAACTCTAAAGATCTATTTTAGACATCAGGAAGTTTATTAAATTTTGTAAATAACTTTATATGCCTTCTTTGTTTTTTTTTCTGGCAATATACAAGTTATAATTACATAATATAGGGCCAGAGCAGTGGCTTAATAATTCTTAGCCATTTAAAATGTAGATTAATGGTAAAGCACAGGCCATATAATCCCTGAGTTTCATTCCTATCACTGTTAAAAATGTTAACTGCAAGTTCTAGCCTACTATTATATAAATGACATCAGCCATTTAAAGAGGTAAATATTTGTCATATATAATCATTAAATCTACTTGACTATTCAGAGAATGTTCTCTAGATGTATAATCAATTAATTTTTGATAAGGAGGCAAGAAATGCCAGATGGGGCAAAGAAAGCCTCTTCAACTAAGTGGTGTTGGGACAAATGGTCATCCACATGTAAAAAATGTAAAGTCAGACCTCCATATAATACCACATACAAAGGTCAAATCCAAATGGATTAAAGACTTTGATATCAGACCTGAAACTATAAGGTATATAGAACAATACATAGGTAAAACACTCCATGACATTAAGACTGAAGGCATCTTCAAGGAGGAAACAGCACTCTTCAAACAAGTGGAAACACAGATAAATAGATAGGACTATATTAGGCTAAGAAGTTTCTGCACCTCAAAGGAAATAGTGACAAGAAAACAAAGGCCACCCAGGGAATGGGAGAAACTATTCACCAATATCATCAGATAAGGAGCTATTATCTAAGATATACAAGTTAATAACAATCTTAACAAGAAAAACATTTAACCCCATCAAAAATAAGAAATGAACAGACTCTTCCTTAAAGAAGAAATACAGATGGGCAAAAGGCACATAAAAAAGTGCTCCACTTCACTGATTATCAGAGAGATGCAAATTAAAACAACAATGAGGTACCATCTCATACAACAGAGACTGGCACACATCACAAAGATGAAGAACAATCAGTGCTGGAGAGAATGTAGAGAGAAAGGAACTCTCATTCACTGCTGGTGGAAATGTCTAGTCTAGCCTTTCTGGAAAACAGTATGACATTGAGCTCCCATATGATCCAGCAATACTACTCATAAGGATATACTCTAGAAACACAAAAACATAATACAATGCCCTTCACATACCCATGTTCATTGAAGCTCTATTTAATCTGGAAACAACTCAGATGCCCAACAACCGGTAAGTATCTAAAGAAACTGTGGCATATATACGCAATGAAATACCATGCAGCTGACAGGAAAAATGAAGCCATGCAATTTTTCTATACATGGATGGACATGGAAACTCTTATGTTGAGTGAAATGAGTCAGAGGGAAAAAGATAGACATAGTATAGTCTCCCTCATCTGTAGTATTTAAAAACAATAAAAGTCAGCATGGTAATAATACCCAGAGATAATAGAGATGAGGTTTGAAAGGACTAGCCCATGATACAAAGCTTACCACAAAGATTGGTATGTGCAGTTAGAGAAATAACTACACCAACAACTATCATGACATTGGTAGTGAATGAGAGAAATAGAATGCCTGTCTTGAAGATAGGCAGGGGTTGGTAAAGGAGGTAAATGGGTAGTATTGATGGCAGAAATTTTTCCTGTTGAAGGAGAGTGTTATGACTTGTTATGACTGAATCTCAATACAAATATGTGTGTAACCAAGATGCTTAAATACTTATTTTTTAATAGACTACTTTTAGGAAATATTGACTGTCTTCTATTTTAAGAAATAATAATATATCATTTTATGTCTATAGTGAGAGGAGCATGGTAAAATAAATTATAAAAGTAACTCTTAATTTATTAAAATCATTATAATTAAAATAGGCTTTACTGAATTTTTTCTTATTCTTTTTTGCTTGTTTGTTTGTTTTGGGGCCACACCTGGTGATGCTCAGGGATTACTCCTGGCTATGTGCTCAGAAATTTTTCCTGGCTTGGGGGGCCAGATGGGACATCAGGGATCAAACCGACGTCTGCCCTGGGTCAGCGCATGCCAGGCAAAGCCTTACCGCTGCGCTATCACTCAGACCCTCCTATTCTTAATATATATGAAAGCAAGACATTTTCTGTTTTTGTTTAGTTTTGAGGGGCCACATCCGGTGATGCTCAGGGGTTACTCCTAGCTATGCGCTCATAATTTGCTCCTGGCTTGGAGGACCATATGGGATACCTGAGGATCGAACAATGGTCTGTCCTAGGCTAGTACCAGCAAGGCAGCTGCTCTACCGCTCCCCACCACCACTCTGGCTCTGAGAAAGCAAGATTTTTTCCAAAGAGATTGTATGAAAAGAAATATTCTTTTAAAAAAGGATATTACTATAATTTTCATTAATCTGACATTTTATTTATTATTACAACTTATTTGAATTATCTATTATCATTTGAGGTTACATTGGTATTTTCGCAGAAGAAATAATATAGTGAAGTAGGGAGTTGGTATTGGCAAAGCAATAAGTGTATCATGTGAGAAAAGGACAGAATTGACAAAGAAAAAAGGGAAAAGTAAAAAAGAGGTACCATATAGGATATTACTTGGTACTATACTATTTATCTGTAGTGTTTGTATGAAAAAAGAAATGAACTGATGGCAATGAAGGATAATAGATGGAAGGTGAGGAGCCAGAGCAATAGCACAGCTGTTGGGTGTTTGCCTTGCAAGCAGAATGACCTGGGATGGACCTGGGTTTATCCCCAGCATCACCATATGGTCCCACCGAGCCTGCCAGGATTTCTGAGCACAGAGCCTTGAGTAACTCCTGAGTGCTACTAGGTGTGGCCCCAAACAAAAACAAACAAAAAAGGAGGAAAAAAATAAATGGAAGATTAGATGGAATGAAACCAATAGTTATAAAACTATTATCATTATCTATTCTATAATAAATACAAATTAACTGTTACTAATCAGTTCCATTTTTATGACTTCGCTAAATTTTACTTTCTCAAGTAATATTAGTCGAATTCACAGTCTGATCAATTAATAAAATCCATATATATTTTAATTCAATAGAGACATAAAGTAAATTTATTTAGAATTTTTTTCAACAAACTAAGTGGTCTCAAGCTTTTTCATTTCAGTTTCAAAGTTACCAACTGAGTTGAAAAAATTCTTTCCTGGAACATAGATTGTTCCCTTAGTAGTGTATTCAGTTGTATTCCTAAAATCCTGGTGATGCAACAGAAAAAGGTTATTGAAATAAACTATGAACATAGCCCATAAACTCTGAACATAGTATGCTTGTTGAAGGAGGAGAATGAAACATTACTAAGGAATAATGGGAGAGCCAGAGAACATATTGCCTGACTGAATAGAAGATGCAAGTTGTATTTCTTTTATAATGAAAGGGTGAGCATTTGATTCCAGGGATGGGTATTATGTGATCTTTCACTGGGAAACTCAATTTATCTACATTGAATTGAGTTCCTTGTTTACCATTTTTAGTACCAAGTGGAAAGTATCATAGTGAGATTTTCAAGTGATACAGACAACGGGAGAATACTTAGTATGAAAATATGGGGGCCAGAGAATATCGTATTATTATTATTGTAGGTTAACAATTTTATCGTTGAGACAGGAGTTAAGGCTGTGAGCCTCATAGAACCTAATGGGAAATGTGGGTACCTTCAGCTGAATCCTGTGGATTAGTATTTTGTTGGAAGTAGAAGCATTGTGGCTTTTTTGCTTGTTTGTTTTGGTTTGGTTTGGTTGGTTTTTGTGTCACACCCAGCAACGTTCAGGAGTTATTCCTGGCTCTTCGTTCAGAAATCGCTCCTGGCAGGCTCGGGGGACCAGATGGGATGACGGGATTCGAACCACCGAATGCAAGGCAAACACCCTACCTCCATGCTCTCTCTCTGGTCCCCATTGTGGCTTTCTTAAATCTAATTACTAGCTGGCCTAAGCCTACAAGCCTATTATGGTTAGATGTCAGGTTGGTCATTGTTCTCAGTCCCTGGACACAAAGTTGCCTAATTTAAGTACAAAAACAAAAAAATGCCAACATTTCCTGAGGTTTTAGTTTAGGTTTTTCACCCAGCATCGCAACTACTTCTCTCCATGATTTTATTGAGATGCTCAAGGAAGGAATATCATCACACGTTAAAAAAAAAAAAAAAAAAAAAAAACTTTGCCACAGCAACCCAGCACAGGGTGTTAAGTTGGCAATTAAAGTTAAGTAAACTGTCAGATGAAAAAATCTTAATTATACTTCCTTCATTCTGACTTTATGTCTTTTCATTTTGCTAGAGTCCCAACAAAGGTATCTTTGGGCATGCTGTTCTAAGTGATTCAGCCTCCACCAGGTCCCAGAGGAATCAGCTTTGCTCACCTGTACTCAGGAATCTGGCCATTGACTGTCTTGTCTGCTGGGTTGCTGCTGTGAGCAAATTTAAACATTTAGATTTCTTGTTCAACCCTCGAATTTGTGCCTTTCTGGCAGCAAATAAAAAAAAAAAAGTCTCATGAGCATATCCCAGTGTGAGACCCAGATTTCGCTTAACCTGATAGATTTTACAAGTTACACTTTTTTTATGGAAAGTGCCATTTAAATGCTTATGGCAAATTTCATTTCAGAAAGCAATAAATCCTCACATCTAACAACATAAATGCGCGAAGATGGCATGTTCATTTCTCTGAAAAATCATGAGTTGGAGGATTTAGGTGTTGTAGTTTTTATTATTTATTCTTGAATGGGAGTATTTTTGCATTTTTAATTACATTGAAATTGACAAATGGAGACAAATGTAGTTTTTCTAGAATCTGAAACAAGCTTACTCAGTTATGCCCTATCCTTCTTAAAGTAATCTTAAAAGAAAAGAAGTAACAGAGTTGGAATTGTTTCTTTCATTAGTTCCTGGTTTATTTTATAGATTTAATTCTTACCCCTACTACTAGCAGAATTATCACTGAAATTGTTGTTTAAAAGTTTATTTAGTATTAATTATTTTTATAGATCTAGATTACGCAATTCAGTTTTCTCTTATGATGAGAGCCTTTTGGACTTAGAGCTTTCTTTGTATTGTTTTTGAGGACTACCATTTCTGATATAGCCTAGTTTGTAAATTTGAGTATAAAATATAAACACTAATTTTATAGCACAAAGAAAGGTATTGAGATGAGAAGCTACCTCAATGATCAGCGAGCACATTGTTCCTGCATTTTTCATAGATCCAAAGTAAAATGCCTGGTGTTTCCTGTTCTCCAGAGCACTGTTTAGTGTAAGATCCATTGAATCTTATAGCATGATGGTAGAAACGTCTCAAAATGGACTATGGCCCAATGAGCACTTCTTGAAAGATGCAAAAAAAGGAAAAAAAGAAAAAGGAAAAAAGAAAAAGAAAAAAGGTAATAAAAGATAGATGAAATATAATTTGAAGTGGAATATAAAACAACAACACAACAACCAAAGTGTAAGGAGGTCTCACAGGAATTAATTATATCTCTAGTATTTTTGTTTGTTTGTTTGTTTGTTTTTGTTGTTGTTTTTAGGTGGGCTTTCCGGTGGAGACCAGAAGGCCTGCTGGACAAATTCTAAGAGCTGTAACACTTTTATGGATTAAGATTGTTTACCAGTAGGGGTATGTTTCCTTCCTGGCCTCTAGCCTCTTCTCATAAGTGCTATGAGGAGATCTTAGCTCCTAGATCAAGTCTGTCCAATGGCTTTATTCTGTCTTTGGATGTGGCTTACTTATTGGAATGTATATTGTATGCATAGTTAGTGGCAAAACTTCTACCTTGGTTTATGTTGCTATAACTATGAGTACTATTTAAAATATTTTAAAAATATTTTTGAGATTGTAGACAGAGTACCAGTGGTCACAAAACTTGCTTTTCAGGGACAAGTGTTATAGTACATCAGGTAGAGTGTTTGCCCCTGCCTGAGACTGACCTGGTTTCAATCCCCATTATCTCAGATGATCTCTGAATAAAAGCAATGAATATTTCCTGATTGTAATGTGAGGAGTAATACCTGAGCATTTTTAGGTGTGGCCCCCACACCAAAAATAAATACATAGGCAACTTGCCTTTCATGTGCGAACCCTCCGTTTGAACTTGAGAACAGCATACAGTTCTCTAAGAACTACTGTAAGTGATCCCTGAGCCAGACCTGGTATAAATTCTTTGAACACAGCTGGAATTAGCTCAGAAACAAATATAAAAAAGTCCTGTTTTCAATGAAAAATAATAGTCCAGTTAAGCATTCTACACATCACAGAATTGACAAAAATCATAATAACATCATTTAAAGAGGATAGTCCCAATTTGTACAAGAGTAGGCTAAAATATGATCTTTGTGTAATTGATTCTATATGGGCCAATATTCTAACTCATGTTGAAGAATAAATAATAGGCCTTATTAAAATGGCTTAGTTTTGAATGGAAGTTTCTTGAGAATCAATTTTAAATTGAAAAAAAAAAAACCCTCAACTCAGTTTTTTACCTTTTTTATCTGAATTTGTTTTATTTTGTTTTATTTTATATTCTTGCTTCCAAGCTCTGCTTAGTAGGTCAGAAACCACAATAGGTAATGATAAATCATTCAGTTGGTGGACTCAGTGCTCTGGACCTAAAAACATAGTCATATTCTGCAATTTCTTGGACCTATTTGACTATTGGACCTATTTGCAATGTTCAGGGGTCCTGCAAAGGTTTAAGTAGTGAATGCTACAGAGGCCACATAGTATCAGAGATTGGACATAAATAGCTAGGAAAAAGTGGCCCTAACATTATAACATATTCTGGACCACAGTACTATAATATTTAAATTTAAAGTTAAAAATTTAAATTCTCACATTTTGAAATATCATGGTGAAACATAGTTTTACAATGTGGCTCTCATACATTTTCTACATGCCAATTTTGCTATTCAACTTAAATTTGTATAAAAATAGTATCATTTGACAAATAAATTCAGAGGTCTTCTTAAACATGACACAATCTCCTAAAACATAGAAATTGTTATTTTTCTTTAAATTGATTTCAGAAAGGATAATGCCTGGCTTAGAAAATTGACTTCATAATTTCTTATATGCAGCACTGTCTCAGACATAAAATTGATCTCTAGGTGACCTTGAGGTTTATGTACTTAAAAGGTAAGAAACAAAACCCAAGACTTAGACATGGCTATACTACACAGAAAAGAAATTGAGGTGACACATTAAGCCATCATTCCCATTGAGGACTGTATTGACATACTGCATTATTTTAATCTTAATTAAAAATAATTGTGCTGTGTGTGTGCTTTCTTAGCCTTTAATTAACATAAGCTCTTCAAAACCAAAGTGGCAGCATAATAATGCATTCATAATTTATAGTATAAATGGTAGCCCTAGGGAAAATGCATTGCTATAATTCCCTTGTAGGTCTCTGCTGATGTCGTGATGCCTATGAGAACGCCAATCAAATAGAGGATGAACAGGGAGAAAGAAAGCTTTAGACATGATTTATATTTTCACAAAGCATTCTATTTTCTTGTTTTACCATTGCGTATGTCAATTAGTAGTAGATAGCGAACGGTCTCTAAAGCTTCTGTTGTGTGTGTGTGTGTGTTATGAAGTGGCACATTTTCTGTCAGGTAAGTCTCAGATGACAGTCAAGTGAGTTTAAGCACTCTGAGTTTCTGTTATAAATCCAGCTAAGTAGACTACAAGTAGTTAAAGAGTAATGAATGAAGGCTGTACTGAAATAGACAATGACAGCCTTTTCAAAGTTATCACTAATGTTAATTTTCTGCTCTTCCATGAATATCATAATTCAGTCTCTGCTTGATGATCTGCATTTTTGTTAAGGATCAGTGGGGCAGATAATTTAAAATAACAGACAACTCCCTAACTCATTTATAAATGACCTTGGAAAGATTGATAAAACATGGGCAGACGATAAATTCATATCCTTGATTATTTTTTTATTTAGCAAAAAATACAATATGAGTTGGCCCAAAGGAAATTCAAGGTAAATTGGCAAAGACTTAAAATTATCTCTTCAAATTATGCATACATGAATTGACCTCAGGTCAGTCTGCTTTTCTGAAAATCTAGTGCCTGCTTGTTCTTTATTATTCTGCTGATTAATTCTATCCTGAGACCAAATAGATGATTACAGACCAGGAACTCCTGGGTTATATTTAAATAACATCACTTATATTAGTCTGAACATCCACTAGAAATGTATTGCTTAGAATATATTGTATAGAGTTTTCTTTTTTTAGGGGGTGGGCTACATCCAGCAGTGCTCAGGAGTTACTCCTGTGTTCAAAAATCCCTTCAGTCAGGTTTGGGGGACCATATGGACTGCCAGGGATTAAACCCGGTCAGTCCCAGTCAGCCTAGCAAGGCAAATGCCCTACTGTTATGCCTTTGTTCTGGCTCTCCCCCCTTTTATTTGGGGGGGTGACAAAATTTTCAAAATTAATTTTGGAATTTATCTGTAAAAAAGTCTCTGATGAGATTCAGTCAATAAAAATCTGGGAGAATACATTTTTTAATTCATACTTTTCCACTTACGTTAGTTTATGTTTTTACAAAACAATAGTGATTTGTTTTCTTTCTATATTGGAATTTTAGTAAAATCATTAACATTTAGAATTTAATACTAATTTAAGAGCTATTTCCAATAATCATTTTATGAAAAAAAATTCATTTATTGTTAATTTTTTTTGTTCATTTTATTTCTGGTTTTCATTTCAACTATGTTTATTTTAATATATCATGTCCCATCTAGGAAGGCAAAAATGTGGGTTTGTCTTGTACATATAAGCACACAAGTATATGAATAAATACAATTTTATATACATAGATATTAAAATCTTGAAATGCAATTTGTATTTGTGAAAATATAATTACGTAAAACATGTTTGAAAATGTTAATGTTAATCTTTTAATTAATCAGATAATTTAAAGATACACTACTTTTAGATTCAATTTGGCTATCTGTGGAATTTTTTCTGCCAGTTTGTGTGTTTGTTGTATAGTAACTAGTCATCACAAATCATTTCATTATTACTAATGTAATAGCAAAACAATGATTATTATTGTTATTATAAACTTAGAGATTGCCAATTATTGAGAAAGTTCACATTTCTAATCTGCTTTCTGAAATGCATTTGTACATTATGAATTGCAACTAAGTATTTTTATTCAAATGTATTATATTTTGTGTTGCATATATTTTAAAAGTGACTACTTTAGTTTAAAATCATTAACAACTAACATAAACATACAGAGAATTGAAAGATGATACTTAGGAGTTATCTTCATCCTGGAATGAACCATTGTGAACCATTAAATAGAGGTCATTTATTTTTCCGCCTACTCATTGATAGTCTTCTTCTCTGCCAAATTGAAGTTGTCCATTATCTGCTAGAAAGTCAAGACCTATATTCTGAGTTGAATAATATTTTGATATTTAGAGGTTTCTTGACATGTGTGCCTTGCTTAAGAGCAAAGTAGAATGCACTGGACTAGAATAATTATCTATATATTTAAAGAATAAATTTACCTCCTATATTATTTCTTTCTTTTCTTTGAAGTAAACATTTCTATATACTTCAATATTTTTCTTCCCTACATTTAAGTACAAAGATTTAGTACTTTGATGTAGCTAGTGATTTAAGGCAGTCAGCACATCTCCCTTTATTATTATTATCAACATTTCAATCCTCCAATATTTTTTTAATTTTTATTTATATTTAATTATGTGAACAATGATGCAAAGAAAGAGGACAAGATAAAGTTACAGTGAAAGGACTATCACCCAAAAACAGAGTTCTCAGAAGAAATCCTCCTGCTGACACCTTAATTTTGAACTTACAGTCAAAGAACATTAAGAAAAATAAAACTGAACCCATGTACAATTAATTTGTCTCTCAAGTCCCCAGATTGTAGTACATTATAACATTTCTTAGTGGCACACCAAGAAATCTAAAGCCATAAAATTTATGTAACTCCTTAAACTTGAAGGCATAGCAGATTTTATATTTTCATGCACATGCGTATTAGTTTAAGTTAACCTCAAAAGTTTAAGTGGGTTTTTTTTTAAGGTTTAGAGTCAAAGGAGCACAGTAAAAATGGTGTTAGAGTGCCAATTATCGTTTGCATTGGCCCACTGAAATATGGGAGACATGGGAAGGAAAAATCTTGGCCTAAATACAAGGAGAACTTACCCCTGAAGTTTCCTGGCATAAGACCAACTCTAGGCTCCAGGCAAACTAGTTTGTCCAATCCAGGTCATTGTCTGTAGTGCCACTAGTTTTATTTTTCACACAGTCTCCTTGTTGGTATCATGTTTCTGTAATTGAAGATCCTGGAATCTGTATATCCTATATTGAAATCAGGATGGTGCAGAGCATCCTCTAATTTCCACTCACAATTAAAATGCAATGCAGAAAGCCCTGCAGTAAGCAATTCATTGTTGTTTTTAAGTCTTCTCGGTGTTAAGGGAAGACTCTTTTGAGTAGATCGATGTCAGAGCAGCAGTAGGGTCTTCCCTGGTAGAGGATTGCTTCCAGGTGATGTTATAGACAACTTTGGGTGTTTCTTAGATGGCTTCCCTGGTTCTGGGGTGAATGGAGAGTGCCCATTCTTCTGAGGCCTGTGTCAGGTCATTATGTCAATATTTAAGTAGTAACTTTTTGAAGATACTGGATTATATTCATTTTTTAGATTTATTTTTACAGATTCAAAAATCTTCAATAAAATATGATGATGGTGATGATGATGAAGAAGCACCTTTTTATTTCAGACTAGTTAAATTAGAAAATAGTCCTTTTCAGGACAACATTGGTACAGTGTTTCAATTTTTACTAGAATTATTGAATTCTACTATAGTAGAATTTCATTTCCTACTTTTCAACTCAGAGCTCTTTCTTTTATTTTTAAAAGATCAGTATAGAATTTATAGGATTAAACATATCTGGGTATTGTCATTTCATTTATGGCATTTTTTAAATGTAGTAGAACAATTTAATGAGGCCAAGTAATCACTGATTATTATTAGAGCATCTAAATCTACTGTTTTTTTTTCTATTTAGTAATGGAAAGAAGCAGAGAAAATACCCCTTGCTTTAAATCGTGTTTCTCAGTTTCTGAAAGGTTATCAGTAACCACATCAGTGACTTCTGTAGCACAGTGATGTGTTCCTTTGAAATAGAAAAGAATTTTTTATTGATAATTTGTATTGTGACCAAAGTGGATTACAAATCTTTCACAGTATTATGTTAGGTACATAGTGGCATTGAACCCAGGGCATTCCCACCACCAGTGTTGTCCTATCTGACATAGAAAAGAATTTGAGATACTCGGAGATACTTACTCTTCCAGAGTCTGAAACTGGATTTATCACTTTATTTTGTTGTCATTTCTCTTCTTAGTCTTTTCTCTTCTTTTTTTTTTTTTTTTTGTTTTTCTTCCTTTGGATTTGAGTCATACCTAGTAGTGCTCTCTGGAACTACTTCTGGTAGCATTCAAGGGATCACATGTAGTCAAGTTTTAAAGCTTCTCTATACAATGTTCTGAGTCTTTAGAGCTATCTAGCTCTTTGTCCAAAAAATATTTTTAATGATTTTCTAAGTTATTTATACCTGAAATTTATCTTAGTTTTTTGGAGGGTGGACTGGGGTTAGATATCTTGCTGTGTTCAGGGTAATTCTTCTGGCTCTGTGTTTAGTGAATACTCTTGGAAGTTCTCAATGAAACTGAGGGTAAGGAATTATAATGATTGCAAAAAAAAAAGCCTTATCTATAATTATCTATATACTATCTTTCTTGTTTTCAGAATCCTCTTCTGTAATAATGTTTTCTATAAATGTTCTGCTTTCAGAGGTAGATAAGACCTGAAAAGGTCTATTTTGATTTGAGTTCTATTTTAGGGTCACACCCAGCTCAGGGATTATACCAGGCTTTGTGCTCAGGATTTCTTCCTTCTGGCAGTTTAGAAGACCATCTTAAAAGTTGCTTGTTTGGTGAAGATCAGGAATACCTTTCTTAAAAATTGAAATAACTCTCATGTGAAAATAATGAAATCACATATGCTTCTGTTGCACAACGTTTGAGTAGGAGTGATCTAAAAGTTTCCGAGATTATTATTTGTCTTGTCTGTAAAGTGGGAAAACACTGAAAGTTGTTGATTTGGGGGGAGGGCCGTTGGTTTTTGGGCCACACCCGGTGGAGCTCAGGGATTAATTCTGCCTCTGCACTCAGAAATCACTCCTGGAAGGCTCAGGGGACCATGGAGAAAGCAGGGATCTAACCCAGATCAGCAGCATGCAAGGTGTGTGTGTGCAGACACTGTGCTATCACTCCAGCCCCTGCAATTAAAGATTTTTAAAGGATTTTTGAGTCAGTTATTTCTGCATATTGAAAAAAAAAAACATAAAAGAAACATACATTGGGGCCGGCGAGGTGGCGCTAGAGGTAAGGTGTCTGCCTTGCGAGCACTAGCCAAGGAAGGACCGCGGTTTGATCCCCGGGCATCCCATATGGTCCCCACAAGCCAGGGGCAATTTCTGAGCGCTTAGCCAGGAGTAACCCCTGAGCATCAAATAGGTGTGGCCCAAAAAAACAAAAACAAAAAATAAATAAATAAAAAAACATACCTTCATTAACATCCAAGTGAATATCCTATTGTGTTCTATGTGGTAGCAGGTATTTGTATTAGATTTTGTATTTTAACGACTACATTCTCTGTTTTGTTAAAATGTGGTTAATCATGCGCAATTACAAAGCTCCTCATAATTGGGTTTTAGGCATACCATGTTTCAACATGTATCCAGTGTCTACTTTCCCTCATTAGTCTCACTACAGACCGATTTGCTACCCACCTACTAGTTAGTCTTCTACTGTGAAGGCAGTGTGTGTGTGTGTGTGTGTGTGTGTGTGTGTGTGTGTGTGTGTGTGTGTGTGCGCGCGTGCGTGTGTGAGTGAGTGAACAGAGCAATAGCACAGCAATTAGGATATTCACCTTGCTCCCAGCTGACTGGATTTGATCCCCAATATCCTATATGTTCCCCATAGCACCAGCAAATATAACCCCTCAATTCAGAACCAGAAATAACCCCTGAGTAACACCGGGTATGACTCCAAAACAAACAAAACCAAAAATAATGTTTTTTTTTATTTTTGATTAAAATCTATGTTTTTATTATAATGACCTCTCCTTTTCTTGACTCAAGAATCAGTTTACCATAAGCAATGTTAAGGATTAGTATTAGTATATTTTTACATTTTGAGTGGAAATGTTCATATGTATTAATCAGATACAGGAAGCCATATTCTAAAGATTTTTAAATGCTATTCTAAAAAAATAATACTAATAGATGTTTAGACTACCAATTCTAAAATCATTGTGTTTTGTGTCTGTGGCCTAGAGCGGTAGATAGTTCAGTGGGTGGTGTACTGTTCTTACACACAGTCAACCTGTGTTCTATTCTTGGCATCAACTATGTTCCTGAGTCTACTGAAAAGTAATCCCTGAAGGCAGAGCCAGAATACCCTGAGTAGTGCCAAGTGTAACAGTAAATAAATTAATAAATATACATAATATCTTAAATAATACATTGGGGTAGATCAGATTTGTTTTCATATAAGTATATATTTCAAATTTTGGAAATCTTTGTTGCTTTGTTATCAGATAATAATGATATTAATAACAACAATTACAACACATACTGTTGTGCTGCAAAAGCACTGTTTCAAAAATAATTGCAGTATAAAATGAAGTACTCTCAAAGGAAATTTGAATTATTCTTTAATGAACAATCTGACAGTGTTTATTTTTCAGGCACCATGATTTTCGTCTACAGTAAAAAAGGTCAAGTATTTAAAGATCTCCTACTGGTTAAGCTGCCTTAAAGCTCCCTTGTTGCTGTTTTGAGACACAAGTAGTCTCAACATTAAAACCTGGTATTCATTTTTGTAGATTTTGCAATGAAAATGTATCTTGTCTGCATGAAGTCAACAATGGTTCAATTCAAATATGACCAAATTCTAATGATTATATTATATATAAATTACAATTAGCTAATAAATAAAAGCTTAAATATATTTTAAATTAAGCTTATACAGTTTTTCAGACATTTGTGAAAAGGAAATAAAGTGCTCACATAATAGGTTCTTCCATATCTGAGCAGGGACAAGTGCCAATTATTTACAATAGTATACCTGTATATACATATGTAGTATATGCATATATATAGAAACTGACAAGGCACACACAAACACATGTATGCATAATATCTAATAAATTATATATCATAGATACTTTTATATACATACATCAGTATGTTCTGTTTAATATTTTAGTAGTGAAGACATATTCATGGCTTCAATAATTATTTCAGGATATATAAAATATACATAATATTGATGTACATGAGTATTATAAGGGAACCAAATTAAAATACTTTGTTTTCTTTCTTCTTTAACAATCACAATCTATTGGTAATCATTTAGGTATATCATAAATTAGTAAAATATTTATATATTACTTATACAAACAATGTAATGAGGTAATTTATGGATTTAATATTCAGTAAAGTGTTATGAGAGAAGAAATTTTGTTGAAAATAATTTTAAGGAAAAGATATATCTGAAGTGTGCAGATAAAATGAAGACAATAAATATTGATATGTGTGTCATGGTATGCCTAGGTAGAGATATTTAGATATGTTTTTTTTAGAAACCATCAAACTACCTAGCTTGTAACCATTATTTCTTGCCACTTTGTGAATAAAGTTCAGAATGTGGCATTCAGGTCTTTCCAAGGAAAACAAAATTGCTCAATTAGACTCTAGAGAAAGCTTCATTTGTCACTGTGAATTACTTGGTCATTGGGTACTATTAAGTAGGAAAAGGGAAAGGGAACCGGAGATCATACTTTCTGTATAGGTCAGATTAAACTAGCCAGATGGGTTCATGGTGTCATACATATTATAAGAAATAGAAAAGAAAAAAAACTGTAGCTTTGATAGCTGATAACTTAATTATCTGCCAATATCAGTTTGGAAGGGCTTTTAAACATGTCCAAAATGTCTACCAAATTTTCAGCAGGAGTGACAGCAGATTTTTAAGTAAGGATAAAAATGCAGCAGTCTTTCTAGAATAAAACTCTGACAGACTATGATGAATTACCTTATTATAGTTGCTCGCATGACAAATGTACTTGATCAGTGTTTCTTCCTGGGAATAGTTGAGCTTATCCAGAGGCAAAAGTTGGAAGGAAATGAAAGCTAACTAGTAATCCTAAGTGTAATATATCAGCATTTCTATGAAAGTGTTCAAGAAAGCCTTATCAATTACTGTTTATGTCAACAGAAAATAGCTTTCCTTTTCCCTCATGCTTTAAGCTCTCATTGAGGATTTATTTAAGTGACTTTTTAACAAGGAAATATAGATCACAAAGAAGTTTTTAATGTTTTTGTTTCAAGTCCTTTAAGTTATAAATTTATTTTTTTTGGCTTTTTGGGCCACACCTGGCGGTTTCAAGCTTTACTCCTGGCTCTGTGCTCAGGTATCACTTCTGAAAAAGGTGATGCTAGTGCTTAAACTCAAATTGGCTGCATGCAAATAAACTCCCCTACCCACTTACTTACTTATCTCTACAGTTTTCACAGGGGTCTTCTGACATATTCCCTATATAGGATTAATAAAATAAGGTAGCCAAAGTTATATAACTATAGCTCTCCATCTTTTTATGAAATATTTTATATAGAAAAAAGCAATTGAAAAAAATGGAAACAAAACCCCAAATTCTAGATACACAAAACTCACTTATTTATAAATTTATTAATATGTTTATGTAGGCCGGAGAGATAGCATGAAGGTAAGACGTTTGCCTTGCATGAAGAAGGATGATGGTTCAAATTCCGGCATCCCATATGCTCCCCCGTGCCTGCCAGGAGCTATTTCTGAGCATAGAGCCAGGAGTAACCCCTGAGCACTGCTGGGTGTAACCCCCCCCAAAAAAAAAAAACAAAAAACAAAAACAATATATATATGTTTATGTTGAGAACAATTATTTCTAAATATTTCTCAATTTGCATCAGCATAGATTTTGGAAATTATTATCTAGAAATTAAAGAAATTTCACATATTTTGTTTGTTTTGGGACACACCCAACATTGATTAGGGTTTACTCCTGGCTTTAAGCTCAGTGTTCATTCCTTGAGGGAGGCTCATGGAAATGTATGGGTACTGAATTTAGGTCAGTTGTGTATAAAGCAAAGAGTGATGTCCATTGCATTATTGATTTCCCCATTATTTTGAAATGTCTATTTTAAGAATAACTATGTTTTGAGGGCTAAATATTTAATAATTTGTATGTGTTTATTTCCCATGAATCTAATTTCAACTGAATCGCTTTCTTCTTCCTTAGAATAAATTTTGTTTCCTGAGTAGTGGAACTATATTTATTTTATTATTAGTCAATATATTAATAGTTGAATATATAATTTTGAATTTAAAATATATTTCTTTATTTACATTCTGTTTAGATAACTGATCAGACCAAATGATAAATATATAAATAAAGTTGCATTCTTCCACTTCTATTCCCAAAAATGTATAATGAATCTAGAAAACATGCCATAGAGTCATAAAGTATGAAACTATCACTAATAATCAGTCAATAACCTTGCTCATTGAAGTTGTGTTTGTGAAATACTTTATAAGAATAATAACATAATAAATGATTGAGTCCCAGAGATTATAAACATAGACCCTCTCTTTTACTTTTTTATTTCCATAGTGTACACCATGTTCTTGTAGAATATATTCCAAGCGAATTCAAACTGAAAAGCCATTTTCAAACTGTAGATTGAAGTCCATTAGCGAGTTATGTAATAGTTTCATTGTCTATAACCACAACTAAAATTAGATGAGAAAGCACAAGTCTATCTATCTATGAAAATTAAAAGTATTATTGTAGGGAGTAAAGATATAAGTTAGTGGTTAAGGGACTTGCCTTCAATGAGGCCAAACCCACTATAATCCAATGCACCATATTTGGTCCTGTGTGTCCTGCAAAAAGTAATCCTCATCAGAGTCAGGAGTAACTAAGAGCCTGAGCACTGAAAGGTGTGCCTCCCAAATAAAAATATATAAATAAAAATTAAAATACTTAAAATTATTTTTGGAAAATATCTTTATTCATAAACCATTACTAATTTAATTTTTAAATGTGCCCTTACTTTCATTATTTCTTTTATTATTTGAAATAAATTGAAAGATAAATAAATGATTGTTAGAAAATAAATGATAGGGGGCCGGAGTGATAGAACAGCGGGTAGGGCGCTTACCTGGCACGCGCTTGACCTGAGTTCGGTCACCAGCATCCCACATGGCCCCCCGTGCATGCCAGGAAGGCGTCCTGAGCAAAGATAGGAATAGCCCCTGAGCGTAGCCGGGTGTGGTTAAAAAAAAAAAGACCAAAAAAGAAAGAAAATAAATGATAGAAAGATGATGGATTAATAAATAGATAGAATAAATAGATAAATAGATAGAAAGATGAATTAATAAATAGATGATTGATAAATGGATAGATATAAATATAGGTAGATGATGATGATAGATAGATGATAGATAGATGATAGATAGATGATAGATGATAGATAGATAGATGATAGATAGATAGATAGATAGATAGATGATAGATAGATAGATAGATAGATAGATAGATAGATAGATAGATAGATAGATAGATAGATAGATAGATAGATAGATAGATAAGGACAACAAACAGTTGCTAAAAGTAAAATGGTATTCCTTTGTCCAACTCTTGTCCATTGCTTACCATCACTCTATGCTGTCTATGGTTGTGTACTATTTTCAAATTTGGAAAGAGCAGAATATGATAATTGAAGAACAGACTTAGATTTCAGTGCTTTTTTTTTATCTTCCTCTTGTTGCTCTGTGTTTTGTTCTGCTCAATTTAGCTGCTCTGTGGCTTGTAACTTTCAAAGACAGTGGAAAGTCAAATTCAGAGGAGATCTAAGTGATATAAACAAGTTTGACCAGCCCAAGTGATGTGAATAAGTTTGACATCTATTTAGAATGTGTGATCAGAACCAGGATATGCAAGGCTAACTTTCTGGCTTTAATAGTGATTGTTTTCAGTAACAGAAGGTCAGATATATGCACTAAATATTTAAATGTAAAATGAACACAGCCCACATTTAAAAAAATTCATTCAAGTTAATAACTTTAACAAAATTCTTTGGATTTTTTTCTGAAATATCAGTTTTTTATTTTTGCTAATGAATGCTAATTACATTGTAATTTAAAGAACTTCATGAAAGTTTAAGAATTAAATTTATTATTATTGTATCAATAATTGTATAATGATCGTTTTGATTAAATCTGAAGGTACTTCCATAAAATTAAGTGCTTAAATATGTTATCTAATGGTTCTAACTTTTGATTTTTAATATTACTTTGGGGGTCGTTAGGCCACACTCATTGGTGCTCTGGGCTTTCTATGGCTCTGGGCTTAGAAATCACCCTGGGCTTAGAAATCACCCTGGCAGGCTCGGAGGACCATATGAAATGCTGGAGAGTGAATCTGGGGTGGCCATGTGCAAGACAAACTCCCTATCTGCTGTGCTAGCATACCAGTCCAACTTTTAAATTTTATAAGGATCAGTCCCAGTAATGCCTGGGGTGATATTGGGGAGAGGTAGAGGGATAGGGTTAAGGGTTGCATGGTAAATCTCAGTTTTATTTGTTTGATATGTGGTTTATCAACTTAAACAAAATTCATCACAGTTGTAGCTCAAAGTTTTTATGATAAAACTATAAATTTGTTATTTTAACCAAAACAAATATGGAAGCATTTAGTGTTCACTAATAGTAGTAGGACGCATATATGAAGTAACCAAGGTAATTTTTTGTTTTTTATTAAAATTATGCTATGCATATGTAGCCTTATATTTCAAATAGTGTGAAAAGTCTCATAACTGTTTATCTTAAATAGAACAAGGTATATTATCTTTACTATTTATAATTTTAATATTCTAGCATAATTGAAATGGGGGATAGTTGTTAACATGTACAAACTTCTAGTTATAAATAATTCATGAGAATATAAAGAGAAGCATGGTGATTATCATTAATAATACTGTTGCATATTTAGAAATTGCTGAGAGCAGATTTTAAGTTTTATAAAAATTGTAACTATATATTATAAGGATTTTAGCAGACTTATTGTGTAATTTATTTTACAGTATAATTTATATGTTTTAATAACAAAGTTATATACAGGAAACTCATTTTCTGTTAAGTATATATCAATGATACAAATTTATATATAATATATAATTTTATAAATGTAGTCACCTATTGACAATATTTTAAAAAAATATATCCTTAAAAATTATATCCTTATCTTGGGCCTGTGCCAGTACAATATCACAATGGATATTGTGCTTGTCTTACAAAGTGCTAAGCAGAGTTCTCTCTCTGTTACTACATATAATCCCCTAAATCCCCCCAGTGTGATTCTAAATGCAGATCCAGGAGTAAACATTGATTACCATCAAGTATGGCCACCAAATCAAAACAATTACAATAAAAAACTAAGGTGTTTCTTGATGTTTCTTGATTTGTGAGCAAAGTAAATCATTATTTTGAATTTCTCATAAGTGTAGTATATAACTATGGTTTCACATTATAACAATGTATTACTAAAAACTAACATGTCTGTCTGTCAGAGATAATTTAAACAATTAATTTAAACAGATGAGTGACTAAAGAAACTACACAAATTTGCACTATGCAACTATTAGAAAAAAATTAAGTCATAAAATTTACTTATACGTGGATGGGAATAGAAACTATTATACTGAGTGAAATAAGCCAGAGGGAAAGGGATAGACATAGAACAATATCACTCATTTCTGGAATATATATTAAAAAAGTGACATATAGTAATAATATTTATAGACGGGGCCAGAGAGGTGGCACTAGAGGTAAGGTGTCTTTCTTGCAAGTGCTAGCCAAGGAAGGACCGGGATTCAATCCCCCAGTGTCCCATATGCCCCCTCCCCAAGCCAGGCCAATTTCTGAGCGCTTATCCAGGAGTAACCCCTGAGCATCAAATGGGTGTGGCCCAAAAAACAATAATAATAATAATATTTATAGACAAAAAAATGAAAAGGGTCAAGAGGTCCAATTCAGCATAGGACATTTTCACAAAGATGGGTTTGAGTGAAGGTAGTGTGGAGGAGGGTCTAATAAGCCAACTATGATTGGAACTGATCACTCTGGACAAGAACTCCGTGCTGAAAGTGCATAAACTAATAATCAAAGCATCTCTCCATTAACAATAGTGTAAGGGCCAGAGAGATAGCACAGCGGTAGGGCTTTTGCCTTGCATGCAGCCGACCAAAGACAGACCCAAGTTCGATTTCTGACATCCCATAAGGATGCCTAGCCTGCCAGGAGCAATTTCTGGGCGCAGATTCAAGAGTAACACAAGCACCGCCAGGTGTAGCAAAAACAACCAACCAACAAACAAAAACACAATAGTATAAACCATAGTATCATTGAGAGAGAGAGAGAGAGAGAGAGAGAGAGAGAGAGAGAAACAGAATGAGTGAGAAAGAGAAGAGAAGAAAAATTGCTTGTTCTAGAGACAGATGGGGTGGAAGGATGGAGGAAAACAGAGACATTCGTGATGGCAGGAAGGGTGCAGTGGTGAACGGTAGTATACATTATATGATTGAAACCCCCAAAAATGAAAAATTTTGTAAGCACAGTGCTCAAATAAAAATAAAAATAAAATAAAATGAGTGATATCGGCATCACCAGGAATTTGTAAGAGTGAGTGTGCTCATCCCTGCCACACGTACTCAAACTTCCAAAAGGCTTAGTAGCCAAACTATATACCATAAAGCCAAAATGTCAGCTACAGAGTTTGGAAATCCTGGACTACAGGGACGTATCTGCAGCTACAGAACTTTAAAATTTTCAATACTGTCAACCCAGCAAGAACACACCAATTTAAATGTCAACATAGAATTGAAGTCACCTAAAGTTAAGAAACAAAACATTGCAAAAATATCAACTGGCTAAAAATATTTAGGTAAACCTTTTGAAAATGAATTAATGATCTCATTGCTAGATATAGTACTTTTCAAAAATTTTTCATTGCTGTACTTTGATTGTTTAGTAATTTTACTGCCACTTATAAATAAGCAATATATGTACCCATATATATACCCATACACACAATCACACACACACACACACACACACACACACACACACACACACACACACACACACACACGGGTTTAGGGTCACCCTAAATGCTATGTGCTCAGAAATCGCTCTGAAGCCAAGCCTGGCTTGGCCATGTGCAAGGCAAATACCTACCTGCTTTGCTAATTCTCTCGCATCATACATATATTATTTATGACTGCCAATGGGGTAAGCTTGGGACAGTCTTTCAGGGAACTTTACATTGGTGTTGGAACAAAGAGTGACAGAAAAAATATAAGCAACTCTATAATAATTTATAGTTAAAAATACAAAATCAAAGCATTCTTGTATTTATTCAAACTTGAAAAATTTTAGAACTTAGGAAATTTTAGTACTCAAGATAAAATCAGTACTAATGTTGTTGAGTAAAATGGATTTTCTGAAAAAAAAAAAAAAACTCATTCCAACAGGATGTATGTCTGATTTTGATGACCTCTGTATCTTTATATCTATCTGTATTATACACATACATATAGATAAATATAGATAGATCAAGCTAGATAGGTTGATAGATGATACATAATATAATCTCTATCTAGAAGATAGATGGATGGATGGATGGATGGATGGATGGGTGTTAATACACGAGGGCAATTACAGTCTTATAGCATTAAAAGTTGTGGTTTCTTTGGGCTGGAAAATAGTATTTGAATGTGAGCATGTCTAGAAGAAGCCAGATATTTGTTGGATCCCAAGACAATATGGTCCCCTGAGTAGTTCCCCATATTAAACCAGTGGCTCTAGGAATTTTCAGCAACATCAGGTGAAATCTGTATTGTATCTTCAGTGCTTTCACTGTACCAGCCAATGGTCCACTTGGCCAGAAATTTCTCATTGGGCCTCTGGAAACTTTTGAACCTGTTGTGGAAGACTCCTCCAAAAAAATAAATAAAATTATAGTTTTTTTAAGAAATATTCAAATAAAGAAACATAATGGAATATGTTTAATAATGAAGCATTAATAAATATATAAAATGCAGGGGCCAGCGAGGTGGCGCTAGAGGTAAGGTGTCTGCCTTGCAAGCGCTAGCCAAGGAAGGACCGCAGTTTGATCCCCTGGCATCCCATATGGTCCCCCCAAGCCAGGGGCAATTTCTGAGCGCTTAGCCAGGAGTAACCCCTGAGCATCAAACAGGTGTGGCCCAAAAAACCAAAAAAAAAAAATATGCAAAAGCAATCTAGACGTAAAATCATTTTGTGTCTTGAACAATCTGTATATCTATGCAGTATTAAAATAAGAGCCCCTTTCCTATGAAATTTATTGCTTCTAAATACAGATTTAAACTTTTTTATTGAATAATGGTATTCTTCTTATAATCTTAGAGTGCCAATCTTTGTATAATTATGGTAATAGTAATTTAGGATTGTCCTTTCAAAAGAATCTAGGACAGTCTACAAATAATAGCAAAAAAAAATAATAAGGAAATCTGGGCTCATTGCCCAGATTATCACAAACATGGATAATGGAGCAAAGAAAGAACATAAATACTAATAAGCACAACCAAATCCATGAGGAGGGGAGAGGAAAAAAAGAACAGTAGTTGGTCAAAACTGTGATAGAAAATAATTATAGGTCTCTCATGAATCTCTTTTATAAAAAGCTCTGTGTACCTGTACCTAAGACTCATTTTCTTTAGAATTCCTCTGAAGTCCCTTTGAGATATATTCAAAGGAAACAAAAGAAGTTACTTGTATATGTGGAGAAAAAATTTAACCTAAGGAAAGGAAACTTATCTATGCACAAATCAGTCTTAACTCTGTTAATTGGAAAATCAGCATATTCCAATTAGAATTTCTATGTCTAAAAACAGATATTATGTGGAATGAATTAAATTATTATTGGTAAATAGTAACCTAAAGTTGTTGTTTTACATGCCGAAAATTGCCAGAACTGCTCCCAAACATCTTATTGATGTGGCATGCCAGTTTATTGAACCAAGAAATACTCTTCCCATAAGTTAATTTTAAATTTTAGTAAAATTATATTTTTATTTTATCTTGTAAAAGTTAAATATTTAGCCAAAACAAGCATGCAATTTGAGATAGTACTTGTTTCTTATAGATTTTAGTGAAAATAGTTTATTTTCTAATTTTTAGTTTTTGAAGTGAATAATTAAATTATACATTTTTCTTTTAGCTGTTTTATTGATAAAAATACACCTTACTGCATTAATATGTGTTGATTAAATGGTAGAGTTCAAAAAATAAAAGATGTCTTCAGACCTCATTTAATGCAAAATCAAGTAATTAAAATATAAAACCTAACCAGAGGAATAGCATGGAGGTATGGCATTTGACTTGCAAGCAGGACTGTGGTTCGAATCCCCAAAAACCCATATGGTCCCCCGTGCCTTCCAGGAACTATTTCTGAGTGTAGAGCCAGGAATAACCCCTGAGCACTGCCAGGTGTGACACAAAACCCAAAATAAAATAAAATATAAAACCAAAAAATAGACTCTTGTCTCAAACTTTCAGCTTCAAATAGAAATTTCTAAGGAAAATATGAAAATTAAACCAAACAGCTATAATGTTACAA